>NC_081843.1:15508184-16157417 GCF_963259705.1 Myotis daubentonii | reverse complement strand
AGACACATCGATTGGTTGCCTCCTGCATGTGCCCCAACCTGGGGCAGGGATGAACCTGCAACCCAGGTATGTGCCCTTGACCAGGAATCAAACCCATGACCCTCCAGTGTGTGGGCTGACACTCCAACCACTGAGAAACACCAGCCATGGCCCAGGTTTAGAGTCTTTAATGAACTTGTATCAGGTCACACTGCAAGGGAGTGGCAGAAGTGGGATTAGAAACCCAGGTCTCCGGAGCCTGATGCCATGCTGCCAGGGAGAGAGTCACAGCCCAGGCAGCTGCTGCACTAGAAGAGTGCACAAGCCTCGCCACAGCTTCTGAGGGATTGTCTGTGTCTGCGAGTGTGCTCAAACAGCTTGACTGCCTCTGCTTCGCCAGGCCTTGTCTGCTCTCTCTGGCCTGGCAGCTGCTCGAACTGCCAGGGCAGTGCCTGTTCCCTGTTTTATAGGGTTGGCTAGTCCCATTTGTTTGTATTTACAGCACACATACCCCTCTTTCCCCCAGTTCTCTGGGTACCCCTCATGAGTGCTGGGTGCAGGGCCATTTGACAAAGCCACCTGTTACAGGGCCAGCTTGCTGGGCCCGGCTCTTCCCTTCCTCAGGTGACTTATTTTCCAGACCTACCAGCTCAACTTGCATTTCCAAAAATGTCAGAATTCAGTCATGGATCCAGTCTAAGGCCAAATGTAGGCCCCAAACTAGGATTTTCCTACTGGAAAATTGAGACAGTGCCATAGGGGCTAAGGCACTGTTTGGGCTCAGACACAAACTCGAGTCCAGGTGCTATATATAGTATGCTGCCTGGGTTAGGGATGGCTCAAGGCCTGGAGGGGCCAACCCACTGGGAAGACCTCAGGGTTCTCAGTGGAGTAGGTGAAGAAGGTGGGACTAGAGGCCTCCTGTTCTTGCCCTTGGTCCATCACCAGGAGGTGTCTGCAAGAGCCGGAGGGGATGCGGGGATGGTATGTGATAGAACTTGTTTGATCACTTCCAGCTATGCAATTAAGAATGGACTGATGCTGTGGGGCGTCCACAGCCAGCTGCCTTTCTCTACAGTTCAGGAACAAATACTTTAACTCCTGAGCTTTGGATGATCCATTTCTAAAATGGGAATAATAAGAACAGCATCTACTTCTCAGGACTATTGAGAGAATTAAACAAGATAATGTGTGGAAAGCTCTTGGCTCAGCCTCAGCATATAGTAAGTGTTCAGAGGACATCAGCTCTCCAAGTTCATTGTCACCATTCAGCGGGGTGGCCCAGTTTCATACACTTGTGTTGGTGCTGGCCTAGGAACATTTTTATGGGGATGGCCCGCTCTCTATTAGTACTGTGCCTCATCAAGGAATGTAGTGATCCCATCAATATTGACTCTTACTCTAATAGCCTTCGGTTTTCCCTCTTCAAGTCAGACTCCTGAGGCGTCTGGATGCAGAAGGGGGAAGGAGTCAAGGCCCTTGCAGGAGGCAGGACAAGAACCTCTTCCGGTCAGGAAAGAGCGGGACCCACCACATCAGATCTGTCAACATCCCAATGGCCGGCAGTGTCTGTTTGCCCTAGAACTGTATCCTCACTCCAAGATGTGTCTCACTATGTAAGTAGATAAAGTATTATTACCATGGGAGATCATATTCATGGTTTACCTGTGGGCTGGTTGGAAGTGTTGAGTAGCAAAGGGAAGACAAAAGCACCTATCAAAGTTATGGCTGCACCCATGCTGGCACACGTGGAGAGATAGAGAGAGTTCATAAAGGGAAAGAAGAGGCCACCAGTTAGCAGGAGAGTGTTGCCAAAGAAGCAGAAATTCTGGACCCTGGACCTGGCTCCACTTCCTAAAAGAAGTCAACCCCCAGTACCTGTAACTCTCAGTGGCCTTTCTACCAAAAGCTCTGCTCTCACCTGACCTCCTGAGCAAATCAGCCCGCCAGCCTATATTTTGGGGGCCAAGGCTTACTGTGCCACTTCAAGGAATAAGAGGTCAGCATTCCTGTTCACCTGCTATTTGCCACTAAGCCTTTACGATTTACCTCAGAGAGGGAACAACCAGTCCATGCGCCCATACAGGGATATATGAATGCACACAACCACATATGCAGCACTTAAGGGCTTCTATGCTTCACGAGTCATGTGGATGTAACATGGTTCTATCCCTTATTTAGACTCCTGCAGTAGGCAGGACTCTGTGGTTTTTGCTGGGGTTAGTCTTAGGCAAGCCATTAAACATCCGTGTTTCTCAAAGTGAATAAATATATAGTGCAGTGATGATCAAGGCCCCACTCACAGATTCCCAGCCCCACCTGGGCACCCTGCAGCTACCCTATGGCCACCCACCCCAGGACACAAAGGCAGGCATCCCTACTCTCATGGAGTCCTATATAGAGTTCCCACCATGTGCCAGGCTTTCTCAGTGGCTGCAGTTGTGGGGAGGCTGACATGGGTAATGGGGTCTGTGCTTCCCCCTGCACACCCTGTGTTGCCCTCAGCACCAGCTCTACAGGCCAGTGGCGGGTGGGGCTATTTGTGCCGTCTCCCTTCTGAGGAGCCCCTGGAGGCCCAGAGAAAATGCAGCAGAGATCCCTGCCCTCCAGGAGCTCACTGTTTGTTGTGACTATTGCTATAGAAATGGAAGCCTGGGCTGCTGCTGCAGGTTCAGTTGGAGCCCCCAAAAGAAATGTCTACCTGGAATATAAATATGTGACCTTATTTGGAATAAGGATCTTTGCAGATGTCATTAGAGTAAGGATCTCAAGATAAGATTATCCTGGATTAATTGTTAGGTCCCTGAATCCAATGACAAGTGTCCTTACAAGAAAAAAGAGAGATTTAAAACACACAGGGGAGATGGCCATGTGAAGACCTAAGACAGAGGCAGAGATTGGAATGATGTGACCACAAGCCAAGAGATGCCAGGAGCCATCAGAAGCTATAAGAGATAGGAAGAATCATCTCCTAGAGCAGCCATGGGCAAACTACGGCCCGCAGGCTGAATCCGGCCCCGTTTGAAATGAATAAAACTAAAAAAAAAAAAAAAAAAAAAAAAAAAAAAAAAAAAAAAAAGACCGTACCCTTTTATGTAATGATGTTTACTTTGAATTTATATTAGTTCACACAAACACTCCATCCATGCTTTTGTTCCGGCCCTCCGGTCCAGTTTAAGAACACACTGTGGCCCTCGAGTCAAAAAGTTTGCCCACCCCTGTCCTAGAGCCTCTGGAAGAAGCATGGCCCTGCAACACCTTGATTTTAGACTCTGGCCTCCAGAATTGCAAGACAGTAAATTTTGTTGTGTTAAGTCCAAAATTTCTGTATTTTTTTGTTTGTTTGTTTGTTTGTTGTTGTTGTTGTTGTTGTTTACCCATTTTGTGGTAAATTGTCATGGCAGTCCCAGGAAACTAATACAAGTGCTGTTGTCTAAGGCTGGCTCTTTGTGATGGAGATGAGCATGCAAGAAGTGTATTAGGGGTGTTCTTCTGGGGAAAGTAAGGAAGCAGGACATGGCAGAGGGAGAAGTTAGGCTGGATGTCAGGAAGGCCATTTAGAGTGGGGTTGGGGTGGGCACCTAAGCCTTCTACACCTACATCTATCACCTAGGACACAGACCCCCAGGAAGGGGACATGACCTTGGATGAGGCAAGTCTCATCAGTCAAGGGCAATTCCCAGAGCATTCCCACAGCCAGGGGACTAGATCCTTCAGGCCTGAGAGGACATGGGGAGTCACTGAAGTATCCCTGTGGCTAACAATGGGCAGAAGGCTCTCCCACTTCAGGAGGAATAGGGCAACCTCACCCTGATCCAACGCAACCTGGAAAACAGCATCTACTCTGTGCCAGTCCCAGCCCAAGGGGGAATGACTCAACTGTCAGCATGAGGTTCCAGGATAACCTGGTTCATGGACATCCCCTCAGGGGAACTGCCTGAGTCATCGTGTGTTATAGTCACAGGAACTTAACGGGCCTCAGGCATATTCCTGTTTCCCTGATTCAATCCCTCCCCATGGTTGACCATGTAAACTCTTGGTCAACTTGGCAGCAATATCACTACTTACATACACTTACCATGGATGCTGACGGTGTGTTATTACCCAGCAAGGATTATGCATGGCACCAAATACATGTCAGGAAACTTGTTACAAATGTGTTTGCTCACAGCTCTACTCCCCTACACGCTGGGTCTCCATCATGTGTTGCTTGGCCATCTGTTCTTAGCATCCGATAAGATTCCTGCTGACGGCTCCATGGGATCTGGTGAGTCCCACTGGTGGCTGAACAGAGCTCAGCCCCACCCTGACATCTTGACTCAACCCATCGTAGGCCTCGTCTTCACACGAGTCATTAGTAGGTGTCCAGGCGACTCCTTTAACCTTTCCTCAAAGTTGATGATGTCCTTCAGTAGGTTTTAATCCTTAACTGACAATGGTTTCTTTGGTCATCGAGTTTTTCTCATGAGTTTTTAAAAACTTAGTTTTCTAAACTTATGCAAGTAATACATGAATTTGAGTTTAGTCCTTTCTCCCCCTCCAGTTTTTGACACACACACACCCAAAGGATTAAGTGACTTATGCTCTTTGGTGCTCTGTTCCATCTCAGCATTGGTGTGCAAGTCTTCTCTTTAATTTATAAAAACGAAGCCAGCAGCAGCCTGCGGGCAGATAGCCGTGCCTCCCACCTGTGACGCTATGGTTTCCGCTTTCCCCACCAAAGAAAACCGGATGTGGATGTGGTCAAGATGGCGGCCGGGGCAGCCAGGACATGGAGCTTCCGCTTCCGGGGCAGGGACCAAGCATGGGGCCTGTTGCTAGGAAACAGAAATCCCTAGGCCACCTTTCACGTGCAGAGACTCCACTTGACAGGTCTCTGGCTTCAGTAACTCCAGCCTGTGGAAATGACAGGAAACAAGTAGATAGAACGCCCAGCCAGGCCAAAAATCCCAAATCTGGCTGACGAAAGTGGGTGATTACTCACATTCTATACTCTCTCCAAGGCCAATAAGAAGCAGCCTGTTGAAGATGTGCAGCCTCCAGAAGGGAGGTTCTCCCCAATAGCCAACTCAGGTGTTTCCGCGATGGACCACATAACTAGGGTCTGAGAGAACAAGGGCTACGGGAAGTCCTTGCAGAGAGCAGAACCGGGTTGGGGGGTGGACGGGACCACTCTTTCCCATATTCCCCTCTTCGTGTGAGAGTGATGTGGGGTGGTATTTACCAACCTCTTTCTAGAATATCCTATTCATGAAATGGGTTAGTTGAATTCATTCATTTAGCAATAGGCAGCCAGGTCATAAGGACTTGCATCCCAGACCTAGCAGAAAGGACAGCAAATCACCCAGAGATTACAGTCTTAGAGTGAGATACTGTGACTGGATAAAACTTGGACTTGTCTGCTCTGGGGGAGAGAATAAGCACGTTTTATGTCTATAAATGCATCTTTGTAGCTGGAAGGAGGAAGGGTGTGTAAGGAGAGAGGGCGTGTGTGGCTACTGGGCATTCTGCAAGGGGTAGAGGAGAGCTGTGTTGTCAGACTTGGACCCCTTTGCTCATCTCTGGTCACTGATCCATGATTCTCCTTTGCAGACCCTTCCCTCCTCCATTCTCAGCCCAAAGGAGGCTGAGTAAGTGAGTCAGGATGAAAACCCTCTGGGTATCACACTCTCCTTACGGGAATGGCAGGTTCAGGAAAACACGAGGCCCATCGAAAATCAAGGAGGCTTTTGCTGGGACTTCTGGGAAAGAGCCCTCAGCTACTACCATTGGAACTAGCACCTCTGTCCTGCCACAGCATGAGACCTGAGACTGAAGCCGGCACAAGGAAGGCCAGAGAGAAGCCAAGTTTTGATTGTATCATTTGAAATCCTGAAGCCAAAGGCATCTGAAGCCAGACTTACTTACAGACTCCGGCCAGGCTATATCATTTGCAGAGTCCAATGCAAAATAAAAATACAGACTCCTTGTTCCAAAATCAGGGGCAAAGCGCCATTGAAGATGCTAAAATATAAAGCTTTTTCCCTCTCTTTCAGGGTTTCTCTCTCTCAGCTTCTTGTGGTATTTCTTTATTTGCTATTGAATGTCATTCTAAATTGAAAGAAATTAAAATTGTAAATTATTAGCATGAATTTTTACCCTTATCTTTATATTGTACTAGGCCAGTTTTAAATGCAGGTATAAGCATTGCACTGATATGTGGAATTACCAAAATTACACAATTTGTATTTCATAACACAGCACATGCATATATTTTGTTCTTACTAGAACAATAGAAATACTGCTCAAAAACTAACTCAACTGTTTTATTTCACTTTTTGTTTTTGTTAATCCTCACCTGAGGATATTTTTTTTCCATTGCTTTTCAGAGAGAGTGGAAGGGAGGGAGAGAGGGAAGGAGAGAGAGAGAGAGAATTTGATGTGAGAGAGACACATCGACTGGTTGCTGCAAGGACTGACTCTCTAACCACTGATCACACTGGCCAAGGCTATTTCACTTCCTGATAGGAGCACTTTCTATAGACACTCTCCACATCCAGTTTACCGATTGGTAAGGAAGGATGGAGAAGAGAACAAACGACGGCTGCCCTGCCTGTCTCTTTCCTTCTACATCCTCGTTTTCAGTGTAATTGGTAGGCAGATGCAAGGATATGACATCCAATTACGAAAGGTAGGAGACAGTTCCTTGATTGTTCTGTTTCTCAGAGCACCATTGCCTTCTTTCTGCATTTGAAGCAAGTTTTGGTTCAGACGAATGTGTGGTCTCTTGGGGGGTGTCAGTGCCATCCAATTAGTCAGTCACAGATGTAAAACACTTCCCTTCTGCTCACCTTGAATCTTGCTGAAATTCCATGCATTGTGGGTCCCCTGAATTCTGTGCTCTTGGGGCATCTTCATGCTTTATGTAAATGAGCATCAAGGAACAACAGCTATGCGTGTTATACATATTTCCCTTACCCATAGTCAGGCTCTGTTGTCCCACCAGACTTCAATTACAAAACATAAGTTCAAAGGCATTATTAAGAAGTACCAGTGAGCCCTGGCTGGGTGGCTCTATTGGTTAGAACGTCATCCCGTTCACTAGAAGGTTGCAGGTTCAATTCCTGGTCAGGGCACATACCTAGGTTTCAGATCCAATGCCCAGTTGGAGGGAGTACAGGAGGCAACCAACGGATGTTTCTCTCACACATCAATGTTTCTCTTTCTCTCTCCCTTCCTCTCTTTCTAAAATCAATAAAAACATATCCTCGGGTGAGGATTTAAAAAAAAAAAAAAAAAAGAATTGCTGAAGACAGCAGATCATTGCCTCAAGCACAGAGCCTTCCGAGTACAGGCTGCAGGCCCGTGAAGCCAGCCCTGCCCAGACTTCACAGTGTATGTGAGCCCATAACTTCCCTTTGGTTAAAACAACTCTGCTTCCAGTTGCTTCCAACTAAAAGAATCCTAATGGATAAGGGTCTCTCAAACATAGCTTCTGTTTAACACTCATTCACTCAGCAGGCATTTTCTAACTGTCAGGCGTCACAGTGAGGCCAGTCAGTGTTGTGGCCGCAGAGAACTTGGGCAGCAGACTGAAGGCAGGATACAGAGGCTTAGCAGCCTGTATCCTGCAGGACTGGCCTCCCGTGGAAGCAGATGCGACCTTAACCCGTTTTAAACCTTGGGCAGGGGGTAGGGGCAGAACTTCGTTGGGCAAGTGGACAGGGATGGAGGGTGGGAGTGGGAAGAATAGCAGATGAAACTGGAGCAGGCAATGTGTGGTTTGGGGGAAACTGCAAATGGGGCTGTAGCAGTTTGGTACAACTCCACGTAGGGCAATGGTTGTCAGGGACATCTAAATACAAGTAGACAGAGCCTTGTCTTCTGTACTTAAGATTTTAGATGTTGTCCTGCAGGTAACTAGAAAAGCCTGGAGGACTTTTAAACCAGTTTGTTTATCTGTTTGTCTGTTTGTTTGAAGGATCTTTCTTAAAGTGGCGCATAGGATGAATTGGAGCAAATGAGAAATAAGATGAGGACACTGTTATGAGTTCAAATTAAACATGAGAACCTCGATAATGGCAATAGGGCTGGAGATAAAATTGATTGATTCACTGTGGGGTGAGGGGGCAGGGAGAGTTTAGGACCCTCCTGTGTCTCTGGCTTGAACACCTGGGCAGATGCCCTGAGCTAAGAAATGCGTGTGCAGGTCTGGGGTCAGGGAAAATGGGCAGGTTGGACACATGAGTTGGTGTCCTGGGTCAGCCAGATGGAGGTGCCCAGGAAGCATTTGGTTGCACAGGTTTAGGCTTTTGGGAGGAAGGAGAGAATTGGGAGTCCCCAGCAAATAAGCGAGAGCTGAAGCCATAGGTGGTTAAGATTATCTAGATGATGAGAAGAGAGGAGAGCTGAGTTCAGAGGCCTGGGTATGTCAGTTTTCTAAAATATTCCTTCTTTAAATATTTGTTTTTATCTAAGATGTGTATAAACATAGAGAGTAAAGGCATTCTACAAGATTCATTACAAAAATAAGGTTGTTCCCTGTCCACGCACCTCACGTTTAACTCTTTTAGCTGACTCCCCGCCCCCCGATTACTTACCTCCCTATTGCTAAATATAACATACTTACATTCCTTCTTCTTAGCTTTAAGTTAGAGACACTTTCTATTGTGGAAGATGAGCATTTCACATTCACCCGCCTCCTCCAACACAGTCTCACTCACACACACGTCCTCTGTCCCTATCCCCCAAAATTAGATGTTTGGGAGTTTGGCGGGAGAGGGGAGGGGGGGTTAGAACAGTGTTTGGGTTTTACATTATTATGATTATGTAGCACACTGTTCAAACCTCTGAGCCACACAGCTGCTATGATTATTTTTTCTTTCCTGAGAAACATTTTGTTTTCCAGGAAGTTATTGTCTCAGTTTTTATTATTTGTTTTGGTTTGGTTTTTGGCTTAGTTTTCTTTGGTGTGTGTGTGTGTATGTGTGTGTGTGTATGTGTGTGTGTATGTGTGTGTGTGTGTGTGTGTGTGTTTTAATTTATTGATTTTAGAGAGAGAGAGGAAGGGAGAGAAAGAGAGGATTGATTTGTTGTTCCATGTATTCATGCATTCATTGATTGATTCTTGTATGTGCCCTGACCATGGATCAAACCCCTGAAACTTTGGCATATTGGGACAACACTCTAACCAACTGAACTACCCAGCCAGGGCAATTTTCTTTGTTTTTTGTTTTTTATCAGTAATATCACTACAAATTCTCTCCCAGGGAGGAAAAAATCTCCTCGCAATATGTTCATACACATTTTTAAAGTCAATTTTGTCTTTAAGAAATCTCCCCCAAAGCCCTGGCTGGTGTGACTCAGTGGTTAGAGCATTGGCCTGTGCACAAAAGGGTCTTGGGTTCAATTCCTAGTCAAGGGCACGTACCTGGGTTGGGGGTTACCTCCCTGCCCCTGGTTGGGGCTCCGTCAGGAGTCAACCAGTCTATGAGTCTCTCACATCGATGCTTCTTTCTCTTTCCCTCTCCCTCCCTCCCTTCCACTCTCCCGGAAAAACCAATGGGAAAAAAATCCTCAGGTGAAAATTAACAAGAAAAAGAGAGAAAGAAAGAAATCTCCCCCAGAGTCTGCTGGCTCTGGGATTTCCTTTCACCCTCATTGAGGCAGCAGAATTCTAAGAATGACACCAATGTACCTAGACTTTGTATAAGCTTTTCCCCTTGAATCTGGGCAGAACCTGTGATAATGATATGTCACTTCTGTGATTATGTTACCTTGTATAGCAAAAGAGTTGTTATAGGTGTGATTAGGTTCCTAATAGGGGAGAGTTTTCAGGTGGGCCTAATCACATAGCTCTTTCCAAGCCAAGAGTTTTCCTCTGGCCTGTGGTAGAGGAGGAAGTCAGAGAGATTCCAAGAGGGATTCAATGTGAGGGACTGTGACATCTACACTAATAAAAGAGAAACATGGTAATTGGCGTACGACCGCTACCTTTCCCATTGGCTAATCAGCGAGATATGCAAATTAACTGACAGCCAAGATGGCGACCAGCAGCCAGGCAGCTTAAACTGAACATGAGGCTTGCTTGCTTCAGTGACGGAGGACTCCAACGTTCCCCGCCTGCCGCTGCAGGCCTCTGAGCGGGCAGTTTGAAACATAGTAACATAGAGAAGCTAAAAAAAAAACCTCCAGAAACCTGCTTTCAGCGAGCAGGGATCTCAGAGCTGGAGTTGATACAGAGTTTCGATTGTAGAACACAAACAAGTCTGGGCCGGAGGGTTTCCGCTTTCCCAGCAGCAGAGGCCGCAGAGCTGGAGCCACAGCTAAAGCTGGCCCAGAATAAAAAAAAAAAAGAAAGAAAAAAAGGAGCGGTTGGGAGCTTCAGTCACCCGACAGCCTGAAAACAGCCCTCAGCCCCTCACCCAGGCTGGCCAGGCACCCCAGTGGGGACCCCCACGCTGAAGGGTGTGTTACCAGCTGCAAACAGCCATCATCCCCTCACCCAGGCTGGCCAGGCACCCCAGTGGGGACCCCCACCCTGATCCAGGACACCCTTCAGGGCAAACCACCGGCCCCCACCCATGCACCAGGCCTCTATGCTATATAGTAAAAGGGTAATATGCCTCCCAGCACCGGGATCAGCGGAGCCGAGAGGCCTCCTGGCACCAGGATCAGCGGAGCCGCAAGACCTCCTAGCACTGGGATCAGCGTGACAGGGGGCAGCGCCCCAACCCCCTGATCGGCCCTGCTCTGTGTGTGACAGGGTGCGGCACCCCAACCCCCCCCCCCCCCCGGGCCCTGCTCTGTGTGTGTCGGGGTAGAGCCATAACCTCCCCATCAGCCCTGCCCTGAGTGTGACAGTGGCGGCGCCCCAACCCCCTGATCGGCCCTGCTCTGTGGGTGATAGAGGGTGGCGCCACAACCCCCCACCCACTCACAGGCCCTGCTCTGTGTGTGACGGGGTAGAGCCATAACCTCCCCATCAGCCCTGCTCTGTGTGTGACAGGGGATGGTGCCACAACTCCCCTATCGGCCCTACTATGTGAGTGACGGGGGGAGCTCCCCAACCCCCTGATGGGCCCTGCTCTGTGCATGACAGGGTACAGAGCCCAACCCCCCTGATGGGCCCTGCTCTGTGCGTGACAGGGGGCAGCGCCCCAACCCCCTGATTGGTTCTGCTCTGTGTGTGACGGGGGTGGCGCCGCAACCTCCCAATCCGCCCTGCTCTGTGCATGACAGGGGGCGGCACCCCAGCTCCCCAATTGGCCCTGCTCTGAGCCCGACCAGGGGCTGTACCTAGGGATTAGGCCTGCCCTCTGCCACCCGGGAGCAGGCCTAAGCCAGCAGGTCGTTATCTCCCGAGGGGTCCCAGACTTCAAGAGGGCACAGCCGGGCTGAGGGACCCCCCCTCCCCGCCGAGTGCACAAATTTTTGTGCACCGGGCCTCTAGTTGCAATATAATAGGAATTTTACCTTCAGCCTTCCTCGGTTTCTGGCACAGGCCTCCTAAAACTCTTATGATTTCCTGAGTGATAGGGGTGAGAGGATTATCTGTTAGTATTCAAAATTAGCCTCTTTCAACCATACCTCATTATGCTAATGAGGTGACCCTAGGTGGGCCCCTAGGTAGTTTCATGATGGAGGCTGGTTGCCAGAGGAACCAACCCTGCAGTTAGAGAGTTGGAACTTTCAGTCCCACCCCCATCATCTCTGGGTAGAGAATAGGGGCTGGGGATAGAGTTAATCACCAGTTGTCAATGATTTAATCAATCGTGCCTGTGTAAAGAGATCTTCATAAAAACCCTAAACAAAGGGGTTTGGAGAGTTCCTGGGTTGATAAGACATCATGTACCTCTTCAATTGGCTGTTTTATTTGTAGCCTTTATTATACTCTTCATAATAAACTGGTAATAGTAAGTAAAAGTGCTCCCCTGAATTCTGTGAGCCATTATGGCAAATTATCCAATCCAAAACAGGGGTCATGGGAACCCTCAATTTGTAGCCAATCAGATGAAAGTGTGGGTAACCTGGGGACCCACTACTTGTGATTGACATCTGAAGAGGGGGGCAGTTTTCTGGGACTAAGCCCTTAGGATCTGTGCTAAATCTAGGTAGTGTCAGAAGTAAGTCATGGGATATGCAGTTGGTGTCCACAGAGAATTGGAGAATTGCTTGGTGTGGAAAACACACATTTGGTGTCAGAATTGTGAGTGCAGAGAGTTTCCCTTGAGGGGCGATATCTGTTGCTGAGATGGAGAGGGCAAAGACCTAACAGTGGTCCCTAGGAACTGACAACAACCAGCAAGACAATGGAACTTTCAGTCCTACAACCACAAGGAACCAGGTTCTGCCAATAACCTAGTGATCTTGGAAGTGGATTCCTCCCCAGATCGTCCAGGTAAGAATGAAACTCAGTTAACACCTTGTATTCAGCCTTGAAAGACCCCAGACAGAGAACCCTGCCAAGCCCTGCCCCTGACTTCTGACCTATGGAAGTGGGAGATCAATGGGCACTTTTTAAGCTGCTAAGTTTGTGGTAATTGTCACACAACAACAGAGAACAAATACACCCATACTGGGGGTGGGCACCTTCACTTCTCTCCTGAACAGCCTCTCATTTTACTGTATCTTGTATCTCATTTCTAGTTTACTCCCTGGTTTAAGTTTGGCACATTCACCAGTAGCTTCCAAAGCAAGGTACAGGGGGCGGGGGAGCAAATTTGCAGGCCTAAAATTGCCTTTATTCTATACTTACTTACACTTAATTGAAATTTTGACTGGTTATAGACTTCTAGGTTAGAAACCATTTTCCTCCAGAATTTTGAAATTATCGCTTCCTCTCTTCTAGCTTCTAGTGTTGCTATTGAGAAGTCCATTTTTATTCTGATAGTTGGCTCTCTCCCCCTAAGTTTTTAGAATCTTCTCTTTGCCCCAGTGTTCTGAAATTATACAATTGCTGTGTGTCTCTTTTCATCCATCAGGCTGGGAAGAGCCACCCTGAGACATGGGCAAGAATGTTCTCTGTCCTAGGCCCTATCCTTCAGAAAGCCCCTCTCTGGTTATGCTCCAGCCATGCTGCTTCTCATCGGACAGAGAGTCTACTGGGCAACTCAGAGCTCACACTCTGACAGTAACCTACGTACATACCTGGAAACCTGGAACCTTATCCAAAGAGCTCAAAGCCCATTTCTGGGACCCATTTGGTCATCTTCTCTAGATCTGTCCTGAGCACAGATCATACCACTATTGTTTGCTTATGTATCAAGTGGCCAAGAAACAGCTCTTTGTGGGAGATAGGGATGGAGCTTGGAGTGTCAACATGTGTGCACATGAGGCCCCTCATGGCGTGGGACAGTTCCAGGAGTTGGAAGAAAAAGGGAGCAGGTGGAGAGATGTCAGCAGAGGCTAGCAACCCCCACACTTCCCACCTTCTGGAGCAGAACTCCAAAGAACCTGAGTATTCTATATTAGAACCTGGCCTTCCAGGTAGTTCTGAAGGTATGTTTGTCAAGGTAGGAGGATAGAACATATTTATTAGTTTGTTAACTTCATTTATAACTTAAAAAATTAGACATATAGCATATTGGCCTTCGTTTATACTCCTGCCCCATACCCTACAAGTATTGGGAGTGGGCTTGACACTGGCCACTGGTGGGTATCCCTTCATCTAGAAATTTGTGTCTATCTATTCTGGGAAATTTTTTCTAGTTATTTCTTTTTTTTAAATATATCTTTGTTGATTTCAGAAAGGAAGAGGGAGAGAGAGAGAGAGAAGTTATTATATTAGTTTCAGGTGTGCACTACAGTGATTAGACATTCTGACTGAGCCAAAATGTCCTTCTTTTTATCTGATGATAATTTGTGTTTGAAGTCTATTTTATCTGACATTAACATAACCACTACAGCCTATGTCTACTGCTAGTATGATATGTTTCCATCCATTTACTTTTTGTTCTTTACATTTTTATTTCTTAAAACATTTTAAAATGACACATCTATTGTATGAGTATTTTATTATATATGTACTAGAGGCCCGGTGCACAAAAATTTGTGCACTCGGGGGGGGAGGGGGGGTCCCTCAGCCTGGCCTGTGCCCTCTCGCAGTCTGGGACCCCTTGGGAGATAACGACCTGCTGGCTTAGGCCTGCTCCCGGGTGGCAGAGGGCAGGCCCAATCCCTAGGTGCAGCCCCTGGTCGGGCTCAGAGCAGGGCCGATTGGGGAGTTGGGGCGCCGCCCCGTCATGCACAGAGCAGGACAGATTGGGAGGTTGTGATGCCACCCTCAGTCACACTCAGGGTAGGGCCGATTGGGGGGGTTGGGGCACCGTCCCCTGTCACACTCAAGGCAGGGTCGATGGGGAGGTTGCAGCGCCACCCCCTGTCACGCACAGAGCAGGGCCAATCAGGGGGTTGGGGTGCTGCCCCCTGTCACACACAGAGCCGCGGGGCAATCAGGGGGTTTGGGCGCTACCCCCTGTCACGCTGATCCCGGTGCCGGGAGGCATATTACCCTTTTACTATATAGGGTAGAGGCCTGGTGCATTGGTGGGGGCCGGCTGGTTTGCCCTGAAGGGTATCCTGGATCAGGGTGGGGGTCCCCACTGGGGTGCCTGGCCAGCCTGGGTGAGGGGATGATGGCTGTTTGCAGCTGGTCACACACCCTTCAGGGTGGGGGTCCCCACTGGGGTGCCTGGCCAGTCTGGGTGAGGGGCTGAGGGCTGTTTTCAGGCTGTGGGTGACTGAAGCTCCCAACCTCTCCTTTTTTTCTTTTTTCTTTTTTTATTCTGGCCCAGCTTTAGCTTGAGGCTTGGCTCCAGCTCTTAGGCCTCCGGCTAAAAGTAGGTTTCTGGCCTTTGCTTACAATGTTGCCAATCTGCTGGCTGACGTCCGGTGGTATTTGTTACAATGTTTCTTAAACTGCCCGCTCAGAGGCCTGCAGCCGCAGGCGGGGAACGTTGGTTTCCTCTGTCACTGAGGCAAGCAAGCCTCATGTTAGTTTCAAGCTGCCTGGCTGCCGGCCGCCATCTTGGCTGACAGTTAATTTGCATATCTCGCTGATTAGCCAATGAAAAGGGTAGCGGTCGTACGCCAATTACCATGTTTCTCTTTTATTAGTGTAGATACATTTTAATTGAAAATATTACCACAAATCATGAGTATATAAAAGGAAATAAAAGAAGTACCCTTTTAACCCAGCTGGTATGGCTCAGTGGTTGAGCATCACCCTATGAACCAGTAGTTCACAGTTCGATTCCCCAGTCAGGGCACATGCCCAGGTAGCGGGCTCAAACCCCAGTAAGGGGGCGTGCAGGAAGCAGCCAATGAATGATTCTCTCTCATCATTGATGTTTCTATCTCCTTCTCCCTCTCCCTTCCTCTCTCTGAAATCAATAAAAACATTTTTTAAAAAAATAGAAGTACCCTTTGAACTACAAATAGAAGGGAAATGTCTCAATGTGTATTTGAAAAACCCTATACCTACCATCATATTTAGTGGTAAAAGATGGAGTGCTCTCTTCCTAATATCAAAATAAAAAAGAATGCTTGTTCTCAGTCCTTCTATTCAACATTGTACTAGAGGTTCTCACCAATATAATAAAATAATTTTTTAAAAAAGTTATGCAAATTGAAAGGGAAGAAGTAAAACTATATTTTCAGACATCATGACCTATGAAGAACATTCTAAGAAATCTATAAAAGCTGCTAGAATAAGTGAGTTTAACAAGGTTGCAGTAAAAAATGATTATTAAACAAAGATAAATTGCATTTGTATGTACTACAATATATAAAACTCTTAAAATTATAATTAAATCAATTTATAATGGCATCCAAAACCATGAAACACTTAAGAATATTCTTTCTTTCTTTTAACTAGAATGTACTGACTTGATTAAAGCAATCCATGAATAGTCTTCACAATGGATATTTGAAGAGCATCTGGTCTGACATTAAGCCAGGGTTTGGTTCTTTTTTTATTACTATTGATTTCAGAGAAGAAGAGAGGGAGAGAGGGAGAGAAACATCAATCATGAGACTCATTGATGGGCTGCCTCCTGTGGTTGATTTAGGTTTACCATTTTACCCTTTGGTTGCTGTTGGCCATGTTTTTTGTTCCAGTGTGCCTCCTCTCCTGCCTTCAGTTGCATTAACTGAATGTTTTTAGCAACGCCTCTATGCAATATTTCTTTAGTGTCGCTTTAGGAATTGCAATGTACATCCTTAAATCTCCCCAGTCTACTTAGGGTCAATATTATACTACTGCACCAGAAATGTAGAAACCTTTTAACTGTAGAGATCCATTTACTCCCCCCATCCTTTATGCTACAGTTGTCATATATGTTATATTTATGTCCATTGTAAACTTTACAATCCAATTCTTTAATTTTTACTTTAGGTAGGTATATGCATTTTAACAAAATTAACAAAGGAAAAATATTATTTCATATTTACCCCCATATTTGCCACTTTCAATGTTGTTTTTGTCTTGAAAATTTAATTTCCAGGTAGTATAATTTATCTTCAGTCTTTATAGAAAGAACTTCCATTTGCATTTCTATAGCAAAGATTTACTGGCAATAGATTCTCTTAATTTTATCTGAAAATATCTTTTTACCTTAAATATTGAAGGAGGTTTTTCGCCGGATACAAATTTGGGGTTGATAGATTTTTTTTTTCCTCTTAAAATTTTAAGAGTGTTATTCCATTTCACTCTGGTCTTCTTTGTTTCTGATGAGAAGTCAGGATAATCCAGATCCTTGTTTCCCTGTATCTGTAGTGTCACTTTTCTTTTGTCTACTTTTAAGATGGTCTCTTTATCTTTGGTTTTCAGCAGTTGGACTATGAAGTGCCTGGATGTAGTTTTGTTTGTATTTATACTGCTTGGAGTTTTCTGAGTTTCTTGAATCTGTAAGTGTACATCACCAAACATGGTGAAATCCCATCCATTATTTCTTCAAAAATTTTTTTCTGACCATTGCCTCTCCTCTCCTTCTAGGACTCCAGTTACTCTTTAGTTAGTTACCCCATTGGATCTTATCCTACAAGCCACTGGGGCTATTCTTATTTTTATGCTTTTTTTCTATCTAAGCTTCAGTTTGAATAGTTTTTATTGTTCTGTCTTCTAGTTCACTGATCTTTTCTTCTATAATGTCTAATCTGCTGTTAAGCCCATCCAATGAATTTTTTATTAAAGACATATTTTTCTAGGATTTCCATTTAGTTCTTTTCATTGGTTTCTGTTCCTGTCCTCTTTCCTGAGATATTGTATATCCTAAATATGTGTATGTGTGTATCTATATCTATATAAATATTATATACATCTATATCTATCTACCTACCTATCTATCTATCTATCTACCTACCTACCTATCTATCCTTGAGAACAGTTATGTTATGGGCTGAATCATGCAACCGTCCCCCCCCCCAAATTTATATGTTACAGCCCTAACCTCTAATGTGACTGTGTTTAGATAGCAGACCTTTAAACAGGTAAAATGAAATAATAATGGTAGGGACCTAATCCCACAAGACTGATTTCCTTATAAAAAGAGAAAGAGACTCCAGGAATACGCATTAGCGCAGAGGAAAGGCCATGTGAGAATACGGAGAGAGGGTGGCCATCTGCACCCAACTCTGCTAGCACTTCGATAATGGACTTCCAGCCTTCAGAGCTAGGGGAAAATAAATTTCTGTAGTTTAAGGCATCCCGTCTGTGGTATTTTGTTATGGCAGCTCTAGGATGCCAATACAAATGATAATAACTGCTATAAAATCCTTGTCTGCTAATTCTAATGTATTGTTTATTATAGGGTTAGTCTCCATTGATTGTCTTTTCTCTTGAGAGTAGGACACATTTTCATAAGTCCTGTGTGTCTAATGAGAGTGAATTGTGAACACTATGTCTCAGAGACTCTGAATCCTGTTATTCTCCTCCCATGTGCACGCAGTGTTCAGGAGTGAACCAGAGATTTGGGTAAAATTTATACACAGAATGTGGGACATCTCTGTTTCTGTTCTTTCCAGGTTTTCCTCCTGTCTTTCCAGCAGCTATCCTAGTCACAAGTTGTCCTCAGATTCTTCAAACCAATAAAGCTGTGAGTTTTCTACTGGAGTTTTAGCCACCTGGAGTGACGGTTACTGCGGCCTTCCCTCAGGCTAGAAACCATGAAAAATGTGAAACATCTAAAGCAGTTTCATTCTTTCAAGTGTTAATGCCCCTCCAGTATTGCTTTTGGTTTCTCTCCAGGGCTTTTAGATAATTGGTTTTTTTTAATGTTTGGTACAGAATTTGTAGTTGCAAGCAATAGACGTTTTGACCCAATTGAAACTCCTTCCCATACCTGAATAGAAGTTGCTGGAATCAATCCAAGTGTTTCTACTTTTACTTCCTCCTTCTTGGTCTAAACCACCATAGCAGCAACAAAACTAAAACAGTGACTTCCAAACCAGTTTTTCCTAGAACTCTTATCCCATCCAGCTCATTCTCCACATGCTTAGAGCACTTCAGTGGGTTGACCTTAGGTTCCCTGTTCTTACTCTACACAACATTTAGGATATTTCAGCCACTTCTGTTTTCAGTTGCCATCTCTTTGCTGATAACTTCTAAATGTGCACCTCCAATCCAGAACAATTCCTATAAAATCAATTCTCCTCTCAAAATTAGTTCTCTTGCGTCCCCTATCACAATGAATACCCTCACCAGTTACCCAGTTTCCCATATCAGAAATCTGGGAGTCATTCTTGATTCCCTTGCTGCAACACTTAATCACCAAAACCTCTGGGTCTTTATTTTCTTAATCTCTCTCAAAACTACCCATTTTTCTCCGTCTTCATTCCCACTGTTGCCACAGTCACTAGCCTGGGTTTTCAAGCAATAAACTGGCCTTCCTACTTCTGGTCTTGTCCCTTTAGTTCCTTCGATAGTAGCCACAATCACCTTTTGGGTGTTTCTAGGTCCCTGACTTTTCCATACATTTTAAATTTTATTTTGTTTTTTAAAACATATTTTTATTTATTTCAGAAAGTAAAGAGATAGAAATATCAATGATGAGAGAGAATCATTGATCAGCTGTCTCCTGCAAGCCCCACACTGGGGATCAAGCTCACAACCTGGGCATGGGCCCTGATCAGGAATTGAACCGTGACCTCCTGGTTCATAGGTCAATGCTCAACTACTGAGCCACACCAGCCAGGCTTCATACATTTTTTTTAATCAGCTTATGAGTTTCTTTCTAAAAGGCCTGATGGTGTGGCTTAGTGGTTGAGCATCGATCCTTGCACCAAGAGGTTGCCGGTTCGATTCCTGGTCAGGGCACATGCCTGGGTTGTGGGATCAATCACTGGTGGGGGTGTTTAGGAGGCAGCATTTGGTGTTTACCCTCTTATTGCTCCTATCTCTCCCCCTCTCTCCTTTCTTCTCTCTGTAAAAATCAATTTTAAAAACCAAAAAAAAAAAAAAAAAAGGCCTGATGGGATTTTGATTGGGATTCCATTGATCCATAGATCAATTTTGGAGAAATTGACATGTAAATATTGAGTCTTCCAATTCTTAAATATGGTATCTGTCTTAGTTTCTTCAGGTTGCTATAATAAAATACCACAGACTGAGTGGCTTACAAACAACACTAATTTATTTCTCAGTTCTGGAGACTGGAAGTTACAGATCAGGGTGCCAGCATGGTCAGGCAAGGGCCTGTATCCCCACACAGAGGAAGGGCCCCCCACTACCCCCACCTTCTAATACCATTTCGTTGAGCGTTAGGATTTCAACATATGACTTTGGGAGAGAGACATTCAGACCACACACAGTAACCCTCTCCATTTATTTGGTCTTTCGTTTTTCAGAAATATTTTGCCATTTATAGGGTACAGGTCTTGTTCATCTTTTGTTAAATTTATAACTATTTCAAATTTTATGCTGCTTTAGATGTTATTGTTCATTAATGTAAATTTCCAATTTGTTGTTACTAGTATATAGAAATAACTCCTTAGGATTTTATAGAGGCAATTATGTCGCCTGTGAATAAAGATACTTTTACTTTAGCCCTGGCCAGGGAGCTCAGTTGGTTAGAGTGTCATCCTGAAATGCCAAGATTGGGGGTTTGATCCCTGGTTAGGGCGCTACAAGAAGCAACCATAAATAAGTGAAGCAACAAATAAATGTCTCTCTCTCCCTCTCTCTCCCTCTTTCTCTCTCTCTTTCTGCCATGCCCTCTCTCTCTCTTTCTGCCATCCCCCCTTTCTCTCTCTAAAAATCAACAACAACAAAAAAGATACGTTTGCTCCTCCCTTTACTGTCTGTATCCATTTTATTTCCTGCCCATATTTTGTTGCACTGGATAGGCCCTCCAGTACAGTGTTAAGATGTGTGAAACTGGAAATCTTGCCTTGTTCCTAATCTTAGGGGAAATAATTGTCTTTCTCCCACTAAATGTGATCTTAACTGTAGGTTTTGTGTAGATGCGTCTCATCAGGATTAAGAAGTTCCTTCCTATTCTATTTCTGAGGGTTTTGTGTGTGTTTTTAAAATCATGAATAGGTTTTGCATTTTGTCAAATTTGGAGGGGTTTGCATCAGAAGAGATGATTACAGGTTTTTGTGTTCTGTGTTTGTTTGTTTTTAATATATATATTAATATGTTTTTATTGATTTCAGAGAGAAGAAGGGAGAGGTAGAGAGAGAGAGAAATATCAACGCTGAGAAAGAATCTTATATCAGCCAGCTGGCAGCTGCATGTCCCCCACTGGGGATCAAGCCCACAACCCCAGCATGTTATCTGACTGGGTATCAAACTGTGACCTACTGGTTCATGGGTCAACAGTCAACCACTGAGACACACTGGCCGGACTATGGGGCTTTTTTTTGGTTTGTTTTTTTTAGTCAGTGTATTATGTCCTGAGGTTACCATAACAAATTACCACAAACTGGGTGACTTTAAAAACAATAGAAATTTATTTTCTTGTAGTTCTCTAGGCTAGAAGTCTGAAATCAAGATATTGTGGTAGGCCCTAGCTGATTTGGCTTAGTGGATAGAGCATCAGCCTGCAGACTTCAGGGTCCTAGGTTTGATTCCAAGCAAGGGCACATACCCAGGTTGTGGGCTTGGTCCCACTAGGAGGCATGCAGGGGGCAGCTGATCAATGATTCTTTCTCATCATTGATGTTTCTAGCTCTCCTTTCCTCTCTGAAATCAATAAAAATTTATTTTTTAAAAAAGATATTGTGATCATTTGTGTCAAGGAATTCATCCATTTCATCTAAGTTTTTAGATTTGTTGGCATAAAGTTATTAATAATACTAGAGGCCCAGTGCACGACATTTGTGCACGGGGGGGGGGGGGGGCTCCGCCCAGCCTGCACCCTCTTGCAGTCCGGGACCCCTTAGGGGATGTCTGCCTGCCAGCTTAGGCCCACTCCCCATGAGCTGGCAGGCGGACATCCCATGAGAAGTCCTTAGCACTGCCGCGGAGGTGGGAGAGGCTCCCGCCACTGCTGCTGCGCTCACCAGCCATGAGCCTGGCTTCTGGATGAGTGGCACTCCCCCTGTGGGAGCGCACTGACCACAAGGGGGCAGCTCCTGCATTAAGCGTTGGCCCCCTGGTGGTCAATGCACATCATAGCAACCGGTTGTTCTGCCATTTGGTCAATTTGCATATTAGGGTTTTATTATATAGGATTCCCTTATTACCCCTCCCACCAGAATAGGTATGCTTTCTCCTCTTTAATTCCTGATGTTGGAAATTTTTCTCTTTTTTTCTAAAAATGTATTAATTTTATTGATATTTTCAAAGAACTAGCTTTTGATGTCATTGATTTTCTCTATTTATTTTCTGTTTTCTTTCACTGATTTCCCCTCTTGTCTTTATATTTCCTTCTGTCTTTATTTTATTTCCTTTTTCTGTTTATTTGGTATTAATTTACTCTTCTGTTTCTAATTACTAAGCATGGAAATTTAGATAATGAATTTGAGATCTTTTTTCTTTTCTTTTTTTATTTTTTGATGATGAAAAATACATTTTATTTTTTTTATTTTTTTTTTATTGCTTAAAGTATTACAAAGGGTATTACATATGTGTCCATTTTTCCCCCCCGCCCTAGACAGTCCCCTAGCCTCCCCTATCCCCCAGTGTCTTATGTCCATTGGTTATGCTTATATGCATACAAGTCCTTTGGTTGATCTCTTACCCCCCTCCCTTCTGCCCCCCAATCCTCCCCAGCCTTCCCGCTGCAGTTTGACAATCTGTTTGAGGCAGCTCTGCCTCTGTATCTATTATTGTTCATAAGTTTATAATGGTCTCTATTATCCATGAATGAGTGAGATCATGTGGTATTTTTCCTTCATTGACTGGCTTATTTCACTTAGCATAATGCTCTCCAGTTCTATCCATGCCGTTGCAAATGGTAAGAGTTCCTTCCTTTTTACAGCAGCATAGTATTCCATCGTGCAGATGTACCACAGTTTTCTAATCCATTCATCTACTGATGGGCACTTAGGCTGTTTCCAGATCTTAGCTATGGTGAATTGTGCTGCTATGAACATAGGGGTGCATATATCCTTTCTGATTGGTGTTTCTGGTTTCTTGGGATATATTCCTAGAAGTGGGATCACAGGGTCAAATGGGAGTTCCATTTTCAGTTTTTTGAGGAAACTCCATACTGTCTTCCATAGTGGCTGCACCAGTCTGCATTCCCACCAGCAGTGCACAAGTGTTCCTTTTTCTCCACATCCTCTCCAGCACTTGTCGTTTGTTGATTTGTTGATGATAGCCAGTCTGACAGGTGTGAGATGGTACCTCATTGTTGTTTTGATTTGCATCTCTCGGATGATGAGTGACTTTGAGCATGTTTTCATATGTCTCTTGGCTTTCTGAATGTCCTCTTTTGAAAGGTGTCTATTTAGGTCCTTTGCCCATTTTTTGATTGGATTGTTTATCTTCCTTTTGTTAAGTTGTATGAGTTCCCTATAAATTTTGGAGATTAGGCCCTTATCAGATATGTCATTGGCAAATATGTTTTCCCACACAGTGGGTTTTCTCGTTGTTTTGTTGATGGTTTCTTTTGCTGTGCAGAAGCTTTTAATTTTGACGTAGTCCCATTTGTTCATTTTCTCTTTAGTTTCAAGTGCCCTAGGAGCTGTATCAGTGAAGAAATTGCTTCGGCATATGTCTGAGATTTTGTTGCCTTTGGATTCTTCTAGAATTTTTATGGTTTCCTGTCATACATTTAAGTCCTTTATCCATTTTGAGTTTATTTTTGTGTATGGTGTAAGTTGGTGGTCTAGTTTCATTTTCTTGCATATATCTGTCCAATTTTCCCAACACCATTTATTGAAGAGACTATCTTGGCTCCATTGTACATTCTTGCCTCCTTTGTCAAATATTAATTGAGCATATTAGTTTCTGGCCGATTTCTGGGCTCTCTATTCTATTCCATTGATCTATATGCCTATTCTTGTGCCAGCTCCAGGCAGTTTTGAGAACAGTGGCTTTGTAATACATCTTGATATCTGGTATTGAGATCCCACCTACTTTGTTCTTTTTCAGGATTGCTGCAGCTATTCGGGGTCTTTTTTTATTCCAGATGAATTTTTGGAGAGTTCGTTCTAGATCTCTGAAGTATGCCGTTGGTATTTTAATGGGAAGTGCGTTGAATTTATAGATTGCTTTGGGTAGTATGGACATTTTAATGATGTTGATTCTACCAATCCATGAACACGGTATGTTCTTCCATCTGTTTATGTCTTCCTCTATATCTTTTTTCAACGTCCTGTAGTTTTCTGAGTAGAGGTCTTTTACCTCTTTAGTTAAGTTTATTCCTAGGTAGCTTAATTTTTTTGGTGCGATGGTAAACGGGATTGTTTTTATAATCTCTCTTTCTGAAAGTTCACTATTGGTGTATAGAAATGCCATAGATTTCTTGGGGTTAATTTTGTATCCTGCTACATTGCCAAATTCATGTATTAAGTCTAGTAGCTTTTTGATGGAGTCTCTAGGGTTTTGTATGTATAATATCATGTCGTCTGCAAATAAGGACAGTTTTACTTCCTCTTTTCCAATTTGGATGCCCTTTATTTCTTCTCCTTGCCTAATTGCAATGGCTAACACTTCCAGTACTATGTTGAACAGGAGTGGTGAGAGGGGGCATCCTTGTCTTGTTCCTGTTCTTAGCGGAAATGGTGTTAGTTTTTGTCCATTGAGTATGATGTTGGCTGTGGGCCTGTCATATATGGCTTTTATTATGTTGAGGTATGATCCTTCTACTCCCGCCTTACTGAGAGTTTTTATCAAAAATGGGTGTTGAATTTTGTCAAATGCTTTTTCTGCATCAATTGATATGACCATGTGGTTTTTTTCTTTCAATTTGTTTATGTGATGTATCACGTTTATTGATTTGCGGATATTGTACCATCCTTGCATCCCTGGGATAAATCCTACTTGGTCATGGTGTATGATCTTTCTGATGTACTGCTGGATCCGATTTGCTACGATTTTGTTGAGGATTTTGGCATCTATGTTCATGAGGGATATTGGCCTGTAATTCTCTTTCATTGTGTTGTCTTTCCCTGGTTTTGGTATTAGGGTGATGCTGGCTTTATAGAATGAGCTTGGAAGTGTTCCTTCCTCTTGAATTTTTTGTAGTAGTCTGAGGAGAATAGGTTTTAGTTCTTCCTTGAATGTTTGGTAAAACTCCCCTGTGAAGCCGTCTGGTCCTGGGCTTTTGTTTGATGGAAGCTTTTTGATGACTGCTTCAATTCTTTTCTTTTTTTTAAGTACAAGTACTTAATTACTAAAAATCCCCTGAGCACTGGTTTAGGTACATCTCACACAGTTTTATTTTCATTTAGTGCAAAATACTTTTTAACATCCCTATTGTCTCTTCTTTGAACAATTGGTTGTTCCAAGTATTTGATTATTCTCCAGACAGCTTTCTTTTTTTAATTTTCAGTTTTCATTATGGTCAGGAGACATATTTTAGGATTTAAAATCCTCTGATATTTAGTCAAACTAGTTTTGTGACCCAGAATATGGCCTATCTTGGTAAGCATATCTTGGTGGGTGTTTTAAAACAATGTGTACTCTATAGTTGTTAGGTGTAAGGCTCTATAAATGCCAATTTAGTCAAATTGATTGACCATGCTATTCAAATCTATATCCATATTGAGTCTCTTTCTACTTCAGTGATGGCGAACCTCTGACACGTGAACTCATTTTTTTGGTTGATTTTTCTTTGTTAAATGGCATTTAAATATATCAAATAAATATCAAAAATATAAATCTTTGTTTTACTATGGTTGCAAATATCAAGAAATTTCTATATGTGACACGGCACCAGAGTTAAGTTAGGGTTTTTCAAAATGCTGACACGCCGACCTCAAAAGGTTCGCCATCACTGGTCTACTTGTTCTATCAATGACTGAGAAAGGAATGTTGAAATCTCCAAGTCTACCTGTGGATTTTTCTTTTTTTTTTTTTTCCCATTCTATCAGCTTTTGCTTCATATGTTTTAAAGCTCCGCTATTAAGTATATATACTTTTAGTTTTATTATGTACTTTTAATTGACCTCTTTAATATAAGTATAAAATGTTCCTCTTTACCTCTTTTAATATTCCTGCTTCTGAAACATACCTTGTCTCATATTAATATAGTTACTCTAGCTTCCTTTTGATTAGTGTTTGTATGATCTTTTTCTTTTATTTTTAATTATCTATGTCTTTATAACTAACATGTATTAGAAATAAACTCTGGCTGGTGTGGCTCAGTTGGTTGGGCATTGTCCTGTGGACCGAAAGGTTGCTGGTTCAATTCCTGGTCAGGCTACATGCCTGGGTTGCAGGCTTGATCCTTGGTAGGGGGCATGCAGAAGGCAGCTGATTGATGTTTCACTCTAACAGATGTTTCTCTTTCTCTCTCCCTCTTCCTTCCTCTCTCTCTAAAAAGCAATTAAAATTTAAAGAAAATAAATTATAAATTAAATTTTCTTGTAAAAAGCATATAATTGTATCATGCTTTTTCACCCAATATGTCAATTTCTTCCTTTTAATTGGGGTGTTCAGGTCATTTACATTTGCTATAGCTATTAAAATGAAGCAGGAATTGATGAAATAGAAACCAAAGAACCAATAAAGTGGATCAAAGAAACATAAGTTAGTTTTATATTAAAAAAATAAACAAAACTCTGGCGAGACTAATAGACACAAAAAGATAGAGACAATACAAATACAAAGATAGCTACAGATATAGCAGATGTTTTAAAAATAAATTTCTGTGAACAACTCTTTACCAGTACTTGTAAAAACAGATAAAATAGGCATTTTGAAAAGTGGCAATACATGTATTAAGTTATAACCATAAAATATTTAATTCGGTAGTTAAAATTCTGTCCATGAGAGGAAAAAAATCAAATACAACCACACACACAGTTTATGTTATAGATGAGTTCCACTGAACATTGAAGGAATGAATAATTATATCCACTCCTATACAAACTATTCCAGAAAAGAAAAAAAATTAATTAAGGAAAGCAATTCACCTAATGCTGATACACAGACAATACGAATAAGGATATTACAAGCCAATCTCATTTATGAAACTACATGTAAAAATCCTAAGTAAACATTAACAAGCCAAATGCAGCAAAATCATAAAAATGATAACAGGAGCCCTAACCGGTTTGGCTCAGTGGATAGAGCGTCGGCCTGCGGACTGAAAGGTCCCAGGTTCGATTCCGGTCAAGGGCATGTACCTTGGTTGCGGGCACATCCCCAGTGGGAGGTGTGTGGGGGGGGGGGAGGGCGCGGCTGATAGATGTTTCTCTCTCATCGATGTTTCTAACTCTCTATCCTTCTCCCTTCCTCTCTGTAAAAAATCGATCAAATATATTTTAAAAAATGATAACAGAAAAACAAATAAAGAAACTCACAATCAACTTACCATCGTGAAAAGTTTATTCCAGGAATAGAGTGGAGGTTTAACATTAGAAAACCTACTAGGGTTACTTCACAGCATTAACAGATTAAAGGAGAAAATATATAGATTCATCTTAACTGCTGAAAAACTTGTTGATAAACACTCTTTTTGATAATTCTCAGTAAACGAATTTGAGAAGGGTCACTTCCTTAAACCATTTCCACTGTTAGCACTTGTCCAAGCCACTACCGCCTGGCTTAATGTGCTATCTCCTCCCTGGACCTCTTGCTTCCAGTTTTGCCTACCTCCACCCCGTCCCTGCCCCAAAATACTGTCAATGAAACATGCAAAGGTATCCTTTATTTTTAAACATCTTTGTTGAGACATAATTCCCTTATAATACAATTCACCCATTTAAATCATACAGTTCAGTGGCCTTTAGGCTATCCACAGAGCTGTGCATCTATTATCACAATCAAATTTTAGAACATTTTCATTATCCAAAAAGAAATCACACACCCAATAAACACCAATTCCCCATCCTCCATCCCCCCACAACCCTAGGTAAGTACACTTTCTATCTCTATAGGTTTGTCTATAGAGATTGAACATGTCATATAAATAAAATCATACACCATGTGGTCCTATGTGACTGGCTTCTTTGGCTTTACCCATTGTTTTCAAGGTTAATCCATACCATAGCATGTATCTGCATTTCATTCCTTTTATTGCTGAATAATATTACGTTGTATGAATATACCATGTTTTGTTTACCTACTCTCAGTTCGTGAACATTTTGGCCATTATTTGGGATAATGCTACTATGAACATTCATGTACAAGTTTTTGTGTGGACAAATGTTTTCGTTTCTGTTGGAGATATACTTAGAAGTGGAATTGGTGGGTCAAATGGCAATGCTATGTTTAATCTTTTGAAGAATTGCCAGACTGTTCCAAAGTGGCTGCACAATTTTACATTTAGAATTTCGGCACATCTTGCCAACACTTGTATGTTCTGTCATTTTGATTATAGCCATCCTGGTGGGTGTGGAGTGGTATTTCACTGTAGTTTGATTTGTATTTCCCTGATGGCTAATGATACTGAGCATCTTTTCATGTGCTTATTGACCATTTGTATAGGCTCTTTGAAGAACTGCCTATTTAAATCTTCACCCATTTAAAAATTGGGTTATTTATCTTTTAATATGGAGTTGTAATAGTTCTTTATATATTCCAGATACAAGTCACGTATCTAATACATGATTTGCAACTAAAAGGATCCTTTTAAAAGTTAATTTAGATTACATCATTCCTCAGCTTTGGAATTTTCCCGTGTCTCCCATCTCACTCAGAGTAGAAGCTCAAGTCCTTTAAATGCCCTACAAGACACTGCACAAGGTCCACCGTTATGTCTCTGACCTCATCTTCTACCACGCACTCCCTCTCACCCTCTCAGTCCTTCCCAGTCATTTGCCTCCTTGCTGTTTCTAGAACATGTCTGGTCTACTGTTGCCTTTACCCTTTGTTCATTCGTTTCCTCTGCCTGGAGGTCTATTCCTCCAGGAGCCCTCACAGCTGACCTCCTCCTAGTCTCTGCTCAAATATCACTTTTTCAATGACAATCTTATTTAAAAATTTCCCTCACCTCACATTCCCAATCTTGTTTTTACCATGCTGTGTATCTTTTCTCAGTAGCCACGTATCCTTTTCCAACACAGTGTAAAATTCATTTGTTATGTTTAATATTTATTAGCTGTCTCCCTATAGCAGAATCTCTCCATAAGGATAGGAATTTTTTACTGTTTTGTTCACTGATGTATTATAAGTTTCTAGAACAGTGCCTGACCCACAGAAGGCTCACAATAAATATTTTTAAAATAAACCATGACTGTAAAAATGGGAGAGCCATGGATAGTTTTGAGAGAGGAGTCATGGTCTGATTTATGTTTTCAAAAAATCATTGTGAACATTGTGTTGATTATAGACTGTAGAAGGGCAAGGCAGGAGCAAGAAGACCAGTTAAGAAAGTATTGCAACAATGTAGGCAAGAGATGGTAATTACTTGAACTAAGAGGTAACAATGGAGAGGGGTTAAATTTTGGATACATTTCTTTGGTAGAGCCTAGAGCAGTGGTCAGCAAACTCATTAGTCAACAGAGCCAAATATCAACAGTACAATGATTGAAATTTCTTTTGAGAGCCAAATTTTTTAAACTTAAACTATATAGGTAGGTACATTGTTATTAACTTAATTAGGGTACTCCTAAGGCTTAGGGTAGTGATGGCGAACCTTTTGAGCTCGGCGTGTCAGCATTTTGAAAAACCCTAACTTAACTCTGGTGCCATGTCACATATATAAATTTCTTGATATTTGCAACCATAGTAAAACAAAGATTTATATTTTTGATATTTATATATTTAAATGCCATTTAACAAAGAAAAATCAACCAAAAAAATGAGTTCGCGTGTCACCTCTGACACGCGTGTCATAGGTTCGCCATCACTGGCTTAGGAAGAGCCACACTCAAGGGGCCAAAGAGCCTCATGTGGCTCACAAGCCACAGTTTTCCAACCACGGGCCTAGAGGATTTTTTAAATGAGTTGGATGTTGGGTGAGAGAAGCAGAAATATCAAGAATGACTCTACTTTTTTTTTTTTTTTTTTTTGCATAAGTAACTTGAAAAACTGAGTTGCAATCAACCAAGAATGAAAAGACATTGTGTGAAACAGGTATTGTGGAGGGAATATCAAGAGGTTAGTTTTGGAATTTGTTGATTTTGATTTTGAGGTACCTATTTTATCTCTATCTGGAATTCAGGGGAGAAGGCGGAGATAGAGATATCAATGTAGACGTCATGGGCATTTAGATAGTATTTAAAGCCATGAGATCAGATAAAACTACCAAGAATAATTGAAGAAAATAGAGAAGATACCCAAGGAAGAGGACTGAGCCCTGTAACACTCCATCAAGAACTAAGAAGAGGAGGAACCAGCCCAGGAGACTGAGAAAGAGAGAACAGTAAAACTGGGAAGAAAAGTAAGAGTGTGTCCTAAGGACTAAGTAACGAAAGTAGATAAAGATAGAGGGAGTCATTGGCTGTGTCTGATGCTGTTGATAGGCCAAGAAAGATAAGAACTGAGAATTAACTATTGCATTTGGCAGCTTTGAGGTCATTGGTGTCCTTGATCAAGGCGGTTTTCAGTGGACAGTGAGTGTGAAAGCCTATCTGGAATGGGTTTAAGAAAAAGTGTGGAGCTTTGGCTTCCTGCATGATTAAGTAAGTGTGTATTGACTAGCTCCACAAACATAACTGACCATAAAACTAGAGAAATATATGAGGCAACTGTTTTCAGGTATTGTACATCAGGCAGTGCAAGACCATGTTCCCTAAGAGAAGGGAAATTCATGAGTCAGCCCCACAGTTGCCAGGCTCTCTGCCTCAGGACCATCTCTCAATCCAATCAAAGAGCTGGATTCTTAAAAAGCATAGTGGCCACTCTAAAATGAGGAAGCCGAAATTAGGGCTCAGCAGATCTAAAGTAGCTGAAATCTGTGGAGTGAGGCTGAAATCAGAGAGGAGGAAGCTCAGGAGAGAGAGGGGATCTCATTAGTCTTGGGGAGGGGGTAGTTTCCAACGAGTCCGTGACTGGGGCCTGGGCGGTACATGTGCAGGGTGAAACTACGCCCAGGCTTACCCGAGGGTCACTGTTCCCAACAGGAGGGTCAAGCAGCGCTGGAAGAAGAGCAGTGCTGGCAGTATTGAAGTTCTGGTCCTGCTTGAGTAGAGAGACTACATTAACATCTCATCAAGACTCCTGGCACCCAGCTCAGACATAGACCTTAGCAGTGAGAACCATGCCGTAGAGCAGGTGTCAGCAAAGTTATTCTGAAAGGGGGCGGACAATAAACATTTGAAGCACGGTGGGCTATCTGATCTCCGCCCCAAGTCTTCAACTCTGCTGTTGTGGTGTGAAAGCAGCCATAGACATTGCGTAATGAATGGATACGATTGTGTTCCAATAAAACTTAATTTACAAAAAAACAGGTGAAGATGGGAGAATTCGGCCTCCAGGCTGTAGTTTGCCAAACTCTTTTCTAGAATAAGATCGTATTCTAGACTCATTCTAACAAAGTCCAACACTAAACCACAGAAAGATCCACAGCAGAGGCAGAGTTTGAAGGCTGAATCCTGCCAAGTCAGAGGGGCCAGAGAAAACCCTGAGTTTCTAGAGAAAACAAGCCTTTGAAATGCAAAGTGATCAGCCAGTAGTAGAACTGTCTGCTGGAATAAGAACAATACTTTTCAGAACAAAATAACAGAATCCATTATCTTTACAAATGTGTTAATAACAATATCTATTCTTCAATCAAAAATCACTACACACACACACATACACACACACACAGAGAGACACACACAGACACACACACACACACACACACACACAAGAAAACATGATCCAAAGTCAAGAAAAGTAGCAGTCAATAGACACTGAACAAAAGATGGCCCAGACATTGGACTTAGCAGACAAATATTGTAAAGCAGCTATTATGCATATATTTTTAAAGAAAAGTTAGTTCAATTAATTAAAATTTGGACTTTAAGAGTGAACCAATAGCGAATTTTAGCAGAGAAACTGAAAATATAAAAGAAAACTAAATGAAAGTTTTAGAACTGAAAAAATAAAATAACTGAAGTGAGCAAATATCACTGGATGGCCTCACCAGTGGATTGGATATGACAGAAGAGTCAGGAAACTCTGGAGAATGAAGAAAAAAAGATTGGAGAAAAATGAACAAAGCTTCAGGAACAACATCAAGCAACTGGACATCCATAGAAATGGAATCCTAGAAAGAGAATAGAATCATATGGAGGCAGAAAAAAAAGTAAAACAAAAGCTGAGGGAATTTGCCGCCAATAGACCTGCAATGTTAAGAAATGCTGAAGGATACCCTTCAGTCTTACAGAAAATGATTTCAATGGGAACCTAGATCTACAAGAAGAAATGAAAAGCTGAAAAAAGTAAACAAGAGGGCAAACATGAAAGATCTTATTTCTTCCTATAAGTCACTATACAAGCAATTAACTATTTAAATAACAATAACGTTGTTAGGTGAGGTCTATTCATGCATGTTGAATAAAAAACATGACAGCCCTAGCTGGTTTGGTTCAGTGGTTAGAACTCTGATCTGCGGACAGAAGGGTCCCGGATTCGATTCCAGTCAAAGGCACATGCCCAAGTTGTGGGCTCGATCCCCAGTAGGGTGTGTGCAAGAGGCAGCTGATCAATGGCTCTCTCTCATCATTGATGTTTCTATCTCTCTCTCCCTCTCCCTTCCTCTCTGAAATCAATAAAAATATATGTTTAAAAAAACACATGACAATCACATAGGAAAGGGGATGGGTAAATGGAATTTTGAAAAAAGAAAATTGGAGGAAAGAAATAGGAGACTACATGTATGGACAATTTTTAAAAAATATATTTTTCTTGATTTCAGAGAGGAAGAGAGATAGAAACATCAATGATGAGAGGATCATTGATGAGCTGCCTCCTACACACCCTCCATTGGGGCCCAAGCCTGCAACCGGGGCATGTACCCTGACCATGAGTTGAACTGAGACCTCCTGGTTCATAGGTCGATGCTCAACCACTGAACTACACTGGCTGGGAGGACAATTCTTAAAAGGAGTTTTCAGCAAAATGGAGCTGAGACGTGGGTGGTAACTGACAGGAAGTGGGGTCAAGAAAAAGATTTTTTCTTTTTTTTTTTGAAATGGGAGAAATTAGAGCACATTTATATGCAGAGGGAATGATCTAGTAGAGAGGGAGAAATTTAGTTTTTATTGATTTCAGAGAGGAAGGGAGAAGGAGAGAGAGATAGAAACATCAATTATGAAAGAGAATCATTGATTGGCTGCCTCCTGCATGCCCCCCACTGGGGACAGAGCCAGCAACCCCGGCATGTTCAACCAGAATCGAACCTGGGACCCTTCATGCGGAGGCCATCACACTGTCCACTGAACCAAACCAGCTAGGGCGAGAGGGGGAAATTGATGACACGTCAGAGAGAGTTCTTGGAGACATGAACTTGAGCAGGCAAAAAGAAAGATAGAGCTCGAGAGTTCAGAGGTGGAGGGATTGACTTTAGGTACCAGCACCAGCAAGAAAGCTGATAGTGTACAGGCACCAATGCAAGCTTGTGAGTGAATGTGTCTCAGGGAGCATGTGGAAATTTTATTGTGATGGGTTAAGTTTTCTCAACAAAGTAGTAAGAATTCATCAGCTAAGAGTGAAGAAGGGGGAAGAAAGTGTTGGAGTTTTGAGGGGAGGAAAGTGGGAGAGAAAACAACTATGGAATTACAGTATGATTGCCCAGTGACAGTAAGCACCCATTCAAAATTGTGATAATTAAGGAAAACCACACCAGTCAGTGTGGTCACATGCTTTTTTCCAGCCACGTGCAACTCTCGGGCGCAAATGAAGAGCAGGCAGGAAGCTGGAGTTACCCCAGGTGGTGGTTTTGCCAAGCAAGAACAATAAGGTGCCAGGGAAAAGGAGCATATGTGCAGGGCAGTGTTTGAGGCGGTTGACCATGGAATTCAAGCTGGGAAAGAAAGGAAAAGGGGAGCCTAAGGAGGTGAGGAACAATGGAAAGGGACAGTATTCATGGATTGAAGGTCTTCAGAGGGTCTAAGTATTGTTGAAGTCGGGATGCTACAGAAAATGAGATTTTAAAAAATAAAATTTAAAAAATGGGAGGAGATCCAAGAATGGAGTCAACACCTCTACTATGAGCTCCTGCCCTCATCCATTTCCTCTGTAATCTCACCTCTTTCTCCCTCAGCCTGCCCAGCGACTCCAGCCTCACTTGCCTCCTTTCTCATCTTCAAACAGCCAAGGACATTAGAGCTGCAGGGCCATAAACTGACTGAGCCCTGCGCCTGGAGAGTTCTTCCCAGGAAAGTCACACATTCCTTTCCACCTAGAAGTCTTTCCTCCAGTATTATTGTCTCAGCGAGGCTTGATTGACTCCATCACCTTATTTAAAATTGCACCTATCTCCACACTGACACTCTGAATCCTCCTTAACCTACTGTATTTTTTTTCTGCACAGTACTAATCACCTTCTCACTTATACTGTAGATTTACTCATCGATTACACTCTGGTTCTCTCTCTGCCTACTAGAATGTAAGGTTGTGAGGGTAGGGACCTTTGTTTTGTTCACCGTTGTATCCTAAGTGTGTGGTATGGTGCCTGGCACATCATAGGTGCTCAAAGAATATTTGTGGAATGAATGAATAAACCTACAAAAACCATCATTCTTATTCAAGTCAGAAACAAGATGTAGATGCATCCATTCCTATTTGTATTTAACGTTATTCTGGAGGTTCTAGCCAGCAGTATGTAACAAGACAAAGAAATGGAAATTCTGCCGAAACCGGTTTGGCTCAGTGGCTAGAGCGTCGGCCTGTGGACTGAAAGGTCCCAGGTTCGATTCCGGTCAAGGGCATGTACCTGGGTTGCGCGCATATCCCCAGTAGGAGATGTGCAGGAGGCAGCTGATCGATGTTTCTCTCTCATCGATGTTTCTAACTCTCTATCTCTCTCCCTTCCTCTCTGTAAAAAATCAATAAAATATATTAAAAAAAAAAAAAAAGAAATGGAAATTCTGAGTATTGGACTGGCAAAACAAAATTTTCATTCTCTTATTTTTTTAACACATGATCAGATGGCCAACATAGAAAATCCAAGAGATTCTAGAGAAAAGTTATTAGTATTGTGAGAACTAATAAGAGAGTTTTAGCAAATTTGTTGGATCAGCCAAAGATATGCAGGACCTTATGGGAAAAAGTATATAAAACTTTATTACAAGATAGAAGAAAATGTAAATAAAGAAACAGGTATATCATGTTTGTGGATGGAAAGACTCAATATTTCAATAGTTTAGAAACTTTTTATTATGGGATGTTAAATAATACACAGTCCTTTTATATAATGAATCCCCATGTGCCCATTGCTCAGCTTTCATAACTATCAATTCCTGGCCAATCATTTTTAAAAAATATATTTTAATTGATTTCAGAGAGGAAGGGAGAGGGAGAGAGAGATAGAAACATCAATGATGAGAGAATCATTGATGAGCTGACTCCTAAACATCCTCCACTGGGGACCGAGCCCGCAACCTAGGCATGTGCCCTGACCAGGAATTGAATAAGGACCTCCTGGTTCATAGGTCAACGCTCAACCACTGAGCCACACCGGCTAGGCTCCTGGCCAATCTTGTTTCACGTTTCCCCGTCTACTCCTCCCAGGTATCATATTTTCCCATTTACAGATACCTCAGCTTGTGCCTCTAAAATATAGGGACTATTTAAAAAATATAATGACAATGTCCTTATCACACCTAATCAAATTAACAATGATTTCTTTCTTTTTTTTTTTAATATATTTTATTGATTTTTTACAGAGAGGAAGGGAGAGAGATAGTTAGAAACATCGATGAGAGAGAAACATCGATCAGCTGCCTCCTGCACATCCCCTACTGGGGATATGCCCGCAACCCAGGTACATGCCCTTGACCGGAATCGAACCTGGGACCTTTCAGTCCGCAGGCCGACGCTCTATCCACTGAGCCAAACCGGTTTCGGCTAACAATGATTTCTTAGTATCATTTCATACCAGTAAATATTTCAACTTCTAATTGTCTCATTATTTTAATTTGTTGGAATCAGGGTCCATACAACATCCACATGCAATGGTTGTTATTTTAGACAGGATCAAAAATAGTCAAGTATTGCCCCGCTGGTGTGGCTCAGAGGTTGAGCATCAACCAGGAGGTCACGGTTTGATTTTGGGCTCAATCCCCAGTAGGGGGTGTACAGGAGGCAGCCAATCAATGATTCTTGTCATTGATGTTTCTATTTCTCTCTCCCTCTCCCTTCCTCTCTGAAATCAATAAAAATACACACACACACAGAAGTCAAGTATTGGCAGTTTCATATGGTTTGACTTAACAAAAATCCACATCTGATATGGTAATGAGATACACCAACTTCAGGAAAGTGGCAACTTTGGGTGGAGGGAGGCAGGAAATGGGGGTGATGGTGGCTTCAGCTCTATCTTTGACATGCCCTTTTGAGTTCTTGCAAGTGTTAGACAGGACAAAGATCTCAAGGTCTGGGCAGTCCTAAATGTTATTAGAGAGAGAGAAACATCAATTTGTTGTTCCACTTAGTTATAGATTCATTGGTTGCTTCTTGTATGTGCCCTGACCCAGGATCAAACCCACAACCTGCTATGTCAGGACGATGCTCTAATCAATGGAACACTCGACCAGCACAACATGTTATTTCTTAAATAACCAAAAGGTCTGATGTGGCAAAATGTTAACATTGCCTACCTCAATAATGTAGACACAAGTGTCTATGTATTATTTTTTACAACTTGTCTGACATTTTCATGAGTAAAAATAAAAACCATGAATGGGAGAAGAGGAAGCCAGTTGGGTCAGTATAGACAACTTGGTCAAACAGCTTGACTGAGAATGGAAAAGATGGGGCAGTGTCAGGGTTAACTGTGAGATCGTTTATTGCAGAGAGGTCACTGCAGGGAGGGGGTAAGAGAGGTTCAGGAGAGGGGTGGTGGGAAGCTAAGTCACAGCAGAGAGACAGGAGTGTGTGAGTGAGCAGGAGCTGGTGTGGGGTGAGGGTTGTGGCCTTTGCTTGCCCCCCACCCCCCAGTGTGAGGTGTCCACAGGGGTCTGAGGCAGCAGGCAGCTGGTTATGCAATTGGAGCTTTGGGGGGGAAGTCTCTCCCTTCCTCTCGTTCTAGTTCAGCCTGTGAATCTCCGTCTCTGTTTTCTGCCTGCCAGTTCATCCCTCAGCCGTGCCCCCCGCCCGCCTTGGGAAATCCCAATCACATCAGATCCTCCTGGACCCTTCCTCTTTGCGCCACCAAGCAGATCCCTGTGTGCTCACCCAACCTTGTTTGTCCCTGACTTGTTTCCTTCTGCTGGGAAGCAGGGGCTCCTTCTGTCATTCCTGGTCTCTCTCCCTTCTTTCTAACTTGACATGTTAAGAACAAGCTTTACTGAGATATAATTAACATGCCATACAATTCACCCATTCAAAGTATACAATTCAGTGGTTTTTAATATGTTCAGAGCAGTGCAACTATCATCACCAATAATTTTATAATATTTCACCACCCCAAAGGGAAACCCCATATCCTTTAGCTACCATCCACTATCTGGTCCCTCTCCCCAGTACCCCCTGCCCTGCAACCACTACTCTACTTTCCGTCTCTATGGATTTGCCTATTTTGGACATTTCATATAAATGGAATCATGCAATACATGGTCTTTGGTGACTGGCTCCTTTCAAGGTTCATCAATGTCATAGCATCTACTAGTATATATTATATGGCTGAATAATATTCCGTTGTGTGATTGTTACACATTATGTTTACCCATTCATCAGCTGATGAATTCAGATGAACTTTTCTAAGGAAATCTTTCCTGATTTACTTCTACCTCTTGTTCCTCTCCACCACACCTTCTCTCGGCCCCCACGCATTCTGTAAGTGGGGATTCCTTGGTCCTACAGCCTCTGAGGTCTTTGGAAGGAGCAGGCAGCCTTAGGTTTGCAACCCAGATGAGCCCATTACTGACTGAGTGACTTGCCCTCTTCTAGGCCTTATTTCCTCTTCCATAAAATAAAGACAAAGGTATTTCCTTCTAGGATTGTGGGAAGTGCTGATCCAAGTGTAGCACGTGGCCTGGCATACAGAAGGCACTCAAACAATGTTGAATCCCTTTCATCTGTGTCAACCTTGAGCCCCAGCTAAGTCTATGCAGGCAGAAACCATACTTCTCCCTTGATATTCCCCCATCAGTGTCTGAGTACAATGTTCTTGGATGAGAGTCAGACCAAGGGGAGAATAAATAGAAAGAAAAAGCAGATGTAAGGAAGTAACAGAGGAATTGATAAAAACTATACAAATGTGATAGATAAAGGGAGTGCTGGGAAGGTATGTTTTAGTGTTGAGAATGGTTAAGCAGGAGGAGCATGGGTTTGAAGATTTGTTTCTGGCCTGGCCCTGATATGTCCAAGTTATTTACCTCTGAGTCATTGGGCCTGGGTCCCCTCAGTTTCTCCCTCTGTAAAATGGGGCATGACCCATGCCATAGCTGCCCACTGATGGGGGGATAGTACAAGCTCATGTGCACATGGCTGTACAAACTATTTACTGAGGGACCCTGAGGGCCAGATGGTGACCCTACTAAACCAAGGCAGGCCCTCGCTGAGGTCCCTCAATGACCTGACATGTTGTCCCCTCTGTGAGGTAGCAGCCTGGAGCTGCCTTGAGTTGGAACCCACCCTTCTTAGGGGCCTGGAGGCTTCTAGGTCTCAGGCGGACCTGACAATGTTCACTCACTCATTGATTCATTTATTCATCAAATTCTCCTTCTTGCATACTTCTGTTTATGGTTTCCGGGGCTTGCTATTTGGCCTCCTTGAATATATAGGAATTCCTTTTTTTGCCCCCAAACAGCAAAATGGCAATGACCGCAGGAGATTCTCAAGGAATATTTGATGGATAAATGAAAACACGAATGGATAACTACACGTAATGACACAGGTATGTCCAGGGTGCTGTTGGAATCTTTTAAGTGGGCTGGCAGGGCTTCCCAGAGTGACATTTGCACCGGGTCTTGGAGTTAGAGTTTGCCAGGCATGTGTATTCTCAGCTTAGGGAACAGCATCTACAAGAGCATATAAAGGCCTGAATGATGGGGGCTTCCTAGTGGCTCGGTGGGTGAGGGGAGGTGACGGTGGAATGGAATGAGGGGTGGGAAATGGAAGGGACAGGTACAGGAAGGGGTGGGGGCAGTCCAAGAAACTGAGCAATAGAAATAGAAAAAAGGAGAAAGATCAGTCTTGACACTCGAAGACAATCTCTCCTTAACTATATACATGGCATTTTAAACAGACTGTCCATGTGTGTGTGTTTTTTTTAAAGGAGAATATGTATTCTATGTGTAGGAGCTATTTGTTTTAAACCGAGTTCTTTCCCTCCTTTTCCAGGAAGGTGACGGTGGTGCTCCGCGGGGAGAAATGTGCAGCGCACAGGGCATTTAAGGGCCGAGCTGCCCCGTGGCCGCCGGGGATGCTGGACGACTCCGGGGCGGCGGGCTGGGGAGCGAGAGCCGTCTCCCCAGGTAAAGGCCGCGGGAGCCGGGTGCGTGCTGGGTGGAGAGAGGGAGGGAGGGAGGAGTCTTCCGTGACTCACGGGTTTCTGGCTTGGGCAACAGGGTTGCTGGCGATGCCTTTCAGATAAGGACTTCGGGATGAGATCAAACTGCGAAGGGAACACGGCAGACTCCTGTGTGGCTGTCCCGCGGGAAGTGGCCGCACGGGCCGGTCTCCACGGGACCCCGCCGCCTGTCGGGGGCCCCGTCGGAGTTCCCAAGCGGTGGCCGGGGCCCTGAGCTCCGACGCCAGGGGCCTTCCGGGCCCTGCGCAGGCCGGCCGTGCCCAAGCCTAGGGCGGGGCAGCGCTCACCGCCTCCCGATAGACGAGGGTGTCGGCCCCGGGGACCCCTTCGCCGGGCACTGGGGCTCAGGAGTCTTGCGTTCCCCGCACTTCACTTTCGGGGTGGGGCTCGAACCCGGGTTCTGCCACTTCCTGCCTCGGTTTCCCCATACGCACGAGGTCGCAGGCGGACCCGAGGACAGTCTGTGTCCTGCAGAGGCCACGACACGTCGCTGGCACTTGGCAAGGCAAAGGGACCGGGCCTGGTTCGGGTCGCCCCGGACGTCGCGGGCAGGGAAGCGAGTTGCCGCGACCGGGCAGTCTCCCCTAGACTCTGGCCCTAGAGTCTCTTTAGGGCCAGAGGGGCCGTCGGGCCCGGCCGGCGCCGACTCCGCGCCCGGGGGTTTGGTCCGCGGCCAGGCTGCCGCCCCCGGCCCTGGATGGGCCCCGCAACCCAGTGCGAGTCGGAACAAAAGTGGAGGCCGGGCCGGGAGCCCGGGGTCCCGCAGGCCCGGCCGCCGCCCCGCAGCCTCGCCGCCTGACACTCCGCGGCGGCGCCTTCGGCCCTTCCGCCCGATCGTGCTCGGCTCTTTCCGCCGCGGTCGCGCAGGTGGAGGAGGCGGGGCGGGGGCCGTGCGTGGTGACGCCGCGGGGGGGTGACGCACTGGCGTGCCCCGCCCCCTCCCCCTCCCCGTTCAGGCTCTGGAAAGAGAAGAAAAAAAACTTTCTTTTTTTTTTTAATTGAGGAATCAACAGCCGCCATCTTGTCGCGGACCCGACCGGGGCTTCGAGCGCGATCTACTCGGCCCCGCCGGTCCCGGGCCCCACAACCGCCCGCGCACCCCGCTCCGCCCGGCCGTCCCGCTCCGCCCGGCCCTCGGCGCCCGCTCCGGCGGCCCCGCTCCCCTCTCGGCTCGGCCTCCCGGAGCCGCGGCGGCGGCGGCAGCGGCGGCGGCGGCGGCGGAACGGGGGGTGGGGGGGCGCGGCGGCGGCGGCTCCGCTTCGCGCATTGTTTTTCCTTACGGCGGCCGGCTGCGGGCGGGGAGCGGAGCCCGGAGCCCCTCGGTCGTCGGGCCGCGAGCGAATTAATTAAGTGGGGCGCGGGGGGGGGGGGGTAGTGAGGCGGCGGCGCGGCGGCGGCACCATGTTCCCCGGGACTGCCTAAGCCGGCCGGCCGGGCGCCGTCGCTGCCTGCCGGGCCCGGGGGGGCGGCTGGGCCGCCGGGGCGCCCCCGCCGCGGAGTGTCGCGCTCGGGAGGCGGGCAGGGGATGAGGGGGCCGCGGCCGGCGGCGGCGGCGGCGGCGGCCGGGGGCGGGCGGTGAGCGCTGCGGGGCGCTGTTGCTGTGGCTGAGATTTGGCCGCCGCCTCCCCCACCCGGCTCTGCGCCCTCCCTCCCTCTCGGCGCTCGCTCGCGGCTCGCCGCTCGCGCTCGCTCCTCTCCCCTCGCAGCCGGCCGGGGCGGCGCCGACCCCTGCCCCGGAGCCCTCGCCGGCCCGGCCGTCCGCTCTCGGGGCTGTTGTCGAGAGCAGGTGAAAATGGCCGAAAACTTGCTGGACGGACCGCCCAACCCCAAGCGAGCCAAACTCAGCTCGCCCGGCTTCCCGGCGAATGACAGCACAGGTGAGGAGGGGGCCGGGCGGGGGGCGGGGGGCGCTGTCAGATCGCCCCGAAGGCGAGGGCCCCCGGAGAGCCGAGCTCGGCGGCGTGCCGTCGGAGCACCCCCCCAGCGGAGCCCCTTCCCCGGAGCCCCGCCGGAGAGGGGAAGTTTGTGGGGCGACTGTCCGGGCCCGAGGTGGGGGCAGATGCCCGGTGCGCTCGGGTTTCCCGGAGTTAGTGAGCCCTCCTCGCGTGCAAAACCGAATGGCACTTCCAGGGAGAGAAAGTAAAGCGGAGCGTGTTTATTTCGCGTGGGGATTCCGCCCGCCTCCCGCAGCCGCCGTGTGTCAACACACGCGTGGGGGGAGGGGGGGTGACAGCGGAGGGGGCGTTAGCGTGAGGGCTGGAGAGGGAGCGGCGCCGCGGACCCCAGGTGTTTTCTGAGTCGGTGACATTCCCGCGGCTGCGGCCCGAAGACGCTCGGCGGAGCCGCCAGCCTGTGAGTTACAACTTAGAAGTTTCTTGGAGTGTTTTTGAAAACTCTTTGTTGTTTGGTCACCTATATCGTGCCCTCTTTTCACCACCCCGAACTTCGTTAGCAAGATGTCCTAAAAGTTGCTGTGGTGTGTTTAATTTCACAAAAGTGTAACTTTAGAAGGAAGTTAAATAGAGCAGATTCGCTGGGGCTGCAGTCACCATTGGAGCGCATGTTGCTTTTACAGTGTTAGGTATGTAAAAATCAAGAAATTATGATTTCTTAAAAATAAACATTTTATCAGGATACTGAGTAAATCATTTTTTTTTTTTTTTATTAACCAGCTTCCTTGAAAACTTTCTTAGGTATTCATCATTTGCCTAAGAGAAGTATTTTAGTTTTCCATTCATTTAATAATTCTGGGTTCTTCTGGGCTGGTTCATGGTAGCATTGTGAACCAGTTGTATTTCCTCTTTTAGAGCTCTTCTTTGCAGTAAAAACTTGCTGCCGCTTAGGAACAGTTCTGTCTCCGGTGTAGCTTGCATTTCTCCAGTCCCATCTTGGAGTAGCAGCATCTGAAAATCAGTTTATAACGAATGGGTCCAAATTGAATTACATTGCTGTAGCAATCCCTTCATATTTGTAGCAGACAACAGCTGTTCAGCTTCTGCCAATATTTCTATGACTGACCACTAGCATATTTCTGAAAAAAATCTATTTCTGTTTAAACAAAACTTGAATTTTATGGTTCCGGTTTTAATACAGTTCTTACAGTATTAGTTAATGTAGAAGTAAGCCAAACAACTTTTTAAAAAAATCTGTCATGAGATTCTTGTCTAATTAAAATGAAATTTGTTAAACAGTGGGGAGGAATAAATAAGTCTCATTGAATATAAAAGTCTCTAATAAGACTTAAAAACAAAGATTTGAGTTTAATGTTAATTTTATAAAATCAACTAATGTGAAGTGAGAAATGTGATTTAAACGCCCTTTTACCGCAGAACAGATCTTTGCTTGATTAATCTTGCCATGTTTGAGTGAAATGTAGATTATTACAAGCAAGTTCAGCTTTGAAGATTGTTCTCTGAAACAACTTTTTGGATGGCTTTTTCAGCTTTGCTATTGTTGAATGAGGGTATTGCAGATTTCGTTTTATACAGAGGAAGAAATTGGTAACTAAGACTTAACAAAAAGGCTTGTCCTACTATATACATCTAGCTGTTTCCAAGATAGAGTCCAAAGGATGGCTTTTGAGTAGTTTGGTTACTTGGATGGTCAGATATTTAGTGTGCTGCTAATCACAATGAAATTTATTAGAAAGGATTTTCCATTCTTGCCCACTTTTCCCCCGTTCCTTTCCAATTTTGTTCCTCATGAGATATGTTATCGTGAAAGGGTGAATTAGTGTGGGGGGCCAAGGAGGGAATCACCGAGGATATTAAACAAGATACAACTTCGTCCCCTGTAACTAGTAGTCTAAGACAGATCTTAAGGCCTTAGATAAAGGAAATAAAGGACTAATGGAATTACACTACAAAGAGTCAAAGGAGTGAAGGCATTTGGTTAGATGGGAAAGTGAGGAGAGACCTGGGAATAACATTCTTGAGAGACTCAACCTTATTTTAGTGAGGAATTGTGTGTTTGAGGCTTCTAGGAGAAAATTGAGCCAGTAGGAACAAGGTGTGTTCCCTGCTCTGGTGGTAAAATTTGAGGGAGAGGAACTCTGTGCATGGGAAGAGCTGAGGGGTTAGAATTGGAAAGAGGCCTGAGAAACAAGAGAGAGCTACTTGGACTGCCGATGCCGTGCATGCATATCTGTGGGGACTGGCCTGTGATGAGTCTGGGGGCCAAGAGAACAGAACCCCTGCTCTTGGGGAGCGGATCAGCCAAAGTGCTGTATGACTGGCAGGCACTTGCAGTCTATCAGGAGGTGCGTGGATGTGTATAAAACACTCCACAGTGAAGTAAGGCAGCATCTCCAGGTGATATGCCACTGCCACCAATGGCAGGCAGGAGAGGTCAGGAAAGTCTGAGGAGAGCATGCAGCGGTGATTCGGAAATAGGGAATGCGCCCCAAAGGAGGGCAGAAGAGGAAGAAGCTTAAACACTTTCACACAACTGTATTCTTCCTTTATTTGGCACCCTTTATAAGAAGTAGGACTTTGTGTTACCAGTATATAGTTAGTTGAGTGTTTTGGAAACTTCTTCATTTAATATGTCCAAATTATAACAGCATATTAGTCTTTCAACAGCAGGATTCATGATTGCACAGTGTAGGGGAAATAAATATCTAGGCAAGCAGTAGACGTTTTTTGGTCAGCTTAATTGAGGCCAAATTTACATACAACAAATAGGTTTTATAAAAAAAAGTGCAATAAGGCTGCCTTCTAAAAATTGAAGATAGATATATCTCATGTGTAAGTGTCCCACATTCGTGATTACATTGTATGTGAATCCCTGTAAGTGTAATAGAAAACTATATTTAAAGAAAGCTTATGGTAAATACGGCTATCAACCAAATTACTTTTTACAATAAAATTATGATCTTTTTTGTGTGTGCGGTGCTTTATGCATCAGAGTGCTTTTCTCTCCATCATCTCAGTTTGTTCCTCACGGCATCCTGTGAGGTAGGAAGGGGAGATACTATTCCTGCTGCTTCTCGGTGCGGCACCATACTTGAGAGAGGTAATCTGCCCAAAATAAGAGGGTCAAAACCAGAACCAAACCAAAATTAGTAAATAGGTCTATTCAATCTACATCCATAAATATGGAATTTGCTTTAATCATGAACCCAGGAGACTGCAGTACTTGGCAAGTTTCAGTAGCATAACTCTAGCAAGTGAATTAAATCCCTGCGGGGAAAGTTTGTAATCACTGTGGAGGGAGCAGGGCTGTGTTCTTCCTGCTGGGGCTCGGGGCAGAGACTCCCCCTTCCCTCTGGTTTTGGCAGCAACAGGATACACTTTGGTCTTATCTTCGTGGTTATTGCAGTGAATAATCGAGGCCCGTCAAATTATTTCATCTCTTAACTAAGTTCTGGCTAAATAGGAAGTGTAAGTTTTGTAGAGACTTCTAGGGCTAGGGCTTGTCATGACTTTGCTTTGCTTTTGTTAGAAAAGTAGGGGCTTTTAAATAACTGAGAAGGGTGAAGTTCCTCAGGGGTGATGGCAATGAATCCCATCAAGGTGCTTTGGCAGTTGATCAGAAGATTGAAAATCATTCCTGTTTAACATTCAGATTTGATTCTGTAATTCTTAAACAGAATTGAAAATGAGTTCTAAAGGGACTGAGGCTTAATTCTACAGTCAGAAGTTGATGCTGAGATTGTTAGTATTTTGTTTTGTTTTTAAATGTTTTTATTGATTTCAAAGAGAGGAAGGGAGAGGGAGAGAGAGAGAGAAACATCAGTGATGAGAATTATCAACCAGCTGCCTCCTGCATGCCCCCTACTGGGGGGGTCAAGCCCGAAACCCCAGCATGTGCAGTGCCTACTGGAGCTGTGACCTTCTGGATCATTGATGCTCAACCACTGAGCCACATCAGCTGGGCTAGCCAATGTTTTAAAAACTTCTGACTTGTGTCCTTATGGTAGTGTAACAAAGTATATTATGTGGGGCTACATAAATGCCAACTTTGTATTTTTATTTAGTGTGTTTGAAAACAAAACAGTTACCCTGGCCAGTGTGACAAACGGGTTAGAACGCTTGCCCGAGCACCAAAGGGTTTCAGGTTTGATCCCTGGGCTCCAGGTCAGGTTGTGTGTAGGAGGCAACCAGTTGATATATCTCTCACATTGATGTTTCTCTCTCTTCCTTCTGCTCTCTTAAAAAAATCAATGGAAAATATATCCTTGGGTAAGGATTAACAAGGAAAAAAAAAACCACACCACAAAATAGTTAAAAATGATTTTGCCAAATAATGCTGTTAAAATGAAGTGTACCTATTGTGTAAAGCAAGATTAGGAAAGCTTGGTTTATGAGCCATTTTGGTTCTTGGGGTAACCTTAGTCAGGACACCATCTCTTTTTCTTTTCATTGATTTGGGGGTAGGAGGAGAGGGAGGGAGGGAGGGAGAGAGAGAGAAAAATACCATTATCTGTTCCACTTATTTATGCATTCATTGCGTTGTATGTGCTCTGACCAGGGATCAAAACTACAACCGTGGCATATAGGGACAGCACTCTAACCAACTGAGCTACCCAGCCAGGCCAGGGTAAAATACCACCTTTTTATCTTATCCAAACCAGTACTTGAAATATATTTCAAGAAACCAAAGCGTGCCGAAACCAGTTTGGCTCAGTGGATAGAGCGTCGGCCTGTGGACTGAGAGGTCCCAGGTTCGATTCCGGTCAAGGGCATGTACCTGGGTTGTGGGCACATCCCCAGTGGGAGATGTGCAGGAGGCAGCTGATCGATGTTTCTCTCTCATCGATGTTTCTAACTCTCTATCTCTCTCCCTTTCTCTCTGTAAAAAATCAATAAAATATATTAAAAAAAAAAAAAAAGAAAGAAAGAAACCAAAGCGCATGTGAAGAGGTATTTCTCAAATGAGATTGGGAATAGCCAAGGAACTTAAGTTCAGGCCTTCCCAGAACCATTGTGTACTGATGGCTGTAGTTTGCACCATTCCCAAACTTTTTTTTTGGTTAATTCTCACTCGAGGGTGTTTTTTTCCCATTGATTTTCAGAGAGAGTGGAATGGAGGGAGGGAGTGGTAGAGAGAGGGAGAGAGAGAAACATTGATGTGAGACACATCGATTGGTTGCCTCCCTCATGCCCCCTGACCAGAGTTGGATTGAACCAGGTACATGTCTTTGACTAGGAATTGAATCCATGATCCTTTGATGCTCAGGCTGATGCCCCAATTCCTGAGACACTGGCCAGGGCCCCACAACTTTATTATGTAATACACGGGTGGGCAGACTTTTTGTAGAGGACCTATTTTCAGTTTTGTGGACCCTGTGATTTGTTACAGCTACTCAACACTGCCATTTTAGCAAGAAAGCTGTCCTGGACAGTAATACAGGAATCGGTGTGGCTATGTGCCAGTAAAACTACAATTTGGCCCTCGGTGTGGGGGCCCTAATGTCATGTGCGACGAATGCTCTGAGGATCCATTAGGAGCACTGGACTGCCGGGGTTGCACTAGTCTTAGATGCCTCTGAAGAGTTTGAGGATCAGTTGAACAGCAGCAGCACAGGTTTTTTGAGCACCTACTATGCACTTATCTGACTGCTAACCCTCAAGCACGGGGAGCAGGGCTTCATAAGCCCTTGAGATGCAGTGAGCCACATGGGGAGCCGCCGACAGAGCCCCTCTGTCTTTTTTGTTCCTTTTAAACACTTTTACATATAATTTAAAATCAGGTAAGTTTAACAAAAACAATTAATTAAGGTGATTTTGTTCCTTTGCTTGTCGTTTTGCTCTTCGTTGTCATCTTCTGCCCTCCAAGTCTGCATCTTCCAGTGAAACTTGAAGGTGAGCTGCTCTGCTCTGCAAGAGCTTGTAAGATCTTTTCACAGCCATATTCTCATTGCTGGGAGCGGTGCCTGGCACATGACCCTCTGGAAATACTTGAGGGAATGAGGGAATGAATGTGCAGTATTTATCTTTCAAAGTTCTTATATTTTTTTCTCACAAGATAGTGCTTTTAAGTTAATTGCCACAAATTTTAAGATCTGTATGTCCTAATCCTAAGTTCTGTTGAGATACAGATGTGTACCTGTGCATTTTCACCTGTAGACCAACCTGGCTAGCTGTAGGAGTACTCAGGCTAGGGCCTATTTGGGGCTCTTATAGGCTTCTTGGGGTTTCCTTAGTGGTGGTAGCACAGGTCATGGTGTTGACTGGACAGTATGGGGGTGAAAGCACTGGCTCTGGAGCCCGGGAAAGTGGGTGCAGTCTCTCTCCCTCCTCTTCGCTAGCATCATGACCCTGGTAAGTTAGATCAGTTATCTGAACCTCAATTTCTTCATCTATAAAATAGAGATAATCACCATTCTCATCTCAAAGGGTGGTTATGAGAGTAGAATGAAATGATGTGTGAAAAGTGCCTGGTCTGAAGTAAGTGCTTAGTGCATGGCTGCTGGAACTGTCCTCATCAGGGAAGGTGGGTGTGCCCTGTAGTCCAAACTCACTGGCAGTGCTCATTTGATTGGACTAGAGATTTGTTTGTCGATGGTTCTGGAACCTTGTATGCATATCCACACAGGTCCATTGAGGAGATCTGTTGTAGTGTAGCTCACTGAGTGAGTATATAGCCAAAAATTATATAATCAATACTATTGATTTTTGCCACCACTTCAATTGTATTTTTTAAATAGGAACAGAATGGCCATGAAATTCTAAAATTGCAAAAACTTAAGTGGTGTGGTATGTTCTGAAAATTCTTGCTAATTTTGAAGCATATTTCATGGACTGTTTAAGTATCAAATGAATATGTGATTCTACTTCTTTACTGGATATATTGCAGTTCAGTCTGAGGTACCTGTTAGGCCAATGATGGCGAACCTATGACACGTGTGTCAGAGGTGACACACGAACTTATTTTTTTTTGGTTGATTTTTCTTTGTTAAATGGCATTTAAATATATAACATAAATATCAAAAATATAAATCTTTGTTTTACTATGGTTGCAAATATCAAAAAATTTCTATGTGTGACACGGCACCAGAGTTAAGTTAGGGTTTTTCAAAATGCTGACACGCCGAGCTCAGAAGGTTCGCCATCACTGTGTTAGGCAGTAGCAGTGTACAAAGGATTCTGATCAATGCTTTTGAGTAGCTTAGAATTGTGTTGACAAGATGAGACTCAAAGTCAAAACTTGAAAAAGAACACAAAATGCAATCAAATGCTAAATGCATGAGTCAGAAAGGGCAACCCGAAGAGGGCTTCATTTATACACCTGCTCGTTACTGGATGCCCCTGTTTGCAGAAGCCCAGGGCTGGGCGTCCAAGTGAGGGATAGCACCTTAGACTTAGGGGGATGGGTGAAGGGCCTTGGCTAAGAGAAGCACACACCAGCAATAGCCTGGTGGGCCCTCTGTGCTCCTGGACTCTGGTGCCTCTTGGGCCTCTCTCTCCCGCTGGGCCAGAGCAAGGAGCCAGATAGTTGGGGAGCCTGCTGGTTTTCTGTGCCTCTTTGTTATTGGGAGAGACACCCTGGTCATTCTCAACAGTTTTGCTTTTGTAGGTGTGATCGCCCTGGGGCTCTCATCTATGTCCGTCTTCTCTGGTTGTCCCAGACAGTCGCTCATAAGCTCTCATAAGCTCTGGCCTTGCCTTCTGTTTTTCAGCACATTGCCTGGTGTTCCTTCAGCCTGCTCTGAGGCCTTTTCCTACTGATTCCTCTCTCCTCAGAATTCCATTCCATGGCTAATGGGCTCCTTGGGTCTGGTGTGCTTGTCCACGGCCCTGCATTAACTATTCCACACTCCCAGTTCAGTCTTAGGTTTAACTTTCAGGAACATGCTTCCATTGCAGCATATCACTGGTGCCAAAGTGTAAGCTCTCTGCCAGTGCTTGTTGCGACGGGGTGGGGGGCTTTGTATATTCGACTTTGCATGGGGGCTGTGATCCTTTGACACAGGAAAGAGTCATGCACAGGGTCCAGTGGGAGCAGAGCAGGGCTTTGACTGAAGAGAAGTGACTCAGATTTGGTGGAGAGCTCTTTGGACAATGGAAGAGGGGCAGGAAAGGCATGGAAGTAAGCAAAAGTGGTTTGTTGTTTTCCAAGTTCTTAGACAATTTTGAGAATGTTGCTGTATTTGAAAAACTGCCTTTAAGGTGTGTTTTTTTGTTCTAAATTTGGGAAGCAAGGCTATTTTTGAGCTCTATGTCTAAAAGTTAATTCTTTTCTTTTTAAACCTTACCCTTAGAAAGACTTGGATAGCATCTCCCATGTGACACTTTCCCCCATGTTTCATTTCCATTAATCAAAAGAAAGTTTACTTGAACTATAGCTAAGAATAGTAAAATTTAATGGTGACAAAAATTTCACTTTGACTAAATCTGACTTTCCTATTTCTAGGTGTTCCATCTGCTTCTATTTGAAAATCTCTTAATTTTCCAGTCTTTCTAATAACACCTGTGTTTTACTGTATATAGTAGGTGTCTCTCTCTCTCTCTTTCTCTCTTTTTAGATCCTCACCTGAGGATATGCTGATTGATTTTAGAGAGGAGAGGGGGAAGGGGGCGGGGGGAGAGAGAAATATATTGACCGGTTAGTTGTCTTCTGTGCATGCCCCAACCGGGGATAGATCCCGCAACCTAAGTATGTGTCCTGAGTGGGAATTGAACCTGCAACCTTCACTGTACAGGACAATGCTCCAACCATCTGAGCCACACCGACCAGAGCTACAGTAGGTGTCTCTTAAGTAATTGTAGCTGTTTAATGGGGTTGTACAATTCTTGTACAAGCCTTTTATAACTTAAAAGCTTCTCTTTGCACTACCCCCCCAAATATTTTGTGGTTTTTTCTTATCAAAACTATATTATAATCAATGAAATAGCATGAAAAATAAGCTACTATTCTCTATAAGAGTCTGTAGAGAGAGGCTTGTGAAATATTTAAAGTGTATTTGGCATTTGATTACAAACTGAATGATGACACTTGGGGACTATAGAAATCTATCAAATAATTAGAGTTTGCTTGCTTTGACAATTATGGACTATAAGAGCTTGACCCAATTCCTTTGGATTAAAATATTTTTAGTATTTGTCACCTGATTAAAAGTAGAACCTTCTAACCATGACTCAGAGTTGAAGGAAATGTCAGAGCTTTTTATATGGGATGTGGGCATTGTGGTAGTAAGGAGGGAGCCCTGGCCTCCACTCAGAGTAGACACTGAATCTTGCCTCCCAGCTCATCAACTTTGTGACTTGGGGTCCATGACTTTACCTTTGAGCTGTGGCAGGGTTGGGGGAGGGTTGTCTCATCTCTAAAATGATTTTTTTCTTCTAGAACTTTCCATTTCTTTTTACTTTAATAAGCTTTGTATACTGGAGCTACTATGGTTCCTGGAATATAGCAGGTTGTGGCAGCTGTTATTACTGTTTAATTGTGTGGGAAACTATATGTTACCAACCTCTCTGGCTGGTGAAGGTTGGGATGATGTAGGCTATGAGTCTGACCCAGAACCAGATCCTTGGAAGTTCCTTGCTGAGTAAATGTGAAGACACCTCCCCTGCCTGTTTTGCCTCCAGCACCAGGGCTAGTGTAGTCTCAGAACCAGCTTGCAGAAGAGTGAATTAGAAGTTGAGATTCAGGCATCTTATAAAACTAGTAATAGTTGGACATCTTTTACTCAGTCTGGATTTGAAGTTAAAAGCTGTTATTTTATTGGAAAATTGAAGTCTTAATGAAACTATTTTTCTAGTATTTCAGAACAAGGGCTTGATTTAGGTTAGGATTTAAAAGGGAAAAGCAAGTGGTGAAATTACAAAAATTGTCTCTTTTTTTCTTTTTTTTCAATCCTCACCCAAGGAGTGGGGATATTTTTCCCTTTGGTTTCTAGAGAGAATGGAAGGGAGTCGGGTGGGGGAGAGTGAGAGAAAGAAAGAAACATAAATGTGAGAGACATGTGGATTGGTCCCCTACCGTACTAGAACTGGCAACCCAGGTACGTGCCTTTGACTGGGAATTGAACCTACGACTCTCCAGTGGGCAAGCCAGTGCTCTAACTATATTATAATCAACTAGAGGCCTGGTGCACAAAAATTTGTGCACTTGGGGGGGAAGGGGGGGTCCCTCAGCCCAGCCTGTGCCCTCTCGCAGTCTGGGACCCCTCGGGAGATAATGACCTGCTGGCTTAGGCCTGCTCCCGGGTGGCAGAGGGCAGGCCCAATCCCTAGGTGCAGCCCCTGGTCGGGCTCAGAGCAGGGCCAATTGGGGAGTTGGGGCGCCGCCCCCTGTCATGCACAGAGCAGGGCGGATTGGGAGGTTGCAATGCCACCCTCAGTCACACTCAGGGTAGGGCCGATTGGGGGGTTGGGGCACTGCCCCCTGTCACACTCAAGGCAGGGTTGATAGGGAGGTTGGTGCCACCCCCTGTCACGCACAGAGCAGGGCCAATCAGGGGGTTGGGGCGCTGCCCCCTGTCACGCACAGAGCAGGGCCCATCAGGGGTGTTGGGGCTCCGTACCCTGTCACACACAGAGCAGGGCTGATCAGGGAGTTGAGAAGCTCCCCACTGTCACTCACAGAGTAGGGCCGATCAGGGGGTTGGGACGCCTTCCCCTGTCAGGAACTGAGCAGGGCCAATAGGGAGGTTGTGGCCCCGCCCCCTGTCACACACAGAGCCGCAGGGCGATCAGGGGGTTTGGGCGCTGCCCCCTGTCACGCTGATCCCGGTGCTGGGAGGCCTCGCGGCTCCGCTGATCCTGGTGCTGGGAGGCATATTACCCTTTTACTATATAGGATAGAGGCCTGGTGCATGGGTGGGGGCTGGCAGGTTTGTCCTGAAGGGTGTCCTGGATCAGGGGGGGGTCCCCACTGGGGTGCCTGGCCAGCCTGGATGAGGGGATGATGCCTGTTTGCAGCTGGTCACACACCCTTCAGGGTGCAGGTCCCCACTGGGGTGCCTGGCCATCTGGGTAAGGGGCTGAGGGCTGTTTTCAGGCTGTCGGGTGACTGAAGCTCCCAACCGCTCCTTTTTTTCTTTTTTCTTTTTTTTTATTCTGGGCCAGCTTTAGCTGTGGCTCCAGCTCTGCGGCCTCTGCTGCTGAAAGCAGGTTTCTGGTTTGTTTAGGTTCTATAATTGAAACTCTGTATCAACTCCAGCTCTGAGATCCCAGCTCGCTGAAAGCTGGTTTCTGGGGTTTTGTTTAGCTTCTATATTTGTTACATAGTTGCTTAGAGTTGCAGCTCAGAGGCCTGCAGTGGCAGGCGGGGAACGTTGGAGTCCTCCGTCACTGAAGCAAGCAAGCCTCATGTTAGTTTCAAGCTGCCTGGCTGCCGGCGGCCATCTTGGCTGGCAGTTAATTTGCATATCGCCCTGATTAGCCAATGGGAAGGGTAGCGGTCATACGCTAATTACCATGTTTCTCTTTTATTAGATAGGATGAGCCACGCCGGCCAAGGCTAGTCTTTTTTTTTTTCAGAAAACAGGGTTATAGGAGAAAATGGCCTTGGGATCACTATGCAGCTTAGTAAGGGTGATCGGATAAAGGAAATATCAGTGAAATTTAATCTTTTTGGTTCAGTTACCACTGGTCTTGGAAGGAGGAGATTCAGCTCCTTGCTTATTGTGGGACTTTTCTCTTCTTAAAAATAACAAAAAGACAAAGTATTGATTTTCTGTGTTGTTTTGGTTGTGCCTCTGCTACTATTGGGATTGTTTTTTGTTTGAAGAGCACAGCTTGCTCAGAGTTAAGCTTCTCTTAAAAAATCTCTGAGGAAATCATTTGAATTATCAAGAGATAATTCAATATTTTAACATGCACTGATGATTTTCTCAATCTTTTAATGTTTAAGGAAAAACTGATTCACAATAGTAAGAGAGTAGATTTAGACATTTTCTTTGAAATGCCAGTATTATTTTTTTTAAATATATTTTTATTGATTTCAGAGAGGAAGGGAGAGGGAGAGAGAGATAGAAACATCAATGATGAGAGAGAATCATTGATCGGCTGCCTCCTGCACGCCCCACACTGGAGAACAAGCCTGCAACCCGGGCATGTGCCCTGACTGGAACCAAACTGTGACCTCCTGGTTCATAGGTCGATGCTCAACCACTGAGCCACGCCAGCTGGGCGCTAGTGTTGTTATGATAATCTCTTAAGTTGGCACTGCCTAGTAGAACTTTCTGTGTTGATGGACATGTTCTATATCTGCACTGTCCAGTACTGGAACCATTGGCTTCTTGTGGTTATTTGAGCATTTGAACTGTTACTAATGTTACTCGGGAACTAAATTTTATTTAATTTTTATTATTGTAAATAGCCACATCTGGCTTCTGGCTTCTGCATTGTACAGCACAGACCTAAATACATTTACTTAAAGTCACTTGTCTGAAGTTTTCTTTAAGGTATTTGTTATCTAAAAGACAAAGTTCTTTTAAAGGGACTGTCTTTTAAAGATAGAAGGTACTTTCAGAAATATTCAGTGCTTTACATTTAGGATTATTCACTATTTAGAAAATATGTTACACTGTAGTGTCAGCCCTGGAGATCTGTTGGGGACACAACAGGCCTAGTGTCTTCCTTCATGGAAGGCATCTGTAGTCAGGTGTGACCTCAGAGGAGAGGTTCATGTATGATTAGAGTACAGGATAGAGTCTGTTCTGGATATGGGACGGCCTCTTAGGGGAAGAGGCATTAGCCCTGAGACCTGAGGCTGAACAGGCGATTTGGAGGAGGGGATACTATTCTAGGCTTGGAAACAGCATAAATAGCAAGTGTGAAGGTCTGGAGGTATAATCTCTTGAGTGTGTAATAGTTTTTGCAAAAACCAGTTTTGTTTTTGGTTTACGTTCATTGGGCTACCATTTAGAATCGGTGTGGTCTTGCTTCTGAGAGGTGGAGACTGCTGGTGTGGTCCTGCTCTTGGGAATTGGGGGAGCCGGGGTTCCAGTCTCAGTTCTACCATCTCATTCTTTTATTCAGCAAATATTTAAATACTTATAAAATTCAAATTAATTATATGTTTCTTATGTTGGATATTGGTAGGCCGTGGTGATAACAATGGTGGCTCTGTCCTCTTGGAACTCGGAGCATAGTGGTGTAGGCAGGCAATCCAGCAGGCCCACCAATGCCTGTCTACTTGCAAACTGAGATCAGAGTTGTGGCAGGAAGAAACTGGATGCTTCAGGTAGGATGGTCAGGGCAACTTCTTAGCAGAAAGGACGTTGGAGCTCTTGCAGGATGAATTATGTGGGAAGTCAGGCATCTGAAGGCAAGCAAAGTCGAGAGCCTCCAAGTGTCAGACCAGGGAGTCCAGGCCATTCTTTAGGGCTTTAAAAACAATACAAAACTTTAGAAACCAATCGCTTCCAGGGTATTTGGAGAAGTCCGGATAAGCTTTTCCAAGGTGTGTGTTTCCATCCAAGTTCCTATCTGCAAGGAGAGTTGAAAATTCTCTCTCTCTTCCCAAAATTCTCTCTCTTCTCCCACACCCCGTTGTAGGAGGGAAAAAACCATGAAAGTTGTTTAAAAATTTTTTTAAAGTGGGTAATATATTCATAGGGTTCAAAATTCCAAAAAGCACAAAAGAATGTTTGCTGGAAAGCCTCCCTCTCCTGTCTGTTTCCGGAGTCACCCAGTTTTACTCCCCACAGGTAACCAGTGTGCATTATTCTAGAGACATGCTATGCATATATAAGTACATGCTCTCTGTACTTTCTTCCCATAGTGACACATTATACTTGTCGTTCCACTATAAGTACATTTTGGACTAATAGACTCTCAGAGCTGTTGGATATACTAATTAATATTCATAGAGCAGTCTTCATTCTAAAAACACTTTTTAATGGTAAAATGTTTGGTGCTGTACTTAAATAACAAAGTTATTTTAGTGTTTTCAATATTCTGTATATGTAGGAAGAATTGAGGTTTTAAAAAATTTAATTCCATGCCATCTCAAAGAATATTAGAAGTTTTGTTACTGTCGTCATGTTGCACATCATGCAACCAGTTTGTTCATACCAAAGTTGTGTTTATTTTCCCAGTTTCTGGAAAAGATTCTTAAAACCTGTAGTTTTTATTATCCACCTTAGTAGATAATGTAGAACTATCTGTAACTTCTATATCAAGCAGATAAAGTGGAAATCAGTTTCTTGCTTGGTAGGACTACTATGGATATTCATATTAATGCCAGGCCTTTTCATTAATTTAGTTAATTAATTTAGAGATTGCAAAACATTATTAAAGTGACCAAAAGTCCTTCAGAAGAGGAGTAGCTGAGTCCTCTACTATTGCAGATGTGGAGGAGGGAGAGTGATGGGCATTTAAGAGAGAAGATAAATTTATTAGATCATTACCTAAAAGAGATGGAGAACAAAAATGATAATTAGATTTTTTAGGGGTAAAAGGATATTTACTAGTGTGTGCATAGATTTCCAGAAGGAAATCTCTAGAAATTGTTTTTCTTAGGGGTGAGGAATTGGGGATGGTTTGGGAGGGCTCTCTATTTTCCACTTTATATTCCAAATGCCTTAAAAAACACCTATAAACATAATTTTGTCATGAAAAGCTATTTAAAAAGTAAATCAAATCCAAAGCAAAACATCTTTAGTATTTGTGGTTAGAAGACTCTGTTTAATTGTGAGAAGTGGAGTTTTGGTTAGTTCCTGTTGCAAAACCTTTAGCATGAATGGTTTGAAAAAAGTGTAAATTAACTTGGAGGTACTGTTCAAAGATTTGAAAATGTGATTGTGATGTCCAGTCATCACTTCTTTGCACAAGCTCTGATTTTAACAGAATCCTTTTATTAGAGGTTTCTTCATTGATGTGCTGGAAGCTACAAGACCTGACAGCCAACTAATGTTTCTTTGAGTGTTTTGAAATAATGTCAAGTTTTCTGATGTGAGCAACATTTATTTTACTACTACATTGGGCACACAATGTAGATTGTCACATTCCTTTAGGGAAAAAATAGTACTTTTGAAAAGTCCTTAAAATACTTTTTATTTTCTTGCCTTTTAAGCTCATTTAAACACTTACTATTCAAATCCTTAGTTTGCATTAGGGTTCATTTTTGGTAGTATGCATTCAGTGTGTTTGAATAGATGTATAATGAACATTATGGTATCATACAGAGCAGTGGTCGCCAACCAGTGGTCCGTGAGGTTGAAAGGTTGGCGACCGCTGATACAGAGTATTTTCACTGCCTTAAAAATCCCCTGTGCTCCACCAGTTCATCCCCCACACTCCCTAACTCCTGGTAATCACTGATCTTTTTACTGTCTTCATAGTTTGGCCTTTTCCAGAATGTCATATAGTTAGAATCATATAGTACATAGTCTTTTCAGATTGGCTTCTTTCACTTAGTGGTATGTATTTAAGTTTCCTCAATGTTTTTTCATGGCCTGGTAGCTCATTTCTTTTTAGTGCTGAATAATGTTCCATTGTTTGGATGTGGGTTTACTTTTTGGACTTAATACATTCATTTCCGGTTATAGGTTCTTGTATAGTCCACCTGTTTCCATATGTTGTACACTGATACCTCTAAGTCCAGAATATGATCTTTCCCCTTCTCCTGACTTGGTGTTGCTGCCTGCCAGCTATAGATCCCAACATTTAGGCCGTAAGACCTAGTCTAGGCATCTGCTTACTCATACTTATCGGAGGTACCCCAGCACCTGTGGTGGGGTTTGCTTCTGCAGAGGTTGGATCCTAGCTCAGCCCCCACATTCCTCATCCAGGACCTCTAATTGGATTGCAGGCTGGATAAGCAGCTGATTACAGTATCTTATCCAGGCCCCTCTCAACCATTTTGGTGGAGGATGGTGAACCCCTTTGTGCTTCCTCTGCTCCAGAACATCTGGTTACTGTTTAGGGGCTGCTGGGTGATTTATGGTCAGTCTGTTGGTGGTTTAATGCTGTGGCAGCGCCTCTTGTTCCACCTTTGTCTCTTGAAGCCTTTTCTCCACTTTTCAGGGTTGAGGGAGGCAGCACACAAACCACATTTAGGAAATGTAAAATTGTCCTTGCTGTCTAGGAATATCCCTTTTCTGAAAACTTCTTAGGTGCCTCAAATGAAGATAGGAGTCTGGCTGCAATTCCAGGACTCTGCTAATTTTAGGGTCCAGTGTGACAAAGAACTTTCGATCAGAACTATCTTGTGTTCTTTAATTGGAAGATAAATAGCAAATATTTAGTGAACAAAATTTCTAGATACCTGATGCAGAATAACCATGAAATACATTTACTCCCACTGTATGAAGGCCTGGGAGGAAGCAGGTTGCCCAGCCTAGCCCACTTTGGCTCTTGAGCTGATAGTGATTTTGAGAAAGGGCAAGGCTTTTTACTCACTATAAACTCACTGTTCAGAATGAAGTAAAACCTTATTATCCTGTACTAATTAGGGTGTGGTGTATCTGGCATAAAAGAAGCCTGAATTACAGAAGATTTTAGAAAGAATTTGCCTTTATTATTTTCTAATAGTTATTGAAAAGTTTAGGTGTCTTGGGAACTTGTTTAAATGCCTAGATAAAAATTGTAATGGCATAAATGCTAATAAAACCGTGCCTTTTTTTTCCTTTTACTTTTCATTATTTGTATTTTCATTTTCAGTTGTTGGAGAATTGTTTCATTATTTAGTTGCACACAATCTCCAAGAATTTTCAGAGGTTTTATTCTATAATTGTTACAGATTATTAGGGCTTTACCATAGAGAAAAAACAGTTGTTGAGCATGAACCCTGTACCAGGCATGGGTTGCTAGATTCATGATGTGTAACCTTGGAAGATGGGGCTATGACAGTGGTAATAATGCCTAATATTTATTGAGTCATCACTGCATGCCAGGGTAAGGGTTGTATACACATTGTATGATTTAATTCTTTCAACAGTGATTCTAGAAGCAGGCACTAGTGTTTCCATTTTAGAGCTGAGGATGCACACATAGGAAGGTAGTAGTAGTAATAAGTGACAGAGACAGAGCTGAATCAAAACTGGTTGGATACTTTTCTCACTACCCCAGACTATACTTCCTGTATTGTCAGTGTCTGACTGGTACTGTATTAATACATACACTGTGAAGGTCCAGAATGTTTTTTGAGTCATCTAAGAATAATAACCCTGAAAAAGTGTCTACCATTCAGTGGGTTCCTCATCTTTAGATGTGAGCCTTTCTGGGATATATTGCCCTTGTTGGATCAATTTTTTGTATCTAGTTTTGACTTAGGAATTAAAAATTCTTTTTGTAAAGTTCTTTTTTTTTTTTTTTTAAACATATTTTATTGATTTTTTTACAGAGAGGAAGGGAGAGAGATAGAGAGTTAGAAACATCGATGAGAGAGAAACATCGATCAGCTGCCTCCTGCACATCCCCCACTGGGGATATGCCCGCAACCCAGGCACATGCCCTTGACCGGAATCGAACCCGGGACCCTTCAGTCCGCAGGCCGACGCTCTATCCACTGAGCCAAACCAGTTTCGGCTGTAAAGTTCTTTAGGTGGATGAATAAAAGTGCTTAGTTTTTGAAAGATTTAAGAGAAGCATTTTGAGTAGTAAGTACAAGCAATGCTGAAGAAAGACTAAAGAAATTATGAAAAAAAATTTCAAGAAAGCAGACCTTTTTAAAAAACAAACACACACAGGGAATAAGGACTGCAGAGAGAAATAAGAGGTCCTTGGGAGGGGAGTTTTCATGCTTGGAAATAGAGAAACATGAACATAAAACAGCATCTGGCCGAAACCGATTTGGCTCAGTGGATAGAGCGTCGGCCTGCGGACTGAAAGGTCCCAGGTTCGATTCCGGTCAAGGGCATGTACCTGGGTTGCGGGCACATCCCCAGTAGGAGATGTGCAGGAGGCAGCTGATCCATGTTTTTCTCTCATCGATGTTTCTAACTCTCTATCTCTCTCCCTTCCTCTCTGTAAAAAATCAATAAAATATATATTTTTTAAAAAGCAGCATCTGAACTCATGAATAGTTTTATTTCTCACACTACCATTTCTCATTCTACATTATGCCATTTAATCAACCATGGGATAGAGATTCACTGATATTGAGGTGTAGTTGAAGAGTGAAATAGACCTGACTGGTCCCTAAGAGGATAAAGCAGGTATAAAGTAAAAAGTAGAACAATGTAACATTTCAAGATAATTCATTATTGAAGTTTGTTTTCTTTGTTTCTGTCTTAAGTAGTAATAAATATTAACATTATCACTTTATGTGTTTGACTAGACAAGTAACTTGTTAAAGTTGATAGTGTGTATCCTTTGTAACTCTGGCACTCTTCTCTGTAATTCATTCACTCATTCAGCATATGGATGTTTGTTGTGGCCCTAATATATGCCAGGCATTTTAGGCTAAGCAATGGGTAGTTAGGATCCCTGCTTTCCTGGTGCTTACAGCCTCATCATTTATAACAGGAAGTTGATCGTATGATTTTAAGACTCACTCACTATGTCTGTAGAGTACAGAAGAATTCATGCTTCTGGCTAATAGAAGGTGTGATAAACTGGTCTGTACATACTTTGACAGAAAGAATCAGTTCTATCAATAAAGAGAACTTGGGGCTCCAAATGCAATTCAAAGAAAAAAATACATGGTGTTATGACAGAAGAGATGTTAGAAAACCTGAAGAAAGATGTTTTGTGGATGATTTGTTTAGCTGACACACTTGAAAATTTTTTCAAACAAAACTATTATAAAATGTTATTGTTTGGACAGATTGATTCTCAAAAGCTGTTTTCCAGAGTACTTGAGAGCAGCCGTTCACTCCTTACTTAAGGTGAAATACTGATTTATGATGATGATGAATAAGAATGGATTTAGAACATGTGTGGAATACCATTTGTCTTTCAGTGTTCAGAAGTAATGGTTACCTGGAACAAAGTTTCTGGGTCCAGCCTAGAAGTGAAATACACCTTGTGATCATGTGTGATGAATACCTCCTGTTTCCCAAAGCAGGCCCAGTTTGGTTGTGACTTTCTCCTTCCTAAGCTGCTGTTGTGGTTGCCCCAGTCTTGTGTGAGTGTGAGACTGGAAAGCTAATAGCTTGATTTCTCTCAGATCAGCTTAATGAAAGGAACCAATTCTGGGGTTGGCAGCTGGGAAGCCCCAAAAGAGAAAATTCTTGCCCCCAGCTATGAAAGTATGACAGACTTTTTTTGCTGTTTGCTGTATGACAGTCTCCTGCTAAGAGTGAACAACCCCTAGAAAGCAGGGTGCCCACGAATCTTGTTCAGCCTCAGCTTTGCTCTCTCCTGGTCTCCTAGGCCCCCTGGTGACTTGGCAGGGAGAAAGGAATTTACCTAGGATTGGAAATGGTAGTGCTCAATCTTGAATCACAGGAATTTCCCATGATTCAGATTGCTTTTGCCCAACCTGGGTGTTGGGACACTAGTATGTAGAAAGCATAGCTGTGTTATGTTGTAATATCCTGACTTTCCTTCTTCAGTCTCCTTTGTCAGTGTTTTGAACTAGAGAATAGGGAAAAATGGTGACAGTATAATGGTGAAAAGCAGGGTAATGGTATGGGTATGGATATGCCTTCCACAAACCCTACACAACCTGTCTTGTCTTTCTAAAAGCCACACCTTATATATTTGGTTGTATACATGTTCATATATGCTTGGACTGGTAGGCGAGGACATAAGTAGAATTAGCCAATCTTCCTGTACCCAAACAGTTGTGAGATGTGTCTGTATTGAAACAGAGTGAGAAAAAGAAGTCAAGGTAGACAAAATGTGGCAGGCCAATAAAAAAAACTAAACTAAACTAAAACATGAGCCCTGCTACAACTGCAAAAGTTGTATGTACATTTGGACTAGAATTGGAATAAACCACACACACACACAAATGTAAATTTGAGAGTGAGAAGGTTGAAGAGTGAATTTTTAAAGGTAAGACATTTTAAAGTTTTTGTGCAAGATAGAATAAGCTAACCTGTATCTGACACAAAGTGTTCAGTTCAGCATTCATCGTGTAACCCTGGGATACTGTTGTCCCTGTTTTACAGATGAGGGAATTAAGACTCGAGATTAAGTAATTTGTCCAAGGACCCGGGGGTAATTGATTCGACCAGGATTTAAACTCATGTGTTCTAATTCCAAGTGTTCTTTTTCTGATTTCTACGCTGGACTAGGGTGCCTGATGCTGACACTGCCATGTTTACTAACTCTTCTTTTGGGTGTACCTGCTGCTGTCCTGGCCTGGACACTCTTTCCTAGGAACACCACTTCAGGGTACTTGGAAGAGCCAGTCAGGGGAACTTTAGGCACCAGCTGTTCATCTCCTCCTTGAAAATAGGAAGAAAACCCAATCTTTGTTATAATGGCTCCTGCTTTCTGGTTTAGATGAAGTTTCATTTTCATGTTCTTAGATGGAGCATTGCATTAAAAAAAAAAATTTTTTTTTTTTGAAGAGTACTAAGTAAAAATGTGTGCGCGTGTGGGCAAAACCTGGAAGGCAATAAACAAAAATGTTAGTTATGTTGAGGCTTGTTTGTTTTTACTTATGTCATGTGCTTTTTGTATCTGGAGACACTTGTGAATCTCCAGATTCAGGACAACACAATAGCAAAAAAGCTATGAAATGGAAGCCACAAAATCATGTTGAGACACAGAAGCAGGGTAATGACCAGCAGCAAGGCCTAGTTAGTGGTTCTTTCTCAGAGCTGTCTACTGTCTCCAGGATCAACTCCTGTTGTCCTGTAACCATGAGGAATCAACCCCAAATTGAGGGGCATTCTATAAAATAGCTGTCTTGTACTCTTGAAAAATGTCAGCTATGAAAGACAAAGTCTGAGAAACCTTTCTATATGAAAAGAGAAGAAAAAGACATGATAACTAAGTGCACTGGGATCCTGAATTGGGTCTTGGATTAGGAAAGTAAATGTGCTGAAGGGCATTATTGGGATAACTGGCCAAATCTGAGTAAGGGCGATAAATACACTAAGTACTATATCAATGTTAAATTTTCTGAAGTTGATAAATGTACTATGTTTATGTAAAAGGGTGTTCTGAGGAGGTGCAGAATCAAGTACTTTGGAGGAAAGGATCATACTGTCTGCAGCTTACTCTCACGGGTTCTGCAGAAACTGTGTGTGTGTGTGTGTGTGTGTACACACTACCCAGGTCTAATTCCTTACAGCCAGGCAGGAAGAAATACATGTGTGGTAGAGATGGTTTACTAGGCATGTATGTACAGAGAACTGTAGAGCCTGAAAAGAGACACCTGGTCAGTTTTGCAGGGGTAGCCTAAAAAATGTCTTCATAGTCACTTAGACTAATCCTAGTGAGGGTTTGGGGGTGAGGTTTTCTAGTGAGGAGCGCATTTAGAAGAAAGATTGCTCATGCATGTGAGAGCTCATTGTGTTATGGCTGAAAGGGCTGAGGCATGGCCATGTTCTGATGGCCTTGTACATCTTACAGAGGAGTTTGAGTTACGTCCATAGACATGATGGAGATAATCAAGATGCCTTCAGCTGCGAGGTAATATTAAACTCCAGCTAGAACGACTTAAATGATAGGAAATGTATTTTCTCACGTAACAAGAAGTGTGGCTCTTTCCTGACCTGGTAGGGTAGAAGGCGCCATCATGGGAGTCAACATCTACCACAACAAAGACCGAAAGGTTCAGTGCAAGGAACCCAAGAGCCAAGACATCTACCTAAGGCTGTTGGTCAAGCTATACAGGTTTCTGGCCAGTTTCAAACCAACTCCACCTTCAAGTGGTGCTGAAGAGGTTGTTCATGAGTTGTACCAACCGGACTCCTCTGTCTCTTTCCCAGATGGTCCGGAATTTGAAGCTTCCTGGCCAGGAGGGCAAAACCACAGTGGATGTAGGGACTAAAACCTATGACGTGTGTGTTCAGGAGGTGTCCAGACTGGAGGTGTATGCACTTGGAGTGAGCAGCTGCTCCTAGAGCCACTTCCTCAAGGCTGGGGGCAAGATCCTCACCTTTGACCAGCTGGCCCTGGACTCCTCCCAAGGGATGTGGTCTTGTCTTCCTTCTGGTTCTTGCAAGGGCCTCAGAGTGTACAGGCATTTTGGCAAGGCCCCAGGAATCCCTCACAGCCACACCAAACCCTACGTACAATGCAAGGGCCGGAAGTTTGAACACGCAAGAGGCTGACGGGCTAGCCATGGGCACAGAAAATGAACCCCAGATCCTACCTTGTTATTAAAAAGATTCTGGATGCTGGGGGAGGGAGGGCATGAAGATCGGAAAGTTCCAGGGTTAGATAATTCAGCTCAGAGATGGCTTTATGAACCCAGGTGTTTGCATTTTTTTTTGCTACATCCATCCTTAGTGTGTGAATGGTGTCTCTGCTCCTGGTTGAAGAGAGTTGCCACAGTTCCGTAATGAAATCTAGTGATAGGGGAATCTCTTTCTGAGCATTCCTTATTAGAAAGGAAAGCCTTTTCCAGAATTGTCTTGGCCAACTTGCCTTTAATTCCCTTAGCCAGGATTGTGTCACCTGCAAGGAGATGATTGTGGTGTTTGGCTTCTCCAGTGGCTCTCCCTCCTGTGGCTAAAAGGTGTTACCCTTCCTGAGAAGAACCTCTGAAGAGCTAGCCAAAAGAGGTTGTTGTGTAAGCAGCCTCCAGGGTCTGTCACCATTGAGAAAAAAAATTTCTATAAGTGAATGGTGGGAAGAGGAGTGGCTGCTAAGTTAAAAAAAACAAACAAACAAATAAAAGCCACATGCACTCATCCCCTTGACCCCTTTATCAGGACAACTCTTTATTTCTGGCATATTACTCTCCAGCCACTGCCCATATGCACATACTTTAGTTCTAATCTTATTCTAGGTCTCATTTTGCATACAATTTCCATTGGTATGTTTTTATACACCATATAAACATTTTTCTACATTTTATAGTCTTTATAATTATTCTAATGTATAATGTTTTATTATATTTTATAACAATTTATTAAACTTACTATTGGACAATAGTAATAATAAAGGCTAATACTTACTGAGCACTTATACATTTATTCATTTAGTCCTCACAACATTTCTGTTGGGGTATGATGGCCATTTGTTACCCCAGTTTCCAGGTAAGAAAACTGAGGCTCAGAAAGTCTAAGTAACTTATGCGAGGTCACACAGTTAATTAGCGGGGAGCTAACAGCAGAGCTGGAGTTCAGATGCAGGCAGTCTGGGTCTATAGCCATCAGCTTAAACTATCTCTGGATATTGTTACCCCTTTTTTGATGTTAATACTATGATGAACATATTTCTACATATCTTGTCCTTGCACATGCATGCATAGCCAGGTTGTGGGTTGAAGAATGCATGGTCAGTGAGGGACTAGAGATGACATATATAGACCACATGGTAGAGAAATGTTACTTTGAGAAAGGGCCAGAAAAAAGGAGTTGCTTTCACTCCTTATGTTCAATTACCCGGAAGGATGATCTAATTTTTTTTACTGTTTAAATCTTTCTTTGTGATACCTGCTTTTGTCCTTTGTGCATTTGGGAGTCAGGGTGCCTCTCATATTAATGTATGATTGACATTAACCCCTTTCATATGATACAAATATTAAGCTCCTGTTTTATTTTCTTAAATTATTTTTGGTTTCTATATATATATTATTTTCTATAGCTTCAACATTTTGAGGAATCTCGTGTTCTGTTAAGGCTAGTTTTTTAAATATATAACTTACCTTTTAAATATGTAATTACTTTACATATTTAGGTTAGGCTTTACTTTAATTTTCCCAAATTGCTGTTTATCTAATCTAATGCCCAACTGCTTTTTACACAATACAGTCTTAAAAGCATTTTTACCTTATAATTCAGTTTTTTTTAACTCTCCATTGTTTTCCTCTAATTTGTTTATGTGTTTGTCCCCATAACACATGATTTAATTTTGTTTGAAAATATGATCAAATCTAATAGGGCTAACTCTATTATCATCTCTGTTTAACTTTATCTTTTTCAGAACTTGAAAAATTTTTTCATGTTTTATTTTTCCAAATTAACTTTCAAATCATTTTGACATTACTCTTAAGACATGCTGGTGTTGTGTGTTACATATGCCTCTTTAGGTTAAGCTCATAGTAGCATATGACAGTTGGAGAGCTATTATGGTTACTTGGTTTCTCACTTTCATTTCTGTTTAATTTCTAGATTTTGGACCATTGTTTGACTTGGAAAATGATCTTCCTGATGAGCTGATCCCCAATGGAGAATTAGGCCTTTTAAACAGTGGGAACCTTGTTCCAGATGCTGCTTCCAAACATAAACAACTGTCGGAGCTTCTGCGCGGAGGCAGCGGCTCTAGTATCAACCCAGGAATAGGAAATGTGAGCGCCAGCAGCCCTGTGCAGCAAGGCCTTGGTGGCCAGGCTCAAGGGCAGCCGAACAATGCGAACATGGCCAATCTGGGTACTATGGGCAAGAGCCCTCTGAACCAGGGAGATTCTTCAGCCCCCAGCCTGCCCAAGCAGGCAGCCAGCACCTCTGGGCCCACTCCCCCTGCTTCCCAACCACTGAATCCGCAAGCACAAAAACAAGTGGGACTGGTAACCAGCAGCCCTGCCACGGCGCAAACGGGACCTGGGATCTGCATGAATGCTAACTTTAACCAGACCCACCCAGGCCTCCTCAATAGTAACTCTGGCCATAGTTTATTGAACCAGGCCCAGCAGGGGCAGGCGCAAGTCATGAATGGATCTCTGGGGACTGCTGGCAGAGGAAGGGGAGCTGGAATACCGTACCCTGCTCCAACCATGCAGGGGCCCACAAGCAGCGTTCTGGCTGAGACGTTAACACAGGTTTCGCCACAAATTCCCAGTCACGCGGGACTGAACACAGCACAGGCAGGAGGCATGACCAAGGTAAGTGAGCATCAGTGCTTTGAATGCTTCCTAGTAATTGGTGTCTGCTCCCTCCAAGTAACATGGTAAAATGGGGCCATGTGGAAAGTCTCCTTCAGGCTTTCTTCTGGCCCCTCCTACTTGGAAGAAACAGATTTGGTATCTGGAGTCTTTCCAGGATAAAGATCTCTGCTCCATGTTTTTAAAGGGGGGATTCTTAAAGGAATAAAAAGTTGAATAGCATGCACATCAGGCATTTGAAAACATAGGGAATGTGTTCGAACTGATTGCCAGTTTTCAACCTCTGAAGAAAATGTGTGGAAATAGGACCACATGGTTGAAAGAGGCAACTTCTGCTGAGAATCCGTTTGTATCAGTGAATCTGATAAAGGCTGTTTTACCCAGCTAGCCGAGTTTTTCCTCTATTTACCCTTTCCTTTTTACAACCACCTGATAAAGTGTCTATTGTCATTGTGTCTATTGTACCAACAAAAAAGTTGTGTTCCAAGCTGGTCAGCTACTTGCCATGGTTAACAGGGAAGAGGTACCAGAGTCAGGGGGGCAGTGCAGTCTCTTGGGTACCAGAGGAAATTCAAAGTTCTAGTTCTCAAAGTGGGCTCCCATCAATATCATCTGGGAGCTAGTTAGAAATATATAGCTGCTGACTCAGAAAAAGAAGGTGGGCCCAGCACTCCAGGCTTTAAGAGGTCTCTATGTTATTTCGAGGCCTGGGCAAGGTTGAGAGCTCTGCTGTAAGGAAAGGCCTAGGCTGGGGTTTGTAGCTGCCAGCCTTGCAACTGATGTGTAGAGTAGGAACCAAACTTGGATAATAGGGAAGGCAAATGCCCAGATAGATATGAGAGAACTGGAAAAGATTGAAGTTCACAAGGGAAGAAGAATGCCAACTAAATCCCAGTGAAGGAACAAATGCCCATAGGAGCTCTGAGACAAAGGCTTCTGAACTACAGCCACCAGGGCATCTACTTCAAGCAATATTTGGTACAGCAAATTCCAGAATAGGAAAATGGTTTGGGCTGTTCTTTGGATTTGATTAATCCCATATAAGGAAAAAGGGAGAAATTAGAATAGAACGCAATTTCCCCACAAGGTTGATTTTGAGCATTAGGTGACGGATATGAGGTCCTGTGACTATCTTAGGTAAGGAGCAGAATTTTTTTTTTTAAACTTAAGAAACAAACGTGAAGTAATTCCCAACATCGAAATTGCAGTTATCTCTTGAAAATTAGCAAAAGACAATGTGAACTTAAACTTTAGTTATTCCTGGCATTTGAAGAGTTGTCTGTGTATGCACGTGCCTTTTAGAGTTGGGCTGAGAAGGGATTTCTGATGGGTTTGGGATTCTTGGATAGATTGATGTTTGTTCCTTCTTAATCCACTCATCATTACAATCCATACTACCCAGTTAAAAAAAGGTTTTTATTTTGGAGAATTTAAATCATATACAAAAGTAGTCATAGTAGCTTAGTGCAGGACTTCTCATTCTTTTTGGTCTTGGATTCCTGAATAATCTTAAAAATTATTGAGGGCCTTAAGGAAATTTCTTTAAAATGTGGATTATATCTGTCAATATTTGCCACACTGGATACTAAAAACAGACTTTTAAAACACAAGTATATATTCCATTAGCCATCAAGCACGGTGACATCACATGTCACAGAACCTCTGGAAAACAACTTTGTTCTTATGAGAGAATGAAGGTGAAAAAAACAAAAAATGTCTTAATATTTCATGAAAACAGTTTTGGGCCTCTGACCATACTTAGCCATTGACAATATGTATTCCTAAAAGTTAGACTTGGCATACCCAAACATAAGTGCCATTCTCACTTGTAAATGCATGAATAGTTTCTTCGAGATGTCAAATGTCCACTAAATATTCAAATTCCCAGTGGTCTCCTTTGTCATAATTTTTTCAGATTATTTTTCAAAATTTGAATAACCCATATATCAGTCAATTGATAGGACTACTAAGAATCTATTAATCTCTAAGAGCCTTACATTTTATTTGTTGAAGAATCTGGTGGTTTTGCTTGTTCTGGGGAGTTTCCTGCAGTCTGGGCTTTGTGATTTCATTTTTGCCACTTAATGTCCCTGTTTACCCAGGTTTTTCATTCTGTTTTGGGATTCTTTCCTTTGTACAGAGTGACCTTTCTTTCAAACAATACTTTGTAAGTGTTCACTATGTGGAAAGTAAGTTACATTAGTGTTGTGAGGGTAGTCCTCTCTATTGCCTGTAGGTATCCCAAAGAGGCCTATGGTGAAGAAAGGTCAGGGACTGTCATTTTTGAAAGATTGTCATGGCCTTTGGATGGGACAAAAGAATTAATAGTGGTGGGCAAATAGTAAGAACAAGAGACAAGTTCATTTTAAACTATTCTCTATAACAGCAGTTTTCAACCTGTGGGTCCCGACCCCTTTGGGGGTTGAATGACCCTTTCACAGGGGTTGCCTAAGACCATTAGAAAACACATATATAATTACATATTGCTTTTGTGATTAATCACTATGCTTTAATTATGTTCAATTTGTAACAATGAAATTGGGGTCACCACAACATGAGGAACTGTATTAAAGGGTCGCGGCATTAGGAAGGTTGAGAACCACTGCTCTATCCTATCCAATAAGAGAAACATGGTAATTAGCGTACGACCGCTACCCTTCCCATTGGCTAATCAGGGCGATATGCAAATTAACTGCCAGCCAAGATGGCGGCCGGCAGCCAGGCAGCTTAAACTGAACATGAGGCTTGCTGGCTTCAATGACGGAGGACTGCAACGTTCTCCGCCTGCCTTGCTGGCCTCTGAGCTTGCAGTTTGAAACATTGTAACAAATATAGAAGCTAAACCAGGGGTGGGCAAACTTTTTGACTCGAGGGCCACAATGGGTTCTTAAACTGGACTGGAGGGCCGGAACAAAAGCATGGATGGAGTGTTTGTGTGAACTAATATAAATTCAAAGTAAACATCATTACATAAAAGGGTACGGTCTTTTATTTCAATAGTTTTATTCATTTCAAGCGGGCCGGATTCGGCCCGTGGGCCGTAGTTTGCCCACGGCTGGGGTAGAGCCATAACCTCCCCATCGGCCCTGCCCTGAGTGTGACAGTGGCAGCGCCCCAACCCCCTGATCCGCCCTGCTCTGTGTGTGACAGGGGGCGGTGCCCCAACTCCCCTATCCGCCCTACTCTGTGAGTGACAGGGGGGAGCTCCCCAACCCCCTGATCGGCCCTGTTCTGTGCATGACAGGGGGCAGTGCCCCAAACCCCTGATGGGCCCTCCTCTGTGCGTGACAGGGGGTAGTGCCCCAGCCCCCTGATTGGCCCTGCTCTGTGCGTGACGGGGTGGCGCCGCAACCTCCCCATCGACCCTGCGTTGAATGTGACGGGGGGGGGTGCGGTGCCCCAACCCCCCAATCGGCCTTACCCTGAGCGTGACTGAGGGTGGCATCGCAACCTCCCAATCCGCCCTGCTCTGTGCATGACAGGGGGCGGCGCCCCAACTCCCCAGTCGGCCCTGCTCTGAGCCCGACCAGGGGCTGCACCTGGGGATTGGGCCTGCCCTCTGCCACCTGGGAGCAGGCCTAAGCCAGCAGGTCGTTATCTCCCGAGGGGTCCCAGACTGCGAGAGGGCACAGGCCGGGCTAAGGGACTCCCCACCCCACCCCCCAGTGCATCAAATAAGATGTGATGATGTAATAACACTTCACTATAAAGAATGCATACCAGAACATTTATAAATGGTGAGTGAATCTTATTAAGAATAGTTTACTACAATAAACGCTGGCTAAATAGAAGTGCATATTGTGAAGCACTATGGGTGGTATATGTTTTGCCACATACTTTTGTTACCTTGAGGTAGATAACACATGTGTACCAAATTCGGCATTCATTTTCAACAACTGCTATTTCTTATCTATCCTTCAAGAAGTGGTCTGTGCATAGAGGTATAGTGAGGTGAATGTGTAGATATTGCTCTTAAACATAAAGAGTAGTGTATAATAACCTATCTCTACCTCCTTCCCTCCTCTCTGTGTGTATGTGTATTGTGTGTGTGTGTGTGTGTGTATGTGCATGCACCTCCTTCCTACCATTTAACAATGTAAAATGGAAGTTATTCCACATTAGATAGACCTCTCAGTCCTTTTTAGTAGATATGATGCAGTAGTAGTTTCTGATTTGGGTATATCATCATTTGTAGGACTAGTGTCCCATTGGCTCGACACTTAGGTTTATTTCCAGTGTTTCTCTGTTTTGACAGTTTTGATTTGTGTTTACATCTTTGTACATCTGAGTGACTATTTCTGCTGGATAAGTTCTTGGGAATAAAATTTCTGGATTAAAGGATATTGACATTTAAAATAATCATAGGTATTGCCAAACACTCTCCAAAAACATTGTGCATATTACACTTTCACCAGCAGCAAATGAGTCCCTGTCCCCCCAATTCTCCCCAACAGTGATGTCATTCTTTACTGATTTGCCATTCTCTTAGGCAAATTGTCTCAAATAAAATGTCTCTTCATAAGTTCATGGGCATTTGTATTTTGCTATTGATCACATTCTTTGTTTTTCTGATACATTATTTCCCATTTTTTGTTGTTGGTTTAGACTGCAGTGATGGCAAACCTATGACACACGTGTCAGAGGTGACACGCGAACTCATTTTTTTGGTTGATTTTTCTTTGTTAAGTGACATTTAAATATATAAAATAAATATCAAAAATATAAATCTTTGTTATACTATGGTTGCAAATATCAAAAAAATTTCTGTAAGTGACACGGCACCAGGGTTAAGTTAGGGTTTTTCAAAATGCTGACATGCCGAGCTCAAAAGGTTCGCCATCACTGGTTTAGAGTCTTAATATTCTTTGTATGGTAAAGGTTTAAGCCTTTTAATAAATGCAAATTCTCCCTCCTTTTTTTATTTGCTCAAGTCATTTCGCTAGGAATATTGGCCACACAGTTTTACAATGGGATAGTTCTTATGATAGATGTGCTTTTTACCAAATACAGTGAAACCTTGGTTCTCAAACTTAATTCATTGTAGAAGGCTGTTCAAAAAGTGATTTGTTTGAAAGTCGAATAATTTTTCTATTACAAATAATGTAAATTGAATTAACCCGTTCCAGACCCCCAAATGATTCCCTATTTTAACCTTTCTTATAAAACAGTAGTGTTTAATCTATAAACAAATACTTCTTAAATTTATATCGAATCACCCCATTACTAGCCTTAAATGAATCACTATTAGCGCTCCTTTCAGAGGTGTCTTTCAGGAGGCCAGTATGCCGCATCGATGCTTTTTCACATCACTGCCTTTGAAATATGTCGCCATCTAACTGCTTTTTGTTTATCCAATCAACAACAGTTTTTCTACCTCTTCAGTTGCCTGTGATTATTGTTTCTTTCACACCCTTAGCCACATTAGCACACTTGATGGCCTCTTTATGTTTTAAAATTGTGCTAATCATTGATTTAGCCAACAACAAAAGCATTCTCTCCTTTTTTGTTGCCTGAGTGATGCTTTTTGTCATGCTGAGGTATCAGCATGAAAGGGTTGTCAGGTCAAAAACAAGTTTTGGTAGACTGCTGAGCCATTTTTTCTGTGAACTTGATGGAGAACTGAATTGTTCCAGATGGGAGACTTTCGAGAACCGAGGTTTGACTATAGCTGTTTATTGTTTTTATAGAAATAGGCTTATCTATTTTTTTCCTTTATGGCTTCCAAGTTTTATGTCATGTTTAAAAATGATGAACTATTTTTGTGTATTTTTCCCCTCATACCTTGGATCTTTAACTCAGAATTTATTTTGGTTTCAGTGAGTTACAAAGATCTAGCTGTATAATTTCTTTCCAATTGTTAATTATCCCAGTACCATTTATTTAGGTATTGCTAATCCAGCTTTTTTCCCACTAATATGACACACTATTTTTGGTATATTTTATTTAGTTTTCACATATGGAAGGTTTGGGCCTAATTTTGGACTTTTGGTTTCATTGCTCTTTGCTTATTCTGTGCTAAAAGGTTATTATCCTACCTGTATAATGAGTTTAATATATAATGGAGCTAGTTGCCTTTTATTCTTTTTCAAATATTCAGTATTTTATTTACCATTCCTCTAAAATACTCTTCCAGATGTATGGGTCTTAACCCTGTCTACACATCAGAATTACTTGCACATCAAAATGTAATGCCTGAGTCTGGCCGGCATAGCTCAGGGGTTGAGCGTCGACCTATGAACCTGGAGGTCAGGTTCAATTCTCGTTTAGGATACATGCCCAGGTTGCGGGCTCGATCCCCAGTGTGGGCCATGTAGGAGGCAGCCCAATCAATGGTTCTCTCTCATTTATGTTTCTATCTCTCTCTTCCTCAATCAATAAAAATATATTTAAAAAAAAATTATGATGCCTGAGCCCTAACCAGTTAGGTCCAGTGGATAGAGCATCGGCCTGCAGACTGAAGGGTCCAGGTTCAATTCTGGTCAAGAGCACGGACCTTGGTTCCAGGCTTAATCCCTGGCCCTGGCACATGCGGGAGGCAATCAGTCGATGTGTCTCTCTCACATTGATGTTTCTCTCTCTGTGTCTCTTCTCCTCCCTTCCACTCTCCCTAAAAATCAATGGAAAAATATCCTTGTGTGAGGATTAAAAAAAAAATGTGATGGCCGAATCCACTGCAAACGAATTAAGTTAGAATCCTTGGGTTATGGCATGAACATTAATATAGTTTGTAGTTCTTCATGATTAGTTTCTCATGGCAGCCACGGCTGAGAACTTACTGTTTCAGATAAACTTTAGGACTGTTTTTCAAATCCTTTAAAACAAACAAATAAAATTCATAGGAGTGTATTGAACTTTATAAATCACTTACAGTGAAATTTGACATTTTAGCAATTTTGTGGCTTCCTGAGTTATCTTACTGTATACATACAAGTTGTCTTTTCATGGAGTCTTAAGTTGCTGAGAAGTATAGTATAGTTTTCTTTATATAGGCAATACACCTTTTTTATTAAGATTATTCCTAGATGTAGTAATGAATTTATTATTGCTATTGGGAATGAATTTTTCTATTTCATCACCTAACTTACTATCTGTATATATAAAAGGCTATTATGCTAAGTGTCCAACCATCCGACCAGTCACTATGACACACACTGACCACCAGGAGGGAGATGCTCAACACAGGAGCTGCCATGATGAGCACAGAGAAATAGCACCGCAGACCTGGTGCCCATAAAGCAACACTCTGCCTGTCTGCCTGATCGCCTCTAACTGCTCACCTGCCTGCTTGATCTCCCCTAACCACTGGCTTGTCTGCCTGCCTAATCGCCCCTAACTGCTCGCCTGCCTGATCACCCCTAACCACCTCTGCCTTGGCCCCCACCGCTGCAGCTTCATCTGGAAGGTCGTCCGGAAGGACATCTGGAATGACATCTGGAAGGTCGTTCAGCTTTCCAGTCTAATTCGCATATTACGCTTTTATTATTATAGACAATATGAGGTTTGGTTTGCAGTCATTTAAAATTGAGGAATAATCTATTCATTTATAAGATGAATTTTATCAAATTCCCTTTTGCTGATATCTGTGGTGATTACCCTGTGATTTTTCTCCTATCTTTATATATGTGATAGGTTTCCTAGCATCAAATTGAATCATCTCTGTGCTTGTGAAATTGAAAGTTTAGTGTAGTGCTGAATTTTATTTGCTAGTCTTTCATTTAGAAGCTTTGCTTCTCAATAACCAATAATGAGGTTGATCCATAGTGCTTTTTTGTCTGTTGTCTGGTTTTGATATCAGTGTTATGTTAACTTGATCAAAAAGAGTTTGGAAGCCTGTCACATCTGTGCTCTGGAATGTTTTTGCATTTCAATGATCTTTTCCTTGAAGAATTGAGAGACTTCACCTGTACAACTATATGGGCTTGAAGCTTTTTTTCCTAGGAAGTAACTTAAGATCTTTGACAATAATACTCTTGCTATTTTCTGTAAATATTGACCTTTTGAACTTTATGTCTTTTGGGTCAATACATTTTTCTTTTAAAAAAGTCTAAATTTACTTTTAGAGAAAAGCTGAAAATATTTAACTCTTTTACTCATTAAAAATATAAAGTGGTTACTATGTACTACTATTCCTATGTTGCAGGTTAAGAAATGGAAGCATACAGAATGGAGGAAAGTTAAATAACCTTCCCATGATCACACAGCCAGTAGGTGGCACAACCAGGATTGGCTCTCTCACAGTTTGGCTAAGGGTCTCTTTCAGACTTTCTGGATATTTGATTATTTCCTCTTGCTCATTCCTAATTTTGTGTGACTCTTTAAATAGAAAACAAAATTATTTCTCTATTTCAGCAGTAGCAAAATCTGATATGTTATATACTTTGTGGTAACATATTCTATTGAAAATAACCCACACATATATATTATTTTTATTTTTAAAATTAATTTCGGGGAGGAAGGGAGAGGGAGAGAGAGAAACATCGATAATGAGAGAGAATCACTGATCGGCTGCCTCCTGCATACCTCACACTGGAGACCAAACCTGCAACACGGGCATGTGTCCTGACCGGGAATTGAATCGTGATCTCCTGATTCATAGGTCGACACTCAGTCACTGAGCTACACCAGCTGGGCAGAAGAAAAGCAAAAAAGATACATTTAAGTGGGATTTACTAGCCATACAAACAATCACATTATTCTCCTGGGTACAGGTGTTGAGAAGTGTTACTCCTCACAGAGAAGGTGGAAGAGGGAAGCCAAAAGCTGGTAAATTGAAGATGATGTGTGATATCTGGCCAAAGAGTTCAGAATCTTTCTAAGGTTGATAAAAATGTGCTTTTGCAGCCTTAGAAATGCTTTTAGTCCTTTCTTACAAATAAAAATATAACAAGGGACCAAAATAGTTTGTACAGTAAGCCTTCTTTACAGGGGGTTAGATTAGTGCTTATTTTGTGATAAGGTTTTTGAAACTTAATGTTTTAGAAAGTGGTCAGAAAACAAAGAGCTTATTTTTGGTTGGAGCTCTCCCTAATGGGTAAATGTATGTGTATTTTAAGGTTTTGATTTAGATCCAGACACTCTGGACCCAGTCAACTAACACTGTAGGCAGATAGGTTAAAGCAGTAGTTCTCAGATTTGAGTGTCCAGAAGAATCACTGCAGGCTTGTTAACTCAGAATTCTGGGCCCCTCTTCAGAGTTGTTGATTCAGCGGATTTGGGCTATGGCCTGAGAATTTGTATTTCTTGCCAGCTACCTGGTGACCCTAGTTGTGCTGGTCATAGACCATGCTCTGTAAACCTGTATGCTGACAGAATGGATTACCCAGAATATAGTCAGTAAAGAATTAGTAGAGCCATGTACCATCAGTCATTAAAAGAATGCATGACTCATCTACTTTCTCTATTTTGGAATGATAATTGGACATTTTTATATTTAATAACAAAGATAAATAATACTGTACATTTGTCTAATGCTTTTCTCTTTTTCATGTAATATCATCTGATCCTTAAACGAATGCAAAGAAAACAAGGGAATGTTATATTAAGTAAATCTTAATTTGGACTTTGAAAAAGGTCACAATGGAAATAAATGGGTTTGTCTATAGAATGAAAAGACTGAAAGCTTTGAATTACTACAGTGTGCTGTGAGATTTATATAGCTTCTGTAGGCACAGGTTTTTGGTAGAAATATTAAGCAGTCTTGTACTAGCTCATTACTGTGACTTTAATGGAAGTTGATCATAGTTGTCCTTTAGAATATGTGATTCAGGGTGCACCTAACTTCACATGATAATTATCCATGAATTTGTTTCATTAAAAAAAAAAATTTTAGTTAGTGAAATTATATGAGATATAATGAGATAATATATAACTGGGTATTGTCAGTAGTAGTAATAGTAGTAGTAGTAGCAGCAGAGACTGCCTTCCCCAGATGCAGTACATTTAAGTGCTTAAAAACAGAGCTTGGGCTCTGGAGTAAGCTACCTTGGTTCAAATCCAGGCTCCACTAATTCTTTTCCCTGGGAAAATTACATAACCATTCTAGGTCTTGGGTGTGTTTTTTCTCTCTCTTTTTAATGAGGATGATAGTAGTGCCTGCCTTTGAGAATTGTGTAGATTAAAAGGGGATGATAATATTTTTCTTATAGAATTGTGTTGATTAAATGAGATAGTGTACATAAAGTTATTTTGTATATATTTTTTTTAAGTAAAAACAATAACAATACTCTCATTAACAAGTTTGGGACACAATGAACAACTTCACAGAACAACAGAAATAAGACAGTCCCAAGATACTGAAGTATAACATTGCAGCAGACAAGTTAATATTCTTTACCCTCCTCTCCCCCACCACTATCTGTCAACTTCCTTAATATCCTTCTCAAAGGCAGCCATATCCTCACGTGTCTCTCTTTCCTCCATGACCTTACCCATGTACCAATGAACAAAGGCACACTAGGCGTTTATCAGGACAAATTGGTGGTCCAGGTGAGCCCAGGCCTCAGCAACAGCTGTGGTGTTACTCAGCATGCACACAGCTCACTGTACTCTGGCTAGATCTCCATCAGGTACCACAGTGGGAGGCTGAAAATTAAAGCCAACATTGAAGCCAGTGGGTACCAGTCCACAAACTGAATGGTATGCTTGGTCTTAATGGTGGAAATGGTAGTATTGACATTGTTGGGAACCACATCACCATGGGTAGCAAGCTATGTATTTACCATAATAAGGGTCACATTTCACCATCTGATTGGCTGTCTCAAAACACACATTGGTTCCCTGGCTGATTTGGCTCAGTGGATAGAGCATCAGCCTGCAGACTGAAGGGTCCTGGGTTCGATTCTGGTCAAGAGCACATGCCCGGGTCGCGGGCTCAATCCCCAGTAGGGGGCGTGCAGGAGATGGCCGATTAATGTTTCTCATCATTGATGTTTCTCTCCCTCTCCCTTCCTCTCTGAAATCAATAAAAATATATTAAACACACACATGATCTCTGCTACAGTATGGTAAGCTTTCCCTGGTAGGCTTTCTCAGCTGAGATGACAGAGGCATATTGCGGCAATAGAGAAATGGATGTGAGGATAGGATATAAGGTTGGTCTGGAATTCAGTCAGAATAATATTCAGGGCTCTATCAAACCTGAGGGAAGCAGTGATGGAGGACAAAATCTGCCTAATAAGGCAGTTAAGATTAGTATACTTTGGGTGCTCAGTATTGAGGTTTTTATGACAGATATTGTAGGTGGCCTCATTGTCAACCATGAAGGTACAATCAGAGTGCTCCAGGGTGATGGGCGTGGTGAGGATGGAGTTGTAGGGCTGTGGAAACCTGAGAGGCTTGGTAGATGAAAACTCCGGACTGACCTTGCCATAATCAACAGAGAGCCGTTCCATCAGTAGGGTGGTGAATCCAGAACCAGTTCCCTCACTAAAACTGGAAAACCAGGAAGCACTGAAGACCTGTGCACTGATAGGCCAGTTTCCAAATTTAGTCCAAGACAAGGTCAATGATCTCCTTGCCAATGGTGTAGAGTCCACGGTTATAGTAATTGGCAACATCTTCCTTGCCTTGAGCTGCTCAGAGTGGAAGAACTGGCAGTAGGTATCAGTGCGAACTTTATCAATGGCCATGGATGGGTTTCAGGTCTACAAATACTGCCCTGGGAACATGCTTACTAGCGCCTATCTCACTGAAGAAGGTGTTAAAGGAGTCATCTCCTCCCCTAATGGTCTTGTCACTTGACATCTGGCCATCAGACTGGATGCTATATTCCAGGCATTGCCGATCTGGGCACCAGCCTGGCCAATTTAGATGGAGATTCATTCACAAATATCTGAGATTTGTAGGGCTCCATTGGTCTGGAGTTGGCGAGAGGACGGGGACAAGAATCTCCCACTGACAGACTATTAAGGAGTCTGAGGGAGAAATCTGTGAAGTTCTTAGCATAGTGCCTGGGTTTACCGAAAAACTTTTAGAGAAGTTTGGTTAGTTGGCTAGGTGCTTTCTTACATAAAGGATTTGAGAAACCAATAAAATATTTGGAGTGATAATGAGACTATTTTCTAATGTTTTCAGTGAATATTTTCTAATAAAAATATTTTATGCTTATTAAACAAAATTTGCAAGTCTAGAGAATTATTGCCCATAATTCTATCATCTAGTTTAGTGTTAACTTTTCGATGTTTTCTCTACCAGTCTTATCCATAATTATCTTTTTGTAAAGTCCAAGTTGGGGTCATGTTTCTTTTTCCCTAGTTCTTTATAACTGATTATTTTCTGTAACAAACTGAATGAATGTTTTGCATAATAGCAACATTGAATACTTTGATTTAATAAGCTCCTGGTGACTACTTTGAAGACTATTACTTGTAAGAAAAACCAGTCAACCTGTTCCTTTCCAACTAAAGGTCAATAATTAGGATCTGGAGTTAAAGACCTACATGTATTGCTTTAAAAATATTTTATTGTTTTAATCTTAATACTGGAGATATACATTACATAGAGATGCACAGATCTTAAATGTTACAGTTTGATGCATTTATCAAACTCGTGCCCCTATAACCCACAACCCTATCAAGATACATTATCCCAGAAAGTTCCTTTAAATTTCTCCCTTTTTTTGTCCCTCCTACCCCCACTGCCATAATCAGTACTGATTTCTTTCACCATGGATGAGGATGAGTTTTACCCATTTTCAAGCTTTATATAAATGGAATCATACAGTATGTACTTTTTTGTGCAAGGCTGCTTTTGCTTTCAGCATGTTTTTGAGATTCATCCATGTTGTTGCCTGAATCAGTAGTCTTTTTGGTGTTTCTTTAATCCTCGTCCGAGGATATAGTTTTATTGATTTGAGAGAAAGAGAGAGAGAGAGAGAATTGATTGGTTGCCTCCTGCATGTGCCACTACTAGGGATCGAACCCACAACCTTGGTATGTGCCCTGACCAGGAATCAAACCTGTAACCTTTTGGTGAGCAGGACGATGCTTCAACCCGGCCACCTGGCCAGGGCACATTTTTATTGCTAAATAGTATTTCATTGTGTGAATTTACCAAGATTTGTTTATCCAATCTCCTATTCATGGACATTGTAATGGTTTCCAGTTTGGGCTGTTAGAATAAAGTTTCTGTGAACATTTTGTACAAGTCTTTGTGTGGACATATAAATTTTCATTTCTCTTGGATAAATAGTTAGGAATGGAATTGACTAGATGAGAGAGGTCTGTTTTGGGACTCTATTCTGGAAACTAGCAAGCTGTGTAGCCCATGGACCAGATCTGGTTTATTGACTGTTTTTTATAGCCCATAACCTAAGAATGAGTTTCTTTTTTTAATTGATTTTTAGAGAGGGAGGAAAAAAGTGAGCGAGAGAGACATAGATTTGTTATTCCACTTACTAATGTATTCATTGGTTGATTTTTGTATGTGCCCTGACAGGGGATTGAACCAGTAACCTTGGCATATCGGGATGATGCTCCAGCCAACTGAGCTATTCGGCCAGGGCGGTGTTTATAGTTTTAAGGGGTTGATTTAAAAAACAAAAACAAAAACCAATAAATAGAAGAATGACGAATGGAAAACATAGGTTGTCTGCTAAGACTAAAATATTTACTAACTGGCCTTTTATAGAAAAAAAGTTTGTCATTCCTCTTCTAGTTTATTCCATTGATCTATTTGTCCATTTCTTTAGCTTCATTATAATAAGCATTAAAATAGGGCACTTAGTTTCTCATTTTCATTTCTGTTTAATTTCTAGATTTTGTATCATTGACTTGTTTTTTTTTTTGCTGATGAGAAATATAATTTATTTTTCTGTATTAACATTATATCCTATAACCTTACTAAACTCAGTTCTGTTTCTAGGTCACATTGTCTTTGTTTTTTGTTTGTTTTTTATTGATTTTAGAGGTGAGGGAGAGAAACATCGATGTGAGAGAGAAACATTGATTAGTTGTCTCCTGTATGTGCCCCTACAGGAAACTGAACCTGCAGCATTTAGTTCAGAATATATTTATATGTGACCAGTGGCCTGATGCACAAAATTCATGCTGGGGGAGGGGTGGTGTCCCTCAGCCCAGCCTGCACCCTCTCCAAGCTGGGACCCCTCGGGGGATGTCCGACTGCTGGTTTAGGCCCGATCCGGGACTACTGGTTCCTAACCGCTTACCTGCCTGCCTGCCTGATTGCCCCTAACCACTCTGCCAGCCTGCTCGTCCCCAACTGCCACCCCCCCGCCAGCCTGCTCACTCCCAACTGCCCCCCCCCCCCCCCCCGCCAGCCTGCTCGCCCCCAACTGCCCTCTCATCCTGGCCTGATAGCCCTTAACCACCTCTGCCTTGGCCCCATCACCATGGCTTTGTCCGGAAGGTCTCCCGGTCTAATTAGCATATTACCCTTTTATTAGTATAGATGATATAACATATCATAACAGGGTATGTGCCCTGGGAGGAATAGAACCTGCCACCTTTTGGTGTACACAACAATGTTCCAACCAACTGAGCCACCCAACCAGGGTGGGTCATGTCCTCTTTGAATAGAGACAGTTTTACTTCTTCCTTTCTATTCTGCTTGCTTTTTCTTTTTCTGGCTTTACTGCTCTTGCCTGAGACCTCCAGCACAATCTACCTATATAAAAGTCTAAGTGACCATTATGATCAGATGACCAGCCAGTAGCTATGATGTGCACTGACCACCAGGGGGCAGATGCTCAACACAGGAGCTGTGCCCTGGTGGTCAGTGCGCTAGCACAGCCAGGCTGAGGGACCCCACCCATGCACAAATTTGTGCACCGGGCCTCTAGCATTTAATAAAAGTATTGAGAGCATGCATTCCTTATCTTATTCTTGATCTGTGGAAGAAATCATTCAGTTTTTTATTATTAAGCACGGTGTTGTAGTATTTTAAAGACATACATCATCAGATTGATTAAGGTCCCTACTGTTCCTAGTTTACTGAATCTTTTGATCATAAATGATTGCTGAATTTTGTCAAATACTTTTTCTGCATCTATTGAGATGATCTTAGGGATTTTCTTTACTCTTATAATGTGAAGGGCATCTTTCTGAATGTTGAATCAATCTTACATCTCTGGATTAACCTCACTTGATTGTAATGAATTACCCTTTTTATGTATTACTGGATTTATTAAAATATTGTTCATGATGTGTTCATCTGTATTCATGAGGGATTTGGGTCTGTGTTTTCTTTTTTTTTCTTTTTTTAATATGTCTTTATTGATTTCAGAGAGGAAGGGAGAGAAATAGACAGAAACATCGATGATGAGAGAGAAATATCGATTAGCTGCCTCCTGCACACCCCCTCCTGGGGATGTGTCCACAACCGAGGTACATGCCCTTGACCGGAATTGAACTGGGACCCTTCAGTCCGCAGGCCGACTCTCTATCCACTGAGCCAAACCAGTTAGGGCTTATGTTTTCTTTTTTTGCAATGACATTTAGTTTTGGAATCAAGACTATACTGGCTTCATAAAATTATTTGGGAATTATCCTTCTTCCCTTCTTTTCTGGAAGAGTTTGTCTAAAATTAGTATTATGTCTTAAATGTTTGATAAAATTCACTAGTGAAACCCTCTGAGTCTGGAATTTTCCTTGTGGGGAGGTTTTAATTATTCAATTTGTTTAATATGTATAGGCAATTTAAATATTTCATTTCTATGTTAACTTTGGTAATTTATGTTTTTCAAGGAATTAATCCATTTCTTCTAAGTTCTTGAATTTATCTGGCATAAAGATGTCCATAATACAATAGTTCCTTAATTTCTTTTTTATGCCTGTATAATTTGTAATAATGTAGTGTCCCCTCTTTCAGTCTGATTTGTGTTTATCTCTCTTGTTTTTCCCTGATCAAACTAGGTAGGGCTTTGTCAACTTTATTGATATTTTCAAACAACCATCTTTTGATTTGCCAATTTTTTCTTGTGTTCTATATCATCTATTCTGTTGTTTCTTTCTTTCTTTCTTTCTTTCTTTCTTTCTTTCTTTCTTTCTTTCTTTCTTTCTTTCTTTCTTTCTTTCTTTCTCTCTCTCTCTCTCTCTCTCTCTCTCTCTCTCTCTCTTTCTTTCTTTCTTTCTTTCTTTCTTTCTTTCCTTTTTTTAGCAAAAGGGAGAGAAATTTATTAAAGCGAAAGTAAGTAACAAGGCTCTCAGCATGTGAGAGGGGTCCCTCCTAAAAAAGGTTGCCCTGTTTTTTATTTTCTTTTATTTACTTTGGGTTTTCTTTGTTCTTTCTAGCTTCTTGGGGGTAGGCTTAGATCATTGATTTTAGACTTTCCCAGTGTTAACATTTGAGCAGTCAGTTTCACCCTAAATATTACTCTGTACTGCATCCCATAAATTTTGATATGTTTTGATTTTATTACTTAGTTCAAAATGTTTTTATTTTTATTTTTATTTTTTTTTAAAAGTGACTCTTTTTTTTTTTTTTAATATATTTTATTGATTTTTTTTACAGAGAGGAAGGGAGAGAGATAGAGAGCTAGAAACATCGATGAGAGAGAAACATTGATCAGCTGCCTCCTGCACACCCCCTACTGGGGGATGTGCTCGCAACCCAGGTACATGCCCTTGACCGGAATCGAACCTGGGACCCCTCAGTCCGCAGGCCGACGCTCTATCCACTGAGCCAAACCGGTTTCGGCCAAAATGTTTTTATATGTTATGATTTATTTGATTCATGTTTTTATGTAGAAGTGTGTTGCTTAATTTTCAGATATCTGGGAATTTTGCAAATATTATTTCATTTTAGATTTCTAATTCCATTGTGATCAAAGAACATGCTCTGTATGATTTTGTCCTTTGAAACTTATCGAAACTTGTTTTATGGCCCAGCACATGTTCTGTCTTGATGAATGTTCTACATATGCTCAAAAAGAATGTGCATCCTACAGTTGTAGGGTATAGCGTTTATGTAAATGTCAAAGTTGGTTGGTTGTGTTCAAATCAGTTATGTCTGTACTTTTTTTTGGTCTCTTTTATCAGTTACTGAGAGAGGAGTATTAAAATATCCAACTATAATTATAGATGTCAATTTTTCCTTTAATCAGGATGAAATCTGACTACTTATTTCATGTGTTTTAAAGCCCTTTGGTTAGGTGAATATATATTTTGGATTATTAAGCCTTCCCGATGAATTGAGCCTTTTTTCATTTTAAAAGTTCCTCTTTATTTTTGTTAATATTCTTTATCTTAAAATCTGCTTTGTCTCATTAACCTTGCCACTTCTTTTTTATGATTAATATTTGCAAATACATCTTTTTTACCCTCTTATCTGTGTTTAAATGTTAGCATTTAGTTGGAACTTGGTTTTACTAGTAATTCCAACAATCGTCGGCTTTATTTTCTATTTTTCAATTACAATTTACATTCAAAATTTGTATTAGTTTCAGGTATGCTGCATAGTGATTAGAAAGTCATGCTCTTTACCAAGTGATCCCCTGATACAATCTTAGTCTTTTAATTTATTTACATTGACTGTTGATATAGTTGGATTTAGATTTCCCATCTTGCTATTTTTTTCTATTTGCCCCTTCTGTGTTTTGTTTCTTTCCTGACCTTCAATTGAAGGGTAATTCTAACATCTCTGTTATCTCAGTTTGTTTCATTTGCATATAATTTCTGGTTATGGGTCACGTTTTCCTGCCTTTTGCCACGTTTAATAATTTTTGACTGTGTAGTGAACATTGTGGATATGTTGTTGAATATGAAATTTGTTTGTCTCCCTGTACAGAGTTTTGGGTTTTATATTTTAACAGGCATTTGACTCACAGATCAGTTTGATCCTTTCAAGCCTTGTTTTTAAACTTTCTTAAGACAGGTCTTGAGGAGCTTAGACATGGCCTTTTGGGGTCTTAGTTGAATTCTAGGATGTCAGGAAGATCTTGAACCTTTGATGGGTCTATGTCTCCAGCACCGTGTCCCCTTTGAAATTTGTTTAGTGCACAATTCCTTAATAGTAGCTGGCCACAGGTTCCTTTAAGCCTATTCTCAAACTCTTCCCTGGGCCCTGCTCTCTGTTACCTGTAGATCTCTGCATTTTGTTATTTGTTGCCTGTGTTTCTTAATTGGAAACTTGCCTGATCTGAACAAATAGAATTTCTAGCAGGGGTGGGGGTGGGGCAGGGGGTGTCTGAAGCTCAGAGCCTGACACTCAGGCCAGCTCTCACTGTGACAGGCAAGCCAGCTTCAGAGATGGGCTGAAGGGACAGGCCCCCTTGTGTTGTGCCCAGATTTCAAGATTCCCAAGGGCCCACCAGGGAGCCAGCGAGTCCGATGCAAAAGCAAAGAGTCCTTCATTTCAAGCTAGCTTGAGCTCCCCATCCACCACACTCACCGACACAACGGCAAGCCACGTGGCTGAGAGAGAAAACTCTGTGTGGAGAGAGGTTTTATAGGGGGTTGGGGTAAGGGGAGGAGAAAGGACTGTGGGCCCTGCCGATTGGCCACGCGCAAGTCAGTGTCTTGTTACACAGGATGTGGTCATATCTATGGCGACTTCCCTTGATTGTCATTGGTTAGTTTAAAGAAGTCCTGGGTGTGGCTAGCAGAGGCTTGGCTTCCGGGAAGAAGCCTTGCTGAGCACATGGCCAAGGTAAGATGGAGGGCGTAGCCCTTACCCTGGGGCAAGGTGGAGGGCGTAGTCCTCGCCCTTTCACTTGCATGGCAGGTGACAGCCCAGATTAGGAGGAAATTTGGAAACATTGTACCTAAACTTTAAAGTCACCCCATTGGTGCAAGTTTCATGCTCAGAAATAAAATACTTTACGTAGGGTCACAGTTGGGAGATGGCTGCCCAGTACAACCCAGGGTCTGTCTTAAGTTTCTGCTGTTTGTATTTGGTGCTTTTCCATCAATACAAACATTTTAGGAACCATTTTGTAACCCAGTCATTAATCTGCCTCTCAGACTTTAGCATAGATTAGGGCAGTGGTTCCTAACAACTCACCTGGTGATCTTGTTAAGATGCAAATTTAGGAGGTCTTGGGGGTGGGGCGATGTGTGGGCTTTTCTAACCAACTCTGGGAGGACCTGGTGCTGTGGCTGTGCTTTGGGGCAGCGATCGCCAACCGGTGGTCCATGGACTACTGGTGGTCTGTGAGATCTGAAAGGTTGGCGAACGCTGCTCTGGGGGCTCTAGGAGATCTCTCTGCCTTGTTGGTGTGAGCTTACATGAGGGTATATAATGGTTATAGGATATGTCACACTTTAAAAGTCATCTCTGTTACTTCCTTCATTGTTTAGTCTATAAAGTTGGGAAGTGCTAAACTTAATATTCTTTATGTAAATGGATCCAAAGCCTGACTTCAAGGATCGACTTCTGCAAAATGTTTCTGCAGTATATTGGAAAGATTTCAATTTACTGTAAACAGTAATTTGCTGTCCATCTGTCACCGAAGTTAAAACATTTAGGGTTTTTATGTTGATTCCCATGAAATTTTAGCATTTTCAGAATTAAATAATGACTATAATATAAAGTTTCAGTATGATCCTGTAACAAACAATGATAACAGTTACTGTATTTACTCTTCCTGAGTTATAGTAAGAGGAGAGCAGGCAACGAGTGGCATTTCTCAGGTGCCCATTGTATTGGCCACTGTGCTAAAGTGCTTTGCAATATGATTTCACTTCATCTCATGTTTGATAATCTTATGAGGTAGGTGTCATATCTGTTTTTCACATGGAATAAAATAATAACTACTTTCCTGCCTCCCAGGAAATTAATCAAGATGACACCTATTAGAAAGTGGCAGTCTCTGAGTTTCAACCCATTCTGTCTGACTTCACAGTCTGTATTTTTTCTACTGCACTATTTTGTCTGTAGCATAGCAAAGATTCAAAATATGGTGAGGAAGTACATAAACCTAATTTTATGTGTATGGATGAGTTTTACCCCATCAACAAAATTTATAGAGTAGATAACTTGGATAGTGAGTCTAATATCCCAGTAGTATTTTTTGCCATATGAAAAGATTTACTGCTTACACCTTTCTAGAAACATACCCAGTGTATAGTGTTGAACCATCTCTGTAGATCAGTGGTTCTCAACCTTGGCTGCACGTTAGAATCACCTGGGAATCTTTTTAAAATCCTGATTTCTGGGCCTCATCCTCCGGAAATTCTGGTTTTTTTTGTTACTAATGTTGTGGCCTCACCCCATAACAAAGAAACAGAATTTCCGGGCCCTCAATTTGAAATAATAATTCAGTCAAGCAAGTTTGCAGGACCCATAAGGAAGTCCACTCTTGCCCTAGCCAGTTTTCTCAGTGGTTAGAGCATGGACCCAAGGACTGAAGGGACGAAGGTTCTGTTCTGATCAAGGGCGTGTACCTCCGTTTCAGGCTCGATCCCAGCCCCAGTCAGGGCTAGTGCAGGAGGCAACCAATTGGTGTTTCTCTCTCTTTGTCTCTCACCCTCTAAAAATCAGTGGAAAAAAATATCCTGTGGTGAGGATTAACAACAACAACAAAAGTCCTCTCTTCTGGCTATTGAAAAATGTGTGTTTATCTCACACGCAGGGAGCCAGCATAAGGATAACTTCTTTAAATGTGATTTTTTTTATATATATATACTAGAGGCCTGGTGCACAAAAATTTGTCAGGCTTTGGACCCATTTACATAAAGAAGCAAGCAAGCCTCAAAAATTCGTGCACTCAGCCCAGCCTGTGCCCTCTCGCAGTCTGGGACCCCTCAGGAGATAACGACCTGCTGGCTTAGGCCTGTTCCCAGGTGGCAGAGGGCAGGCCCAATCCCTAGGTGCAGCCCCTGGTCAGGCTCAGAGCAGGGCCGTTTGGGGAGTTGGGGCGCCGCCCCCTGTCATGCACAGAGCAGGGCGGATCAGGAGGTTGCGATGCCACCCTCAGTCACGCTCAGGGTAGGGCCGATTAGGGGGGTTGGGGCACCTCACCCTGTCACACCCAAGGCAGGGTCGATGGGGAGGTTGCGGCACAGCCTTGTCATGCACAGAGCAGGGCCAATCAGGGGGTTGGGGAGCTCCCCCCTAAAACTCGCAGAGCAGGGCCCATCAGGGGGGTTGGGGCTCCGTACCCTGTCACGCACAGAGCAGGGCCCATCAGGGGTTGAGGAGCTCCCCCCTGTCACTCACAGAGTAGGGCTGATAGGGGAGTTGGCGCACCGCCCTCTGTCACACACACAGCAGGGCAGATCAGGGGGCTGGGGCACCGCCCTCTATCACCCACAGAGCAGGGCCGATCAGGGGGTTGGGGCGCCGCCACTCTCACACTCAGGGCAGGGCCGATAGGGAGGTTATGGCTCTACCCCATCACACACAGAGCAGGGCCTGTGGGGTAGAGGGGTTGGGGCGCCGCACCCTGTCACACACAGAGCAGGGCCGATCAGGGGGTTGGGGCGCTGCCCCCTGTCACACTGATCCCAGTGCCGGGAGGCCTCTCAGCTCCGCTGATCCCGGTGCTGGGAGGCATATTACCCTTTTACTATATACAATAGAGGCCTGGTGCATGGGTGGGGGCTGGCTGGTTTGCCCTGAAGGGCGTCCTGGATCAGGGTGGGGGTCCCCACTGGGGTGCCTGGCCAGTCTGGGTGAGGGGCTAAGGGCTGTTTTCAGGCTGGCGGGTGACTGAAGCTCCCAACTGCTGCTTTTTTTCTTTTTCTTTTTTTAATTCTGGGCCAGCTTTAGCTCTGAGGCTTGGCTACAGCTCTGAGGCCACAGCTGCTGAAAGCAGGTACCTGGTTTGTTTAGGTTCTATAATCGAAACTCTGTATCAACTCCAGCTCTGAGATCCCAGCTGGCTGAAAGCAGGTTTCTGCAGTTTTGTTTAGCTTCTATAGTTGTTACAATGTTTCTTAAACTGCAAGCTCAGAGGCCAGCAAGGCAGGCGGGGAATGTTGCAGTCCTCTGTCACTGAAGCAAGCAAGCCTCATGTTCAGTTTAAGATGCCTGGCTGCCGGCGGCCATCTTGGCTGGCAGTTAATTTGCATATCGCCCTGATTAGTCAATGGGAAGGGTAGCGGCCGTACACTAATTACCATGTTTCTCTTTTATTAGATAGGATATATGTATGTATGTGTGTGTGTGTGTGTGTGTGTGTATGTATATATATATATATAAATTGATTTCAGAGAGGAGGGAAGAGGGAGATATAGAAACATCTAATCTAATAAAAGAGAAACTTGCAACTTGACCACACCTCTGCTATGCCCCAAGCCACGCCCACCAGCCAGTCAGAGCAGCTATATGCAAATTAACACAACCAAGATTGGGACCGGCAGCCATGGAGCTGGAGCAAGCAGGAGGCTTGGTTGCCCCAGCAATGGAGGAAGCCAAGCTTCCCACCTGCCCTGGCCGGCTGTGGGTTCTGCTCAAGGCAACAAAGTTTCAATGATAGAAGATAAATAAATCCCAGATACCTGCTTCCAGCCAGCCTCCACTGGGAGCTTGGGTGGCCGGGGGCCGTGGCCAGCCTGCAAACAGCCATCAGCCCCTCACCCAGGATGGCCAGGCACCCCAGTGGGGACCGCCACCCTGATGGGGGTGTGGCCAGCTTGCAAACAGTCATCAGCCCCTCACCCAGGATGGCCACACCTTAATAGGGTGAGGGTCCCCTCTGGGGGTCTTGGCCAGCCTGCAAACAGACATCAGCCCCTCACCTAGACTGGCCAGGCACCACAGCGGGGACCCCGACCCTGAAGGGGCTGTGGCCAGCCTGAAAACAGCCATCAGTCCCTCACCCACGCTGGCCAGGCACCCCAGCAGGACCCCCACCTTGATCTGGGACACCCTTCAGGGCAAACCAGCCAGCCGCCACCCATGCACCAGGCCTCTATCCTATATAATAAAAGGGTAATATGCAAATTGACCCTAACAGCAGAACCACGGAATGACTGGTCACTATGACACACACTGACCACCAGGGGGCAGACGCTTAATGCAGGAGCTACCCCCGGTGGTCAGTGCGCCCCCACAGGGGGAGCTCTGCTCAGCCACAGGCCAGGCTGCCGGCTGCCAGTACAGTGGTGGTGGTGGTGGGAGCCTCTCCCGCCTCCTCAGCAGCGCTAAGGATGTCCGACTGCAGCTTAGGCATGCACCCCGCTGGCAAGTGGACATCCCCCAAGGGCCTCAGGCTGCCAGAGGGATGTCTGACTGCCAGCTTAGGCCCAATACCCTGGGGAATGTGCCTAACCCAGCAGGTGGACATCCCCCGAGGGGTCCCACACCTGCGAGAGAGCACATACTGGGCTGAGGGACTCCCTCCCCGAAGTGCACAAATTTTTGTGCACCAGGCCTCTAGTCCTATCCAATTAAAGAGAAACATGGTAATTAGCCGTACCTCCGCTACCCTTCCCATTGGCTAATCAGGGCAATATGCAAATTAACTGCCAGCCAAGATGGCGGCTGGCAGCCAGGCAGCTTGAAGCGAACATGAGGCTTGCTTGCTTCAGTGACAGAGGAAGCTAAGGTTCCCCGCCTCCCGCTGCCGGCCTCTGAGCTTGCAGTTTGAAACATTGTTACAAATATAGAAGCTAAACAAAACCCCAGAAACCTGCTTTCAGCCAGCCGGATCTCAGAGCTGGAGTTGAAACAGTGTTTCGATTATAGAACCCAAACAAATCACATGCCTGCTTTCAGCAGCCGAGGCCTCAGAGCTGGAGCCAAGCCTCAGAGCTAAAGATGGCCCGGAATAAAAAAAAAGAAGAAAAGCAGCAGTTGGGAGCTTCAGTCACCCGCCAGCCTGAAAACAGCCCTTAGCCCCTCACCCAGACTGGCCAGGCACCCCAGTGGGGACCACCACCCTGATCCAGGACACCCTTCAGGGAAAACCAGCCGGCCCCCACCCATTCACCAGGCCTCTATCCTATATAGTAAAAGGGTAACATGCCTCCCAACACCAGGATCAGCGGAGCCGCGAGGCCTCCCAGCACCGGGATCAGCGTGACAGGGTGCGGCGTCCCAACCCCCTGATCCGCCCTGCTCTGTGTGTGACAGGGGGTAGTGCCCCAACTCCCCTATCGGCCCTACTCTGTGAGTGACGGGGGAGCTCCTCAACCCCCTGATTGGCCCTACCCTGTGCGTGACAGGGGGGAGTTCCCCAACCCCCAGATGGGCCCTGCTCTGTGTGTGACAGGGGGGAGCTCCCCAACCCCCTGAGTAACCCTGCTCTGGCGTGACAGGGTACGGAGCCCCCACCCCCCTGATTGGCCCTGCTCTGTGCATGACAGGGTACAGAGCCCCAAACCCCTGATTGGCCCTGTCTATGCGTGACGGGGTGGTGCCACAACCTCCCCATTGACCCTGCCTTGAGTGTGACAGGGGGCGGTGCCCCAACCCCCCAATCAGCCCTACCCTGAGCGTGACAGGGTGGCATTGCAACCTGCCGATCCGCCCTGCTCTGTGCATGACAGGGGGCGGCGCCCCAACTCCCCAATCAGCCCTGCTCTGAGCCTGACCAGGGGCTGCACCTAGGGATTGGGCCTGCCCTCTGCCACCCAGGAGCAGGCCTAAGCCAGCAGGTCGTTATCTCCTGAGGGGTCCCAGACTGTGAGGGGGCACAGGCCGGGCTGAGGGACCCCCCCCTTCCTTCCAAGTGCACGAATTTTTGTGCAACAGGCCTCTAGTCCTATATAATAAAAGCCTAATATGCAAATTTACTGAGCAGCGGAACCGGTGGAATGACTTATTGCTATGATGTGCACTGACTACCAGGGGGCAGACGCTCAATGCAAGAGCTGCCCCCAGTCCGCAGGCCCCAGGCCAGCCAAGGCAGGTGCCATCAGGGGCCCTCCCATCGCTCCGCTGGTCACCCCTCAAAGGAAGGTGGTGGGGGGCAGGGCCGGCAAGCAGGCCCTGCTGGTTGCCCCACAGATTGACCCTAATCGTTTGCCAGGCCTAGGGACCCTACTCATGTACAAATTTGCACTGGGCCTCTAGTCAGTGATGAGAGCGAATCACTGATAGCTGCCTCCAGTACGTTCTACATTGGGGATGGAGCCCACAACCTGGCCATGTGCCAGCTTCAAATATCTTCTTAGTAAATTGTTAAAAGTTGGGATGCGCTCCTGTCTTTTTTCAGTATTGTAGAAAATTTCACTTTATTTATTTATTTATTTATTTATTTATTTATTTATAAATATATATATAATTTTTTTATTAAATCTTTATTGTTCAGATTATTAAATTTGTTCCTCTTTTTTTTCCCCCATAGCTCCCCTCCACCCAGTTCCCACCCCACCCTCTGCCCTCACCCCCCACCCACTGTCCTCATCCATAGGTGCACAATTTTTGTACAGTCTCTTCCCGCATCTCCCACACCCCTTTTCCCCCCAAGAATAGTGAGTCCATTCCCTTTCTATGTCCCTGATTCTATTATAATCACCAGTTCATTCTGTTCATCAGATTATTTATTCACTTGATTTTAGATTCACTTGTTGATAGATGCATATTTGTTGTTCATAATTAGTATCTTTACCTTTTTCTTCTTCTTCCTCTTCTTAAAGAATACCTTCCAGCATTTCATGTAATACTGGTTTGGTGGTGATGAACTCCTTTAGCTTTTCCTTATCTGTGAAGCTCTTAATCTGACCTTCAATTCTGAATGATAGCTTTGCTGGATAAAGTACTCTTGGTTGTAGGTTCTTGCTATTCATCACTTTGAATATATCTTGCCACTCTCTTCTGGCCTGCATGGTTTCTGTTGAGAAATCAGCTGACAGTCGTATGGGTACTCCCTTGTAGGTAACTGAGTTTCTTTCTCTCGCTGCTTTTAAGATTCTCCCTTTGTCTTTTGCTCTTGGCATTTTAATTATGATGTGTCTTGGTGTGGTCCTCTTTGGATTCCTTTTGTTTGGGGTTCTCTGCGCTTCCTGGACTTGTAAGTCTATTTCTTTCACCAGGTAGGGAAGTTTTCTGTCATTATTTCTTCAAATAGGTTTTCAATATCTTGCTCTCTCTCTTCTTCTGGCACCCGTATAATTCGGATCTTGGTACGCTTGAAGTTGTCCCAGAGGCTCCTTACACTATCTTCATATTTTTGTTTCTTCGTATTTCAAATCTTTGACTTGATTCTTGGGATCCTCTTGTCTGCTGTTGGATCTCTGTATATTATTCTTTATTTCAGTCAGTGTATGCTTAATTTCTAGTTGGTCTTTTTTCATATCCTCCAGGGTATCACTAAATTTATCGGCGGTTTCCATAAAATTCTTGAAAAACCTTATAAACGTGGTTTTGAACTCTATATCCAGTCATTTGCTTTCCTCCATTTCTGTCATTTGTGACCTGTTTCCTTGTCTCCGCATTTTTTATGCTTCCCTGTGTTCGTAGAGTGGTTTTGTGTGCTAGGTGTCCTGTAGGGCCCAGTGGCTCAGCCTCCCCAGTTACCTGAGGTGGACACTCTTGGTGTACCCCCTTGTGGGCTTTGTGCACAGTCTTGTTGTAGTTATGCCTTGATTGTTTTAGGATCACTGGGAGGAATTGACCTCCAGGCCAATTGGCTGTGAGAATCAGCTCTGTCTGCAGTGGGAGATCTTCTCTGCTGAAGACACCCTTCTGGGGCAAGCCTTGCTTCAGCAGGGCTTTGGTCCTCACTGAGTCTGCCCCCTGAGTGTGACCCTTATGGATCTGAGGAGTTGTAATCTGGATGGTCCCACTCTGACCACTGGGTACACTGGCTCTTGGATCTAAGGAGGTGCTAATTTAGCCTCTGCCTAAAGCAACCCAGCAGGAGCTGCGAAGAGAACTGCAGATTCCCCTTCCTTCTTTGGAGTTTGGAGGTGCCCTGATGAGACCCAGGTGTGAAGCAGTGCAAGCTGCTGTGGGGCCTTGGGCCTTCTCTTGGAAGTTCTGGGTCTGTCTGGCCCAGCTGCAATTTGTTAGGTAATTTTCAGGTTGCAAAGGGCCAGGGCATTCATATGCAAAAGCCTCTGCTGCAGCCTGGGTGTGGCGGGGTCTCAGGGAATCAAAGGGTGGAGCATGCAGCTATGGCTGCTCCTCAGTCCTACCCTAAAAGGCTCCGTGTCTCAGTGTCCTGGTAATTGCTGCAAGCACCTCTGAGAGAAAGCCGCCCTGGAGTTCCAACTGATGCCAGACAGTCCAGTTTCTTCCCGTATGAGTCTGGGTCCCCAGAGACTCGCCCGGAACCAGAGTTCAGAGCAGTCGGGAGCTTGTGACTCCCTCCTGATTCAAAAAGACAGCCACATCCTCAGGTATCAGCCCCCTTCCGCTCGCGCGCTCGAGCCTCCATACCTTTGCACTTTACTTCTGCAGCTCCTCTGAGTCTCAGTGTGCTTTTCTCTTTTCTTCTAGTTGTAGAATTTACACTCAGCCAGCCTTCCTGTAGTTCTGGATGATGTCCATTTTGTCTTTTCGTTGTATTTTTGAAGTTGTTGTGGGAGGCAGCAATTTCCCAGTGTTTACCTATGCCACCATCTCAGTTCCTCTCTCCACTTTATTTATTTTTAATATATTTTTAGAGAGGGCAGAGAGAGAGAGAGAGAGAGAGAGAGAGAGAGAGAGAGAGAGAGAGAGAAACATCAATGATGAGAGAGAATCATTGATCGGCTGCCTCCTGCACACCCCCCAGTGGGGACTGAGCCCGCAACCTGGGCATGTGCCCTTGACCAGAATCGAACCCTGGACCCTTCAGTCCACAGGCTGGCACTCACTCCACTGAGCCAAACCAGCTACGGCAAAATCTTTTACTTTAGAGACTCCTGTCTGATGGTAGAAGTTTTCTATGCTCTATTTTTGGAACGAGATCTCAAAGCCACTTCAAGATTGCACAGAGTTTTGTGGTTTTCAAAGTGTTTTCCTATGTGCTATTCCATTTGAATGAGATACAGGAAGCCCAAGCAGCCCTGTGCACAGGCTTTCAGGGGTGTATGATCTCAGTGGTGAGCAGCCATACTGATAGGGAGTGGGGGCGGGGTGGGGACACTGGGGCATAAAGATAAGGGATAGACCAAGGGGAGAGTAGAGCATGTTTTCTTCCTTGAAATCCTTGCAGGTTTTGCTTGGAGATTTACTGTCAAATAGGAGATGCTGGGCTGCTTGGCAGGTTGTACTCTCATAGTTGTCAGGATGTGGCTGCTTGTATGTGTGCTGCTGCTGCTGCATGTAGGTTTATTAAAGAAAGGTGTGCAGTGGTGGGAGGGGCCAGAAGACGAGGCTGTGACTCTTAGATCAAATCTGTCAGGAACTGATTGGAGAGATCATAGAAGCTTGCTTTCTTATCTGTTTATGTTGTGAGTGATGCTCTTCTGAGACAGTGCTTACTTATTATGAGTGATCAGCAGTATTATTAATCAGCTTATTTTGCTCTCTCCATTCTTGATGTTCATTTTAATTAATAACTTAGAGTTATCAGTTAACTCCCAGCCAGATGTCTGGCCATCAAGTTCTATTGTTGTGGATATTTGAATAGAGATAGACTTTAAAACTGCAAGAATAGGCCAGTGTAGCTCCATGGTTAGAGTGTTGGCCCGCGCACCGAAGGATCTCAAGTTTGATTCCTAGTCAAGGCCACACACCTGGGTTGCAGGTTTGCTCCCTGCTCCCAGTTGGTGAGTGTACTAGAGGCAACTGGTTGCACATCGATGTTTCATTCTCTCCCTTCCCTCTTTCCCCTCCTCTCTGAAGAGCAATGGAAAAAATATCCTCAGGTGAGGATTAACAACAACAAAAAAAAAATTTAAAAAAAAATGCTGCAAGAATAATTTTTTGGGGCCTAGTGAATATTCAGGCCCCTTCCTGGGGTGTCTTACTATGTTCTCTTTCATGGAGAGGATGCAGAACAGTAGCCACCACGGTGAATATTAGTTAGTGTTTAACCTGCCTTTCAGGGCCCAGTTGAGGTTTGACCTCTTGAGCCATTTGTTTGCCCTCTGGGCCAGGACCCCTGTCTCCCTTTTCAGACTACATTTAGCAGTTGGTATCAGTGCCACCTGCTGACAGCATACATCCTGTCCTTATGGCATGTGTCTCTTACCTTGAACTTGGGAGGATGTGGTCCTGCGTACAATGCACCTCCACCACCCCTTAGTATCTCCCTCCTGGAAGATACTTAATAAACACTAGACGCCTGGTGCACGAAATTTGTGCACTGAGGAGGGGGCGCATCCCTCAGCCCAGCCTGCACTTCTTCAATCTGGGACCTCTTGGGGGATGTCCAACTGCCAGTTTAGGCCCAATCCCTGTGCGATCGGGCCTAAACTGGCAGTTGGACATTCCTCTCACAATCCGGGACTGCTGGCTCCTGATCGCTCACCTGCCTGCCTGCCTGGTCGCCCCTAACTGCTCCCCCCCACCCCCTGCCAGCCTGGTTGCCCCCAACTGCCTCACCCCCACCAGCCTAGTCACCCCTCACTGCCCCCCTGCCAGCCTGGTCACCCCCAACTGCCCCCCTCTGCCAGCCTGGTCGCCCCTAACTGACCCCCTGCCGGCCTGGTTGCCCGTCACAACCTCCCCTTGCTGGCCTGGTCACCCCACGCAGCCTGCTGTTCAGTCGTTTGGTCACTCCTCACTAACCCCCCTGCCAGCCTAATCATAGGCAGCCATCTTTATGAGGGCGTGAAGGTGAATTTGCATATCACTTCTTTATTATATAGGATTATCCTCATGGTTGATAATGTACATATTTTCACAGCCTTTTCCGCTTCCACTATCCCTTAGATGAGAACATCATTGCTCAGAACTGAGAGAAAGCTAGCTTGCAGGTAGGCTTTAGTGAGAGTTGGGCAAATGTGAGAGCTGCTGGAGCATCTCCTTGCTGGGAAAGGTCTGTCCTTGCATAGGTACTTTCCAGTTATAAATGCACCTCGTTATCTGGAAGCTAAACACATTATAGTAACTCCCATGATCGGATCTCTTGCCTCTTGCCTCTTGCTCTCAAAAGCTTAGGTACCAGGTAGATTCAGGTGAAATGGTATCCCTCGCTGCCTGAACTGTGAGCCAGAGTACAGGGAGTCTTTATTGTATCAAGAGTCAGGCATGCAATTTCCAAGTCAATAAACATAAGCTGTTGGAGAAACGAACACCTTTTTGTAACCCGATTGGCGGTTGACTATGTTTACTTCATGTTTCCCTCCTTTCAGCCTGCTTCGCAAATAGTGGTGGTAGATGTCTGAGTGGCTGAGCCTCATTCATTTTTTTTTCCTGATCACATATATAATGCATTAGAGCAAAAATGTGACAACTTATAGCCATGTTATAACCAGGGTGAATTTGATTTGAATTACCACCCAGGAGCAATCTCTAACACTCATCATCAGTTTGACCTACCTAGTTTTATTCACTGACAGCTTAAATTAGTATTTTAAATACAGCTGTGCAGCCAGTGGGTCATCTTGTCATTAAAGCCAGTCAGAATGTTTGAATAGAGAATGACTTTAAAAAATAACTTTTCCTCCTTATAAAATAATGCATTCTGTAGAGAATTTAAATAATGTAGAAAATACTTAAAAAATTAAAATCACCAGAGAGTGATAACTCTATTAAATATTTCAGTGGTTGCTCTTCCTTTCTGTGAGAAAGAGAAAATACCTTTTTAAAAAATGTACAAGGAACATTTTTCCCTTCTTAGTAATGAATGACTTTCATAGTTAAAGAACTGTTTCAATATCACCACCACTGCCTTATTTTGATGTCATACTTTCCTTTTCCAGGTGCTTACAGCTTGATCTTTAGGAATGAGCTGCAAAATATATAGAATGTTGAGGTAGCTTTGAGTGTTCACAAAGTCTTATCTATGTTCCATCTTCTCACCAGTAGGGATAACAGTACCGCACCAAGTATATTTGGTAGGACTTTATACAACTCAGTTTTTGGTTAGAAATAGAGTTCATGTGTTCAAAACACTGATATGTCTTTGGGTACGTTTTATAGTTTGTGATTTATGGCATTAATAAGGTGTGCGGGACCTTACTTGATTCCCTTCAGTATTCTTGAGGCCCAAGAGGTTGGCTAGGAGGAGACCGTAGGAAACCCTGAGTTTGTATCCTCACACCTACCATGTACCAGTCCTCCTGCCCTAGCAGTAGAGCTGACAGCCTGTTTTAAGAACTGGTTCAGTTTTCCTGCTCCTTTGTAGAGGAGAAACACAATTCTCTGAAATGTCAGCTTTCTTTCTCCTTTCAATTTCACTAGAAATAATTGTGGACTCTCGTCAAGCCTTTTCTGTATGTTCAGTCCCATCTTTACCTCTCCTTCCCCTGAATTCCTTCATTACCTGTATGGACGTTATTACCTTGTTCCTCCATTGCCTCCTCTGTTTCATCACTTTTCTAGTGCATAGTAAATCCATGAAGAAGGAACAGGCAAGCTCTCCCTGCAGAGGGTTTGGAGTAAAGGCTTAAGTTCATTGAGTGACTTCTTTTTAAAGTTCAGATCTCTGTTCCATTGTGCTATAGCTGATCTGCAGTTTAAATTAAAATTCATCTTTATATATTTCTCTTTCCATTTCATCCTATTCTTTTATCATCTTTTCCTCTTTTCTTTTCTTTCTCCATGGCCACTGTGGCTTGCCTTGGCTTTGCATCGCTTGAAAGGAGTACTCAATTGCCCTAGCTGGTTTGGCTCAGAGCATTGGCCTGTGGACTAAAGGGTCCCAGGTTCGATTCTGGTCAAGGGCACAAGCCCGGGTTGTGGGCTCAATCCCCAGTGGGGGCTGTGCAGGAGGCAGCTGATCAATGACTCTTTCAACATTGATATTTCTATCTCTCCCCCTCTTCCTCTCTGAAATCAATAAAAATATATTTATTTAAAAAAAAACGTATTAAAAAAAAAGGAGTACTAAATCCTAAACAGGCTGCTTTTCTACCTAAAACGATATTAATATTAAGACTTGGAAGAATTAGGTGAAGTAATCAATTTAAGTTTTATCACCATCACTTTGAATTATTTTGCCTTGGCTTCGTGGTAATATATGTAAATACTCTGGGAAATGGTGTGGAGGATGCAAAGCTGTAGAAAGCCTGCGTCCTGTACATTTTGGAGTACCCTCCAAAATCCTCAGTCTTCTTGACAGGCCCCTAGCTACCCCACAGCTCCCCAAAGGGAGCATTGCCACAGTGAGGTCCTCCAGTTCCAGAGGCTGGCTCTCTTGGCTTGAGCATATTCTGAGTCCTCAGTTGTTACTCACTGCAAATAGCTGGACCTTCCAGGAGTATAGATCTCATGGGATTCAAGCACTGATTGTTTATCGGATTTTAGGATTAGAAGGAAATTTAAAGATCACCTAGGACAGTGGTCGGCAAACTCATCAGTCAACAGAGCCAAATATCAACAGTACAACGATTGAAATTTCTTTTGAGAGCCAAATTTTTTAAACTTAAACTATATAGGTAGGTATATTGTTATTAACTTAACACATTTCGTACCGCTCAGGAGTTTTCTCGTGTTTCGCGCGCCATCTGTTAAGGACCGCTCACGAGTGTTCTCGTTTTTCACGCCCATGGAAAAAGGAGCGAATCTAGATACTTATGTAAATTTTGTTTGGTCCCTCTTCATATAGGAAAATGTTTAACGCAGTACCATACGTTAAAAAAGTAATAGGAACTTTAATTGTTTAATTGTTTTTGTAAATAAAAATGTTATAATTATTGAAAAACCACACATAAAGTGCATTATGATCTGTAGTTATGATGATTTAAATAACGTGCAGTTTGCCCAGAAACGTGCGGTCCCTGGAGTATGTCTTAGAGATTTCTATGCGGTATGCAATGTGTTAATTAGGGTACTCCCAAGCTGGCCTTTGCTAAAAACGTCCTCAATCTGATTGAGGTATGTTCGCTGAGGTCGACCCCTTCCAACTCTCCCATCCACACTCGTCTTGTATACTGTTTCGTCTATCTCCTTTCGTTCATCCTCTCTATATGTCCAAACCATCTCAACATAACCTTTCTCAATCCTCGACACTACATCTTCTTTCATTCCATTCCCTAAAATTAACTTAATAAACTTTACTTTTGTCACCCGCGCGCAATTTGTGGACCCAACTAGCACTAACCACTGCACAATGAGACTGCTGACTGACTGGCTCACTCAACTCATGCATGAATCGCGAGTGCCTCCCCTGCGCTGCGTATCCCGAGTCCCCCCTGTGCCGCGTCTCCCGTCGCCCGACCGACCGACGGACACTTCTTCAAAATAGACTCGCCCAGGCTGAAAACCGACTTCTGCGCATGGGCCACGAAGTTTCAATTGCACTGTACATGCACGCTGGCACGTGGTATTTTGTGGGAGAGCCACACTCAAGGGGCCAAAGAGCCTTATGTGGCTCGCGAGCCGCGGTTTGCCGACCACTGACCTAGTGGTCATCTAAGTACTTCATGTTTTACAGCTGAGGAGAACTACAACTTAGAAAAGGCAAGAGATTTGTCCCAGCCACACATCTGATTAGCAGCAGAACCAGGATTATAAACATTTTCCCTACCGACTTTTTGCTTTTGCTTGTGGAGTAATTCAGACTGTACACTGGGGAGTTGATGTGTCTAACTGTTGTGACTGCTGAAGTTTGCCAACAGTGTTAGGGAACCAGTTTTGTTGCTGGAAGTTTCTAGAGCAATTGGGTGAATACAAATGAAGCCCAACAGTGATCCCCTGTCCTGTCACCTTCCCTTTAGGAGTTCCCATCCTATTTTCTAAGTCATATTCTGGTCATATATCATTTAAGTGAAATTCCATGAGAGTTGCTGAGTATTTTTACCTATCTCCCAGTTGTGATTTATCAGGCTAAGGTAAATGTTCAGACTTTGGGGCTGTGTATTTTTCCTGAACTCTTTCAGAATTGGCATCATTGTAAGAGTTGAGTTCAGTGAGAGATGGTGTACTCATGTGCCTGGGATCTTCAGCCCAGTTCTCTTATTCCAGGTGACTCTGGTGGCCAGGCAATGTCTTTGGCATTGCAGTCTGTTGTGTATTTCTACTTACTCTTTATTTGCCAAGTTGAGGTACTGGAATGATTCCAAGAGCAAGCGGGTGATAGCAGACAACTGAATACAGCCATGTGTCTTTCCATGAAAACTGCTTTTCTTGGCTTTTTCCCAACAGTGGTAGGTTGCCAAGAGAAAATGCTTTTGGCTTTATGAATGATATGGCCATACTCTGGGTTAGTTCTGGTTCTTTATGTCATTGAAAAGAATTAATACTTCTGGCTCTTTATTTGGCAAATTTTGCTCTTGGTATACTAAATTGTGTTGTTTTTACACCTCGTATATGAATTTGTGGTTTTACATGTATACCAATGTGTGAAGAAAGATGCTAAAGACTTCAAGTTAATAAGCTTGTTGAGTTAGTTCGAAGCCACATCTCAAATGGAAGATTTGTTGCTATGTCATGGCCTACTTACAAGTGGGAGTTATATCAATTTCTTATTGTGGGACTGTTCTTTCTTGTTTGATTCCTCTATGTTTTTATTTAAATTTCAACCCAGGAAGATTAGGCTAGCGTATTTTGATTATATATTGTTATTGTTGATAGTATATTTTGTTTAAAATGAACATTGTGAGTGTTTTTAAAGCTGGAAAACAATGTAGAGTGAAATAGTTGAAAATGTTTATGATCTAGAAAATAATTATCTGTTAAAAGTATTTTTACAGCTAGTAAGTGCACAAGATTGTTTTGTTATAAATTCATTTCATGTTCCTCTGAATATGTCAAATGCCAGTAATTCCAGATGGCCTCTCCCTCTGATCCTACCTGTTTGAACCACTCCCCACCATCACATGGCCTCTGGAAATGTTCATTTATTTTATTAATACCCTATGCATTTTTTGTTGCTGCTAATCCTTACCAAAGGAAATTTTTTCCATTGATTTTTAGAGTGAAAGGGAGAGATTAGGGTGGGGGGAGAGGGGAAGGGAGAGGGAAAGAGAGAAACATCGATGTGAGAGTGACACATCAATTAGTTTGCCTCCTGCACCCAACCTGACCTGGACCGGGGATTGAACCTACAACCCAGATATGTGCCCTTGACCAGGAATCAAACTTGTGGTCCAAAGTTTGGTGGTCCAAAGGCCGATGCTCTAAAAGTGAGTCACACTGGCCAGGGCTACCCTAATCATGCTTTTGAAAGAAATATATTTAGTATAAAGTGATTCTTCCCAAAGCCAACATACTAGCTAACTCCTATAGCACTTACTGTATGTCAGTTAACTCTTCTTGGTGCTTTACTTGGTGAAGTTTAATCCTCATACAACCCTCAGAAGAAGTGCTGTTATCTCCAATTTACAGGTGATAAAATGAAGGCATTGAGAGCTTAAAGTAAATTGCCCCAAAGTCACACATTTAGCAAGTGGCAGAGCTACCCTCGGACCAGGTGAAGATCGCTAGAGTATACACATTTAAATATAGCACTTAATTGTCTCTCTGGATGAAAGCTTATTGTGTCCGTGTTCCAGTAAAACTTTTGTTTTGTTTTTTTTTCCAAAAACAGGCATTAATACCTGATCTTTGTGGACTGAGCCTGTCTCTGTCCAGTGGTATCAAGTGCCATGGGTGTGCAAGTATGGATGTGTCTGAAGGAATCACAGTTCTGCTTCAAGCCTTGTGGCAGGGATCAAGGACTCTGAACTGGGGAAGGGAGAGCTTCATAGCGAGTTTTTCCAACTGATTTTGTTATGTTCCTAAGCTTTCTGGACCACCCTTTCCTCATCCATAAAGTGATATGGATTTGTTGTTGTTGTTTTCATACTTTTTATTTATTGATTGGTTGATTTTAAAAAGAGGGGTCAAGGAAGACTGACAACAGACCTGTTCCACCCATCCATGCATTCATTGGTTGATTCTTGTATGTGCTCTGACCAGAAATCAAACCCACAACCCTGGTGTATCAGGAACCTGCAGCCTTGTTGTATTAGGACAACACTCTAATAACCAACTGAGCTACCCGGCCAGGGCCTGAGAAGTAATATGTTTTAACCAGATACTCTTTGAGGCCCTTCTAGCTGAAAATTCTACTAAGCTTATTGCTGAAGGTCATGTTTTGTTTGCTTTCTATATGTTTTTTGACCAGCATCCCACCTCCCATACAGTACTTCCTTTGATCACTTTGCTGTGTGGTGTGGTTTTAAGTGTCTACCAAGGTATGAGGAAAACTGAAGAATTCAGCTTTTAAAAAAAACAACAACCCAATGTGTGTAGTGGTCTCATTGAAACCACATCAAACTCAACATTTGTTGCCTCTTAAAACATTTCTGAAGGCTCGGCCAACTCTTAAGTAAAACCGTTAAGTGGAAGCGTGTTTCAGACTGGCCTCCTCCGGTCCTATACATCCTCTCTTTATCATTCTGTTCCAGATATTCTCCTCTGGTCACACAGTATGTCCGCATCAGGCTTTTCGTTTATAAATGGTTATGATCCGATCCTTTTGGTGAGTGTGCATTTCAAGAGACATTTGGAGATAATATTGGGAAGAGTTCATTTATGAGGGTAGTTGTTTGAGTGGTTGATGTCTTTGGATGGGAGACTGTCCGCTGGAAAAGGCCTGTTTGTGGCAGGGATGTGTGAAGTCTGGGGAGAGCTAGTGAGAGGTGGGCAGGGGAATGTCTTTCTCCAGGGGCAGGTGTTCTTAATCTTTAGGAGATCTTAGGACCCCCTTTAAAAATATAATAATGGACCTTATCTCTCAAAAGTGCACATCACACAAAATTTGTATAGGTGTAACCACCTAATGTGCCCTCCTGCACACACACATACACATATACCGTGGACTTCCCAGACAGTACCTGGCCCACACCTCATCTTAGGGGTGTTTGGGTTGCTGATAATGAGAAAGGATAATGGTGGCCCTAACTGGGAAGAAAGCATTTCTCTGTCCCCTTTTGCTACAAAGGAGCAAGAAAATGGATACTTCGCTTGCTTCTATTGTAGAAACCTACTCTGGCAGACGTTGAGAAGATAGAAAGGAGACTGTTACTTCTGACTTTCCTAGTCAGGAGAAATTTCCATTTTGATGATATGTTCTATACCAGGGGTGGGCAACCTTTTTGTGAGTGCATGCCAAAACCAGAAAAATCTCTGACTCAAAATTCTTCTGCATGCCAACCCTAATTTTTTGAGAACATGTTACGCCTACTTGATATCTCTTAAGGTGTACGTATGTGAAGAACCTTGAAGAAATAATAAAATTCATTCGAGCCACAAAAACACAGTATATGATGATGAAAAGTACATTTATTTATTTATTTTTAAATATATTTCATTGATTTTTTACAGAGAGGAAGGGAGAGGGACAGAGAGTTAGACACATCTATGAGAGAGAAACATTGACCAGCTGCCTCCTGCACACCCCCTACTGGGGATGCGCCCACAACCAAGGCACATGCCCTCGACTGGAATTGAACCCGGGACCCTTCAGTCCGCAGGCTGACACTCTATCCACTGAGCCAAACCGGTCAGGGCTACATTTATTTTTTAATGTATACATGTACACTGATAGTCCGACAGAAAACTTTATTACTCCGTTTGATATTATCAGTGGGACTTTTGCTGCTGCATCACTGATGACAGATTTTACATCAGGTTTATATTTCGTGACCTTCAGAGATATGCACAAGGTACTACTTTCATCCATCAGGCTACTCCTATTACGAGACTTAACAAAATTCATCACTGAGAACAAAGATTCACAAGCGTATGTGGATGAAACCAAAACACTGGTCGGATCTAGGAAGGCAGGGAGAGTTAAGGCAGAAGCATAGAAATTGCTCTTCCCCTCTCCCGTCAATCCATGTCTATGGTCTTTAAGATAACTTGTTATGTAAAATTATTTATTTATCTAAGATGCACCTACACTGAATTTATTTGAAAAATAAAAAAGTCGATATTAAGAAAAAAAAATTGTAAATGGAAGATTATAAGAGAGGGTTTCGCGTGCCAGCAAAAGTTACTGGTGTGCCATGTTTGGCATGCGTGCCAGGAGTTGCCCACCCCTGTTCTATACCCTTTCAGTTTGGTCTAAACTCTTCAATATCTGTGTTATAGTAGCACAGGTACATTGTAAATGATTCGAGCAACTTTCCATTCATGTTTGCAAGTTGACAGTTATATTTTTCTAAGCTTACTACCTTAATTGATGAAGTGAGTTAGGTGAGTAGTAGAAGTAGTCTCTGGGTTTGTGGAGATAATCTTTCTATTCTTTGGAAGCTCAGAGCTTGTTTTCTTATTTTTATAGCTGTCATATCATGATACAAGTAGAAAATGAAAATATTTGTCCCACACACTGAGGTCAGCAGAGGAGACTGTTTGCAGTCAGAGGTGATCACTGAGGCTGATGAATCAGTATTTTAGTACACCAGTTGGGAAGCTCTGGGTTGGGGTTTGGCTAGGACCTTGTACCAAAGCCAAGGATTTGCTGGCCCAATGGATATAGATAGCACAGAGGACCTCCCATATATGCTGTCTATGGGACAGAAAGCTATCGTCATCCTGTAAAACCAACTCCAAGGGCATATTATGTTAAACCTTTTAGCATGGGTTGTTCACTTGCATGCTTGTCCACTCCATGACTGTTCATTCCAACTAGTAGCTAAAATCCTTATGGCAGATGCTGAGAAGATAGAAAGGAGACTGTTATTCCTGACTTTGCTATTTCCCCTCCAACTAATAGTGACTCTCATTTGTGCCTGCCTTAGAACTGGCCCACAGTTCTTTGATTTTTCTCTGTTCTTGGGGCCAGTGTAGGGGTTTTTGTTCCCAGGTACTGCCTGATACATGGTCTCTTTTTGTTTGGTTTCTTTTCCAAATAGTAATTAAGCACTCATTATGTGCTGGGGCCCAAGGACACAGAGATGTATATTCGAGGAAGGCAAGTTTTATCCTGGTTTTGTGTCTAAGACAGATCCAGGATGGATTGTTATAAGTATTATTATGGCAGATAATACCATTGAGTCATGTAGGTTTTTTATTCTTTCCATAGCATATCTGTAGTACATGCTTTTGCCAAAGTAGAAAGAGAAGCATTGTCTATCCCAGGGGTGGGCAAACTTTTTGACTCGAGGGCCACAATGGGTTCTTAAACTGGACCGGAGGGCCGGAACAAAAGCATGGATGGAGTGTTTGTGTGAACTAATACAAATTCAAAGTAAACATCATTACATAAAAGGATACGGTCTTTTTTTTTTTTTTTTTTTTTTAGTTTTATTCATTTCAAACGGCCGGATCCGGCCTGCTGGCCGTAGTTTGCCCACGGCTGGTCTATCCCTTTTCTGTGGATAGCTGTCACTCACGTACTTGCCAGACAACTCAGACTTCAGCAGTTCTTGATTGATGGACCAAGTATCGCTAGAATTTGCTCCAGGTACTGTCTTTGCTTCGGTAATAAAGGCTATTGTAGGCCTTGTTTAGTTTTTTCTCCCAACTAATAAAGAGGTTTTCTCATCAGGTTTCATACTTTAGAGTCCCCATCCTTGGGGGAGAAGGCAGGTAGGCCTCCAGATCTGGCACTAGTATTTTTTTCCTCTTCTTTTTTCCTAGTTTTTTCTTTCTTTGTACACAGGGACTAGTGTAGCTCAGTTGGTTGGAGCGTCATCCTGTACACCAAGGAGTGATGGGTTTGATTCCCAGTTAGGTCTCATACTCGGGTTGCAGGTTTGTTCCCCTGTTGGGGCGCATGCAGGAGGCGGCTCGTCAGTGTTTCTCATGCTTTCCCTTCCTCTCTCTTAAAAAAAAGTCTTTATTCTCTTTTTGAAATGATTGATTGATATACTTGGTTACAAGAATGCTTTCTCATGGGAAAACGTGGTAGACCTATAAGACATTTTTTAATTTAGATTTCATTATAGGAGAGCTTGCCTTTTTAGGTACTTAATACAGTTAACTTTTCCTGTTTTCTCAGATTGAACTTGAATTAATGCTTAAAAGGGCTCTGGATAAAATGGAATAAAAGGAAATTTTTAACATGTATGGGTTGCTGCTGAATAAGACAATGTAAATATTCCATAGGTTTTAATTTGTTCATATTTTATATAAATGTTACCATCAACTTAACAGTTGCTTATTTCTGCTGTTCTGCTTTATGAATTTTATTGAAAAGATTACATGGTGTTTCTTAAGCAGCTATACTCAAATCCTGGTTAACTTCAGTTGAAAATAAAGCCAAATTTACTAAATTGTCATCAAATAACTGTCAGAAAATTAGAGTAAATATTTTTGTCTTGATTTGACTATTTTCTTATGAGTATTGATGTTAAAAATATGTGTGTTAGCCTAGATTTGGGAATGTTCAATCTGATAAAAGGACAATATATGTAGAACAGGAATTAAGAAATCTAGAAGTCTCTAAAAGCTAATGGCTTTACCCACTCTGCAGGCTAGGACTAGAGAATACCCTCTGGTTCTACCAGGCTCTGCCAGGAAATGGTTTGGGACCCAGGGTCCAGGGTGGAGACCTTACTTAGGAGCTGGGCAGCAGTGGTCAGTTGGAGGACTGTCCTTTGGTCCTCCTCCCTGTTAGCTCTAACCGGTTACAGACAGGCTGGGATTGACCCTGGACTGAGAGACCTGAGCCCTGACCTTAGTTAGAGTCTGACCTTCTGCAGGTAGCCTTGACTTGTTTTGGTTCGTCTGTAGAATGTATTTGTTCTAGGCTGGGGAGGGGAAATTTTTCAATTTTTTAAATGTATAGTCAGTCCCTATTAGCTGGACGTTCGTTACCTGCCATCAGGTAACGATGGCAGGTAGCAAAGTTTGACTTTGATTTTTACCTTGGTTCTTGCACCATGAGGATCAAGACCACATTGAAATAGTTTTCTTCACTATTGAATAGCCAAAAAGAAAAAGTGAAAAATATTCCTGATGAAATATATCAGATTGTTCCAAACACCCTGGAACACTTCAGTGCAGACAGAAAGTGCTTTGCCCCAGAAGTTGACCAGACAAGTTGTATTCAAGAGACCAGACAGACCCACACCCACCCCATTTTCAACCTGGCAAGGTGATCATATGAATGTTGTAAAAATATTTGCAATGTTTTAAAAACAGGTTTTTTGCAACATGTTGGGTGAACTTTGAGACCCACAGGACCCCTTTGGAAGCTCTTTGGTCTCTTGCTATTTATTTCCCTCTACACTGAAGGGGGTGACTAGAAGCACAAACTATCTATCCTTCCCCTCCCTCAGCCGCTGTCTACTTTGGTTCGTTGATGCTAGCGACTTCCAGTGAAACTTGGATTTTCTTTGTCCAATTGGTGGTTATAAGAAGTGAGCTCCATGACAAGGAGGAAAATTGCCTCTGCACAGAACTAGGCTTGGCTCACAGCAGGAGCTTAGAGAATACAGGCAACCCCCACTTTTTAAAAAATCCTTACCCAAAGATACCTATTGATGAGAGAGAGAGAGAGAGAGAGAGAGAGAGAGAGAGAGAGAGAGAGAGAGAGAGAGAGAGAGAGAGAGAGAGGAGAGAGAGAGAGAGGAAGGAACGGGATTGAACCTGCAACCTAGGTATATGCCCTAACTGGGAATCGAATCCTCCACCTTTTGGTGAACGGGGTGATGCTCCAACTAACTGAGCCACCCTCCATGGCCAAGTATCCCCCACTTTCGGTTCACATTATGCCATTTTGCTTTTGTCAAAAACCTACATTAGTACCTATTTTCAAACTGAAAGAAATTTGAAAAGGATTTTTGCTTTTACAAAAAAAGGTGAAAAGTGAAAATAGCATTCAGCAGTTGTTCTGCAATAAGCCAGGTGCTTGCACCGAAGGTAGCCCAGCTGAGCTCCTTCCCCAGGAGCCACACTCAGCATCTCAGCATCAAGCCACTGTAGCTTTGAACTATGTTTGTGAGCACCTGGGCTTTCTCTTGATGTTGTTCATCCATTAACAAGATGTATCCTAAGGTATCAGAAAAAACCTAAGAGAGCTCACAATGGTGTTAAGTTTAGGGTAAAACTGGGTGTAATTAAGTATTTAAAAAAATATATTTTTATTGATTTTTTTTAAGAGAGGGAGGAAGGGAGAGATAGAAATATCAGTGTGAGAGTGAAACATGGATCAGCTGCCTCTTACATGCCTCCTATCTATGTGCCCCCCTACTGGGAATCGAGTCTGAAACTCAAGCATGTGCCCTGACCAGCAGGGGACAGTGCCCAACCCAACTGAGCCACACCAACCAGGGCTAATTAAGCATTTTGATTGTGGTGAAATAATCACATTGTGTGTGCATTGAACTTGCCTGTGTTTACCATTCGTATTATTTACACATGTGCAGAGAGCAAGGATCTTGAAAGCTGCCTAAATTATTGGTTCTGCTAGTAACAAAGTGGTCTCTCTCAGTTGATGTTCAGTAATAGATAAATTAGAAAGCCTGTTGCTTGAATTGGATTGGTAGGTGGTGCAAAGTGTGGTGTGTATTCTATCATATCACTAGAGGCCCGGTGCACGAAATTTGTGTATGGGGGGTTGGGGGGAAAGGAAGGTCCCTCAGCCCGGCCTGCACCTTGTCCAATCCAGGACCCCTCAGGGGATCTCCAACTGCTGGTTTAGGCTTGATCCCTGCAGCCTAAACCGGCAGTCGGACATCCCTCTCATAATCCAGGACCGCTGGCTCCTAACTGCTTGCCTGTCTGCCTGCTTGATTGCCCCTGACCTCCTCTGCCTGCCGGCTTGATTGCTGCCTAACCGCTCCCCCGCTGGCCTGATCGCCCCCAAGCTGCCCTCCCCTGCTGGCCTGATCACTCCTAACCACCTCTGCCTCAGCCCCCACCACCGTGGCTTTGTCCGAAAGGAAGTTGGACATCCGGAAGATGTCCGGTTGACCCGGTCTCATTAGCATATTACCCTTTTATTAGTATAGATTCCTGATTTTACTGTATGTTAGGTTTAAAATTTGTTGTTGTTAATCCTTGCCTCAGGATATTTTGCCATTGATTTTTAGAGAGTATAAGGAAAGGCAGGGAGGGAGGAGGAGAGAGGGGTGGTGGGTGGGGGTGGGGAAGGAGGAGGAAAGGGAGAGAGAGATGTGAGAGAGACACATCAATTGGTAGCCTACTGCATGCACCCAACGACCTGGGCCAGGGATGGAACCTGCAGCCCTTCAGTATACAGACCAGCGCTTTAACCATTGAGCAACACCAGCCAGGGCAATGTTAGGGTTATTTTAGGTTGTATGTATTATTTGGTATGTTACTTTTTGGGTCTGGGAACACTAATTTTTTTTTTTTCATATATAAGTTGATGATAATTTCTTCTTCACTTTACAGCATTTGGTTTACAAAAGGTTTCATACAAACTCTACTTTTAGATAGTGGGGGAAACCTGAACTGGCTAACTGCAAGAATGGATTGGATTCAAGGAGAGGTGAATGGATGCATATGTCTTCTGAATATGTGGTCCTAGTAAAGATATTTTAAATAAAATTTAAGAAATAGAAATTATAATTATGTTTTTTTAGCCCCAAATTATTGGGCCTGTAAGAAGTGTTTCAGCAATTTGATTTTATGGGATAAAAAAAATTCTGAGAGAAGTAATTGTTACGTGGAATTTATTTAATGTATCTAATGCTTTCTGAAAATACAAATTCTTGCTTCAGATCAGAGTTTTGGATAATAACTACAAAAACCTAGTTGAAAATCAGCCCTAGCTGCTTTTGCTCAGTGTATAGAGCATCCGCTTGCGGACCAAAGGGTCCTGGGTTCATTTCTGGTCAAGGGCACGTACCTCGGTTGTGGCCTAGGCCCTGATGAGGGTGCATGCTGGAGGCAACCGATCGATGTGTTTCTCTCTCATCGATATTTCTCTCTGTCTTTCCCTATCTCTTACACTCTCTCTAAGAAGTCAGTGGAAAAATATCCTTGGGTGAGGATTTAAAAACAAAACCCTAGTTGAAAATCAGAAATGCCCTTTATATTAAAAGTTTACTGAGCTGCCATATTACCTTGATTAAGTCATCAGAACTCAAAGTTGAGCCTAACTAGGCTTTTTGAAGAATTTTTTTTAATTCAAGTTGAATTTGAGTTTTAGTAGAATTTAAATTTGTTTCTGTTTACTCAAGTAAAGCAAATAGGGCAAAAATGGCTGCTAGAATATGTTCACTTTCAAAAAGGTGAGAAATATCGGCTGAAAAAGCTACATGTGGAAACCACCTGTACATATGAAAATGCACAGAACGAGAACATTTTTGTTACACTAGATTGTTTTTATTTGTGTTTTTATATGGACATTTCAGCATTGCTTTGTTTGCAACCTAGAATTTTAGAGCTTCAAGAAAAAATGCAATTCATCTTGTTCAAGACACAGGTCTTACAAATGAGGATCTAAGTTTATAGACGAGGAATGTAAGTTACCCAGTGTGACTGGGCTAGAGCAGGCCGGAGTGAGATCTCTTGAATGAGTACAACTTACCCTAGGAGGTCTTTCCTGGGGGGCCCCTTCCTCCCAGTTTTCAAACATCCAACACACCAGGATACCTGGAAAGTAAGAGTGAGCACCACACAGCAGGTGGAATGCTACAACTTTGAGAAAGAGCACAGGTAGGCAATGAGAAAAGCCAGTCTTTTAATGATTGGTTTCTGTTTCTCCAGAGGAGAGGAGGGTGAGCATCAGGATATCAATTTGAGGTTTCCCAAATTCACTCCTGTGGAGGTTGGGGCTGAGGTGTCCAGAGGGAATCCTGTTGACTAAAAGAGATTCCTGACGTGTGTTGGCTACAGGCCCTTACAGAGGCATAGGTGGGAGTTCCTTCTTCCTGTTTTTGCCTTTATCTAGTATATATTTTATATTTTTTCACTAATTTTATAATGGGAAATTTCATTTAATATTAGAGAGGATAATATAACAATTCCTCAAATGCATACCTGTTATCTATTTGGGAGTTACCAACATATGGCCAGTTTGTTATCTAGGCTTCTTTCCTATCAGTACATCTTGCCTCACTAGGTTATTTTTTTATTTTTATTTTTTAATCCTCACCCGAGGATATTTTTTCCATTGATTTCCAGAGAGAGTGGATGGGGTGGGGGGGAGGGGGGGGGAAGGGTAGAGGGGGAGAGAAACATCTATGTGAAAGAGACCATTGATTGGTTGCCTCCCACACGCCCCCACTGGGTCTACTGACCTTGCAACCTAGGTACATGCCCTTGACCAAGAATCGAACCCGAGACCTCTGGTTTGCAGGCTGAGGCCCTAACCACTAGGTCAAACCAGCCAGGGCCTCACTAGGTTATTTTAAAGCAAATCCCAGACATTATATCATATCTTTGTCAGAGTTTCTACTGCATGTTTTAAACTAGTAGAAACTTAGCTTCAATCTGATGGGGATACCTAAAAGAAACTATTTACTTAGAGAGTAATTAAACTGAAGGAGCTTCCCTTTATTAATGATTCTAGAAGGTTTTGTTCTCTAAATGATTTTCTTAATGCATTAGTGCCACTGTTGGGGTGGGGGAATTGGGTGATGAGTATGGCTGAGGGTAAGGATGGGAAATTGCTGGCTCTTAGTAGGAGGAGGCAGATGTAGCTGTTGAGAACAGCTTTATTAGCCTTCTGCCTCAGTGTGTCACTGTTTGAGCAAGTTGCTCTGTTCATAATTCTGACTTGAACCCTGAAAATAAGCCTTTAATTTGTAACTGATATGAAGCTTTTATAGGAAATAACAATTTTTGCTTCCCTGGGTCAAAGTGAGCATACCTGAGACTCTTTTATGTGTGATTTTCCCAATATCTGATGTTGCCTCTTTTTGTTTCAGATGGGAATGACTGGTAACACAAGTCCATTTGGACAACCCTTTAGTCAAACTGGAGGGCAGCCAATGGGAGCCCCTGGAGTGAACCCCCAGTTACCCAGCAAGCAGAATGTGGTCACTAGTTTGCCTCCCTTCCCTGCAGACATCAAGAATGCTTCAGTCACCAACGTGCCAAACATGGTAAGTTGCCCGTGGCTCTCAGGGCTTTGCTGGGTAGATTTTATTGTGCTGATAGTAAAGATCTGTAACTAAAAGTGTGTTGTAGGTGATAAGAAAATAACCCATACTTCTTCTGAGTAGCTCTCTCTCAGGGAGTTAACATTTTCTGTGATGAGCTGGCAATCAGAGGGCTAGGTAGAGGTTATTCAGTCAGTCCTCCCAGGCTCCCTTTGTGGAGAGAGAGGGTTCGTGACTGTTAATCGCTGTTCCTTTCTCTTCAGTTACCCTCTTGATTCAGTAGTATAGCCAAGAGAATCAAGAAGCAGGCTTTTCTCACACTTTCTATCTGTTAGTGGTTGAGGCTGTCAGTAGAAGCCCATTGATTTTTGTTACAGTCAAACAAAGAGCATTCATCTTCCAAGGACTATATCATGTCTGTGAGACATGGTGTGTCTGACTTGTTGTTATAGGGGTTCGCATGTCTTCATTCTCTCTGAGATTTCACCTATAAAATAGGTATTATCCTTGTAACCTCTCGGCCTAACTAACCAAGATCTTTTGGGAAAATAGCTCCTTTTGCACTGCAAAATAGACTCTCTCTTCATTCCAAACAGTAAGGGGAGGTGTGTGTGTTTTTGTTAGACCTCACTGTGCACTCGCAGCTGCTAAATGTTTGAGGCTGGAAACAGCCAAGTCTTTTCTTCCCTGGGCTTGTTGCTGGGAACCTGCCCTTCCAGGATTGTCTAGTTTCAGCCATACACATCCAGAACCTAAAACAAAGCCTCCTTCTCCCCTAGCTTTCCCTTCAGAGCTCTGGAGGCAGCAGTCTGCATCTGGCACCCACATTCTCCCTAATCTCACCTGCCTTTCCTTTTCCATTCCTCATTAGGAGGACGGTAGCATGGACTCCAGTTCTAGCAGTCATCACCTGAGTTTGCTCAATGACCTGGAGCACATTTTGGTTTCAGAGTAAAAGCATTTGCTTTTTCACAGCCATCCTGTATTTCATAGTCTGGTAAACTCTGACTTAATATTTTCCTCCTTTTCTCTTTTCAAATCTTTTCCAGCCTCACTTCCCTATCCTCTCTTCTTTACCTACAACTTGGTGATGGAATCCTTTTACTCCACATTCCCTTTCTTCCTGTGCTGATCCAGGGGACTGAATTTCTGAAAGTGGTACATTTATCAGGGTCAAATTCAGACTTGACTAGAAAGAGGCATCTGGTTCCCTTCACCTGTGCCAGGGCTAGAGGGGACAGCCCTTTGGTCTGGAGCAGGGCTTTTCTCTCCCTCAGCACTGTTGACAATTGGGACTGGATCATTCTCTGAGGTGGGGGATGTCCTGTGCATTGTGGAATGTTTAGCAACATCCCTGGCCTCCACCCACTAGATTTCTCATAGCACTCTCCCCGTCTCCCCTATCTTCCTCCCACAGTGGCCCCTGGTGAGAAGCCCTGCTCTGGTGTCTGGTTAGGGGAAGCAGTAGCAACAGCACCTCATCCTTTTGTCTGTTTTTGTGACATCTAACAGAAATAAACCCAGTTTTTTTCCTCTTACCTTTTTCTTTGTCTCTACCTCTCCCTTTCTCTACCCATTCTGCCTGTCATCTGCACTGCTTTTCCAGCTGCCACTTTCCCACCAGGAGAGCAGACTTTGAGTGAGCTCCTCAGACTTTTACCAGGGCAGGGAGTGGTGCTTTACCTGTGTGTGTATGCTTGTGAGGCAGAGTAACCCAGGCATAGCCTTCATGCTGTAGAAGCAGGAACGAGAGGGGTCTGGGCAGAGAAGTGGGACGACATCTCAGTGCCATCATGTCATGTTCTGTGTTTTATCTTATTCCTGCAATAGTCTCTTTGAAAGACATATTACATGTCCCATTTTACAGATGAGGAAGTTGAGGGTCTGAAGAGTTTTAGTTTGTTCAAGGCTCAGTAACTTCCTGTCTGCAAAGCCCAGAGCCCTTTTTAATTATTTCTGGTGTCATGTTTTGGCAGCTCCCAGTCCAGGGAGTGCTTTACTAACCCCTGTTCCCATCATTTGTTTGCAGTTCTTGAACATGTTCTTCCTTGAATTTTCTAAATTGTGCCTGACCCTTTGGAATCATAGATTTTGGCACAGCGAGGGGAAGCAGTTAAGAAAAATCTAAGTCTCATTAATGAAAAAAGAAAAATACGAAGCCTTGAATTTATTTATGTGTTTTGTCATGCTATAAGGAGTAATCATTTGAAGTCCAGCTGGATTCAGTGTACCAAAGAGGGTCAGGATTCTGATGCCTTATTAGAGCTCTTCATGGAATGATTTAAACCACTTGGTCATTGCCTTTCTCCTCTCCTCATTTCTAGAGGATTTCAACAACATTGGGCCGAGTTAAGAAAGTGGGGAGGTGGCCATTCCTTTAATTTGCCACATTTATTGCATGCCATCTCTGGGCCTAGGTGCACCTGGAATGCAGATGTGTGTGACATAGAGTTTACCTTCTTTCATGAAATTGGGGGGAGGTGGTGATGGAGAAAAAATAATTACAAAACCAACTGCCCCAACAGGTTTGAGTAGTATGCAGTGGTTGAAGTTGACACAGGAACCTCCTTAGATGGAGCCATTGGAGCAGCTGCACCACAGAGGGAGATTTGAGGGCAAGATCAGGAGAGCAGAAGCCATGAAGACACCAGGGCACTTGGTTGGAGAGCATTGGCTTATGTAGGAACTGGCAGATGTCCAGTGGGAAAGGTGGCTCTCAAGTGAGGGGAGAGCCGTGGGAGTGGATGTTGGGGGTCAAATAGGAGCCAGTTCAGGGAGGGCCATAGGGTGGTACTGACTACTGCAGTGGTCTGGGCGAGAGGAAATGGTAGTTTGTATGTGGTTGATCACAGTAGGGACAGGAGACTAGATGACAGTCGCCACTAGATTATGTGGAGTCATCATGTGAGACGACTTGTTGGGTGGAACCATTTACAGAGCTGGGGAGGAACAGACTTGGAAAGGGATGACAAAGAGGTGGGCATCAGTAATTACACTTGTGTTCCTTTTGAGATACTTGTGAGATGTCCAGGTGGGGATGTCAGGCACACCGGCGGGCATACAAGTAGGGTATCCGCTGTCCATGTGGGAGCTGTGGTAACCATAATGCAGCAGGGGCTGTGAAGTGAACAAGATCACGCAGGGGGAGAAAACCCGAGAGAGAGAAGGTCAAGAAGGAACCACAAAGGGGACAGCCAGGGGATGATGTCCTGCAGCCGAAAGAGGAGGATGTTTGAACAGAAGGAATTGGTGCAGTGGAGGTGATTAAGATGAGGGCAGAAGAGCATCACTGGAATGTGCAGGTGAATCTGTGGGTAAATCATTGTCTACTGAGAGTTAAATGTAACCTGTAGTCATGGAGACCTACAGATGAGGGTGCTCTGTTGTCATCTTCTGGGATAGGATGGCTGCAGGAGTTCTGAAAAGCTCAGGGCTCCTGTTGCATATGGGGTCATTGTTGAGGGCATACATATTCTCAGTACAATGTTCAAAAGCAAGTAGCACATATTCCTAAATGTTCTGATGTATCTCATTGATGTATCTGTCTCTGACCATTTTATTTGTAATTTCTTACCTTTCTATAATTTTGGAAGTTAGAAATTTCCCTCTGTCATCTATACTAACAAAAGGGTAATATGCTATTTAGACCGGGAGACCGGCCAGGGAGGGCAGTTGGGGGCCATCAGGCCAGCTGGGAAGGGCAGTTGGAGGCCATGAAGCTGGCAGGGGAGGGCAGTTGGTGGCGAGCAGGCCAGTGGGGGGCGGGGGAGGCAGTTGGTGGCAAGCAGGCCAGCGGGTGGGGGGGGCAGTTGGGGGCAAGAAAGCTGGCGGGGGGCAGCTGGAGGAAGAACAGGCCGGCAGACAGAGTGGTTAGGGGCGATCGGGCAAGTGAGCCGTTAGGAGCCAGTGGTCCCGGATTGCAAGAGAGATGTCCGACTGCCGGGTTAGGCCCGATCCGGCAGTCAGACATCCCCTGAGGGGTCCCAGATTGGAGAGGGTGCAGGCCAGGCTGAGGGACACGGCCTCCCCGTGCATGAATTTCGTGCACTGGGCCACTAGTCTATATAATAAAAGCCTAAGTGACCGTTATAACAGAATGACCAGAACAACCGGTCACTATGATGCACACTGACCACCAGGGGGCAGATGCTTAACACAGGAGGTGCCCCCGGTGGTCAGTGCACTCCCACAGGGGGAGTGCCGTTCAGCCACATGCCGGGTTCATGGCTGGCGAGCGCAGCAGCAGTGGTGGGAGCCTCTCCCGCCTTCATGGCAGCGCTAAGGAGCAGCAAGCCAAGCAGTAAGGAGCAGCTATCAGGTGGGCGGTAAGGAGTGAGGGGTCTCAGACTCTGAGAGGGCTCCCATACTGCAAAGAGGGCGCAGGCTGGGCTGAGGGGCACGCACGCACGCATGCACGGATGCATGGATGCACAATTACGTGCACCAGGCCTCTAGTATTTCATAATTATAAGATGCACATGTTTGTTTGGTTTTTTTACATTGTAGCATATATGAAAACAGGACTTTTAGAAACAGTCAAGTTTTAGAGCTTATAAAATACAGTATGTATGCTCTTTTAGTTGCTCATAATTTGAATTCACAACACTATTAAACATATATTCACTGTACAGCTTTCCAGGACAGCTTACATGGATAAAAGAATTTTGAAGGTATTTAAATTTTACTGCCCTAACTCCGTGGTCGGCAAACTGTGGCTCACGAGCCACATGCAGCTCTTTAGCCCCTTGAGTGTGGCTCTTCCTAAGCCTTAGGAGTACCCTAATTAAGTTAATAACAGTGTACCTACCTGTATAGTTTAAGTTTAAAAAATTTGGCTCTCAAAAGAAATTTCAATTGTTGTACTGTTGATATTTGGCTCTGTTGACTAATGAGTTTGCCGACCACTGCCCTAACTAGTTTGGCTCAGTGATTTGGTTCAGTGGATAGAGCATCAGCCTCTGGACTGAAGGATCCCAGGTTCAGTTCTGGTCAAGATCACATGCCTGGGTTGCGGGTTTGACCCCTAGTAGGGGATGTGTAGGAGGCAGCCAATCAATGATCCTCTCTCATCATTAATGTTTCTATCTCTCTTTCCCTCTCTCGTCTTCTCTGAAATCAATAAAGATATTTTTTTAAATAAATAAATAAATTTTACTGACAAAAGAACAGAAGCAAGTTTGAGGGGAGGGACGATTATGTCATCTTTCTGTGGATTGGGGTTGAGGTCTAACGGGCTGCCTCAAAGGAGAGGCAGGCAGCAAATTGTGGGAAGAGAAGTAGTTCCAAGGCAGTCCTCTGAAAGATTATGTCACCTGATTTCTGGTGACCCTGTCCTTCCATTTTTATCAGAAAACATCTTAACACAGAATGAGGGAGCGTTTGCAGGAAGGAGGAAAACGGGCTCCAGGTGGGACTGAGTTGTCAGTTAGGTTATTGCTGACCTTCATGACAGTCAGGTCCAGGTTGTTTTTAAAGGAGCATTGTTTGGAAGTGGGACACATCTTGGGTTTAATCTGAGAAAGGGCCTCTTCATTAGGTTCACCCAGGGAGTCTCCTGTTGGGCCCGGGATGTGGTCTCCAACAAGGGTAATTTCGCATAGGAAGTTCTTAATGTGTGACTTTTTTTTAAGAATTACATTACGGAGACTTTACCATTCTTAAAGTTGTAACACAGGAGATTTATCAGGAGTGCTCCTTATTTAAAACTAGAGTCCCAATGCCTGAAATTGGTGCAAGGGGCTCGGCCCTCACCGCCCCGGCTACCTCACGACCCTGCCCCTGACCCACTGGTCGTTCCGGAAGGTCATCCCAGAAGGTCATTCCACTGTCCAGTCTAATTAGCATATTAGCTCTTTATTATATAGGATTGCTCTTGAGAGTGGTGTTAGGATTTGTTTCAGTTGTGTGTTAGAGAATTGACATGAAAAATTTGGATGAGGCTCCTAGGCAGCTACTGGTTCAGGTCTCTAAATGGAAAGAAAGTGGGACTAGTGGACATCTGTTCATGCAGGGGAGGTTTATACAGAATTGTCTTCTGTGTCCTGCCAGAATAACATATCTGGGACAGTGCCACTGGCAGCAGATGGGTGGCACGCCATTAGCCATGACCCTTGCAGGGGTAACTGTTCATCTCAGAGTTAATTCTGTGTTTCTCAAAGTGTGTCTGTGGGCCCACGCTGCATCAGTGACTGGTTCCTGGGCCCCACCCAGTCCTGCTGGTTCACACACTTTTAGAGCAGGGATTTTCAACCTTTTTCATCACATGGCACACGTAAACTAATTACTAAAATTCTACAGCACACCAAAGAATATATTGTGTTTTATTGATCTGACAAAAAATATAGATATACAGTAGTTTTGAGAAGTCAGTGCCCCTGACTAAATAGTCAGTTAATTGATGTTTTAAAAATTCTTGCAGCGCACCAGTTGAAAATCGCTGTCTTTTTATTTATTTATTATTTTATTTATTATTTTTTTATTGTTTTATTGCTTAAAGTATTACAAAGGGTATTACATATGTGTCCTTTTTTTTCCCCCCCGCCCTTGACAATCCCCTGGGCTCCCCTATCCCCCAGTGTCTTATGTCCATTGGTTATGCTTATATGCATGCATACAAGTCCTTTGGTTGATCTCTGACCCCCCTCCCTCCTGCCCCCCAACCCTCCCCAGCCTTCCCGCTGCAGTTTGACAATCTGTTTGAGGCAGCTCTACCTCTGTATCTATTATTGTTCATAAGTTTATAATGGTCTCTATTATCCATGAATGAGTGAGATCATGTGGTATTTTTCCTTCATTGACTGGCTTATTTCACTTAGCATAATGCTCTCCAGTTCCATCCATGCCATTGCAAATGGTAAGGGTTCCTTCCTTTTTAGAGCAGCATAGTATTCCATCGTGTAGATGTACCACAGTTTTCTAATCCATTCATCTACTGATGGGCACTTAGGCTGTTTCCAGATCTTAGCTATGGTGAATTGTGCTGCTATGAACATAGGGGTGCATATATCCTTTCTGATTGGTGTTTCTGGTTTCTTGGGATATATTCCTAGAAGTGGGATCACAGGGTCAAATGAGAGTTCCATTTTCAGTTTTTTGAGGAAACACCATACTGTCTTCCATAGTGGCTGCACCAGTCTGCATTCCCACCAGCAGTGCACGAGTGTTCCTTTTTCTCCACATCCTCTCCAGCACTTGTCGTTTGTTGATGATAGCCAGTCTGACAGGTGTGAGATGGTACCTCATTGTTGTTTTGATTTGCATCTCTCGGATGATTAGTGACTTTGAGCATGTTTTCATATGTCTCTTGGCTCTCTGAATGTCCTCTTTTGAAAGGTGTCTATTTAGGTCCTTTGCCCATTTTTTGATTGGATTGTTTGTCTTCCTTTTGTTAAGTTGTATGAGTTCCCTATAAATTTTGGAGATTAGGCCCTTATCAGATATGACATTGGCAAATATGTTTTCCCACACAGTGGGTTTTCTCGTTGTTTTGTTGATGGTTTCTTTTGCTGTGCAGAAGCTTTTAATTTGGACATAGTCCCATTTGTTCATTTTCTCTTTAGTTTCAAGTGCCCTAGGAGCTGTATCAGTGAAGAAATTGCTTCGGCATATGTCTGAGATTTTGTTGCCTTTGGATTCTTCTAGAATTTTTATGGTTTCCCGTCGTACATTTAAGTCCTTTATCCATTTTGAGTTTATTTTTGTGTATGGTGTAAGTTGGTGGTCTAGTTTCATTTTCTTGCATATATATGTCCAATTTTCCCAACAACATTTATTGAAGAGACTATCTTGGCTCCATTGTATGTTCTTGCCTCCTTTGTCAAATATTAATTGAGCATATTGGTTCGGGCCGATTTCTGGGCTCTCTATTCTATTCCATTGATCTATATGCCTGTTCTTGTGCCAGTACCAGGCAGTTTTGAGACCAGTGGCTTTGTAATACAGCTTGATATCTGGTATTGAGATCCCACCTACTTTGTTCTTTCTCAGGATCGCTGCAGCTATTCGGGGTCTTTTTTTATTCCAGATGAATTTTTGGAGAGTTCGTTCTAGATCTGTGAAGTATGCCGTTGGTATTTTAATGGGAAGTGCATTGAATTTATAGATTGCTTTGGGTAGTATGGACATTTTAATGATGTTGATTCTACCAATCCATGAACATGGTATGTCCTGCCATCTGTTTATGTCTTCCTATATCTCTTTTTTCAATGCCCCGTAGTTTTCTTTTCTTTTTTTCTTTTTTTATTGCTTACAGTATTACAAAGGGTATTACATATGTGTCCCTTTTTTCCCCCCGCCCTTGACAATCCCCTGGCCTCCCCTACCCCCCAGTGTCTTATGTCCATTGGTTATGCTTATATGCATGCATACAAGTCCTTTGGTTGATCTCTTACCCCCCTACCTCCTGCCCCCCAACCCTCCCCGGCCTTCCCGTTGCAGTTTGACAATCTGTTTGAGGCTGCTCTGCCTCTGTATCTTATTATTGTTCAAAAGTTTATAATGGTCTCTATTATCCATGAATGAGTGAGATCATGTGGTATTTTTCCTTCATTGACTGGCTTATTTCACTTAGCATAATGCCCTCCAGTTCCATCCATGACGTTGCAAATGGTAAGAGTTCCTTCTTTTTTACAGCAGCATACTATTCCATCATGTAGATGTACCACAGTTTTCTAATCCATTCATCTACTGATGGGCACTTAGGCTGTTTCCAGATCTTAGCTATGGTGAATTGTGCTGCTATGAACATATGGGTGCATATATCCATTCTGATTGGTGTTTCTGGTTTCTTGGGATATATTCCTAGAAGTGGGATCACAGGGTCAAATGAGAGTTCCATTTTCAGTTTTTTGAGGAAACTCCATACTGTCTTCCATAGTGGCTGCACCAGTCTGCATTCCCACCAGCAGTGCACGAGTGTTCCTTCTTCTCCACATCCTCTCCAGCACTTGTCGTTTGTTGATTTGTTGATGATAGCCAGTCTGACAGGTGTGAGATGGTACCTCATTGTTGTTTTGATTTGCATCTCTCGGCTGATGAGTGACTTTGAGCATGTTTTCATATGTCTGTTGGCTTTCTGAATGTCCTCTTTTGAAAGGTGTCTATGACCTGTAGTTTTCTGAGTAGAGGTCTTTTACCTCTTTAATTAAGTTTATTCCTAGGTAGCTTAATTTTTTTGGTGCGATGGTAAACGGGATTGTTTTTATAATCTCTCTTTCTGAAAGTTCACTATTGGTGTATAGAAATGCCTCAGATTTCTTGGGGTTAATTTTGTATCCTGCTACATTGACAAATTCATGTATTAAGTCTAGTAGTTTTTTGATGGAGTCTCTAGGGTTTTGTATGTATAATATCCTGTCGTCTGCAAATAAGGACAGTTTTACTTCTTCTTTTCCAATTTGGATGCCTTTTATTTCTTCTTCTTGTCTAATTGCAATGGCTATTACTTCCAGTACTATGTTGAACTGGAGTGGTGAGAGGGGGCATCCCTGTCTTGTTCCTGTTCTTAGGGGAAATGGTGTTAGTTTTTGTCCATTGAGTATGATGTTGGCTGTGGGCCTCTCATATATGGCTTTTATTATGTTGAGGTATGATCCTTCAATTCCCACCTTGCTGAGAGTTTTTATCAAAAATGGGTGTTGGATTTTGTCAAATGCTTTTTCTGCATCAATTGATATGACCAAGTGGTTTTTTTCTTTCAATTTGTTTATGTGATGTATCGTGTTTATTGATTTGCGGATATTGTACCATCCTTGCATCCCTGGGATAAATCCTACTTGGTCATGGTGTATGATCTTTCTGATGTACTGCTGGATCCGATTTGCTAAGATTTTGTTGAGGATTTTGGCATCTATGTTCATGAGGGATATTGGCCTGTAATTCTCTTTCATTGTGTTGTCTTTCCCTGGTTTTGGTATTAGGGTGATGCTGGCTTCATAGAATGAGCTTGGAAATGTTCCTTCCTCTTGAATTTTTTATAGTAGTTTGAGGAGGATAGGTTTTAGTTTTTCCTTGAATGTTTGGTAAAACTCCCCTGTGAAGCCGTCTGGTCCTGGGCTTTTTTTTGCTGGAAGCTTTTTTGATGACTGCTTCAATTTCTTCCATAGTTATTGGCCTATTGAGATTTTTAGGTTCTTCCTGGTTGAGTTTTGGAATGTTGTATTTTTCTAGGAATTTGTCCATTTCCTCCAGGTTGTCTAGTTTGTTGGAGTAGAGTTGTCCATAGTATTTTTTAACAATCATTTGTATTTCTGTGGGGTCTGTTGTTATTTCGCCTCTATCGTTTCTGATTTTGTTTATTTGGGTCCTCTCTCTTTGCTTCTTGGTGAGCCTGGCTAGAGGTTTGTCAATCTTGTTTATCCTTTCAAAGAACCAGCTTTTGGTTTCATTGATTTTCTGTATTGGTTTTTTTTTTTTTTTTGGTCTCTATGTCATTTATTTCTGCTCTAATATCTCCTTCCTTCTGCTCACTCTAGGGTTTTCTTGTTGCTCTCTTTCTAATTCTTTGAGTTGTAGAGTTAGATGATTTACTACCATTTTTTCTTGTTTTTTGAGATAGGCCTATAGAGCTATAAACTTTCCTCTCAGGACTGCTTTCATTGTGTCCCATAGGTTTTGGATTGTTGTGTTTTCATTGTCACTAGTTTCCAGGATGTTTTTAATTTCTTCTTTGATCTCATTGGAAACCCAATCAATATTTAATAACATGCTATTCAGCTTGCAAGTGTTTGAGTATTTTGGGTTGTTTTTATTGTAGTTTATTTCTAATATTATGCCATCATGGTCTGAGAAGATGCTTGGTATGATTTCAATCTTCTTGAATTTGGGGAGACTTTGTGACCCAATATGTGGTCTATTTTTGAATCTGTCCCATGAGGATTTGAGTGGAATGTATATTCCGTGGCTTTGGGGTGAAGTGTTCTGAAGATGTCAATTAAGTCCATCTAATCTAGTGAGTCATTTAGGATTGCTGTTTCTTTGCTGATTGTTTGTCTAGAGCAGGGGTGGGCAAACTTTTTGACTCAAGGGCCACAATGGGTTCTTAAACTGGACCGGAGGGCCGGAACAAAAGCATGGATGAAGTGTTTGTGTGAACTAATATAAATTCAAAGTAAACATCATTACATAAAAGCATATTGTCTTTTTTTTTTTTTTTTTTTTTTTAGTTTTATTCATTTTAAACAGCTTGTCTAGAGGATTTATCCAGTGATGTCAGTGGTGTATTAAAGTCCCCTACTATGATTGTATTGTTGTCTATCTCTCCTTTGATATCTTCCAGGAGTTTTTTTTATGTATTTGGGTGCTCCTGCATTGGGTGCATATATGTTTACCAGGGTTATATCTTCTTGTTGTATTGATCCCTTTAGTATTATGAAGTGGCCTGCCTTATCTCTTGTTATGACCTTCACTTTGAGGTCTATTTTGTCTGATATAAGTATTGCTACCCCAGCTTTCTTTTCCTTTCCATTTGCCTGAAAGATATTTTTCCATCCCTTTACTTTCAGTCTGTGTGAGTCCCTTCTAATGAGGTGGGTCTCTTGTAGACAGCAAATGTATGGGTCATGGTTTTTTATCCATTCAGCCACTCGATATCTTTTGGTTGGAGCATTTAGTCCGTTTACATTTAAAGTTATTATTGAAAGGTACTTGTTTGTAGCCATTTCTTTTTTTGTGTAGCTGTTTTCTTTCTGAGCTTTTTATTTCTTCTTTTTACACCAGTCCCTTTAGCATTTCTTGCATTGCTGGCTTGGTGGTGATAAAATTCCTTAGCCTTTTTTTGTCTGTGAAGCTTCTTATTTCCCCTTCAATTTTGAATGATATCCTGGCTGGATAGAGTATTCTTGGATTCAGTCCTTTGCTTTGCATCACTTTGTAAATTTCCATCCATTCTTTTCTGGCCTGATGTGTTTCTGTTGAGAAATCATTTGATAATCTAATGGGAGATCCCTTGTATGTAACTTTCTGTCTCTCTCTTGCAGCCTGTAAGATTCTCTCTTGGTCCTGAACATTTGCCATGGCAATTATGATGTGTCTTGGTGTGGGTCTTTTCAGGTTCACCTTGTTTGGGACTCTCTGGGCTTGTGTGACTTTTTTCTTCCCCACCTCAGCGAAGTTTTCTGATATTATTTCTTCAAATAGGTTTTCTAATCCTTGTTCCTCTTTCTGTTGTTCTGGCACCCCTATTATTCGTATGTTGTTTCGTTTCATGTTGTCCCAAAGCTCCCTTAGGCTCTCCTCCTGTCTTTCAATTTTTTTCTCCAATTGAAGTACAGTTTGGGTGTGTTTTGCTTCCTTTTCTTCTAATTCACTAATTCAGTCCTCCGCTTCTCCTAGTCTACTGTTGATACTTTCAATGGTGTTTTTTATTCCACCTATATCGCTCTTCATTTCTTTTTGGGTCTTACATAAGTTATTCATTTTTTTCATCTGTTTCTTCTTGCTTCTTGCATAAGTTGTTGATTTTTTTCCTCCATCTGGTTTATGCACTCCAGGACCCTTATTCTGAATTCTTTTTCTGTCATGTTGCATGCCTCTGTATCGCTTAGCTGCTTTTCTGGGGAGCCTTCCTTTTCTTTCCTTTGGGGGTTTCTTTGTCTACCCATGTTTGATCTCACCGACATGTCTAGATGTTGAGTCGTTCAGTGGCTGCTCCCTGGGTGGCAGTGGCTCCTCGGGCTGTGGTTGCTCCCTGGGCGGTTGCAATAGCAGCTGCTCCTCAGTTGGCAGCAGCTCCTCTGGTGGGTGCTGTTCACAGCTGTGGTGGCTCTTCTGGCTTGTGGGGGGAGGCTTCACGTACAGCTGCTATTCCTCAGACAGAGGGTGTGGTGATCAGGAGGCTGCTGTTGCTTGGATCTGCTGCGTTGATTTAAAGGCACAAAACACCACACAACAAGGCACAACGTACCAGGCACTGAACACAAATGTTTTCACGATATTAATAACCCCAAATAAAGGTGACCACACAGCTGCTGTTTCTCAGACTGAAAATCGCTGTCTTAAAGGAAGGGTGGTGGATCTGTTTTTGTGGTCACTATTTACAAAACTTCAGTTTTTTGTCTTTATCAGTTTCCCAATGTATGTCTCCTAATTCCCTATAAAGCAGTTCAGGATAATTGCCAAATAGATATGCTTGTTCTCTCTTACACTAGAATATATAGATTTATGTATTTATTTATTTAGTTAGTTTAGTTAGCTATGTAAGTTAGTTAGTTTATTTTTCCATTGACTTTTAGGCAGAGTGAAAGAGAGAAGGAAAGACAAAGAGAAACATTGATTGGTTGCCTCCTGCACAAGCCCTGACCAGAGCCCGGGCCAGGGAGGAGCCTACAATCAGGGTACATGCCCTTGACTGGAATCGAGCCCAGGACCCTTTGGTCTGCAGGCCAACACTATCCACTAAGCCAAACAGTCTAGGGCTGGAATCTGTAGTTCTAAATAAGCTCCTCCAGTAACTTTGATGTGGAACAATGATTTTCAACTAGAATGCCACAACAATTTTTAAAACATGCAGTACCCAACACAAACAATAGCTGTATGGTGTGAATAAATCAAAATTATACCTACATTTTTTGGCAGATGGACAAGAAATATTTTTTTGGTGTGCTACAGAATTTCAGTAATTAGTTTATGTGTGCCATGAGATGAAAAAGGTTGAAAATTGCTCATGTAGAATGTTTTCAGAGCCACTGTTCACTGCAGTATGAGTGACCTATTGCCCAGCCGTCCCTCTGTGGAGTGGCCTTACTTTGTTGGTCTTTATGTCCCCTGCAGTACTTCAGGTTCCCCTGTCCTGTCTCCCCCTTGTTGCCCTACCTACACTAATAAAAGACAAAGATGCTAATTGACCGTACCTTCGCTATACCCACCAGCCAATCAGAGCGACTATATGCAAATTAAGCCAACCAAGATGGCGGTCAGCAGCCATGGAGCTGGAGCAAGCAAAAGGCTTGGTTGCCCCAGTGATGGAGGAAGCCAGGCTTCCCGCCTGCCCTGGCTGGCTGTGGCCTCCGCAAAAGGCAAAAAAGTTTCAATTATAGCTCCTGCTTCCAGCCAGCCCCCACTGGGAGCTTGGGTGCCTGGGGGCCGTGACCAGCCTGCATACGGCCATCAGCCCCTCACCCAGAATGGCCATACCCTCATGGGGTGAGCGTCCCCACTGGGGGGTTTGGCCAGCCTGCAGACAACCATCAGCCCCTCACCCAGACTGGCCACACACTCATGGGGTGAGGGTCCCTGCTGGGGGGCTTGGCCAGCCTGCAAACAGCCATCAGCCCCTCACCCAGACTGGCCAGGGACCCCAGCAGGACCCTCCACCCTGAAGGGGGTGTGGCCAGCCTGAAAACCGCCCTCAGCCCCTCACCCAGGCTGGCCAGGCACCCCAGCGACAACCCCCACCCTGAAGGGGCTGTGCCAGCCTGAAAACAGCCATCAGCCCCTCGCCCAGGCTGGCCAGGGACCCCCAACCTTATCCGGGACACCCTTCAGGGCAAACCAGCCAGCCGCCACCCATGCACCAGGCCTCTATCCTATATAATAAAAGGGTAATATGCAAATTGACCCTAACAGCAGAGCTACTGGGAATCACTGGTCACTATGACACACACTGACCACTAGGGGGCAGACGCTCAATGCAGGAGCTGCCCCCTGGTGGTCAGTGTGCTCCCACAGAGGGAGCTCTGCTCAGCCACAAGCCAGGCTGACGGCTGCCAGTACAGTGGTGGTGGTGGTGGGAGCCTCTCCCGCCTCCTCAGCAGCATTAAGGATGTCCAACTGCACCTAGGCTTGCTCCCTGCTGGCAAGTGGACATCCCCCGAGGGTTCCCGGGCTGCCAAAGAGATGTCTGACTGCCAGCTTAGGCCCAATCCCCCGGGGAGAGGGCCTAAGACAGCAGGTGGTCATCCTCCAAGGGGTCCTAGACTGTGAGAGGGCACAGGTTGGGCTGAGGTACCCTCCCGAATCCATAAATTTTTGTGCACCGGGCCTCTAGTTCTCTCATAATTTTCTGTCTCCAGTCTCTCTTCACTGAGGAATCAAGGCATGAACTGACCCAGCAGGTTAAGCCTTATATACCCAAGGGCTTCCCTGCAGAGAAGCTCATATTCCCATAATATTGCACACTAGCCCCTTGTCCTTCACAAGCAGGTATAATCACTGATGCTCTGAATTTCCCTCTACCCTAGGACTAAGGAGAGCACTTCCGTTCCTTCTTGTGGAAACATGAGTAGTCATGTCAGCTCTTCACCACGAGAGCAGTTTCTGTAGAGACTATGAATTGTGCCTCAATAATTGAGTTGGCAAACATGAGAAAAGGTTGGGAAGTAAGCATTTGTCCATAATTATTAGTAATCCAAGTGTTTGTGTAATTTTAGGAATTCTGTTAGTCTCATCTTACTTGCCTTCACCTGAGAAAATGTATTTATGGGGCCTTTGAAGAATAACTTTTAGTCTAAATTCTTATCAGTAGCTGTATAAAAGCCTTTCTACTGCTTAAACTCAACTCCTTTTGGCTGGGAAACATAGCCTAAGCACAAAATATGTTATGTTACAATTAATAGGAAGCTATAAATTGAGAATATTTAATGAAGTCCCTTGATGTCAGACATAACCATAGGTTTTACAAGTATTCAATAAAAGCCACTTAACTTTGTTTCCAATATGGGTTCCCATTAACCAACAATATCTTTACTAGAGTGTGATTAGTTTTGTCCTTTTTTCAGTGAAACCTTCTAGGTCAGCAGTCACCAACCTTTCAGACCTCTCGGACCACCAGTGGTCCGCAGACCACCGGTTGGCAACCGCTGTTCTAGGTGGAAGCATAAATTATCTCTAGAGACATTCAGCTCTTTCACTTCACGTAGAGACCCAGTAGGAAGATTCCTCTTGTCTAAACAAGTTGTGCCGTGTACCTTCAAGCATCTAACATCAGAACTTCTGCCTGCCTGTTAGATGCACATACTGGGGATGTAGACCAGGCATTTCTGAGAAGTAAAGTGACTGTTAGAAGACCTTGGTAAGATAGTACATGTAATGGGTCTGGATGGGGACAATCATAGCTACCAAAGTTATAAATGTAATGCTTTATTATATCTGAAGGGTCATTAACCATGGCATTATTTTCAAGGCCCTAATCACCCTAACTTTTACCTTTTCCAATAATCATCTGAAATGGCCTTAAGGCTCAAGTCACTAAAACCAATTTTTTATTCAAATGGTTAATTTACCAAGTTATCAAAAAGTTAACTGTAGCCCTGGCCAATGTGGCACAGTTGGGCATTGTCCTGGGCACTGAAAGGATGTTGGTTCAGTTCCGGTCAGGGGACATGCCCAGGTTTCGGGCTTGATCCCCAGTAGGGGGTGGGCAGGAGGCAGCTGATCCATGTTTTGCTTTCACATCAATATTTCTCTCTCTCCCTCTCCCTTCCTCTCTCTCTAAAAATCGATGAAACTATTTTTTTTAAACTTAACTGTAATAAATACTTTTGAAGAATCTGTCTGTATATATTGACTAGAGGCCTGGTGCATGAAATTTATGTACTTGGGGCAAGGGGGGGTCCCTCAGCCCAGCCTGTGCCCTTTTGCAGTCCGGGAGCCCTTGGGACATCCTCCGGCAGTTGGACATCCTTAGCGCTGACATGAAGGTGGGAGAGGCTCCTGCCACTGCCACTGTGCTCGCCAGCTATAAACCTGGCTTAGGGCTTCTGGCTGAGTGGCGCTCCCCCTGTGGGAGTGCACTGATCACCAGGGGGCAGCTCCTGCATTGAGTGTCTGCCCCCTGGTGGTCAGTGCATATCATAGTGACCGGTCGTTCCACTGTTCAGTTGATTTGCATATTGGCCTTTTATTATATAGGATGGTATACAAGAAGAATATTTCTTAAAAGTTTTTAGTAAATTGGTAATTCTTCTGAACTGGTTATTTGGTCAGTGGACCTGGTGCCTTTTAAGACTCCTTAATTCAGTTGAGACATGGTGGCCTGATTGGCCATTGGAATTGATCCAGTACCTTCAACCTTATAGGGTTTCTTTGTGCAGTAGTAGGTAACCACTCACCCCCACTTGACAGTCCAACTCTCCAGTTCAGAAGGAAGGATTTGGGGGCAGGGTAGAGAGTTGAGAGAGGGGATTGTTTGTCCATTTATCAGTCCCACTACCTTTGCCTTTTATCTCGCCAATTGAGTTTTCTTTCTTGACTTAGCCATTTGTTTTCCACCGTAAGATCACAGTTCTGATTTGGAAGATTATTTAGAAATCATTTTGTTCCAACGTAAGGTAGTTTTAAGTTATTTTCCTATTGAGTTTAAATCTTAAATTGTAAGGTAATCTTATTTTTTAAAAAATCAATAAACACCAAGCAAAAAGAAAGAACAAGAAACATTATACCACCCATCTAAATTAGTTGTTTCTTACCAGTTGATCTTCATCATCTCAAAGGTGATTATCACTTCTTCCAAGTTAGATAGCTGTGTACATTTAATGAGTATTTTCTTTATTTTATGACTGCAAAGCTTTTCATACCCAGCTGTTCTAGGGCCCTTCTTGGGGAATCAGAACAAGCAAATATTGCAGAGCAGTCCCTGTCCCAACTGGTGTTCAGTTGGGTATCATTTTCTGCTTTAACTGGAGGTTGGGGAGAAAGTAAGGTTTCCAGGTGGGCCAGAGAAAGGATGTCAGGAGAGTGTGGGTCTGTACCCCATCAGTGGCATGGAATTGGGGCCAGGTTGTCCTGAAGGGCCATCTGTAGGGATCCCAGCCCGACGTGGATTTGGGGCAGTGGTTTGTGTGGCAAGAGGAAACACTTTCATTCCCCCATTCTGTCTTGGTCAAGTTCTGCTTCTTACTGTTTGCACTGGAGTCCTTTGCAGACATTATAACCTAGTCTTATATACTTAATGGAAAATAACTTATTTTTCTAAGAAGAATGCCAGGATAAATTATTATACAGTATGTACTTCTGTGCATATCTGTGATTATGTCCTTAGGATGGAATAGAGGCCATCAACACTAATAAAAGAGAAAAATGGTAATTGGCGTACGACGATACCCTTTTCATTGGCTAATCAGGGCTATATGCAAATTAACTGCCAACTAAGATTGGCAGTTAACTGTCAACAAGATGGTGGTTAATTTGCATATGTAGGCACAATGCAGGGAGGCGAAAGGGAAAGCAGAAAGAAGCCCCTGCCACTGACAGTGATCGGAAACCCAGGGGGGAGCTAAGAGCTGGGGGGCCGGGCAAAGGCCGCCTTTGCCCGGCCCCCCAGCCATGATCGGAGAATCAGGTGCCTTTTCCGCCCTGGCCAGTGATAGCAGGAAGTAGGGGTGGAGCCAGCGATGGGAGCTGGGCACTGTCGAAGCTGGCAGTCCCAGGAGCTAGGGGCCCCTTGCCTGGGCCTAAAGCGAAGCCCATGATCGTGGGGCCGCTGCAGCTGTGAGTCCCCGCTGCCCGGGCCGGATGCCTCAGCCAGAGGCATCCTGCAGGGGCAGGGGTGGAGCCCGCGCAATCGCGGTGCACCCCGCTGCCACTGCAGGTCCCCGCTGCCCGGGCCCGACACCTAGGCCAGAGGCATCAGGCCTGGGCAAGGGGCCGATCCTGCGATTGGAGGGTGATGGGGGTCAACGCCTGAGGGCTCCCAGTATGTGAGAGGGGGCAGGCTGGGCTGAGGGACACTCCCCCCACACACACACCCAGTGCACGAATTTCGTGCACCGGGCCCCTAGTATAGAATAATGAGGATGGTGTTGATTATACAAACCTGTGTAACAATAGCAATTCTAAAAAAAGTACACGTTAGAGCCTAGCTGGTGTGATTCAGTGGTTGAGCATGCATCGACCCATGAATCAGGAGGTCACAATTCAAGTTCTGGTCAGGGCACATGCCTGGGATTGTGGTCTTGTTCCCCAGCAGATCAATGATTCTCATCATTGATGTTTCTATCTCTTTCCCTCTCCCTTTCTCTCAGAAACTAATAAAAACATTTTTTTTTAAAGCATGTGTTAGAATCATTTAAAAAATTATGGAAGACCACAGAAATATAAAAGATTTGCTTTTCAAGATCATTTGATGGACATGGGGCAAATGATGGTTGAGCTGTGGTGACAAATGATACATGCAAAGAATAGTGGCCAAATCTAGCGAAGATGGGATTGGGTGAGTGGGCTGTACCTCCACAGCCACAGGGTCAGTGTGCTTTGTGTTCACCTGCTGTTACTCATGGTTCAAAATGCTAGCATGTGGGGAGAGTCACAGTTGAATCAATGTGACTTCCTCACCATGCTAGCCTGCTCTTTCCCTGATTAGGAATTATATGTGAGCTTATTGGAGTGTCAGAAATGCATATTGCATATATTGTAAGGCTTTGGATGGATATTGCTTTCCAAAAAAAGCCATGAACCAGATCGCCAGCATTACAAGATGCTCCCGAGGTTGGGCTTTGATAGCAGAAGGTGGTGCTGTCTCATTACTTTGATTTATAATTTTTTAAATTATTGGTAAAAATTAAATTACTTATGTTTAAAGACATACATATTTCTTTTTTGAGTTGTCTAGCTCCTGTCCTTTGCCTGTTTTTCTGTTAGAATCTCTTAGAACACTTTCATAAAGCAAGTTGATCCAGGCCTCTGTCAAGGTGGGTAGCAGAGAGGTTAAGGGTGGGGGCTCTACTGCTAGACTTCCTGCCCCATCACTGAGCATACCACCTGGACAAGGTGCACACCTCTGGGCCTCAGTTACTTCTCCTGTAAGGTGGTGCTGGTCCTGAGTTAGTTTCTCCCTTGGGGATTGGATATTAAATGAGCACTGAGCACAGAGTTCGACATGAAGTACTTGGGAAATAAAGACTGGCCAAGAGGACAAAAAGAAATAATACCTGTATTATTCACTTGCTTTGTCTTCTGTGTTCATTATTTTTTTCCTAGTTCTTTTAGTTTTGTGGGGGGTTTTTTGTTTGTTTTTAATTAAATCTTTATTGTTCAGATTATTACATTTGTTCCTCTTTTTTCCCCCCCATATCTCCCCTCCTCCCAGTTCCCGCCCCACCCTCCGCCCTCACTCCCCACCCACTGTCCTCATCCATAGGTGCACGATTTTTGTCCAGTCTCTTCCCGCATCTCCCACATCCCTTTCCCCACAAGAATTGTCAGTCCACTCCCTTTCCATGCCCCTGGTTCTATTATATTCACCAGTTTACTCTGTTCATCAGATTATTTATTCACTTGATTTTTAGATTCACTTGTTGATAGATGCATATTTGTTGTTCATAATTTGTATCTTTACCTTTTTTCTTCCTCTTCCTCTTCTTAAAGGGTACCTTATCTGTGAAGCTCTTTATCTGACCTTCAATTCTGAATGATAGCTTTGCTGGATAAAGTAATCTTGGTTGTAGGTTCTTGCTATTCATCACTTTGAGTATTTCTTGCCACTCCCTTCTGGCCTGCAAAGTTTCTGTTGAGAAATCAGCTGACAGTCGTATGGGTATTCCCTTGTAGGTAACTGAGTTTCTTTCTCTTGCTGTTTTTAAGATTCTCTCTTTATCTTTTCCTCTTGGCATTTTAATTATGATGTGTCTTGGTGTGGTCCTCTTTGGATTCCTTTTGTTTGGGGTTCTCCGCGCTTCTTGGACCTGTAAGTCCATTTCTTTCACCAGGTGGGGGAAGTTTTCTGTCATTATTTCTTCGAATAGGTTTTCAATATCTTGCTCTCCCTCATCTTCTGGCACCCCTATAATTCTGATGTTGGTACGCTTGAAGCTGTCCCAGAGGCTCCTTACACTATCCTCGCATTTTTGGATTCTTTTTTCATTTTGCTTTTCCGGTTGGGTGTTTTTTGCTTCTTCGCATTTCGAATCTTTGACTTGATTCTTGCGCTCCTCTGGTCTGCTGTCGGGCGTCTGTATAATATTCGTTATTTCAGTCCGTGTATGCTTAATTTCTAGTTGGTTCCCCAACATAACATCGAGGGTCTTATTAGTTTTCTTGTAGATCTCATTAAGTTTATCGGCGGCTTCTAAACAGTTCTTGAGAGACCTTAAAAGTGTGGTTCTGAACTCTATATCTTCCATTGACAATTTTGTCCTGTTTCTTTGTCTCCCCATTTTGTTATGCTTCCTTGGTGCACCCCCTAGTGGTCTTTGTTCGCAGTCTTATAGTTAAATCTTGATTGTTGTAGCTAATAGCAGGGAGGGTTTGACCTCCAGGCCAAGTGGCTATGAGAATCAACTATGAGTGTCAGCAGTGAGAGAACTTCTGTCCTCTAGGGAGGTGTTAATCTACCCTTTGCCTGAGGCTATCCAGCAAATGCCTCTGTGCAGGGCTTGGGCGGGGCAGGTCGAACAGGATCAACAGTGTGGGCCGGAGAGAGCAGTTATGGCGGCTCTCAGTCCTGTCCCCGGGGGCTCTGCCTCTCTGAGTTCCAGCACCCGCTGCAAAGCTCGGAGAGAAAGCTGCACTCGCTCTGACCGAAGCCAGACAGTCCCGCTTCTCCCGTTTGAGTCTGGGTCCCTAAAGACTCGCCTGTATCTGGAGCTCAGAGTCTGGGACTCCCTCCCGATTGAAAACGCCAACCGCGCCCTCGGCCGCCAGCCCGCTCCACGCACTCCGCACCTCAGAATTTGACTTCAGCACTGGGCCTCCTCTGAGTGTCCGTATGCGTTTCTCTTTCCTCCTAGTTGTAGGACTTCCACTCAGCCAGCGTTCCTGTGGTTCTGCGCGTGGTGTCCGTTCCGTCTTTTAGTTTCACTTTTGAAGTAGTTGTTCAAAGCAGCAAACTCCGGCGTTAACCTATGCCGCCATCTTGGTTCTCCTCATCGATGTTTCTCTAGTTTTGTGTTTTGTTTTGTTGTTGATAGCCTTTACGCTTTGGTCCTGGAACAAAATGGAAGTTCTCCTGTAGTCTGTCCTCTTGCACTCCCTTTATGGCATGGCCCAACACTGGATCAGAACCACCTGGGGACCCTTTTATTTAAATGTTTTGTCTTATCCTCACTGTAAAAGTACATGCATATTCATTTTGGAAAATCTGGGCAAAGTATAAAGCTAAAATTAGTAATGCATCCTCTATGGAACTTGAACAAGTAGAACTGCTTCTGGCTCCACCGTAGATTTTCCAGTTACAGTTTCTGGGAAGAAAGAATAGGGAATCTGCATTTGAAGAGGCTTTTACTGGGAATTGGTTAGGAGCCACTGCTTTATATTTTCTTTTGATGAAGGTTTTTACCACCTTTGCATTACAAAATATTCCTCTTAATTACCTTCTAGTATCTTCATAATTTTATTTTTTACCTTTAAAAATTTACCATTTTCTACTGATTTTTTGGAATTCTTCTTTCCCCAAAAGTAGAGGTTTTTTTTAAATAGTAGATGTTGTAAAACATTCAAACAATACATGATCCTGTCCAAAGATAACCACCAGATAATAATTAGAGTTTTCTAAGAACAGATACAAACATATCCTATCTAATAAAAGAGAAACATGGTAATTGGTGTACGACCGCTACCCTTCCCATTGGCTAATCAGCGAGATATACAAATTAACTGCCAGCCAAGATGGCAGCCGGCAGCCAGGCAGCTTGAAACTAACATGAGGCTTGCTTGCTTCAATGACGGAGGACTCCAACGTTCCCCGCCTGCCTTGCCGGCCTCTGAGCCTGCAGTTTGAAACATTTTACCAAATATAGAAGCTAAAAAAAAAAACACCCAGAAACCAGCTTTCAGCGAGCTGGGATCTCAGAGCTGGAGTTATACATTGTTTCGATTACCTACTTTCAGCAGTGGAGGCCTAAGAGCTGGAGCCTCAGAGCTAAAGCTGGCCCAGAATTAAAAAGAAAAAAAGGAGCAGTTGGGAGCTTCAGTCACCCCCAGCCTGAAAACAGCCCTCAGCCCCTCACCCAGACTGGCCAGGCACCCCAGTGGGGACCCCCACCCTGAAGGGTGTGTGACCAGCTGCAAACAGCCCTCAGCCCCTCACCCAGGCTGGCCACGCACCCCAGTGGGGACCCCCACCCTGAAGGGTGTGTGACCAGCTGCAAATAGCCATCATCCCCTCACCCAGGCTGGCCAGGCACCCCAGTGGGGACCCCCACCCTGATCCAGAACACCCTTCAGGGCAAACCAGCCAGCCCCACCCATGCACCAGGCCTCTATCCTATATAGTAAAAGGGTAATATGCCTCCCAGCACCGGGATCAGCGGAGCCGAGAGGCCTCCCGGCACCGGGATCAGCGTGACAGGGGGCAGCGCCCAAACCCCCTGATTGCCCTGCGGCTCTGTGTGTGACAGAGTGTGGCGCCCCAACCCCCTGATCGGCCCTGCTCTGTGGGTGGTAGAGGGCAGCGCCCCAACCCCCTGATCTGCCCTGCTCTGTGTGTGACGGGGCGGTGCCCCAACTCCCCTATCGGCCCTACTCTGTGAGTGACGGGGGAGCTCCTCAACCCCCTGATGGGCCCTGCTCTGTGCGTGACAGGGGGCAGTGCCCCAACCCCCGGATTGGCCCTGCTCTGTGCGTGACAGGGGGTGGCGCTGCAACCTCCCCATCGACCCTGCCTTGAGTGTGTCCCAGACTGCGAGAGGGCCCAGGCCGGGCTGAGGGACCCCCCCTTCCTCCCGAGTGCACAAATTTTTGTGCACCGGGCCTCTAGTAAAGTTAATAAAGAAAAAGCTGACTTTATGGTACTATTCTGTAACCTTTTTTAGCTCAATATGTTAGAGGCAGCTTTTCATGAAAGTATAATGGTCTAATATATTATTATGTTATTATAATAATCACTTTATTATTATCTCACAATTTTTTGTAGGTCAAGAATTTGGGCAGGCCTCAGCTGGGCCATTGTTTTGCTCCACATGGCTGTGACTGGGATCTTTGAGGTCCCCCTTATTTTTCATAACTGCGTATTATTTTATTAGGTCTGTTGCCATAATTTGTTTAATTAGTATACCTTTGAAAGGCATTTAGGAGTTTTCCAATTCTTGGTGATTTAATCAAGGCATGATGCCTGTCTTTGCACATACATTTTAGTGTACTAGTTTATAGTTGCTTTCCTAATCATAAATCATAGGAAGTGGATCTACTGGATCAAAAGAAATGCACATTTCTCTTTTTGATATATGTTGCTTTCCAAAGCCATACTAAATTGCATTATCACCAAAATGCCTGAGAATTACTATTCCTCTATATTATCATCAATATCAATTATTGAATTTTTATCTTGATCATATTCATAGGTAAAAAATGCCTTTTTTTTTAGTTTCAATTCTTTAATGATTAAAAGTTTGATAAAACTTTTTTAAGCAGCTTTTCTGAGATATATTTATATACAGCTAGAGGCCCGATGCATGAAATTCGTGCAAGTGGCTTGACCCTCATAGCCCGGAAAGGACTCTGGAAGGTCATTCAGCTGTTTGGTCTAATTAGCATATTATGCTTTTATTATTATAGACTAGAGGCCCGGTGCACAAAAATTTGTGCACTGGGGGGTGGGGGGGGTCCCTCAGCCCGGCCTGTGCCCTCTCGCAGTCTAGGACCCCTCGGGAGATAACGACCTGCTGGCTTAGGCCTGCTCCCGGATGGCAGAGGGCAGGCCCAATCCCTAGGTGCAGCCCCTGGTTGGGCTCAGAGCAGGGCCGATTGGGGAGTTGGGGCGCCGCCCCCTGTCATGCACAGAGTAGGGTGGATTGGGAGGTTGCGATGCCACCCTCAGTCACGCTCAGGGTAAGGCCGATTGGGGGGTTGGGGCACCTCCCCTTGTCACACTCAAGGCAGGGTCAATAGGGAGGTTGCAGCGCCACCCCCTGTCATGCACAGAGCAGGGCCGATCAGGGGGTTGGGGCGCTGCCCCCTATCAGTCACAGAGCAGGGCCCATCAGGGGGTTGAGGAGCTCCCCCCTGTCAGGAACAGAGCAGGGCCAATAGAGAGGTTGTGGCCACGCCCCCTGTCACACACAGAGCTGCAGGGTGATCAGGGGTTTGGTCGCTGCCCCCTATCACCCTGATCCCGGTGCTGGGAGGTCTCCTTGCTCCGTTGATCCCGGGGCTGGGAGGCCTCTCGGCTCCGCTGATCCCGGGGTCCTGAGGCCTCGCAGCTCCGCTGATCCCGGGGTCCTGAGGCCTCACGGCTCCGCTGATCCCGGGGTCCTGAGGCCTCGCAGCTTTGCTAATCACAGCCGGGAGGCCTCTGGGCTCCTCTGATCCCGGGCCAGGAGGCCTTTCTGCTCCACTGTTCCCGGGGCCCTGAGGCCTCTCTTCCCTGCCACTTCAGGGCTGTTTGGCTTCGCTCCCCTTGGAGCCTGAGTATGCAAATTAACCGCAATCTTTTAGCTTCTATAATTGAAACATTGTATCTTTTGGAGTTGTTGCTTCAGGAGCTCAGAGCCTCCGCAGCTGCAGATGGGGAACCTTGGCTTCCTCATCGCTGGGGCAACCAAGCCTCATGTTCTCAGCTGCCTGGCTGCCGGCCGCCATCTTGGCTGACAGTTAATTTGCATATCGCCCTGATTAGCCAATGGGAAGGGTAGCGGTCGTACACCAATTACCATGTTTCTCTTTTATTAGTGTAGATTTATGTTTCCCCCTTTAAAATATACAGTTTTATGGTTTTGGGCAATCATCTTCCCAGTCAATTTTAGAAAAGTTTCATCCCCAAAAAGAAACCTTGTAGTATTAACAGTTACTCCCCATTTTCCCTGATCCCTCAGCTAGAGGCAACCACTAATCTATTTCCTGCTCCTGTGCATTTATCTACTCTGGGCATTTTATAGAAATGGAATTACATAATTTGTACTCTTTTGTGGCTGGCTATTTTCACTTAGCACAAAGATTTTCAACCCTTTTCATCTCATGGCACACATAAACTAATTACTAAAATTCTGTGGCATACTAAAAAATACATTTTTGCCCATCTGACAAAAAAATAGGTATAATTTTGATTCATTCACACTGGATGACTATTGTTGTGTTGGCTGTTTTTTGTTGTTGTTTGTTTTGTTTGTTTGTTTTACAATTTAAGGGAAAAGATGTTCGTGCTCCTGACTAAATAGTTAAGTGTTACTTTTTTAAAAATTTCTTGAGGCATATCAGTGTGCCTGCCGCGGAACAATTGAAAATCACTGAGTTACCATAATGTTTTCATAGTTTGTGTTGTATCATGTATTAACAGGCATTTGAGAAGTTTGTGCTTTTTTGGCTATCCTATCTAATAAAAGAGAAACATGGTAATTAGCTGTACGTCCGCTACCCTTCCCATTGGCTAATCAGGGTGATATGCAAATTAACTGCCAGCCAAGATGGCTGCCGACAGCCAGGCTACTGATATGAACAGGAGGCTTGCTTGCTTCAGTGACGGAGGACTCCAACGTTCCCTGCCTGCTGCTGCTGGGCTCTGAGCTGCTAAGAAACATTGTTACAAATATAGAAGCTAAACAAAACCCCAGAAACCTGTTTTCAGTCAGCCAGGATCTCAGAGCTGGAGTTGCAACAAAGTTTCAAATACAGAAAGTAAACAAAGCCAGAAACCTGCTTTCAGCAGTGAGGTCTCACAGCTAAAGCTGGCTCTCAGCTCCAATGACAGCCATAAATCCAAGAATTAAAAAAAAAAAAAAAAAAAAGGAAAAAAGGAGCAGTTGTGAGCTTCAGTCATCCGCCAGCCTGAAAACGGCCCTCAGCCCCTCACCCAGACTGGCCAGGCACCCCTGTGGGGACCCCCACCCTGAAGGGGGTGTGACCAGATGCAAAGAGCCATCATCGCCTCATCCAGGCTGGCCAGGCACCCAAGCGGGACCCCCACCCTGATCCAGGACACCCTTCAGGGCAAACCAGCTGGCCCCCACTCGTGCACCAGGCCTCTATCCTATATAGTAAAAGGGTAATATGCCTCCCAGCACCGGGATCAGCGGAGCCGCGAGGTCTCCCGGCACCGGGATCAGCATGACAGGGGGCAGCGCCCAAACCCTCTGATCGCCCTGCTCTGTGTGTGACAGGGTGCGGCACCCCAACCCCCTGATCGGCCCTGCTCTGTGTGTGATAGGGTGCGGCACCCCAACCCCCTGATCGGCCATCGGCCAGCTCTGTATGTGACAGGGCTGGCACCACAAACCCCTGATCCGCCCTGCTCTGTGCGTGACAGGGTGGCACCGCAACCTCCCCATCGACCCTGCCTTGAATGTGACAGGAGGCAGCATCCCAACCCCCCAATCGGCCCTACCCTGAGCATGACTGAGGGTGGCATCGCAACCTCCTGATCCGCCCTGCTCTGTGCATGACGGGGCGGCGCCCCACCTCCCCAATCGTCCCTGCTCTGAGCCCAACCAGGGGCTGCGGGACAGGCACCTAGGGATTGGGCTTGCCCTCTGCCACCCGGGAGTGGGCCTAAGCCAGCGGGTCGTTATCTCCCGAGGGGTCCCAGACTGTGAGAGGGCACAAGTGGGGCTGAGGGAAACCACCCCCCCCCCCCGCCAGTGCACAAATTTTAGTGCACCGGGCCTCTAGTTATGAATAATGCTGCTACAAACATTTGTGTACATGTTTTTGTTTGTTTTGTGTGTCCTTTTCAGGTACATCTCTAGGTACTGTGGACACAGCAGACAAACTCTGCCTTTTGTAACTTACTGGGGACAGACATCAAATAATAGCAAATATGTAGCAAAATTGCAGATATTTTGGGGGCTATGAAGAAGAATTCAGCACAGGAAGAGTATAGAGAATTGGGAGTCATAGTCTTTATAAGAAATACTGTATAAGTTTTCTACTGTTGCTTTAACAAATTACCACAATTTTAGTGGTTTAAAAGAACATATATTGATTATATTACAGTTATGTAAATTAAAAGTCCTATACTCTATTTTAAAAATATATTTTTATTGATTTCAAGAGGAAGGGAGAGGGAGAAAGAGAAACATCAATGATGGGAGAATAATTGATCAGCTGCCTCCTGCATGTCCCTACTGGAGATTGAGCCTGCAACCTGGGCGTGTGCCCTGACCAGGAATCAAACTGTGACCTCTTGGTTCATAGGTATAAGTTCAACCAGTGAGCTTCATTGGCTAGCCAAAGTCCTATACTCTTAAAATCAAGGCGTCACAGGCTCTAGGGGAGAATCCTTTTCCAGATTCCAGAGGTTTCTTATTTTACCTTGGCTTAGAGTTCTTCCCCTTCATCTATCTTCAAAGACAGCAACATCACATCTCTCTCATCCTTCATTTGTTGTCATATCTCTTTCTTATCCTGTGTACATGTTTTTGTGTAAACATATGTTTTCAGTTACTTCGGGTGTATACTTCAGAGGGTAATTGCTGGGTCATATGGTATCTCAAGGTGTAACCTTTTGATGAACTACCAGACTGTTTTCTAAAGTGGCTGCTCAATTTGACATTCCAGTAGTGGATGAGGGTTTCAATTTTTTCACGTGTTCACCAAAACTTATTACTGTCTTTCTTTTAATTCTAGCCATCCTGGTGGGTGCAAAGTGGTATCTCGTTGTGGTTCTGATTTGCATTTTCTTAATGGCTAATGGTTTTGAGTATCTAGTAGCATCTTTTGTCCATTTTTTAATTAGATTATTTGTCTTTTTATCATTGAGCTATATGAGTTCTTTGTATGTTTTAGATATAAGTTTCTTGTTACATCTATGATTTGCAAATATTTTCTCTCATTCTTTGGGTTGTCTTTCATTTTCTACATAGCGTCCTTTGAAACAGCAATTTTTAATTACTTTTAAATGTTTTTAAATTGATTTTTTTAGACAGAGAGGAAGGGAGAGGGGGCGAGAGAGAGAAAAAAACAAAAAACATCCACATGAGAGTAAAACATCCATCGGCTGCTTCCTGCATGCCCCCAACTTGGAATCAAGCTCAAAACCCGGTCTTATGCCCTGATTGGGAATAGAACCAGCAACATGGGATGAGCCACACTGGCCAGGGCACAATTTTTAATTTTAATAAGGTTAATTTATTTTTGTTGTTTGGGCTTTTGGTGACATATCTGAGAATCCATTACCTATTCCAGAGTCATATGATTTACTCTTACGATCTTTTTCTAAGCGTTTTATAGTTTTAGCTCTCACATTTAGGTCTTTTATTAATTTTGAATTAATTTTTGAGTTTGATGTGAAGAAGGATTTCATCTTCATTTTTTTACATGTGGATATCCAGTTGTCCTGTTTTTTTCATCACCATTAACTGAAAAAAACTATTCTCTCCATTGAGTTTTCTTGGCACTGAGATATAGCATAGTTTATATAATAAATGCTGCCACCTTTCTGGAAAAGAATTTGGCAACATAACTTACAGGGTGGGGCAAAAGTAGGTTTGCAGTTCTTTGTATGGAAAATAATATAAGAATAAACTGCCCTGGCCAGGTGGCTCAGTTGGTTGGAGCCATTGTCTTATATATCAAAAAAGGCTGTGGATTCAGCTCCTTGTAAAGGCACATACCTAGGTTGCAGTTTTGCTCCCCTGTCAGGTGTGTACAGGAGGTAACCAATTGATGTTGCACTCTCTCACATCATTGTTATTTTCTCTCTCTCTCCCTTCCTCTCTAAAATGAATAAAAGCATATCCTCAGGTGAGGGTTTAAAAAAAAAAAAGAAGAAGAAGAAGAAACTCTGTTTTGTGTACTCAAAACTGTAAGTCTACTTTTGCTCCACCCTGTATATAGGAGCTTTAAGAATGGTCCTAACTTTGGACTCAGTTTCCACTTTTCAAACGTAACAATTTTTCTCTTTTTAAACCTTAATTTTATGTCTTTTTAAGTTTTTTTTTACCCTCATTCTAAAAATACTCTTTATTTTTTTCTAATAATTTTATCTATTTTAACCTATTTTTACACACCCTAATTCATCTGGAATTTACTTTTGTATTTTCAGGTGACACTGGAATTGATGAACATGTTTCTTTTTCTAGATATATGTAAAGAAATCTGTAGTTTTGGTTGCTGGTAAGAGAGATTTGTCCCTTTATTCTTATTTTTTTAAACAAAATTGCATAAAATTTATGCTCTACTTTCGGGGGTATTTACATCACAGTTTTGGTTCTGTGTTTTTATTTTATTTTTTAAATATATTTTATTGATTTTTTTACAGAGAGGAAGGGAGAGGGATAGAGAGTTAGAAACATCGAAACATCGATGAGAGAGAAACATTGATCAGCTGCCTCCTGCACACCCCCTGCTGGAGATGTGCCTGCAACCAAGGTACATGCCCTTGACCGGAATCGAACCGGGGACCTTCAGTCTGCAGGCCGACGCTCTATCCACTGAGCCAAACCAGGGCTGGTTCTGTGTTTTTAAAGGGAAGTTCTTGTCTTAGCACTTTTTGTCTATTCCCAGTCCCCACCTGGGCAATGAGGACTAAGCAGGGAAGTTTTTAGAGTCTAAGGATGCTTCTAACATGGATTTCAGGCCACTTAGAGTTCATACAACCCTTTCATCTCATTGAGCAACAATTTCAGAGAGTGTTATAAAATCAAGTTGGGAGTGTTAGTGTCAGAATACTAGAGTTGTCTAAAGAATGTTGGTAGTTTCTAAGAATAAGAAGACTGCATGGCTCACCTTTTCCATTTTCTTTGCAGTTAAGAGGTACAATCAGTCTGGCTTGTTATTTTTTAAGGATGAAAGCAACTAAACTCTTATTTCTATAACTAACAGATTGTCAAATACTTTTTGAAAATATTGTCCTGATGTCTGAGTGGAATTTTAATGAAAGGAAAAGAATTTCATAAGCATTAGCAGTTGTACTAGATGTCGTATTAAGGATAAGTTCGTATTATTCTTTTAGGACAGGTAATGAATACTGAAAGTATTCTGGTCACAAGATAATGAAATCCAGAGGGTGGCTCTGATTCTTCTGCTGCATCAGATATTTTTCAATTAAGTTGAACCATATGAAATTGCTAATGTCTGGCTATTTTGGCTACAAAAACAACAGTTTCATATGGTTTAACCTAAGATAGTAACACAGCTTTTCCTGCTCTTGTATATATTGTGGAGTGAGTTGGGTTTTGGTTACTACAGTTAAGAATAAGCAGCATTTTCTTGCTCTGAGACAGTCATACACAGTGAACTTTAATCAGCCTTGTTTCTCAGTTGGTTTATTTCTTTGCTTCTTTATCTTCCTTAAAGTCTTTGATGAATTAAAGAGAACCACACCAGCTGCTTTATCTCTGTGCCCAATATCCATCAACTTTAACATTAGTTTGAAAAATAATTAATGAACATGAATGGGAACTCTAAAAGCTTATTAAATGTTTATTAATTTGTTTTATTTTAGTCTCAGATGCAAACATCAGTGGGAATTGTACCCACACAAGCAATTGCAACGGGCCCCACTGCAGATCCTGAAAAACGCAAACTGATACAGCAGCAGCTGGTTCTACTGCTTCACGCTCATAAATGTCAGAGACGAGAACAAGCAAACGGAGAGGTTCGGGCCTGCTCTCTCCCACATTGTCGAACCATGAAAAATGTTTTGAATCACATGACACACTGTCAGGCTGGGAAAGCCTGTCAAGGTAAGTGCCATTTTCTGAAATCCTACTGGCAAAGCTTAGGATGAAATTTGTCCTTGTTAGTAGCCAGCTCTCTTCTTATAAGGTTCTTGCAATCTATGTCTTTACACACCATCCAGTCAGATGCCACTGGAACACTTAATTGCTGAGGAGAAAGGTGATTTGGTTTAATAATAATATTCTGTGACCTTCTACTGGATGAGGCTGTGCCCAACATTTGTTCTTTACCTCCTTCCTCTGTCACAGAAAATATTTGTCGCTTCTTAAACATAGTCTTCATTATAAATGTCTAGGGCACTGTTTTCTTTTGGGCAGCGTAGCACACACACATGCATGTACAAACCCTTTTCTCAATAATGTCTCTTGCAACTATGTCGTGTGTCAAGCCACTGCCTTGTTCCTCCATACTTTCGTCTTGAGGCTAATCAGGATACCAAGGAAGTTGTCCTGGGTGACTATCCGTGACCTGGGGAACTGTGTGCACCATATCATCTCTGCCGCCTCCTCTCTTCCTGTCACTTACACACCATGTGCCTCCCTTCCCCCTCTTCTATGGCAGACCCCTTGATTCTACCAAAGAAAGTGTTTCTTACTAACTACTATACTTTCCTCTAATCTTTATCTTCTTTCCTTTTCTCTCTCGTGCTCCTAAACCTTGGGGAGATGGTCTACCTGATCTCCCTCTCTCCCTTTATGACATTTGTGAGTTCCCAGCATAACCCTTAAACTGATGGAGAAGCCGAAGGAGGGTTATGCCAGACCTTTAGAAAGAAATCAGTTCTTTAATATGGAAGTGAAGGTAAAGACTGAGAATAACCAGGTTTACTTACCCTTTCAAGCACTTTGAAAAGTGCCCAGGGGGGGCCCTTCAGAATCTCTGCAGACTTCTCATTTCTCTATTTGTATTTCTTCAACAAGAGTATTTAGATGGCTTCATCCTTAAACATACTATAACATTATTATTTTAAATAGTGACCTTGCAGAATCATTTATTCTACCTTTCATTCCAGTTGTTTAGTACTTCAGGTCAAATAGCTTTTGTTTTGTGGGCTGAACCTTAATCACCATCATTCATAACATTGCTTCAATGGGAAGTTTTTGTTTGCAATTCTCAACAGTCGCCTTACAAACTTCTTGGAAAACTGCCTGTTTGTAAGTTGAGGACTGCCTGTACTGTGTTATGGTTACCTTATTACCATTTTCTTATGGAACCTGGCATTATAATTTAGGTGTATTTGAAAGTGTGACGATTTGGATAGAAAAATAACATCTCGTTGTTTTTCTGGTCATAGTTGCCCATTGTGCATCTTCACGACAAATCATCTCTCATTGGAAGAACTGCACACGACATGACTGTCCTGTTTGCCTCCCTTTGAAAAATGCCAGTGACAAGCGAAACCAACAAAGTAAGTGAGCATTGGGGGTAGAGAAGCTTGGAGATAAGAAAATGAGCTATTTCTGAAGAGAATACAGAAACATAGGTAGGAAGCAGGGCAGAAATTATTAACCACAAAGTATAGTAGTGAGTGGAGACATACAGTGACAAAGGATGAAGCAAGCTTAGTGAGTAGACAGTGTCTCATTGTGCTCAGTGGATGTGGTTGTTTTGGAATTTAATTCTCTGCCACCTCCACCCCCCTGTACCAGAATTGGCAGGAATGGGAAAGGATTATCACCAAAGTGACCTACTCTTCCTATTTCTTGAAAGATACTCAGTATCTGAGGATATGAACGTCGCGTCACTAATTGCAGTGACTTTGGGGTGGAACAGGGAAAATAGAAGGACACTTCTTTTGGAATTGGAAACCTCTTACCCCAAAATCATAGATAAGTCAGTCAGGCCAGGTCAGTATAGAATCCCACATGTAGACATTTGAGAGGTTTCCATCCCCCATGGAGCTGCAGCTCCCAGTCCTATTAGCATAACTTACAATTTATTCAGCACAGATTGAGAGTCTCTGCCCCAGACTGGCTGCATTCTGATCATTTCCATTGCTTTGTTGTCTTTGGAGTCATCTGTGTAGCCTTTAGCTGATTGACTGTTTAAGCAGTGATCCCAGTTCAGGAGGCTTGTGTGGGACTCCCAGGGGTTCCCTATAGCCATCAGAGCAGTGAAAAGATGAGCATCTCTTCCCAGTTTCAAGCCCTTTCCTGTTATTTTAGAGGTAAAACAGTGGTCTTGGGTGTGTCCCTCAGTTTGGACAGATAAGACGTGCTTTTCAATATCATGTTACCTCTTTGGCTGGAGCTTCTCCCTGTGACTTTGAGCACAGCACAGTCTTTCTAGTCCTCCATCTTGTCTGTGACATCTTGCCACCCTCCCTTGTTTGTGGTTACATGTTCATTCCTCTCATTCTTGATCATCTTCCTCAAGACCCCACTGCTACCTGGAGAATGTGCTGCTTTTCTTTCTAGTTTGCAAGTGGTACAAGGAAAGGTGGAAAAGCTCATGTTCCTAAGTGCCAGGGAGTGGAGCACCGGTGATGACCCAGGTGCTTTTCCTTTAAGTCCAGCTCACCCCCTCCTGAGAGGATGTCTATGAGCTGACTCTGCTCAGCAGTGTCCATGTCACATAGGAGAGACATCCAGGGGTCATAGGCCCGTTATTCTCCTTCCCTTCCTAGAGAAGGAGTCATACTAAGTTTCCTTTCAAAGTTACTTACCAAAATGAGTTAAATTAATTTTTGATTGATCAAAATTTTAATTAATAAAAATTTCCAGGACATCTTTCATATAAATTGAAAGTCTAGGAATCTGGGTATTCTAGAACAAAATGTTTGGGACAATAGTTCTAGTAGAATACAGTCTGTTTTTCCTCTAAGTTAGTATAAAACCATTTTTTAAACTAGTATATTTTGATGGTTACAATTTCTTGTGTTTTAGGATGCATTTCGGTAATAGGCTTTTTTAAGTGCTAAAATATTCATTTGAGTTTATAGTTGTGCAGTATTAATTCTATGAATCCTATATAATAAAAGCCTAATATGCTAAGTGTCTGGTCCTCCTGTCAGCCATTCAACCAATCAAATGTAATATGCTAATGTTATGCTAAGGACACTCAACTGCTCGCCGTGATGTGCACTGACCACTGGGTGCAGACAGTCAACCAGTCGACCAGTTGCTATGACATGCACTGACCACCAGGGGGCAGACGCTCCAACTGGTAGGTTAGCTTGCTGCTAGGGTCCGGCCGATTGGGACTAAGCAAGACTTGCTGGACACACCCTAGAGCCCTCCTGTGGCCCCTCCCCAGCTGACCAATCCCAGGTTCTTCCCCAGCCCCAATCGTGCACCAGTGGGGTCCCTCGGCTTGGCCTGCACCCTCTCACAATTCAGGCTGAGGGCCCGCGCGCACACGCCCCCACTCCCCACCCCCGCATGAATTTCATGCACTGGGCCTCTAGTAATGAGACAAGAATTCATTCTGAACTTTTAATTTGGGGTGTGGCTTTTCTGGGAGCTTTTGTTTTTAGTATATATCACCATGACAATTGTAAACTTTAGTGATTTCTCTTTTTAAGAAACATGAATGTGGTTTTTGTTTAAGAAAAAAAAAAAGAAATGTATGTGGTTTTTTGTGGGGTTTTTTTTAAACATCCTTATAACTCTCTGGCTGTTGTGACAATTTATCTGGTGCGTACTCTCTGAAGTGGTAAACCACAGTGTTTCTACTAGTCATAATGTAAGGTGTTACCAGGGTGATTTTATTATAGTCATGGTAATATTTAAATTATTTTTGTACAAAGTTTTAGTAATTTTTCATGAAAGAAATGAAAGCTCCTATTTAAAAATTATTAAATGCTTCTCAAATTAGGTTTCAACTTTGAGTGTATTTTTTTGGCTCTAACAATAGTTGTGTGATTATAGAAGAGTTTGAGATGATGAGTGAGCAAGTTTCAACGATATCTTTTCTGTAAATGTTTGTTGGTATTTTTCAACTCTTCTAAAGCAAATTGTGCTTAAACGTATGAACACTTGGTTTAGGCAGTAGAGAAGAAATGTGGATTCATCCTTCTAGTATAGTGCTTCTCAACCTTGGCTGCACATTAGAATCACCTGGGAATCTTTTCAAAATCCTGATTTCTGGGCCTCATCCTCTGGAAATTTTCTTTGTTACTAATGCTGTGGCCCTACCCCATAACAAAGAAACAGAATTTCTAGAGGATGAGGCCCAGAAGTCAGGATTTTTAAAAGATTCCCAGGTGATTCTAATGTGCAGCCAAGGTTAAGAACCACTGTCCTAGTACCTTAAAGTCAGTTCCAGAGTCAGAATATCTACATTAAAAATGATGTGACAGTGGTATTACTCAAAGGAACAAGGTAGAGAGAAGACACTAGTATTGGCAATCCTTGAGGAGAGAAGACCGGACTTTGCTGGAGGGTAAGGCTTAATGGAGCCCAATTTCAATAAAGTAACAATAAAATATTCTAAACAGCATGGATAGTGTCAGCAGAGCTGACATGTCTATAAGGGCAGAATCTGACAGGACTCAGAGGTTCCTGTACAAACAAGGTAATTCAGGGAGAGAGGGACTCTTCGTTCTGAGGTGGTGAGGACCCCTGGGGCTATCTCAGATCCAGCTGTGCCCGCATGTGGAGCATGTGCCCTGTGCCACCAAGGCTGTGTGCTTTTTAGGCAGGGTTTCCCACAGATGCTTACCTCACCTGGTGCACACATTTTTACCATCTTACTTCTCTCATTGATGTCTCTAAGAACCTACCAGAAAAACCTGTGGAGCTAACCTGAGGTTGTTTGACATGAATCTCAGACCATTGGTTACCTTTTTGGCTTATGTTGTTGAGATTTTGATTTTTCAGTTTTCTAGAGATTCTATAATCACTGATCTCATGCTATCTATCCCTTACAGAGATAATCAGAATTTATTGAATAATTAGGACTTTCCAAGGAGTATATCTAATATCAGTCCTGGCATCTGATTCTCATTAATTCTAGTTCATAGGGTGGTATGGAGGACTGGAGCTGTGTGGACACATGACCAAATTCCCTATTTGAACTCACTTGCCTCATCAGTGAAGTTTTTTTTTCTACTCCCAAGTGTAGTCCTCAGACCAGGAACATGGGCACTCCCAGGTGGCTTGTTAGAAATATAGACATTGGGCCCTAGCCGGTGTGGTTTATTTAGTTGGTTGAACGTCGTCCGGTACACTGTAAGGTTGCTGGTTCAACTCGCAGGTTGTAGGTTCTATCCCTGGTGCATGTGGGGGGCAACTGGCTCTCATATTATTGTTTTTCTCTCTCTCCCTCTTCCTCTCTCTCTCTAAAATCAATTTTTTAAAAAAGATTTTTAAAAGAAATGCAGACATTAGAGCCTCATACCAGGCTCTCTATATTAGTATCGGCATTTTAACAAATTGCCATGTTATTGGTATGCACATGAGTGGCTGATATGCTCTTCTTTAAATGCCTTGAGGAGATTTGAGTCATTCTCTGGGGGAAACCAACTCAGAGACCCACAAGGACTGTCAAATGGATGCTATAGGGTCAGCCCCAGAGTCAAACTGAACCCATTTACTCATGCAGCATGAGCCCATTGACAGAATGTCAACCAGCAGCCCTCTAGTCTGTTGCTTGAATACTTCCACTGGCTCTCTCCCTAGCCTGGCTGTTCTAATTTTAGGCAACTCTGATTGTTTTAAACACCTTGCTTCATGATACTGTGTCCAACTCTACCTCCTTAAAACTTCTGCTCACGAAGAGTAACCTCTTAGGTGCTCAGTAAGTGTTTGTTGAGCAGGCTCTTGTTCCACCTGAGAGGTCTCAGAGATTCTCAGACACTTCTTTTGACAGACTGTGGTTGGCATGGGAAGCAGAGGAGGCAGTAGAACTTAAATGTCTATAGGGACAGAGTGGTGGGCTTGTTTGTCCCTGATTTACCTGGTAAGTACCAGTCAATCATTGGTGATGTGTTTGATCAGAACCGTGTTGTCCTTGCTCTTCTGAGTAACATAGTGTTTCCCACTCCTGAGTCGTTTGGCTTCTAAAGAAAAACTGTTGGAAGGTTTGTGCAATCTTATTTTATTGTTTGTTTGTTTGTTTGTGCATTCTTGCTCAATGGTGGATTGATGTGAGGCCTGGCAACTGGGCTAGGATGTTCCCTTTTATCCTGTCCTGTGTACAAGAAGATGCTGGAAAGGAAGCAGGCCTAGCACGCATGGCACCTGCAAAGCATTGTGTGGGAGCAACTCTGCAGAGATGTGTATACAGGCCTGAGTAACTTCCAGTACAACTTTTTCAGTAGAAATCTTAGTGGTGACTAGATAGTAAGTAGTTGCTTTGCCTGCTTAATGATATGTGTCCCACCACTCTGACAAAGCTTTGGAATTTAATGTGTCAATTTTTGTTGGATTTTCAATTGAGTTCGGTTTTATTGAGAATGATTGGGGACTGAAGTTCCTGGTGAACTCAGTTTGCAAGTTAGTATACTATGCATGGAACCTACAGAAGAACAATCTTTATGCTCAATAGGGAAGGACTGCCTTGGATCTGCATGAAAAGTGACAGTGAGTCCTGGAAACAGACCCACTGCAAAACATAGCCTTTTGTTTCCTAGGTCATGGGATCCTGATGAAGCTGTGACAGAAGGGGAGTAATAGAGCAGTGGCGGTGTCAGGGAGTGGTTTGAAGATGTGCTAGTAGCAGGAATGCCAACTAATACAACAGTGTGTGACATGGCAATTGATTGTGTATGCAACTGTATAGCATTAGCTCAAAGAAAGGGAAAAAAAGATGTAAAGATGCGAAAAAGAATAAGAGGTTTTGACATTTAAGGAGATAAATGTCAGTAATGTATAAAATTGATTAATGTGGACAGCCTCATTATCAGTGACTAGAGGCCTGGTGCATGAAATTCGTACACTGGGGGTGGAGGGTGTGTCCCTCAGCCCAGCCTGCACCCTCTCCAATCTGGGATCCCTCTCACAGTCCGGGACTGCTGGCTCCCAACCGCTTGCCTGCCTGCCTGATTGCCCCTAACCGCTTCTGCCTGCCAGCCTGATCACGCCCTAACCTTTCCGCTGCCAGCCTGATCGATGCCTAACTGCTCCCCTGCTGGCCTAATTGCCCCCAACTGCCCTCCCCTGCTGGCCTGGTCACCCCCAGCTGCCCTCCGCTACTGGCCTGGTCCCCCCTACCTACCTTCCCCTGCAGGCCTGGTCACCCCCAGCTGCCCTCCCCTGCCAACCATCTTGTGGCTGTGGATGCCGCCATCTTTGAGGGCATGGCAGTCAGCATATTCCTCCTTATTGACTGCGGGTGCCTCCATCTTTGAGGGAGGGACAGTCAATTAGCATATTTCCTCCTTATTGGCTGTGGGCGCTGTCATCTTTTTGTGATGGTGTGAGGGTCAATTAGCATATCCCCTCTTTATTAGATAGGATGCCAGATGAAGTATTGCTGTTCTTAGCACTTCTTTAATTTTTGTTCAGCCTAAAGAACTTAGTGCTGCCTGGCTGGGGGTGGGAGGTGTCTGAAGAAGGCCAGTCATTCTGCTAGACTGCTACAGCTCACTTGAACTCTGCAGGGGACTTTACAAGGCACCTCGACATACAAAGTCAAGAGAGTCACACATTGGTCCCACCTTAGGGAATGTACAAGGAAGGTGAGATGAGCATGATCTTCCCTGATAGAGAGATGCAGTTTTACACTTGCTAAGTGATTAGTCTATTGTCTTTCCCAACGTTCTGTGCTCCATGAGTGCAGGCTTTGTGCTCACACTGTATCCTGAAGCCTAGCAAGCAGTCTGTACTAACTTAATTGGTAGAGTAAGGAAGTGAATATGTGAAGTGTAGCTGCCCAAAGAGAAGCAGAGCCCTAGTAGGTGATGTGAGAATTCAGGGAGGAATGACTGCTGCCCAAGAGAGAAATCAGGAAAATGTTCATGGAGGGATGGTAGCATCTTGAGCTCCCAAAACAGAGTTTATGATTGCTTTTACCTGATAACTCCCCCTTCAACCAACCATCACCCCAATAGTAAATGTCTGTGTTTTCTTACTCTGAAGTAGTATGTCATCTACTACCAGCATTTGGACTCAAATTGGGCCATGCTTAAATGTCAGACATCTTTTATTTGTACTTTGTTTTCCTTGCCTCTGATTGTTACAAATGCCAAGTTCCAAATGCTTGCTTGTCTCTTGATAGGTATGTTTTTTAAAAATATAGTAATGTTTTATGTTTAGGAAATAAATGCTTTTTAACATAAACACAACTACAGTGACCACGTTAACAGCTTCCATGGGATTGTCTGGCTGCCTTGAAAAAGACCTTGGACTTGGGAATGGAATTCGCCCTCAGATGGGGACATTTTGGCTAAAAGGATGCCATTTGGCAGACTGGTGCAGCCATTATGGAAAACAGTATGAAGTTTCCTCAAAACATTAAATAGGAAACTGCCATTTGACCTAGTGATCCCATTTCTAGGAATATATCCTAAGAAACCCAAAAACCCAATCAGAAAGAACGTATGCACCCCTGTGTTCATAGCAGCACAATTTGCAATAGCTAAGATCTGGAAACAGCCCAAGTGCCCATCAGTAGATGAGTGAGTAAAAAAGCTGTGGTACATTTATACCATGGAATGCTATGCAGCAGTAAAAAAAAAGAATCTCTTACCCTTTGAGACAGCACGGAGGGACCTGGAGAGTATCATACTAAGTGAAGTAAGTCGGTCAGGGAAAGACAAAGTACCACATGATCTCACTCATGTAGAATCTAAGTAACAAAATAAACTGGTGAGAGGAGTGGATCCAGAAACATGGACGCATGGAACAGAGTGCAGAATTTGAGGGAAGGCAGAGGAGGACGGGTGGGTGGGGGGTAATCAACCATGGGCCTTGTATGCATATATGCATGTCCCATGGACAGACAATGGGGTGGAGAGGGCTAGAGGGGGTCAATGGGGGAAAATGGGGACATATGTAATACTTTCAACAAACAATAAAGAATTATTTTAAAAAAAGAAAAGGATGGCATTTTGGGCCCTGGCTTGTGTGCTAAGTGGTTAGAGCGTTGGCCTGAGCACAGAAGGGTCTCGGGTTCAATTCCCGGTCAAGGGTTGCAGTTTCAATCCCCAGCCCCAGTCAGGCGCGTGTGGGCGGCAAACAATCTATGTGTGTCTCTCATCAGTGTTCCCTCTCCCCTTCCCCCCCCCTTTCTCTGCCTCCTTTCCACTCTCTCTAAAATAAATGGGAAAAATATCCTCAGGTGAGGATTAACCAAAAAATAAAAAATAAAAGGTTGGTATTTGGGGAAGTGTGGATGAAAGTGGAATATAATAGAACTTGTCACTAAAGCATAACTATTATATTGCATCTTCACGTAGAAATGAAAGGCTGCATACATTGTTTTTTAAAATTCCTTTTTACAATTGGTCATTATGTGTAACAAATGTAGTCTGGGTCTCTTTCTTATACCACAAGGTGATAGAAAAATAAATCATCCTACCATTATTATTTTCCTTTTTACATCATAGTGCTTTTAGAAAATTTAGCATGTTGGTTTCAGGAGTACAATGAGCACGATTAAAGTTTTGGGACATACTATTAGAAAAAAATAAAGATATTCTATATGATTTATTTTAGATACACACTTGTCATAAAGTGCATCTTGGGAATCTTTTCATTTATTGTAATGAGATGCTTGGTGTGTATAATTGTAACTAATGAACATTAATGAGTTTGAGATCTGAATATCCTTATTTAGAAAAGTTAACAGTATGGAATGTGTAATTACCAAGTTTTTTCACACATTTAATTAAGTTACTCTGGTAAGTATTTGAGTTGTTTATGTTATACTTGCACTGATGGTTAAATGTGAGAATATAAACACGTAATGGTCTGATTTTGAAAAAAGGCCTTAGTATAGTATCTTATGTATTAAAGACCATATGTTATAGTATCAATTTTATCAGCTAATTATAATATGACTCTAAAGTTTGGGGAAGTTGGACAGAAGGGAACTCTTAAGAATAAATAGTATGTCATAAAACTTATTATATGGTAACTGCTCACCAAATAAGAATATTTGGATGGATGGATGAATGGATGGATGGATGGACGGACGGACGGACTAATGAATTGTATTTGAAATGATCAAGGATTTGCAAGTTTGGGGTCATCTGTTAGTTAACTTTGAAGCTATTGGGAATGAGGTTCTTTATGTTGTCATGGATTTTCCTTTAAAGAAGCTAATGGTGGTTGCAGGAGGCAGAGCCCAGGTCCTGAATATCAGTGAAGCTGAGATAACACCTGGCTAAAAGAAAATCCAAGCTTTTTTCTATCTATTAATTTCAACTAGATCAGTCAGCCAAGTACATTCTTTCTTGATTAGCTTTACATAGAGAGCTCAGCATGGTGCCCTTTTGCATAGGAAACTCATAGGAAAGAAAGGTGTCATGTTAATGCAGTCATTGTACACGTAAGTTTCGAGGCATTATGATACTGTTATTTAGAAGATCACATCATAGATTTATTAATAAGTGATTGACTGAGCATCACCTCTGCTCCTTGTTAATCCTTCTGACTTGTACAGGTGGGTAGTGAAGGACCCAGGGAGAGTAGCAGCAGGAGGGGGATGCCTCTTAGTTCATCTCAGTGATGGCTGGAGACCTCCCCCCACCCCCCTCAAAGAATCAAAACATTTTCTGTTATCATGTTTGCCACTTCCCTAGAACTGACTTATTCTGAGACTTTGATACATATTAATTTTTATTAAGTGATCTCTGATATTATGGTCTTGTTACTTTCTAAAAGAGAAGCTTGGATTTTCTTTAGCTTTTTGCTTCTCAGCTACTGGCATACAGAATAGATGAATAGAATAGGATCCTTCTCTCTGCACACCTCCTTCCTTGGTAGCCTTGTTCTAATACTTCATGACATATAGATAGTCTGATAAATTTTTACTTGTTTCTCAGTAATTTAAAAATAATTTATGGGCTTCTACCTATTGCTCACCTTTTTTGTTTGTTTGTTTGTTGTTCTAGCCATCCTGGGATCTCCAGCTAGTGGAATTCAGAACACAATTGGTTCTGTTGGTACAGGCCAGCAGAATGCTACTTCTTTAAGTAACCCAAATCCTATAGACCCCAGCTCCATGCAGCGAGCATATGCTGCTCTTGGACTTCCCTACCTGAACCAGCCCCAGACGCAGCTGCAGGTTTCTGGCCAGCAACCAGCACAGCCTCAAACTCACCAGCAGATGAGGACTCTCAACCCCTTGGGTAAGTGAAGGAACTCTTGAAAACTTCTTTGTCCTAATACAGCATGGAAATGACAAGTCTTCTTGGAACCAGAGGCTATTTTCAGTTTAATTTCAAATTAATAAATGTATATATTATGGTGATGGTATCTTGTAAATTGAAAGAAAAAAAAAAACTTCCAGGAAAAGGCAAATATTTCCAATTCATGGAATATGTTACAGGCTTGTTAAAACAGTAGCATTTGCCCAACATTTTTGTTGCTTGTGCCACTTCTATCTGGACAGTTTTAATAAAGGGGACTTGATATGGCTCAGAATGCAAAGTCTCAAGTTAGAATTATGGTTGTACTACTTGCATTGATTCTCAGTAGATCATTTATTTAATGGATAACTTATAGATGGTCTGCCATTTCCAGCACGTCTTGGTTATGGGTTATCCCACTGCTGGAAGTGACCAGCCAGGACATGGACTGGTTAACAGGAGTCTCAGAAAATCTCTCCTGTCTCAGCCTTCTCCATGTACCAGTGTATTAGTATTGCCTAGTGTAATCTTATCCCATTATTTGCCAGTGTTTGGTCTTTTGTTACACAGCTCCAAAATTTTTGCCACCTCTGCATATTGTGTACTTAATATTTTTCAAGTCGACATAGTCCTTTTTAAAAATACATATATATTTTTTAATATATTTTTATTGATTTCAGAGAGGAAGGGAGAGAGAGAGAAAAAAACATCAAAGATGAAAGAGAATCATTGACTGGCTGCCTCCTGCACACCCCTTACTGTGGGTCGAGCCCGCAACCTGGGCATGTGCCCTTGACTGGAATCGAACCTGGGAGCCTTCAGTTCACAGGCCGACTCTCTATCCACTGAGCCAAACCAGCCAGGGCTAAATCGACATAGTCCTTTTAAAATTAGGCTTAAGCCAAGCAGTTATGTCAGTCAAGTTAAATCAAGGTCATTGTACTAGTTTTGTTTCTTTTTTTTCTTCTTTTTTTTGGTATTTTATTTTAATGGCTCTTTGAAAACATCTCATTTGTTGCTTTTTGGAAAGCAACTTCCCTAATGCATATCTAACTTCTACTAACCAGGAAACTAGTTTGGAGTCCTAAGACCTGAATTCTAATTCTATTCCTATTGATGGTTTAATTTGGGATAAGACTGTTAACTTCTTTTATCCTAGAAGATGAATACTGTAGACAAATTGACCTTTTATGCTTTTCACCTACACTTAGTATCTATGATTTTAGTTTCTGATATACAAAAGAAATAGATGACATATATGTGACAAGTCAGTTTAATTGTTTAGAGCATGATATTAATAAAGCCAGGATCAAAATCTAAAACTAAAATGGATCATTTCTGGTTTTTTCCACCACCTTATAGTTACTTATGATACCATCCAGCCTCCATAAAACTGTCTTATTTTAATTATATGATACAGTGGGAAAGAGTCTGCACCTGAACTTGTATTACAAGTCAATCACCATTATTGAAAATATAACTTGCAGAGTTCCTGCCATAGTGTTTGTTATTATACTCATTAAGAATTGCTTATTCATATAGTGACTTGAACTCTTAAGTGTATATTATAATTTAGGATTTGATTTCTTTTCTGTTTTTAAAGGAAATAACCCAATGAACATTCCAGCAGGAGGAATAACAACAGATCAGCAGCCACCAAACTTGATTTCAGAATCAGCTCTTCCAACTTCCCTTGGGGCCACAAAGTAAGACCCATGTTTCAGTTGGCTCCTGTGTGATAGTCACACATGAAAGTGGGCTGGGAATCACACAGAACGCCATAATTCTTTCTAAATGTGAGGCAGAGAAAATAGTTTGGGTGGAGGCATGCTATTTTTCTTTTAATTATAAATGTAGAGCAGATAATAGATAAAACATGGTTTCTATTTTGTTGTACATTCACCACTTGGCTCTCCTAACTTAAACTTTTTAAGTCTCATATGGTTGAAGGCCTTACTTAAATGAAGCACATTTGAGTCACTTTAATAGATGGCTGAAGTTCTTGTTCTTCCCATAGCCCACTGATGAATGATGGCTCAAATTCTGGAAACATTGGAACCCTCAGCACTATACCAACAGCAGCACCTACTTCTAGCACTGGCGTTCGGAAAGGCTGGCATGAACATGTCACCCAGGACCTGCGGAGCCATCTAGTGCATAAACTGTATGTTCCCACCTCACCCATTATTCACATGTGACAGAAACATTTTGTGGCTGATAGCATTGTGACAATTTTGCACTTTATTATCAGGATCTGATTTAATTCCTAAGTGGTTCCAGGTGATAGTACCCTAGCAGCTAAAGGGACTCACATCCTTTTTAGGGAATCACAGACACTGCTGGCAGGCCAGAGAATCCCAGACCCCGCATCCCCAGTGAGGGGCATCAGAGCATTCATAGCTCTACTCTGTAGAGGAGCATGAAATGTAAGCCATGTCACAGAGGCCAACACTCCCAGTGCAGCTAGATATGTACTCTGAGCTCTGGGATACATGAGGGGGCTGGGATTAGCTCAGAAGCTAATTTATGGATCAAGATTATGTTTCTGGAGACCCCTGAGAATTGGGGGAATTTGGGCCTAGTGAATACAGATTGCATGACAGTACCATCATATATATAGTCAGTGAACGTGCAGAGTTAATAGTTAACTTTCGCAAGCTAGTTAAATTAAATTGAAGGTGAAGTTAACCAATGATTCTCTTGGAGTTTTCTTCATTATTTTAATAAAAAAAAATTTGTAATAAATAGTTTAAAAGTAGGAATTCAAAATCATATTATTCTTGCCCAGCTGGTGTAGCTAAGTGGTTGAGCATCAACCCATGAACCAGGAGGTTGCTGTTCAATTCTCGGTCAGGGTATATGCCTGGGTTGTGGGCTTGGTCTCCAGTGTGGGGTATGTAGGGGGCAGCCAATCAGTGATTCTCTATCATCATTGATTTTTCTCTCTCTCTCTTCCTCTCCCTTCCTCTCTAAAATCAATAAAAAATACTTTTTAAAAAATTGTATTATTCTTGAGATGACCTAGCATTTATTGCTAATAGCAAAATACTGTTTTGGACTTGTAGATAAATCAACAGGTTAGTATTGTCTCTAGAGAATGACTTCATTTGTGTACTCATATTCTAGGCAAGAGAGATTTGGGATTTCTCTCAACAGTGTATCACCCCTGTAGGTAGATAAGCTTCTCTTTCCATGTCACATATAAAGTGGCAAGATACTGATGTATTGAAAGTGGGTTGATAGAATATGTTGTCCTCCTAGCGTCCAAGCCATCTTCCCAACACCTGACCCTGCAGCCCTGAAGGATCGCCGCATGGAGAACCTAGTGGCCTACGCTAAGAAAGTAGAAGGGGACATGTATGAGTCTGCCAACAGCCGGGTAGGTTGCCTTACTTATTCCAGCCTGCACATACCTGTGGTAGATATAACTGCATCTGTCTGGCTGGCTTGTCTGGAAGTGGGGATATGTTAGTTGGGTAAGCCTATCACCTTGAGGAGCCTGACCAGAGAGACTTAGCAGATAAGAAATTGGGTCCCATCTGCCTGGTGTGGCTCAGTGATTGAGCATCGACCTATGAACCAGAAGGTCCCTGTTAGGGCACATATCTGGGTTGCAGGCTCGATCCCCAGTGTGGGGCCTGTAGGAGGCAGGCTGATCAGTGATTCTCTCATCATTGGTGTTTCTTTCTCTCTCCCCCTCTCCCTTCCTCTCTGAAAAAAGAAAAAGGAAAAAAAAAATTAGGTCCCTGCACAACTCTCTTTGTTTACTATAGTATCCACCACTACAGGTAAATGTGGTATACAAAATTGCATTTTATCCATGGATGCCATGTCCATGTCCATGTGGGCGTTGTTTGTTATGCTTATACTATGTTATTGCCAGCACCAGTGAATATCCAAGAAGAAGTTCAACTGTGGAAAGAAATGTAACATGCATTTAGTACCTACTGTCTATTAAATCTTGTAATGTAACTAGTTCAACAAGAATTTTGGCCTTTGGTTTATTAGTTAGAAGTGTTGAACACTTACTTTGTTAGTGTACTTAATAAAAAAGTTCATTAATTTTTTAGGACATACAAACCAGATCATTTTTTATAGTTTTGACTACCTAATGTTATTGCTCTTCAGGATGAATACTATCACTTATTAGCAGAGAAAATCTATAAGATACAAAAAGAACTAGAAGAAAAACGGAGGTCGCGTTTACACAAACAAGGCATCTTGGGTAACCAGCCAGCCTTACCAGCCCCCGGGGCGCAGCCCCCTGGGATACCACAGTCACAACCTGTGAGACCTCCAAGTAAGGACTTCATTTCCTTCTATCAGCCCTTAATCTGTTTGCTTGTTTTTCCTTCTGTATTTGGGGTGTGTTTCTAAGTATATAGAATTATGTTCTCAGGAAGCCCACATTTTGGAGACTGATAGTGGTCATGACCTTGTACATTGGCCTATGTTTAGACATTGAGTCTCTTGTGGAGAGGTCCTTTAAAGGGTTTGCAAGCATCGAATGTCCAGTGCTTTGGGACCTGTTGACTGGTTTTTTCTTTAAGTTTGAAATACTCAAGATACATTCCTTATTCCTCAATCAAGGATTATTTTAAATAACTTTTTTTTTCCCCTGCCATTATAGATGGGCCCATGCCCCTGCCAGTGAATCGCATGCAGGTTTCTCAAGGTATTTAACTATTGCTGTGAATCATATTTCTGTTTACCATTCAACAGCCACAAAGTGCATTGTTTCTCTTTTCCTCTTTATTTCTTTATAGTGCTTCTTTTTCCTTACATTCCTTATTGTTGATGAGCAGAATTCATTTCCACAGGCAGTATGAATATCAGTTGTATTTGGATTCAAGAGAGGTCATTACTTTTAGGAAGAGTCTCACAAAACATTGTGGGTGGGGTAAGGAAACGTTTATGAATGTGTGAAAGGAGAGCATCAGGCCAGTCCTGGGGCAGCAAGCGAGCAGCACGGGAGGTGAGGTGGAGAAAGTGCAGTGGCTGCTCTGGGCCCTGTGAGTGCAGGTGGTCAAGCCTAGCCAGCAGGATTTACACTCAGAGAGTCTGCATCAGGCTGAGGTGCTGGCAGCTGGTCTCAACAACTTTTAAAGGTTCTTTGTCAGGTTGAAATTTACTAGTTTTTGCTTGGTTGAAGCCATCGTTTTAGTTTGGGAGTTTGGGGATGAGGGACATTTCAAACCTTTTACTAATTGAGACTTGAACAGTAAGGTGTTTTCACAGGTTGTGAAATAAGGTGGTGACATTACCCAAAGATTCTAAAGCAAGGCTTGGCTCTGCTGTTAGTAAAGTAGTTTGGGAGGGGAGAAAAGGTCATTTTTTAAGTTTGCAGTAATCTTATTGCATATTGAAAAAGACATGGTAGATAAACTGATAATATAAAGGAAAGAGTTGACAGAGGATTGTAGGAAATTACAAAGAAGGAGAGGCTGTGGTCTGAAGACACTTAGCAGCTAGTGAAGTGTCTTCCATGGTGTAACATTTCTGCGAACAATGAGCAGCCCCAGGACAGCAAAGGAACTGCGAAAATGGGATTTTCTCATCTGTAGAGAGAAGGCTGAGAGCTGGCCACCTTTGGATGCTTTCTAAACACTTAACTTGTTTGCAAAATTGAAACCATATTTTGAGTCTTATCCCAGATTCTAACAATAAATATAAACCCAGCTGAAGAGCTAGGAGGCCAGGGTGGGAGTGGAGGTGATGGGGGGATGAGAATGGGTTTCCTGCAGGAGAGAAAACGGAAGCCACATGCTTCAGCAGGTGTTAGTGAGAGGTTGGCTCAGACTGGTGCCCTGGCCTTAGTTAGCACCTCTTCCATAGTTGGTGGGAACATCTTCCCGATGTAGCCTTGTCTCCTTAGTCACTTTGATGCTTTTTGATCGGGGTCCTGCCATACTGATCAGTGCTTCCTCAGCCTTATTTTTTTGTGGTTTACCTGACTTTCTACCCTCATCTCCTCATTTTGTCCTACCCCTCCGATCCCCACCATGCCACCCTCACCAGCATTGATGCCATTTTTCCTGGATATGAAAATTCTGTTACTTAATCATCTGATTAGCTGGGTGATTTGCTTTCAGTTGTATGTGTTGTGTATGTGTTCCATGTTATTTTGCTTAGAGTTTATTGGGCAAGTTGTAATTCTGTTTCCCTGTGGATGCTTTTCCTAATGAACTATTGTGGGTACATTTACAGGGATGAATTCATTTAACCCGATGTCCTTGGGGAATGTACAGTTGCCACAAGCTCCCATGGGACCGCGTGCAGCATCCCCCATGAACCACTCTGTCCCAATGAACAGCATGGGCTCCGTTCCAGGGGTAAGTCCTGCTTGCCTTAACTGTGCTGAGAAGGCCTTGCCCAAATAAGGAAAATTCTCTAAGCAGTAAAATTGTAGATTGTCTAGAATCCTATGGTACCTGTTCCTTTGGATTTGGGTTATGCTTTATTTCTTTCATCTCTCGCGCTCTCTCTCTTTCTCTCTCTCTCTTTCTTGTCTTCATTACTGTAGTGAAAATTATTTGACCATTATTTTATTTGAATGCCAATTTCATAGGGAATTATGACTCTTTCAGAAGATGGAGTTCTGTAGATGGAATAGACAGCCTCAGTTTTGTGGCCAAGAGGGACTTGTCAGTGTATGTTGACTCCTAGAGCTGACTCTCCTGCAGCTGCTTTCTAAATGCTTCATAGAACTCAGAAAAACATATCTCGAACTTTAAATTATAGCATGCTATTGATTTCTATCTAGAGGACAATCTGAAGCCCACTCATTAGAGACTTTGCATTCGAAAGCTGGCAAAGTGCCTTGGAGCTGTAAGGTCTTAATGGTGTTTCTTTTCCCAAGAGGGAGGGAGGATTTGAAGATTTCTGTCTCTTCTACTTTATCTTGAATACTTTGGCTTTTGTCCTCTGAATTCTCAATGATGCTTGTTGTCTTTTAGATGGCCATTTCTCCTTCCCGAATGCCTCAGCCTCCAAACATGATGAGCGCACATGCCAACAACATGATGGCCCAGGCGCCCACACAGAACCAGTTCCTGCCTCAGAACCAGTTCCCTTCATCCAGTGGGGCAATGAGTGTGAACAATGTAGGCATGGGGCAGCCAGCGGCCCAGACAGGCGTGTCACAGGTACCGTTGGCCTTTGGGCCACCCACATTGATACAGCCCCAGCTTCCTACTGACCTGACTATGTCTTTTTTCGTGGAAATTAGAATTCTAGACTACACATTTGATTTTTACCTTTCAGCATCTCTTGATATTGTCCTTATTTTATCCTGTCATTTTTACCTTGTTTGGAATGACTCTTAACATCTTGGGGTGAAGAACTTCATGTAAAACTAGAGTGGGTTGTGGTTTTTTGGTTTGTGTGCTTTTGCATTTTGATTTTTGTTGTTGTCTTTTTCTTGGTTTTTACTTGTGTCTTTTAAATTCTAAGTTTCATATGCAAATCTGAGAGACACTGAATTTTAAAGAGCGAGTAAGGAAGGGTCCCATGAGTTCACTGCTAATGACTTTTGGTTTGTGTATTTTGTTACCTGTCCCTGAACTGTCCAAGTGAAGTCAGGCTAACTGGATCAGTTGAGTAGTTATCCTTTTATTCAGTGTGTTTTTACTTATTCAGTCTAAAGCTGAAGAGAACTATTTTCCATTCATTTTACTCCCTTTTAAAATATATATATATATATATATATTTTTTTTATTAATTTCAGAGAGGAAGGGGAAAGGGAGAGAGAGCTAGAAACATCATTGATGAGAGAGAATCACTGATTGGCTGCCTCCTGCGTGCCCCACCTGGGGATCGAGCCTGCAACCTGGGCATGTGCCCTGACCAGGAATCAAACAGTGACCTTCTGGTTCATAGGTCTATGCTCGACCACTGAGCCACTGCGCCCGGGCATTTATTCTGTATTTTTTGTTTTATTCAGAAGCAGGCCTTGATTGCAGGCTCCTCCCTGTCCTGGGCCCTCACGAGGGCATGTACAGGAGGCAACCAATCGATGTGTTTCTCTCCATTTTACTGCCTTTTTAAAACCCTTTTGTTGTTATAGTATAGTAGTGTTGCTGTATGTATATGTACATGTATTTAAAATAGGCCAAACCTGCCCTGGCCTGTTTGGCTCAGTGGATAGAGCGTCGGCCTGAAGACTGAAGGGTCCCAGGTTCGATTCCAGTGAAGGGTGTGTACCTTGGTTGCGGGCACGTCCCCAGTGGGATGTGTGCAGGAGGCAGCTGATCGATGTTTCTCTCTCATCGATGTTTCAAACTCTCTACCCTCTCCCTTCCTCTCTGTAAAAAAAAATCAATAAGATATATTAAAAAATAATAATAAATAAATAAAATAGGCCAAACCTTCCTCTAAAATATGAAAATCGTGTTTTAATTTTTTAACATGAAATAATATTGCATAAAAGTAATTGACTATTCTAAATTTACTCTCTAAATGCCTATTCATTAATTCTTAATTTCCAGAACGTGTCATTGCTCTAGAACAGGGGTCAGCAGATATGTCCTGTAAATATTTTTTACTTTGTGGGCCATGCATAGACTCTTTGTCTTAACTATTAACCTCCACCATTGTGGGGGGAAATCTCAGCCATGTTCATTCCTACACAAATGAATGGGCGTGCTATGTTTCAATAAAACTTTACTACAGAAATAGGCAGCTAACTGGGTTTGGCCACAGGCAGTAGATTGTAGCCCTTGTTCTAGACCAGTGATTTGGAATCACTTTTTCAAAGGTCTACAGATACTCTGAAACATGTCCTCAGCTGAGATCACTGCACTGAAGCATTTCAGTATTTCAACAACTTTTTTTTTTTAAGATAAATACCTTTTCTGTTGGTCTTAGCTGTGGGTGGATATTATGGAGCATGAAGCTAGTAAGCTGAGTGGACATGTTTAAACCGGAAATTTTGACAGTTATATAAATCAAAATAGAAGAAACATAGCATTAACTTTATTGGAAAGTACACATTATAAGTGTACAGCTGGATAGATTTTTGCAAATGGAACATGCTCCTGAAACTCAGTGCCCAGTAGACCTCTTCAAGAAACCATGATTAGATTTTCACACATTTAAATTCTTCAAATTTGTTGCCACATTTCCAAATGGGAACATAACGTTAACATACTCTGTTTCCTCTGTTAGGGACAGGTGCCTGGTGCTGCTCTTCCTAACCCTCTGAACATGCTTGGGTCCCAGCTGCCTTGTCCACCAGTGACACAATCACCTTTGCACCAGACACCACCTCCTGCTTCCACAGCTGCTGGCATGCCATCTCTACAGCATCCAACAGCACCTGTGATGACTCCTCCCCAGCCAGCAGCTCCCACTCAGCCATCGACTCCTGTGTCGTCTTCCGGGCAGACTCCTACCCCAACTCCTGGCTCAGTGCCCAGTGCTAGTCAAGCACAGAGCACTCCTACAGTCCAGGCAGCAGCCCAGGTGACCCCGCAGCCTCAGACCCCAGTTCAGCCCCCATCTGTGGCCACCCCTCAGTCATCACAGCAACAGCCAACGCCTGTGCACACCCAGCCTCCTGGCACACCGGTGAGCCTCTCTGTTGCCTTTGTTCTGAGACTCTTAATGAGAACTTTCCCATAAATCTGTCATGATGACCCTGGCCATGTAGGGTAGCTCAGTTGGTTAAAGCATCGTCCCTATACGCCAAGGTTGTGGGTTCGATTTCCAGTAAGGGCATATACAAAAACAACAACCAATGAATCCATAAGTAAGTGGAACAAAAAATCGATGTTCTCTCTTTCATTCCTCCCTCTATCTCTCCTTCTCTCCCTTTCTCCCCTCCTCCCTCTTTCTCCCCCCCCCCCCCAAATCAGTAAATAATTTTTTTAAAAAAAATTCTGCCATGAAGTTGCTGTAGAATCTTGGTGCCACCCCAAAAAGTAACTGAAAGGCTGTGTTTGGCAGGACATGATTTATTATCATTCCTACTTAAATGAGTTTGCAAAAATCAGCAATTCTAAAGAAATAATACATGAGTCCTCTGTCGAATTTTTAAACTACCTCTGTTTATAAGAGCAGTATGTTTCCCATTATCTGTCCTAGATTTATGTCTTCTGAGTTTTGGTAGTTTTTCTCCTAACATTTAAGTATGGTCATGTACTTGATTGTATGTGCTTTGATCTTGCCTATCAGCCTTGTTTTCAGACTGGAAGCCTTTTCTTTTTTATGACAACTTGGCAGATCCAGGTTAGTACTTCCTGTGGCTCAAATCTGCCCAGCCCTCCATGGACCTGCTGGAGGGGGCCAGTCTAGGTGCCTCTCCTAGGCTGGGTTGCCCCACTGACCCAGGGACCTAAGGCTGCCCTCTTGTTGCCTCCACCTCCCTCCCCCAGTTATCACTAAAATCAATCTTAGTATCCATTTTCTTACCAGTCTAACTTAGAAACCCCTCTCCCCCTGAAATACATTAACTTTATTCTTGGGGACTGAAGGTATTTATTAAATGTTAAAATTAATCTCAACAACAATCCCAAGATAACATTACTATTTGTATTTCTCCAAAGCCTTTCTAATTTTACATTATCTTTTTTTTTTGTTTACTTTAAACTGCCTTGGATAAGGCTTTGAAAATTTATAATTCCTTTAGTGGTTCCTTCTCTTAATGTTTGCTTATTTCTCTGCCACTAATCCCAACACTGTTCCTGCAATTAACAAGCTAATTATATATTCTTGTTTCATATAGGTACTTTATTCCCCCTCCTACATATATACTTATCTTCTATATATATAAAAGGCTAATATGCTAAGTGGCCCTCCTACCGCGAGACCAGTCGCTAGGATGCGCACTGACCACACCAGGGGGCAGACGCTCAACACAGGAGCTGCCAAGCTGCAGTGACTTGGCAGCAGCTGTTCTTGGGTGACACCCACCGAAACCAGAGAGGAGGGAGCCCAATTCCTTGCGGGGCCGCACGATTCCACCTTCAGCCATGGGTTATGTTGTTGCTGGGGTACTGTTGGCCCCGAATCTGGTTTACTGCACACTTGTGTTTGCATTCCACACCCTGTACAACAGCAACTTTGTAGAGTGCCCTCTCACATTCCAGGACCCCTCGGGGGATGTCAGAGAGCTGTTTTAGCCGAATCCTGGCAGGCCAGGCCTAGGGACCCCACCTGCCAGAGGGACTGCAGGAGGTTAGCTCCAGGGTGCGGCCTGTCTTGCCCAGTCGCATCCCTCCAGTCACCTTCTAATTAATTTCCTTTCAATGTACATGAATCTGTGCACCAGGACACTAGTATATTTATAATTCAGTTTTCAATCATAAACATAAATGATCTTAGGTAGAAGGAATTAATTTCAAAATAGGGGGTTCTTTCTATGGCTTAGGTAGAAAGCTTGCAGAAAATTAATTTCATGTCAGCATGTAGAAAGCTCTGTTCTTCCATCTCTGTTTATTTAGCAAGAAATCAGTTGTGTTTCTGCCTGATGTTGTCTTCCTCTAGAACTATTTGAACTTTTGTTCTTCAGTTCTCTCAAATAGGGATGCTTATTAGGTTAGTATTGAGAAATGTTAACACAAAACTGTATATTGGGTGACCAGCAGCAGAGTTTTAAGATCATATATATTGTTTTGTTAACAGAGACAAATGATTTTGGTTTTTCTACAGCTTTCCCAGGCAGCAGCCAGCATTGAGAACAGGGTACCCACTCCATCTTCAGTGGCCAGTGCTGAAACCAACTCCCAGCAGCCAGGACCAGAAATACCAATGCTGGAAATGAAGACTGAGGTCAAGACCGAGGACACCGAGCCAGATGCCAGTGAATCCAAGGGGGAACCTGCGTCTGCGGTAGGTGCCAGGGATCCATCATGGATGTACCTGCTTTTTGTTTTTTTGGTGTGACTTTTTGTTTGTTTGTTTGTTTTGTGAATCCTCATTTGAGGATATTTTTTCCATTGAGGTTTTTATTTTTTATTTTATTTTTTTTTTTAGAGAGGTGGAAGGGAGGGGGAGAAACAAAGAGAAACATCTACGTGAGAGAGACATGTTGATTGGTTGCCTCCAGAGTGCTGCAACCCGGGCCGTGATCAAGCCTTATGTGCCCTTGACCAGAACCGCATCTGTGACCCTTCAGTCCATGGGCCAGTGCTCTAACCACTGAGCAACTGGCCAGGGCCTTGCTTTTTATTTTAATAACTTCTTTAATCTACTTGCTACTCAAACCCATAATCAAAAACAGATTGGTTATTTATTTTTAGATATAGGTATGGGTTTTTTTGTCTTGTTTTTTGTTGGGTTTTTTGCCAGAAATGAAGAGCACTAGCTTATATTTTACTTTTTTTTTTTTTTTTTTTTTAATACAAAGCATGGGGATGAGGGGAACAATGGAGGGATAAGGACACATATATACTAGTAATACCTTAATAAAGAAAAAAAACACACATGAACTAACAAAAAAAATGCAAAGCTTGGGAAAACACTTTTTTGGAAACTAGAGTTTTTCAAACAGAAATTATAAAAATAATCTTTTACAGATTTCCTTTTAAAGAGCCCTAGCCGGTTTAGCTCAGCGGATAGAGCATTGATCTGTGGACTGAAAGGTCCCAGGTTTGATTCTGATCAAGGGCACATTGCCCGGGTTGCGGGCTCGATCCCCAGTTGGGGGCATGCAGGAGGCAGCCGATAAATGATTCTTTCTCATCATTGATGTTTCTGTCTCTCCCTCTCCCTTCCTTTCTGAAATCAATAAAAATATTTTAAGTAAATAAATAAAGATACTGTGTATTCTTCCCCTCTTCATCCTCCTACTCCCTCCCTTTTGGCAACTGTCAGCTTATTCTCTATATCTGTGAGTCTGTTTGTGTTTTATTTTTTTATTTATTTCATTTTTTTAGATTCATGTATAAGTGAGATACTGTATTTATCCTTGTCTGGCTTATTTCTCTTAGCAAATAACCTATAGGTCTGTCCATGTTGTCAGAAATGGCAAGATATCATTCTTTTTTAGTGTGTGTGTGTGTGTGTGTGTGTGTGTGTGTGTGTGTGTGTGTATAAAACACATATTATATATATCACATCTTTATCTGTTTATCTGTTGATAGACATCTGGTTTACTTCCATATCTTAGTTCTTGTAAATAACTCTGCAGGGAACATACAGGGGCATATACTTTTTCAAATTAGTGTTTATAATTTCTTCAAATAAATACCCAGAAGTGGAATTGCTGTATCATACTGTTTTGATTATTGTAGCTTTGTAGTATAGTTTGAGATTGGGGAGCGTAATACCTCCTACTTTGTTCTTTCTCAAGATTTCTTTGGCTATTAAGAGTCCTTTGTAGTTCCATATAAATTTTAGGATTAGTTCTAATGCTGAGAAGAATGCCATTGGTATTTTGATAGGGATTGCATAGGATCTGTATATTACTTTAGGTAGCAAGGACATTTTAACAATATTAATTCTTTCAGTCTATGAGCAAGGTATATCCTTCCATTTATTTGTATTGTTCAGTTACTTTCTTTGGTGTCTTACAGTTTTCAGAGTACAGGTCTTTCACCTCTTTGGGTAAATTTAATCCTAGATATTGGTGGTTAAAAGGAGACATATGTAATACTTTCAACAATAAATATTTTTTAAAAATTATTCCTAGATATTTAATACTTTTATTTTAACTTATAGATTTTTAGAGAGTGAGAAGGAGACAGAAACAGAAACATGGATTTTGTTGTTGTTCTGCTTATCTCTGCATTCATTGCTTGCTTCTTGTATGTGCCCTGACCAGGGATTGAATCCTCAACCTTGGTGTAATAGGACAATGCTCTAACCCCGTGGTCGGTAAACTGCGGCTCATGAGCCACATGCGGCTCTTTGGCCCCTTGAGTGTGGCTCTTCCTAAGCCTTAGGAGTACCCTAATTAAGTTAATAACAATGTACCTACTTATATAGTTTAAGTTTAAAAAATTTGACTCTCAAAAGAAATTTCAATTGTTGTACTGTTGATATTTGGCTCTGTTGACTAATAAGTTGGCCAACCACTGCTCTAACCAACAAAGCTATCTGGCCAGGGTGGTGTTTTATAATTTTAATGCTGTTGTAAATGAGATAGTTTTCTTAATATCTTCTTCTGATCATCATTTTAGTATATAGAATTCTGAAGAGATTTCTGCATATTTATTCTGTGTCCTACAACTTTACTGAAGTCATTTATTAGTTCTAACTGGGCCCAGTGCACGAATTTGTGCACCTTGAAAGGAACTGTGGGCCGCGAGGCTGCGGTGGGCACAGGGGTGGGTCTCAGTCCATCCTCCGAGCCCCCGCCCAGCCCCTCCCTCAGCAGCCCCTAGTCCCCTGCCTGCCAGCAGCCCCACTCCCACTGCCACCTCTCCCACGTACTGACTTGCACCCTCTGACGGCACAGAGCAATTGGGGCCGGCACCAGCAGCAGGTGTGAGGGCTAGCACCATCAGCAGGTGCGAGTGGCGGCTGTTGCCCCAATCGCCCCTCAAGAGCAGGGGGAGGTGGAGAAGCCCTGAGGGGAGATTGGGGCTGGCAGCAGCCGCTCACACCCGCTGACGCCGCCGAGTAATCAGGGCTGGTGCTGGGTGCCGGCAGCAGGTGCAAGCAGTGAGTCCAGCGCACCAGGCAGGACCACATGCGCGGGAGCAAATAATTTTCAGTAACCACCAGAGGCTTGCCCCAATGACAGTAACTGGCGCCCCACCTTGGTCTGGCACCCCCACTCACCTGCTCCACCATCCCCCCACGGCCAATGCCTACCATGTTCCACATGCCCCCGCGCCCCCCCATGGTCAGTGCACGTCATGGCTTGTTCATTTCCACCATTTGGTCTATTTGCATATTAGCCTTTTATTATATAGGATAGTTGAGTTTTACTTATTTTACAATTTGGATGCCTTTTATTTCTGTCTTGTCTGATTGCTGTAGCTAGGACTTCCCACATAATTTTGAATAGAAGACGTGGTAATGGGCATCCTTGTCTTGTTCCTGATCTTAGATGAAAATCCAGGACCAGATGGCATCTACCAAACATTCAAAGAAGAATTAAACCTATCCTTCTTAAACTTTTTTTTTTTTAATTGAAGAGGAAGGAACACTCCCAAACTCATTTTATGAAGCCAGCATTACCCTGATACCAAAAGCAGATAAAAAGACATTACAAAAACAGGAAATTACAGGCCAATATACTTGAATATAGATGCAAAAATTCTCAACAAAATTTTAGCCAGCCTGATTCAACAATACTTTAAAAGGACTATACACCATGATCAAGTGGGATTTATCCCAGGGATGGAAGGATGCTTCAACATTCGTTAATGTGATACATCACAGTGACAAAATAAAGGATAAAAACCATATGATCATCTCAGTAGTTCAGAAAAGGCATTTGACAAAATTTAACATCCTTTTATGATATAAACTCTTCAATAAAGTAAATTTAGAAGGAATATCTCAACATTATAAAGACAATATATGACAAGCCCACAACTAATAAACTTAGTGGTAAAAAGGTTTGTATTTTAAATGTTTGAATCATTCAGCAACTTTTTCATTGCCATTCTTTATTCATTTATAGTCCACAGAGTTACATACACAAGGGGTTTATTTGTTTACTAATTAAACTGTGGCAGAAGTTGAAAACTAGCAGACTGTGAGCTGAATCCAATCTATATAAAGTTTTGTTTGGCTCACACAATATTTTTAAAAGTGGGAAATTATAAATTAAAGTAGATTTTTGGATTTTCTTGAAAATGATAACTCTGTCAGTATTGTTCTTGAAGTCCTCTCTGGCAGCAGTCTGGATGGGAGCACCAGCATGGCCTTTAGAGGGGACATGGACGCTCCAGTTTGCCAGATCTCCACAACTTCCTGCTATCTCAACTTCATCTCCTTGTTGCATTCAGTTACTTTACTTGCCTGGCCTTCTGAGCAATTTGGTGTTTTGTTTTATTTTTTTAATATATTTTTATTGATTTTAGAAAGGAAGGGAGAGGGAGAGAGAGAGAAACATCAGTGATGAGACAGAATCACTGATCACCTGCCTCCTGCACGTCCCCACTGGGAATCAAGCCTGCACCCCAGGCATGTGGCCTAACCAGGAACCAAACTGTTGATGCTCAACCACTGAGTCACGCTGGCTGGGCTTTTGAACTCTGCCCCAATTTTCCGAGAAAAATCTATATGTAAAACTACTGAGCGGGTGATGGTAGATATGTATATATGCAATATTTTAAGTACTGCAGCATATAAAATTTTAAAATTAGTACATAATTGTACTGGTACTATCTTACAGCAACTCAACTGACACCAAATGCTCTATTCCTTCTTGTGCAAGAGAAAGGAATGATAAATGCATCTGTGACCAGGAGAAGGTTTTAACAAACCCATAGATTTTTAAGGGCTTTCCAGTAACTCTGAGTTAGAATAAAGGTTTTTGATACCTATGTATCATTATTTATAATTTTATTTTTTCAAGATGATGGAGGAAGATCTACAAGGATCTTCTCAAGTTAAAGAAGAATCAGACACAACAGAGCAGAAATCAGAACCAATGGAAGTGGATGAAAAGAAGCCGGAAGTAAAAGTAGAAGCTAAAGAGGAAGAAGAGAGCACAGCTAATGGTGCCACTTCCCAGTCAGCATCTCCTTCGCAGCCACGGAAAAAAAGTAAGTTGTGTTTTCTTGAACTTACTGAACTGTGCTGCTTTGCCATTGTGTTGTGATTCTACATTATGGATTAAAAGCTAAAGCAGAAATAGAATTTCACCTCCCCTTTTATCTGTTTTGCCTGCATTTCTCCAAGTTGAAGTAATGACACTAAGCTGGACTCCTCCCTAAGAATCCACAGGTTCATGGCATAATAAGAAACAAGCCTTGGCTCCAGGGGGCAGTTCAGGGGTGCACAGCTGTCTTCTGAGATGTCCTGGCTGTGGGACCGGAGTTCAAATTGCATCTGAGTCCTTGAGCAGGCCAAGGATCTTGGGCTTCACTCGGCAAGGCATGAACAACCACTGACGGATTCAAGCAGGAAAATGACCGAAAGCCATGGTATTGGGGAAAATATCACCATGGCAGCACACATGTAGGAACCTGTAGGTTTTTGCTGCTACAGATAAGTGCCCAAAGTAACAAGTGGGTGGAGTGGGACCCAGTGACCTAGTGCAGTAGGAGTGGGTAGGGGCAAATTAGTGAAGATACTTGGGTTCTGAGCTGTGTCGGGTGAGCCAGCCTCACAATGGATGTGATTTTTATTTTATTTTTTTGTGTGATTTTTAAAAATCACTTTGAGAGGTGTCTAAAAAGTAAAGAAGGTAGCAGGGTGTCAGAAAATTGTCAGGTGACCCTTGGAAATGTGAGGACAGGGCTCAGAAGTTCAGGCCTGCAGGTGCTACATTTGGGAAAGATGGTAGAGAAATGTTAGCATCTATTGATGTACAGTTTTGCTGCTAGAAGGGACCCTGGAGATTATGGAGTACAGCAGTTCTCAAATTTTTGGTCTTAGACATCTCTGTACTCTAAAAATTGAGGACCCCAATGAGTTTTTGTCTGTATGGATTATCTATTGCTATCTACTCTATTAGAAATTAACACTGTTGGCTCAGTTTGGAATTTTGAAAATATTTAGTTCATTTTAAAAAAACCTATTACATAACACCCATAAATAATACATTTTATGAAAAGCAATAATTAGTATAATGCCATTGTTTTTTACAATTTTGGGGGGCTGAAAGACAAAAGTGAACAAAGCTGCATTCTCATGTCTGCCCCTGCTTGTACTTTGTTGTATTACATTGTTTGGTTGAAGTACATGAGGTCCCATTCCAGATAGATAGTTGATAAAGGGAAGAATAACAGCCTTTTTAAAGAATTGTGATTTTCTTTTTTGATACTGCTACAACACTCAACAAGTCAAAGTTTCTTAAAGATTAGTTGTAGTGTGAAATATGAATCCTTAGCACTGAATTTTTCAAACTCTGACATTAGAGTTCATTTGTCTGTTTTGTGCTTTGAATTGATCCTTTGCCCTTTCATGATTTTCTTTATAACATGATCCTTTGGTCATCTAGAAATTTGGTTCACTGAATTATGCATATCTTCCTAATGTTAGCATACTTCACTGTACAATAATTTTTTAAATCACATTCATTAACATCACTATGAATCTCCTCAAAAAAGTTTTGTACATTTCAAGCAGATATCAAGCTCATGTGGTAGATACAAATTTTTCCAAATTCTACTTTTTTATGAGAGTCCAGATTTTATCTTTGGCAAAAAAATACAATCAGTTGTCCTTGAAATAACTCCCACTTTGCTCATTTTTGAGAAAATGTCTGCCACATACACACTTGTGAATAACTGTAGCTTGTCTATCAATCATTCCAGTTTTATGTGTTTCATTAAAAAAAGAAGCAGTGACTTCAGCTCTCAATACTCGTACAAGTGCTTTCTCTCAAGACAAGCACTGCATGCAGTAGAAGTGCCTTATACCAACTTCCCGTTTGTTTGTTTTTCATATAGGATAAAAGATGTGTAGCCAAGGCTTGAGGTTTAACGAAAGTAATAATTTTAACTGCTTCAGCAAGAATATTCTTAAGTGCAGCTGGCATTTTCCCATGTGTGCACAGTGGCAGCAAAGATCATAGTGACTACTAAGTCAGGTTTGGTGAGGTTGCTGCCATGCTAGAAATTTTACTCCCCCCTGTTAGTGCCCCATCTGTGTGAAGGTTAACATGACATAAAAGGCAAATAACAACTTAGTGTTATTATGAAAGTTGTTTTATATTACATAAATAAATTTGATTTCACAGACCCCTAGAAAGGCCTAAAACAGTGCTGGAACTTTCTCTGCTCTCCATTACGATGTTCACCAGCCAAATGCAGCTCTTGAGTACTTAAGAAGTGACAAGTGTGACTAAAGAATTGAATTTCAAATTTTATTTAATATTAATTCATTTAGCTTTAAGTAGCCACATGTGGCTGGCAGCTCCCATATTAGCACAGTGCTCTTCATGGTACCCATGGTCCATGCTTCGAGGATTACTGATGTGGTACACCCTGCTGACTGTATGGAAAAAGCACACCATACTCTAGTAGCAGAGAACTTATTTCAAATAAAGACACTAATTTGAAAATACTTTTCCTCTGCTTAAGTGGTAAACAAATGTGTGGTGAAGGCAGCTGTATACCACAATCAGCTTTATGTAAGCCATGTCATTCTGTTACCTTTAGGGAAATGAGGTCTGGAGCAGGGTCAGCAAACTTTTCCTGTAAAGAGCCAGGCAATAAATATTTTAGGTTTTGTGTGTCATAAGGTCTCTGTTGCAGCTACGCAGCTAGTTTGTAGGATACAAATGTTTGATGAGACAACATCTCAGCAAATCACACTTGTGTTCTAATAAATTTTTAATTTGGAGACTACAGTTTGATGTTGTAAATTTTTACGTATCAGGAAATATTTTTCTTTTTCTTCCCCAACCATTAAAAACAAAAATTATTCTTAGCTCACAGACCTTCAGATTTGGCCAATGGGTCAGAGTTTGCTGACCTCTAGTTTAGAAGAATGGGAAAAACCTCTTGATTAACTTAAGAACTACTCTCTTAGAAAGTTATTAAAAGAAAACAGAATAGAAGAAAGGAGTTCGCTGAGAGCAGGATGCCATGTTTCCAATGGGAATGTTCGCTGGAGAGCGCTGAGCTGGGATAATCCATATGCTCGCTGATCTCCAGCAGCTGTCCCAGGTCTAAAGCAGCCAGGTTTTCCTTTTCCACAGGAGGTCAGTCAGGACACATGGGCAGTCCCTTTCTCTGATGGCAATAAACTTCGGGAAACTTCTCAGAGCCATGATTTTCATCTCTCAGTATACTCGATGTATGCCACTTCCCAACTAGGACTTTATATGTTTATGGTATTGTTAATCTGATTTTTAAATTAGAGTTTACCACATGTCAGTTCTAGAAAGTCTTTTTAAAATATTAAAAAAAGAGAGAGAGAGAAAATATATTATCACTTATAACCCAAGTCATCAGAACTCCTCTGACGTATTTGCCTCTTATTGGTCAGTTTTCTATGCATAGGATGTGTGTGAGCAAGGTGGGGTTGTAACACACTCACTGCTGCCTGACCTGCTGCTTGACTTCAAAGGCTATTGTGCACATTTCTCCATGTCACTAGAACTCATTTGGGTTTCATGTGAATGTATCATCTTGAATGTATCTGGCAGCCACTGTTTGTCCTTGGATTGGGACAACAGAAAATATAGCAGGAAATGCAATAGCTGAGAAGTTGGAGAAATGGGCATTGGTAAATGTGGGAGGGAAGTATAGAATTTGGGGGGAAAATTCTTATTTTTATAGCTCTGTTACTGTGTATATTTGTGAGGTTGTTATACAAAACCATTTGTCTCAGGTGGTCTGAGTTTACTTTCAGGCAAAAAGGTCCCTTCCACCGTTTGATCAATGAAGCAGAATTGGGAGTGAGCTTCATTTTCTGTTCCAACAGTTTTAATGTTGAAATTTCTCACTGAAGAGAAAACTTAGTATGGTATTATGCCTCATGACATGTATACAGTTTTTGGAAACCCCAATATTATTATTATTTCAGAAACCCTGGATTTGTAGCTTTAGAATTTAGAATGTCTGTGGACTCTGCTGAATGAGAGCCCTAGTAAGCTTCAACTAGGAGGGAGATGACTCAGACCTTCTCAGAAACGGCCAGGCTTTCATTTGAAGTGTCATAAAGGAGGGGTTTGGGTGCCTTGTAAATAGTGTTATTTTTCTTATGCTTTCCAACTACAGTCTTTAAGCCGGAGGAATTGCGCCAGGCTCTTATGCCAACCCTAGAAGCACTATATCGACAGGATCCAGAGTCCTTACCTTTTCGCCAGCCTGTAGATCCCCAGCTCCTTGGAATTCCTGTAAGTTCATATTGTAAAAATATAATTTTACCAGTGTAACTCATGATTATCCATGTTTTATTTCTTAAAATTGGGTAAAATAACCACCTTGTTTTGTAGATTTTTCTCAAAATATTAAAAAAAGTTTGCTGCCAAAACAGTAATGCACCTTCTTACTAAAATGTGTTTCCCACCTGTTTTGTGAAGCCACAGGGTCCATGGAAAGGTTAGGGTGTGTGAGAGGGGACTGTGCACTGGGAGCACCACCCACTTGCTCAGGTTCACAGCCTCTGGCGACTCACTTTATATTTGGGGTTTTATGTAAGACTTTGTCTAAAAAATGAACTTAAAGAATTGGTGAACATCCTATATAATAAAAGGCTAATGTGCAAATCAACCGAACAGTGGAACAACTGGTTGCTATGATGTGCACTGACCACCAGGGGGCAGATGCTCAATGCAGGAGCTGCCCCCTGGTGGTCAGTGCACTCCCACAGAGGGAGCACTGCTCAGTCAGAAGCCCTGAGCTCCGCTCATGGCTGGCAAGCACAGTGGCGGTGGCAGGAGCCTCTCCTGCCTCTGCGGTAGTGCTAAGGATGTCTGCTCCCTGGGCCTAAGTTGTCAATCAGACATCCCCTAGGGCAGCCGTGGGCAAACTACGGCCCGCGGGCCGAATCCGGCCTGTTTGAAATGAATAGAACTAAAAAAAAAAAAAAAAAAAAGGACCGTACCCTTTTATGTAATGATGTTTACTTTGAATTTATATTAGTTCACCCAAACACTCCATCCATGCTTTTGTTCCGGCCTCCGGTCCAGTTTAAGAACCCATTGTGGCCCTTGAGTCAAAAAATTTGCCCACCCCTGCCCTAGGGCTTCCGGACTGTGAGAGGGTGCAGGCCAGGCTTAGAGAACCACCCCCCAAGTGCATGAATTTTGTGCACCAGGTCTCTAGTCAATTATAAAACACATGGGCTTCTCACTTTGATATCCCATGGCAGAGGCCATGGTGACCCAACAGATCCTTTATATAAATATATACACACACTAGGGGCCCGGTGCACGAAATTCGTGCACTGGGTGTGTGTGTGGGGGGAGTGTCCCTCAGCCCAGCCTGCCCCCTCTCACATACTGGGAGCCCTCAGGCGTTGACCCCAGCCCAGGCCTGACACTTCTGACAGAGGCATCAGGCCTGGGCTGGGGGCAGAACCAGTGATGGGGGGAAATGAGGGTCCCCTGCTGGGCGGGAGAACGGGTTGGGGGCGAGTCGCCCTGCCGGCCCGCGTGATCGGGTCCCGGGTGACCACCGGCACTCCCGCCCCCAACCCGCTCTCCCGGGTTGAGGGCGTGAGTGCAGGCAGACGCCGCAGCCGCCCCGCCAGCTCGCGTCCCGGTTTGCCGGCCGGATCGGGTCCCGGGCAACCGCTGGCACTCACACCCCCAACCCACTCTCGCGGGTTGGCAGCGTGAGTTCGGGCAGACGCTGCAGCCACCCTGCCGGCCCCGCGTGATCGGGTCCCGGGCGACCGCCACAGCCGCCCCGCCAGCTCACGTCCGGGTTTGCCGGCCGGATCGGGTCCCGGGCGACCGCTGCAGCTGCCCCGCAGGCCCGTGTGACCGGGTCCCAGGCGACCACCGGCACTCACGCCCTCAACCCGCGCAGCCGCCCCGCCGGCTCGCGTCCGGGTTTGCCGGCCGGATCGGGTCCCGGGCGACCGTTGGCACTCACGCCCCCTACCCGCTCTCGCGGGTTGGTGGCGTGAGTGCGGGCGGACGCCGCAGCCGCCTCTCTGGCCCGCGCCCGGATCTACCGGCGGGATCAGGTCTCGGGCGACTGCTGGCACTCACACCCCCAACCCGCTCTCTGATGGCGCTGTACCATCCTGCCTGCAATATGCAAATTAGCCGCCATCTTTTCTGGCGGTTAACTGCCAATCTTAGTTGGCAGTTAATTTGCATATCTCACTGATTAGCCAATGAAAAAGGTATCCGTCGTACGCCAATTACCATTTTTCTCTTTTATTAGTATAGGATATTTGATTTTTTTACAGAGAAGAAGGGAGAGAGATAGTTTGAAACGTCAATGAGAGAGACATCGATCAGCTGCCTCTTGCACATCCCCTACTGGGGATGTGCCCGCAACCAAGGTACATGCCCTTGATCGGAATCGAACCTGGGACCCTTCAGTCCACAGGCTGACGCTCTATCCACCGAGCCAAGCCAGCTCGGGCCCAACAGATTCTTTTAAGCAGTGTTACTATTTTTGTTTTCAGTTTTCATGTTTATCTTGGAATGTCATTTTGCTTGGTAAGACCAAGAGTGAATCTGTAGAAAAACATATTGTCTGATAAATTTGCTTACCATTGTAATTCTTATTTTTAAAATTTTAAACAGAACTTCTTTTTTTTTTGATCCTCACCTGAGCACATTTTTTTGTTTGTTTGTTTTAAATATAGGTTTTATTGATTTTTTTTTACAGAGTAAGGGAGAGGGATAGAGAGTTTGAAACATCAATGAGAGAGACATCGATTCAGCTGCCTCTTGCACATCCCCTACTGGGGATGTGCCCACAATCAAGGTACATGCCCTTGACCGGAATCGAACCTGGGACCCTTCAGTCCACAGGCCGACACTATCCACTGAGCCAAACTGGTTAGGGCCTGAGGACATGTTTTTATTGATTCTTAGGGAGAGAGAAATATCAATCAGTTGCCTCCTGGGGATCGAACCCTTAACCTTTTAGTGTATGGGATGATGCTCCAGTCAACTGAGCCACCGGCCAGGGCTAAACAGCATCTTTTAGTAAACAGTTCTTTTAAAATTTTTTTTCTTTAACTTTGCCTTTGAAGGAATTTGATCACATTTGAAAATGTTAATTTTAGATAGTAAAATCAGAGGAAGATCAGAGGTTATTTTATTTTCAGTTCTCATTTCTTCATGTTGGAAACAGAAGTTGTTCTGGTACTTTCTATTTTATTTTAAGATAAGGCTGGCATTTGGAATTTGGGGTATCTACTAGATTAAGACCATTTTGTCTTTAAGGATTACTTTGACATTGTGAAGAATCCCATGGACCTTTCCACCATCAAGCGAAAGTTAGACACAGGGCAGTACCAAGAACCCTGGCAGTACGTGGATGATGTCTGGCTGATGTTCAACAATGCCTGGCTCTACAATCGCAAGACATCTCGGGTCTATAAGTTTTGCAGTAAACTGGCAGAGGTCTTTGAACAAGAAATTGACCCTGTTATGCAGTCCCTTGGATATTGTTGTGGACGCAAGGTACAGTTTAAACTGTTTCTGGACAATGAACTTTCCCAGTTAGTCCAACACTATAATGATATGGTAGACTCAACATTTTGGCCACACATGTGTGCTGGGAAGTTACCCAGATGTAGTAAAACAATTGATTACTCAGAGCAATATAATGGATGATCAAAGCTAGAGGTGCTTTTTGGGGGAAGGCCTTGGGTTAAGCATTTCTGGCTGCCCCTGTGTGCATTCAGTATCGATAACATATGTCTTCTTTTTTATTATTTATTAATTTTAGAGAGACAAAGGGGGAGAGAGGCATTGATTTGTTATTCCAATGCACTCATTGATTGATTTTTTTAAAAATATATTTTATTGATTTTTTACAGAGAGGAAGGGAGAGAGATAGATAGAAACATCGATGGGAGAGAAACATTGATCAGCTGCCTCCTGCACGCCCCCTACTGGGGATCAAGGTACATGCCCTTGACTAGAATCGAACCTGGGACCTTTCAATCCGCAGGCTGATGCGGTATCCACTGAACCAAACCAGCTAGGGCGATATATATATGTCTCTTAAACACTAATTATTTTACATTGTATCAAAAAATATCTTTAAATAGCTGTGAAAATTGTTAGGAAACTATCCAGTGTACTAACAGAAGTAATTTACTAGTTGAATCTGACCCTCCATAGTTGACTAGAACTTTGCATGACAATAAATAGGTTATATTTTTAGTATTTTCTCCTTTGTTTTTGCAGTATGAGTTTTCCCCACAGACTTTGTGCTGCTATGGGAAGCAACTGTGTACAATTCCTCGAGATGCAGCCTACTACAGCTATCAGAATAGGTAAGCATTGAGCAGCTTCCTGATCTACAGAACAAAGGTCTTAGGGCAAGGCATGTTTGTCTGTTTATAGCCCAGATACATTATCTTTCCTGAAGTTCCAATGAAAGGGGCCACAATTTCAGTATTTCTTGGTCACTCAGATAGATTCACAGTCTCTTAATTTTAAGGAATGCTTTTATAGTATAAAAACTTGATCTCACAGTTGCTTGCTGCACTACCTGGATCAGGTACATTCTTTCTTGAGTCATGGTCCAGATCAGTGATGGCGAACCTTTTGAGCTTGGCGTGTCAACATTTTGAAAAACCCTAACTTAACTCTGGTGCCGTGTCACATATAGAAATTTTTTTATATTTGCAACCATAGTAAAACAAAGATTTATATTTCTGATATTTATTTTACATATTTAAATGCCATTTAACAAAGAAAAATCAACCAAAAAAAATGAATTGGCGTGTCACCTCTGACACGCGTGTCATAGGTTCACCAACACTGATCTAGATTCTACAAAGTAACCATATAAGAAAGAGTCTGGAGTTGAGAATAACTCAAAGATTGACCTGCCTTTTTCAAGATACTAATAAAGTTGAAACATTGCTTTTACTATTCCTGTGTAAATATTTGTCTAGATAATTTGGCCTGGACAGTCTGATGGAAAGACTTGCATTAGTGCTAATTGATTGGAAAAAATAAAACCATAGACTTTTTGTTTTTAATTAGTTGCACAATACAGAATGAGATTTAGTGTTTTTATTGAGTTCAAGAAAAACTTTCCTATTAAAAGATGGTCATTTCAGGTTTTGAAAATTAAGCTATTTGCATTCATTGTTTTAAGTGGCCACATGTTGTTATTGCATGAGGGCATTATGTCTTGAAGCACAGGTTGTAAATCTTGGTCAGATTTAGTTACATCACCTCCATTTTATGACTTGGCAACTAGATTCTTTATGTGACCACAAAGAAGCATCATGCCTAATCTTCATCTTTAGTTTCAAATATTAAATGTCAACATTAGGACTTGTGATGTCTTAATTATTTTTATCTTATTTGCTTAGTAATCACTTATGTTCTAATATTTTGAAGAAGATACGTAGAGAGGTTTTTGTTATTTGTTTAGGGGTACATGCACAGACTTTGAATAATTTGGAATTTTGGGATTATTTTTCTTCCAATTTATGTTTTTAAATTATTTTAATTTTAAATATATATATATAACCATATTCAATATTATTAATGACTTTCATCAAAATTCTACTTTAAAAAACTTTTGACCTAAAAATGTTTCCAATAAAGGTTTCTAAGCCTTGCCTAGCTCACTTTTTGGAATTTAATTTCTATCTTAGCTTGCTCTTCTATCAATAGAAGTATTTTAAGACAAAGTTTGAAATGATACATAGCCCTTTTTTAATGGAATCTCTCCCATACAGACAAGTGTTATGGAAGTTCTGGTCCATCCATTTACAATCTTAGCTTAGTAATCTTCAGCACATCCCATAATGTATATATATATATCAAGCTTAACCTTCTTGTTTGTGATATGGGCACAGTAACACCTTCCCTGACGGTCTCAGTTGTCAGTCTCTAATGAAATAATGACTAGGAATTCACTTTGGAAATTGTTATATGCCAAGCAAAATAAAATTATGAAATTTTAAGAGAATAGGTTAAAATTAACTATATCCTGAAAAACACCCCTGCTGCTAGGTGCCAGTTTGGGTATAGAAGGAAGAAAAAGACAACAGATTGCTTGCTACCGTCTCTGAAGTTTTGGGACCTTTTCATTATTGGTTTCATTGTGCCTGAGTCCTTTGAGACCCTATCTTTGCTAATTTGCACAGATTTTGGCCATATTTAAGTTGAGAGCAAATAAGTTCATAATTTGATAGCATCAGGGTACACTGCTTACCCACTGAAAGAGGTTATTGATGGAGTGAGTGCAAACAGGACTGTTTTGAAAGTTTTGAAATGTCCAATTGTATTTCTATGTAAGTGTAGGAATACTACTTCTCAGCTTAATCTCATAAGATGTTCTTTCTAGAATAATGACCTTAAAGAGGTTAACATGTAATTCTAAGAAAGCAGTGGCCTAATTCTGTGTTGGACATTTTAACTGCTTACATTTTTACTCTCAACTTTGACTATGAGCACTGTGCTGTTTTTATGAATTACTGTTTTGACACTTAAAAATTGTTTGGGCACTAAAACAATAGAAAATCCTAGAGACCATTTAAACAAGTGAAACTAATATATAAACTAGAGTGTGGTTACATTTCACCTGTTTCCATACTTTAAAAATTTGAAAGAAACTCATGTTGGGGAAACTGTTCTATAGATTTTCCAATTATTACCTATAGGTAAGATAGATATTATCTATAGATATCCCAGTTACTTGTATATATTGATATGGTACTTAAAACAATCTGCATTTGAAAATTTACTCCATACATTTAATTATCCTTACAGATAAACTGTACAGTTACATTGTGCTAATGTTAGGTACCCAGATGTACATCATCATTAGATTATGTGAAGTATTTCTCCTTTATAATTCCATGTTCATCAAACTGCTTCCTTCACACAAGGCAGAATGTCAGCTAGGCTGTTACAATGAAAAGTGAATTTCTGAATCGTTTTATATTTCCGGGTGAATAAAGTTTGGACTAGATAAGATATTTTCACCCGCCGATTGCCAGGTGGTTGTATCTGATTTGACTAGATGGGTGCCTATGCTCCCTTCTGTGGGCTGTGGGCATTTCTCAGAGAGTATTAGATTGAGTCCCTGGGCCCCTCCATCTCTCCTCTAAAACTTCAACAGGTTTGATTCTCCGACATCCCTGGCATTGCTTTGGGACAGGCACTAGCGTGAGTTAATTCTGTCTCTCCCAGTTACTGATCCTTAAAATTTTTCAGGGATGATAGTTAGTTACTCATAGAGCATAGGTTTCTGCAGCCACTTAGCCATCAATGATTTGTCTCAGGCCATTTTCCTTCGTTGGAAAATAATGGGTTTATGATTCTTGTTTCCTGAATGTTGCTGGACTTGATGTCCTGCTTGAACAAAAGCTAAGAATTTGTCCAGGGTTTAAAATCATTTATGCTCACATGTAATTATTGCGGCAATTTCATTTCAAAATGTGTTCAAAGTTATCTTCTCGCTAGTCCACAAGGGCTGTGTGTTAATCGTAAAATGAATTGGAACACTCAATTTCTAGTTTTATTTTCAAAAGGGAAATATTTTGCATGGAGGGGATATCTTTTTTGCCTATTGTAATGGTTGCCACTGAGTTGGTTTATAGTTTCTGTACTTTCATTCTTTCCGCCAAGTGATGATCATGTCCTCCTGCACATAAAAATTCTTTCACTACATGATTTCAAGGCTCCATAGGAATATTAACAAAATAGTCAGTAGCCAGAATATTGTTGAAGTTCATTCAGGAAAAAATATATATATATATATAATATACAGGTATGGGCAAAAGTAGGTTAAATGACCAGCCATCGTTACCTAAAAAATAAATCATAGGTGAGGATACGAAATAATAATAAGACAAATAATACAATAATTAATAAATACATATACAATAATAAACATTGTGTATTGTGTGCTTACAACTGTAGACCTACTTTTGCCCACCCCTGTATATATTTTAAAACAGCAATATTAATCTGTTTCTGGTCAGAGTTTTAATCTTGGCAGAATTCATTAATTGACTTAGTCCTAAATAAACAGGTCCCAGCAAGAATCTTTCATTAATCCAGTTGTTACCCACAGGGAATCTGTCATGTTCCTCATCAACATACTGAAAAATTGTGTAATCTTGGAGTGTGTGCATGCTCTCAAGTTTTATGCCTTTAATTTACTATATGTATTTAGCCAGTGAAACATAGCAGACAAAATGTCAATGTATTTAATTTAGGTTAGAATTAGAACTTGTGGAGGACCTATTTTAGTAATGAAGACAAACTGGCCAGGTGGTGTCTAACTCTCAGTTGTTTGTAGCTGTGTGTGTGTGTGCGCGCGCGCGCGCGTGTGAAACTGCAAGCCACTGCATCTCCTTCTGTACTCTTGGTTCAGTGTGGCACTCCAACTCTCGTCATAGTGTCTTTAACACTAATCCTCTTGGCATCTTGTAGACATAGTTTTGAGCACTAAAACCGCATTTTATTGTGCTGCTGTTGCTACCCTATGCTCATCCTTTTTGCTTGTATAAGTCACATTCATTCAGCTTGTTGTTGTTTTTATTACAGTATTGTGTGCCCATCTTGTTTTAAGCAGCATCAGCCTGCATTTTTGTTGATTTCTCATTCATGTCCTTTCCAAACATTTAATAGTTTTTATTTTAATTATTCTTATTTGATAGCTTGAGCTGAGCTCTGTATTATCTTACAAGAAATTGGGGTTATGGATAATTTCTCAAATGCAGATTGTGCTTTAAAGATTTAACTCTCTAAATTTGCTTAACTTGGATTGTCACCAAGTCAGAGCAGTCAATCACTGAGTATCTCAGATTGATGAATGATTGGTCCCAGTACCAAAAAGTTTAAGTCAAAGCTTAGAGTTGAATTTTAAAAGTCTTTAACATTGTTTGTGGATTTATATATATTGTATTGTTTATACAATATATCACAGTTTTTTCTCTGTATATTCTTATTGATAAATGGCTGGAAAGTCTTTGACCCCTATTGCATTTCTGTTAAATGTTTGTCTAGAAAATGGATTTGGTTTCATTTGTATTATAACCCAATTAAGTGATTAACATGAGAAAAAAGACAGGAAAAAAATTAAAACCAGTTTTGAGTGCTGAACATTTTTATACCTTTAAAGATCTGGCTTAAAAACCAGAAATAAAATCTCTGAATTGCTGTCAAGCATAAATTTTCCATTTTGGAAAAAAAAAAAAGCATTTTGAGTTTAAATTGCCTTTTCAAGGCCTTTTGTCAGACTGTTTTGTTCAAAGTAAATTTTTTCCATCTCAAACCCTGAAATTGTATTTGATTTTTCTCTAATACAAAATTCAAACTTCTAAATTTTAAGCTCCTTACAATTCTGGTATTAACAACTCCTTGCAAACATTTGCATCTTGGAGCTGAACCAAGCCCAGTAATTGTTAGTGATGATGGCCTGTGATGTGTGCAATGAGACCGAATGCTAATCAATGCTTTGCCTTGGCTTTCTGCTCTGTGTTGTCTTGGTGTTTGCGTCTTACCTCTATGTCTGTGCTATTTGTTCCCTTCCCTGTTCTCTAATCCTGCCCTTCCCAACCTGCCCCTGTGCCTCTCATTGTTCTCACTGACCCATCAATCAACCAACAACGCCCCCCCTTCGTCGTGGTGATCTGCCCTGCTCTGATTGGTGGCTTCGTTGCTTGGGTGGCTGTGTGTTATGATGGACCAGTTCACCCAAGTATGGCCTTCTTGCTGACAGGTATCATTTTTGTGAGAAGTGTTTCACAGAGATCCAGGGGGAGAATGTTACCCTTGGTGACGACCCTTCACAACCCCAGACGTAAGTACTATCCTGTCATTTTTCACGGGAGTGACTCTTAATTGTTTTTGTCTCTTGTCCATGAGTAAAAGGGAAACACTGCTGTTTTGACTTGTGTGTAGTGTATTTTCTCATATTAATTATGCTCACATTCATACTTTAACATGTAGCTGTTTGAGCTGAACACCAGTGACACTTCCATGTTCTTCCCTCCATTCAGTACTGTGGTGTTCAGAGCCACACCATGCAGTTCACAGGTCTCTCTCAACCTTGCTCCAGTTCTTCTTTTAAAACACTTGGCTTTTCCTAGTGGCTGTCACCTCCATTTTTGGAAATTACAAATTTTCAATACACCTAAAGAAACCAAGTAACCCTATCCACAGACTGGCAGTAGCAAAAAAATGAGTTTCATGTACCTACTGTCATCCTTTAAGTTGTGAAGCTAATATAACACAGATAATGAGCTCCCAGAGTATAAATGTCTCCTTCTTTGCTGGAGACTTGACTCTTGCTCACTAGGTCCAATTCAGACAGACCTGAGTTGGCCCTTTCATTCCTTCACTGAGTCCACCTTTTGGTCCCAATGCCTGTTCTCTGTGGTCAGCTCATTTATATGCTTGAGAAACCTAAAAATCTGCCAGCCACCATGTCTGCCCAGGATTTCCAGTGTTCTATGGTTCTCTCTTTTCTCTGGGCTCTGCCATGATTCCAACCACGCTGGCTAGTCTTCAAGTGTGATGTCCCCCCCCACACAGGCAGCGGCTTCACACTAACGCAGTTTCCAGCAGTGTGGGACACTTACCCTGCAACTCAAGGCTACTTTATTCAAATGCAAAATAAACCATGGCCACTTATAAATCAAAATGACAGATATTCTACCTATTCAATTTATTTTTCTGTCCCTTGTCATCTTAATCTTTTGGTCCTATTACATGATTAATAATTGGATTGTATAAATATGTGAATCAGAAGTCATTCACATATATACACTTATTGTAACAAAAGGACAGTAGAAACCATATACTCAGCCCTTTACAAGTAAAATATCCCCACGTAGATGCTGACTTTCTGTCATTGAGGGAATGTTATAATTAAAAGAATTGGTTATGTCCTGGCCAGGTGGCTCAGTTTGTTGGAGCATTGTCCTGTACACCAAAAAGGTTACAGGTTTGATTCCCGGTCAGGGTACGTAGGGGAGGCAACAAATAGATGTTTCTCTCTCATATCGATGTTTCTCTTCCTCTCTCTCTCTCTCCTTCTCCCCCTCCCTCTTCTCTAAAAATCAGTTTAAAACAAGAATTGTTTACACCAATATCAGTTAAATTTAATAGCCAGTCACTATATAGATTTGATGGAAAATTAACAAGATTGAAACAAATTTTGCCATCATATTTTGACTAGTCTTAGTTAAATCTTGTAATTAGTGCTGATGCTAGTTAGGAGGAAATGTTCTGAGAAAAACAGAGAAAATTAAATGGTGGTGCTTTCTGTAGAGTTGAGTTTTTTTTGTTTTTGTTTTTTTAAAAAATATATTTTATTGATTTTTTTACAGAGAGGAAGGGAGAGAGAGAGAAACATCAATGAGAGAGAAACATCAATCAGTTGCCTCCTGCACACCCCCCACTGGGGATGTGCCCACAACCAAGGTACATGTCCTTGACCAGAATCGAACCTGGGACCCTTGAGTCCACAGGCCAACGCTCTATCCACTGAGCCAAACCAGTTAGGGCTGTAGAATTGAGTTTTATATGTTCATGCCATCATTGCATCTACTTGAGATTTTAGCTATTATTTTCCGTTTGAAGAACTAGTTGCAAAATAATATTCCAGAAACTATAGTTTATACTCAACAGATCAATTAAGTTAATTAACTTCTGTTTTGTTTTGTTTTTTAAACAAGGACGATTTCAAAGGATCAGTTTGAAAAGAAGAAAAATGATACCTTAGATCCTGAACCGTGAGTATATAGCTATTTCTTTCTTTTAGATTTTAGTTTCAGGTCAAGAACAGTTCCTCCTTATGATTGAGTTGTGGGAGAAGACATTGGAAATGCATTGCTCTGGGTGAAATTTTTTTTTTTAATTTCTTTATTGATTAAAGTATTACATATGTGCCCTTATCTGGGTGGAATTTTATTGTGTGAAGTTATTTCATATATGAATCCTTCTTTAATTCACACTAAATATGTATGTCTCTGTAATATGCTCTTTAGGTACTGAATTTTAACAAATTCCAAATTTCAAAATCCAAATTTAGGTGGATGTTTGTTCCATTAGAACCTCTCTAATAAGTTGGTCATTCGTGTTTTTAAGAAGCCATTTAGTGTGAATCTTTAGAAAACAAAGGTAGGACTATTTGGTAGAGTAGTGCTAGTATCATTTAAAGGGCAATTTTAGAAAGAAAACCTCTTAGAAACCACTTTCTAAAAATAATAAATGGGAAGCCTGGTGTATATTCTTGCCACTGTCTTTGGTATGGTATATTTTCAAAGGCCATTGTCAAATATTTGACTTTCCTCCAGTGCTCAGTAAGAATGCTGTGTTTGCAACGTTTGCTCTGTGATGGCCCCTAAAGAGGCTTCAGAGCTCCTTCAGTGTGATGACCCCTTCAGGTCCCCAAAGCCGAGTCCTAAGACCACCCCAGCGTGTGGAGAGGCCCATTGTGTTCTACCATTGTACCGAATGCACTTTCAGAGCTGCTTAGAGAGCACAGGCTCCAGCACCATTCGATGTTTGGTAAATGTGGCTGTAGTACATCCAGAACTGAGAAGCAGGTCCTCCCCTCTCTTGGCTCAAACCCGTAGCTTTAGTGAGGCCTGTTGCTGCAGTGGAAGAGACGGACTTTCCACCCAGACCTCATATTGAAACCTAACTTCACGTTGAGAGCTTACTCAGCCTCTCCAACTAGTAGTGCCCAGGCTGGGTACACATTGAATACAGGAACTCTGGCCTGTGCATAGTGCCTGGTGCATGAGGCAGTGCCTCCCCAGATCATTAATGACCAGTCGATTATTTGTCTTAATTGTCCAGCTCCCTGTTCACATTATGCCCTCCCCTTCAGTTTTTTAGTTTCACTATGATTTATATTCATTTTTAACTTCAAAATACATTACATTGGAATAGTCATTACTAGGCCGGGGCTCTGTCCGTCAGTACAAGAGACAGATGGATCATAGCACAGATAGCAGGAGGTAGTAAGATGGTCCAAAGGTGAGGGGCCCTGTTCCTGGGCATGATGGCATTCCAGAGAAGGTGACACTCACCTGGAATCAGGTGTTGAGAAATGGGAAGAATATTCTATACACAAAGGAGTAAAAGAACATAGGATGTTCAGCAACAACATGGGTAAGCTCAAGTGGCTGGTAGGTAGAGCATGTGGAGGGAGCCCCGTGAGATGTGAAGGAGAGGCACTAGGTGCAGGGCCCCTTACACAGTTCTTTGTCCTGTAGGTTTCCTCCTGGATGTGCTAAGGAGGTTTGGAGGGACATCATTGGCTTCTGTTACAGAAAGATCATGCTGGATTTGTGAGATAGGTTCAGTGGAGAGGAAGACTTGCTCCCTGGTAGGGGAACTAGTTAGGAGACTCAGGGGAGCAGGTTAGGCAGGAGTTGGAAGGCCGACCTGAACAGCCTTCTGGTGGAAGAGACCACACTGCAGGGTGAGCAAAGGTCCAGTCTAAGTGGTGGCTTAGGGAAATGCGTGAATAAAAATGTAGGAAGGGGAGTAAACCAGTTGGTTAATAATAGTTAGAAGGGGAGAGAGATTGAAATTCAAACTTGATAAAATGGGGTCTAGAACAAATATCCTATTTTTTTTACATTCCTCTTCCCTGACATAGGAGGGAGAAGGGTTGAGAATAGGTGTCTTTGGAGCAGGCACAGAAACTGAGGGAGTTGTTACCTGCTGACCTTTTAAATTCTTAACCCAGGGATGAGCTCAACTGTTGAAATTTCAGCGAAGGAACTTGTTGACAGTGATGCGGCACTTAAGGAGGGAGTGAAGGTTCAGAACAACACCAGATAGAATGGGGGGAGCAACACAGCATGGGATTGCCATTGAATGGTGCTGCGGTTTTGCGCAGTTTTTAATTTGTCTTTTCCTCCAGTAGAGCAGGAACGAGAAGCTGGGTAAGGCTTGATTTGTGGTTGAAGCCTTGCTCAGCAAGGACAGTGGGAAGATCAGGCACTTGATCATGTATCGGGTAATAGGGCTCAGCATCAGACTGATTGGAAGAGCCTGAACCCACTTTGCCACTTAAGACTTCCACCAGCTGTAAGTTGTGATGATGCTAAGGGGGTGGCTAAAATATAGGTTTTGACCTTCAAGTATGTTGCAGTTAAGATTTCCAGGTGAGCTTGGGCGGGGTCTGCAGTGAGGGCAAGTGGCTCAGTGCGTCCCCTTGCTCTCCAGTGTTTACTTGAATAAGGACTGTCATTTACTAGTCAGTTTGGAACGTCCCACCTTTGTGACTATCTCAGAACAGACATTTCCTGTGCCTGGGCCTAAGAATAAATGTTTATAATATTGAAAGTATTGTTCTCTATTACGTTAGTCAGTTTAGGCATGTGCACTTACCTAGAGCAAGTGTTGGTCTTGAAGATGTATAGTACTGTCAGAAATACTGGCCCATAAAATGTGCCTTTATCATAGCACTTTTTAAAAGTAAAGGTTCATTCCTAGTTGCAAAGGAGATTGGGAGAAGAGAGGAATGAGGCATTTGTACAAAGAAGGGTTCGAACTTTTCCCACAGAAAATATACTGGTGCATTTTTAAAATATGGCTGAATCAATCAACAGATGGATTAATACTAGATGCTCAAAGTAATCAAGAGGGCAAGAGAACATAGTACACAAGCTCCTAAAGACCTCTCTATTTTGTGGTTCCCTGTGTATTCAGTGTGCTTTCTTTGTCTTCCAGTTTTGTTGATTGCAAGGAGTGTGGCCGGAAAATGCATCAAATTTGTGTTTTACACTATGATATCATTTGGCCGTCAGGGTGAGTAATTTCCTGTGGTCTTGGGCAAAGGAAAGCAGTTTTGCACAGAGTGGGGGGAGGGTCCCTGCTGCTGCTGCATTTCATTCATTGTCAGCAAGAATTCAGCAATTACGATAGATGGCAGTTAATTCTAAGTTTTAAGTCTTAAGTGTTTGCCTGCTTTAGGAATTACAGAATCAAAGCAGTCTGCCTCCTCACTTCTGTATAATGATGCGATTTAAACAGCCAACAACGTATTTTAATGCTGCATTTCACTAGTTTGGCAACATATACTGTTTTGTATAATCTAATCACACCCATTATGTTTTTGCAGATTTGTATGTGACAACTGCTTGAAGAAAACTGGCAGAACTCGAAAAGAAAACAAATTCAGTGCTAAGAGTAAGTTTTGGAAGGATTTCTTTTTCCTGATCTGTACATTGTAAAAACTTGTATAATTACCCCAGTTTTTCTTTGGTTCCTCTTAACACGTGGCTTTGTAGATGACCTGTCCAACATTTTTTTTATCTGTGAGTTTGTTTTCTAATACTTTTTATTTTTCTTATCTTCCTCTTAAAGAACCATTTGACCTGATCATATCAGAGTCAGCTTTTTGCTCAATCCTTGTTTTAGATGCAAGTTTAGAAAGCTTAGCTACATTGTAAACTTTGTGAATTCTAAAGAGAAAATTTGTCAGCAGATCCTTCTTAAGTTGCTTAAAAATAAGACCTCCCCCAAAACACACACACAGACACAGTTGTTCTGTCTGAGCCACACACTCAACCTTGGGCCCAAGTATGGGCAGTCACTTGCCCATCACTAGGTGTGGACTCTGCTGTTGAGAGGAGTGACCCTCTCAAGTTCCCTGGGAATCAGCCATCATCCACCCAAGACTGGTAGGCACCTGGTCTGCACAGACTTGGGAATGTTGCTGCATTTAGAGTGGCTGCTGGTATCTCTTTATGATATCTGTCTGTTGCTACTAAAAGTAACTTTTCATAGATCTGATTTTTTTTATAGATATCATTCTTTTCAAAAGTGTACAACACATAACCTTTGTCCACTTGATTCTCAAGTACTGAGGGCACCTTCCACAGCATGGCATTCCCAGGCTGTCCTTTTGCTGAGTTAATAGAGAACCTGAGTAGGAGCCTTCAAGTGCACCTTCCCAGTACTCCCTGCAGCAGGATAGGTGACTAGCACACAGCTCAGGGTGTCTCCAACAAGAGCCAGGTCATCTGAGGTGCTGGGAATAGAAGAGAGATGGGATGGAGGAGAGGTCACATGCTGGGGGAAGGAGGGGACGTGAAGCAGGCAAAAAGGAAGTCATTCCATAGGCTTCCAAGTTGTCAATTCAAGTTCAAACCCTGTAGTTAATAAAATCCATAGTTATCTTATAACTTAAACTCACTTTTATAAAATGTTTTGAGATACTTAGAAACTGACTGGCTACTGTAATTTTTTTTAATTTTTATTGTTGAAAGTATTACATATTTCCTCTTTTTTCTCCCATTGACCTCTTATTGGCTATTGTAATATTTATCTTTAGATTAGGATTTCTCCGCTGAGCTGCTATTGACATTCAGGACCAGATCATTGTTATGATGGCTGTCCTGTGCTTTGTAGGATTTTAGCAGCATCCCTGGCTGCAGCCTACTAAATATCAATAACCCTCATCCTCATGGGTGGTGAACATCAGAAATGTCTCCAGACCTTGCCAGATGTGCCTTGGGGGAAAGTAGTTGCCTCTACCTTAGAGGGTCCATTCTGAGTGAAATCACTAAAGCAGTCAGCAACTTAGAAACACTTGCTTAGGCCAGAGCTTCAGTGACCAAACTAAACTGCCAAGAGAGCTAGATCTCACTAGAAGAACAACTTCAGCTGGAAGGCACAAGGGTGAGGTGTACGGGGTCACAGCTCACCCCGTGTCCAGAGAATGGGAGAGAAAGACATGTGGACCTTACGTAGATGAGCTTTAGTGTTTAAGATATAGAAAAGGATCTTAGAAGTCTAGTGTCACCCTTGTGTTCCGAGTTTTTGTAGATCACAAAGGAAAGTTTGCCTCATTCATATTTGCACTGAGTGAATATTAAATATGTCTTTCAACTGGTAGTCAGTGAATGATAGTCACAATTGACCATCCATCCAGAGCCACCTCCCTACCTTATACCACACACACGATTCCATTTCAGATGGTTAAAGGAGAAAAGGAAACAACTGCAAGTGAACTCAAGGTCACAGTAAGAGTATTTTTACTGTGTTGGGTTATAAAAAACCTTCCTAAAAAATAAACCCAGAGTGAGAAAGCAATAAGCTAAAGGATTTGATCACATAAAGAGAAAAGCACCCCCCCACCCCCCAAAAAATGGGAGAAAGGCCTACTGCATAAACACTAGAAGACCTGAAATACACCTCCATGTGTGCATCACATGGATGAGAATCACCCTGCTTTCACTCCGGTGATTTGAAGAAAAAAGTAAAGACCTAATTTTAAAGGTCCTTTGGTCTGCTATTTGGAAATCATAGTGTGTGGGTCGTATTTTCAGAAGGTAAGGGGATTCCCTCACTATGGTGGCTCTTATTAGTTGTGTCCTCCCTTCTGGATTGGAAACGCCTCATGAGGGAGGGAACAAAACGTACTCAGCAGCGGCATGGAGGGGCAATGGGAGAACATGGGCAAGAATGTGAGCCTTTTCTTCAGGGCTTCACAAAGAACAGGCGAGATGGCCTGTGCCGTACAGCGAAGGCTGCATTTCTCAGGATAGCTGTCTCGGGTGTGGGGTGTGCTGCATTGGGAGGGGTCCAGAGTGTGACCACACAGCTGTGTACAGGGTACATCTTCATCAGCATGTGAAATAGATCACAAATGCACTCCCCTGAATTTTTATAGCTTTTCAAGTCTTTGTTTTCCTGTGTGTTTTTTATTTTATTGCCATTGTGTTTTTCTTTTTTTTAAAATATACTTTATTGATTTTTAACAGAGAGGAAGGGAGAGGGATAGAGAGTTAGAAACATCGATGAGAGAGAAACATCAATCAGCTGCCTCCTACACACCTCCTACTGGGGATGTGCCCGCAACCAAGGTACATGCCCTTGACCGGAATCGAACCCGGGACCCTTCAATCCGCAGGCTGACGCTCTATCCACTGAGCCAAATCGGTTAGGGCGTGTTTTTCTTTTTAAATTATTTTTCTTGAGGCATAACTTATATATCAAAAGAACTCCACCATTGGTATTTTATCACAGAAAAACGGGATTAAGAAAGTTAGTCTAAATTTTCCATATATTTCTTGACCTCAGTAAGGAATCTTCTAAAATCCCAAATACCTTTTTAAAAACATTTCTTATTGTTGTAAGTATTTTTGAAATCAATAAGTATAAAGTAGAAAACTTTAAAATCCCATTATATATAAATAATTATTGTGAACCTTGTGCAGCTCTTGCTGCTAGTCTTATTTTTTCTCACGTGCAAGGAGTTTTTTATGCTGTGACTGATGTGTTGCCTTTGGGTAGCTTGCTGTATATGCCCTGTCACAGTGGTCATGCTTGGGTGGTCCCTTGAAGAGAGGATTGTGGAGGGGAAGAGGAACCTACCCAGGAACGGAGCTGGGGCAGGCCTGGATATGAGACAGTGTCCGTGCACTTGCCATAATAGGAACATTCACAGAGCTTAGTTGGCCATGGAATGTACTGTGTACTCTGTCTTAACTCTGCAGTGAGGGCTCTCCTCAAAGCTGGGCAGGAAGGGGAGAGTGGGTCAAGGAACACATGCGCAGCAACCCTGACCTCCTCCAGGGAAAGCAGTGGCAGGCTCCCTTCTTCCATTAGAGTTCTAGCCTTGGGGCACAGCTGTGACTCTGAGCAGCTACGTGGGAGCACCCAGGGCCAGATCTCCACCTCACCAGACCCAGGGGGAGGGAGCAGAAGGCTGGTGGACACAACATGGCCCTCCTTATGCCTGCTCCCCCACTTTACTCCATAGCCCATCTTATTTCAGATTCAGGTCCACCTTCATGGCTCCTCCAAAAAAGATGGAAATATCAGGGCAATTGATGGCAATTTTGAAGATGTAGAGTGCCTGAGATTCTAGAGTACCCCTTTCCCTCATAAAACGCTTACTTCATACGATAAACTAAGTCCCTTCTGGTTTTAGAGAATGTTAATTCTTTCTTTTTTTTAAATCCTCATCCAAGGATATGTTTTTATTAATTTTGAGAGAGACAGACAGACATCAATGAGAGAGAGAGAAATTGATCGTTTGCCTCTCTTACACACCCCAACCGGGCATCGAACCCGCAAAGTTTTGGTGTATGGGACAACACCCCAACCAACTAAGCCAGCTGGCCAGGGCAGAACGTTAATTCTTTTAAAATATGTCAGATTCCCATAGCCGGTTTGGCTTGGTGGATAGAGCGTCGGCCTGCGGACCAAAGGGTCCTGGGTTCAATTCTGGTCAATGGCACATACATTGGTTGCAGGCTCCTCCCAGGCCCTAGTCGGGGGGTGTGCAGGAGATAACCAATCAATGTGTCCCTCTCTCATTGATGTTTCTCTCTTCCACTCTCCCTAGAAAAAAAGAAAATGATCAAGAGAAAAATACCCTTGGGTGAGGATTAACCAAAAAAACAACACACACACACACACACACACACACACACACACAACAAACACAAATAAAATATGTCAGATTACCCTGAAAGGAAAAGGAGGAATCTGTGGTCTCGGTTGCCTTCTCCATAGTCCTTCCAAAGCTCTCTCACCTACTCTTTCTAAATTTTCCAGGACTGCAAACCACGCGATTGGGAAACCACTTGGAAGACCGAGTCAACAAGTTTTTGCGGCGACAGAATCATCCTGAAGCCGGGGAGGTCTTTGTTCGAGTGGTGGCCAGCTCAGATAAGACTGTGGAGGTCAAGCCTGGGATGAAGTCACGGTTTGTGTGCAGACATTGTGCTATTTTCCAAAACAGCACTGTTCTAGTGCTTACCCCACCTGGTTAACAAAAGCCCCACTTTCTGATAGGCTTTTTGCATAATTTAAAAGATTTTCAGTGGTTAGTGTGTTGCAAGCCCTTCTTTCTATCCCAAATTCATTAGAGAAGGTAAAATTCCCAATCAAGTGAAACAGTGTCACAAAGAATGGGATCAAAGCTCCAAGCTGCTCACACTAGTGGTAAGAGCTCTGGGCTGGTAGTCAGAAGTGACAGGCCTCTATCTCCTCTACCCTGAGCGGGTTTAGAGCAGCAGATCTAGGTTATAAAGTACCTTATGAATAATGATGCATGCAAACATCAGATTCTGACTTTTATTTCAGGTTTGTGGACTCTGGGGAAATGTCTGAATCTTTCCCGTATCGAACCAAAGCTCTCTTTGCTTTTGAGGAAATTGATGGAGTGGATGTATGCTTCTTTGGAATGCATGTCCAAGAATATGGCTCTGACTGCCCCCCTCCAAACACAAGGTAGTCCTCTATCTCCTTTCAAGGGGTGTCATGCTGTCTTATAATGAGGTTCTATGTGTCTTAGAGAACCTGTGTGCTTTAGAGCTGGGTTAAAATTAAATAATCCACTATTGATTAACCAAATTACATTTATGTTTCCTCTAAGCCAGTGGGGAGTGAAAGGTTTCTATGACTATTTCAAGCCTGTTTTGTGTTTTGAGTATTCATGGGTCCTGGTTCTGGTCTTGCTATTGTCCCTGTCTTACCTGGGGCAGGTAGAGCCACAGAGAATGGGATGGGGACCACTCCATGAGCCTGGACATTCTCTGATGCACCTAAAAAAAAAAAAAAGAAGTACCTCTATGAAGAATTCTTTCGTGTTCATTCTAGAATCTGGGTGAGAGGGAATTTAAAAATGTCTTTTTGTGGAGTTTCCTCAAAAAACTAAAAATGGAACTCCCATTTGACCCTGTGATCCCACTTCTAGGAATATATCCCAGGAAACCAGAAACACCAATCAGAAAGGATATATGCACCCATATGTTCATAGCAGCACAATTCACCATAGCTAAGATCTGGAAACAGCCTAAGTGCCCATCAGTAGATGAATGGATTAGAAAACTGTGGTACATCTACACGATGGAATACTATGCTGCTGTAAAAAAGAAGGAACTCCTACCATTTGCAACGGCATGGATGGAACTGGAGAGCATTATGCTAAGTGAAATAAGCCAATCAATGAAGGAAAAATACCACATGATCTCACTCATTCATGGATAATAGAGACCATTATAAACTTTTGAACAGTAATAGATACAGAGGCAGAGCTGCCTCGAACAGATTGTCAAAATGCAGCGGGAAGGCCGGGGAAAGTTGGGGGGCAGGAGGGAGGGGTATAAGAGATCAACCGAAGGACTTGTATGCATGCATATATGCATAACCAATGGACTTGGGACGCTGGGGGGGGGGGGGAGGCCAGGGGATAGTCAAGGGCGGGGGGGTGGGGGGGGGGAGACACATATGTAATACCCTTTGTAATACTTTAAGCAATAAAAAAATAATAATAATAAAATAAAAAAATAAAATAACCTATAATTAAAGTCATTTAATAGATTTAAAAAAATGCTGAGACAAAGATACAGGACACAACCAACAGAAATGGAGGATATAGAGTTCAAAACCACACTTTTAAGGTCTCTCAAGAACTGTCTAGAAGCCGCCGATAAATTTAGTAAGGCCCTCGAAAAGACTGGTGAGACCGCCGATAAATATAGTGAGATCCTCAAGAAATCTAATAAGACCCTTGATGTTGTGATAAAGAACCAACTAGAAATTAAGCATACACTGACTGAAATAAAGAATATTATACAGACTCCCAACAGCACACCAGAGGAGCGCAAGAATCAAGTCAAAGATTTGAAATGCGAAGAAGCAAAAACCACCCAACCGGAAAAGCAAAATGAAAAAAGAATCCGAAAATATGAAGATAGTGTAAGGAGCCTCTGGGACAACTTCAAGCGTACCAACATCCAAATTATAGGGGTGCCAGAAGATGAGAGAGAGCAAGATATTGAAAACCTATTTGAAGAAATAATAACAAAAAACTTCCCCTACCTGGTGAAAGAAATAGACTTACAAGTCCAGGAAGCGCAGAGAACCGCAAACAAAAGGAATCCAAAGAGGACCACACCAAGACACAGCATAATTAAAATGCCAAGAGCAAAAGACAAAGAGAGAATCTTAAAAGCAGCAAGAGAAAGAAACTCAGTTACCTACAAGGGAATACCCATACGACTGTCAGCTGATTTCTCAACAGAAACTTTGCAGGCCAGAAGGGAGTGGCAAGAAATATTCAAAGTGATGAATACCAAGAACCTACAACCAAGATTACTTTATCCAACAAAGCTATCATTCAGAATTGAAGGTCAGATAAAGAGCTTTACAGATAAGGAAAAGCTAAAGGAGTTCATCACCATGAAATGCTGAAAGGTATCCTTTAAGAAGAGGAAGAAGAAGAAAAAGGTAAAGATACAAATTATGAACAACAAATACGCATCTATCAACAAGTGAATCTAAGAATCAAGTGAATAAATAATCTGATGAACAGAATGAACTGGTGATTATAATAGAATCAGGGACATAGAAAGGGAATGGACTGACTATTCTTGGGGGGAAAGGAGTGTGGGAGATGCAGGAAGAGACTGGACAAAAATCGTGCACCTATGGATGAGGACAGTGGGTGGGGAGTGAGGGCGGAGGGTGGGGTGGGAACTGGGAGGAGGGGAGTTATGGGGGAAAAAAGAACAAATGTAATAATCTGAACAATAAAGATTTAATTAAAAAAATAATAATAAATAAAAATTTTTTTAAAAAAATGTCTTTTTGTAGTTTGCCCTAAACTATCCATGGTTCTCTGTGGTAAGTGATGAGATGCCATTTCTTCTCACTTTGGTGATGAAATTGGATTCCATTTTATTGATTGGCAGCGACAGTTGGCAATGGGAGTTTTCTTGTGTTTTTATATGCTTTTTGTGGTCAGTGTAAATGCTGTTGAATAAAATTTATTTCAGGATGCCCTGAGCTGTTGATTAATTCTCTCTCCCACACCCAGGCGTGTGTACATATCTTATCTGGACAGTATTCATTTCTTCCGACCCCGATGCCTGCGGACAGCTGTTTACCATGAGATCCTTATTGGATATTTAGAATATGTGAAGAAATTGGGGTGAGTTTCATTTAGATTATCCAGAACTAATTAAAGCTCCATTTTTAATTTTAACTATATATTTATTTTGTGAAATAATGAGAATGTTTAAGTTTGATGTGTTTTTATTTTAACGTCCTTAGCTGGATTCTGAAGCCTCCAGAGCTTCTCTCATGTTCTTGGGGCTTCTCAGGACAATGTATGCACTTTTTCTGCCTTCTGCATTCTTTTCATTATTTTTCCATTCTGGTGTCTTTTTTAAAAAAAAAATTTATTGAAGCATATGTTATATATTATAAAATTCGCCTATTTCAGGTGTACACTTCACTGACTTTTAGTAACTTTAAGGAGTGGTGTAGCCATCACCCTTAATCAGTCTCAGAACATTGTCATCGCCCAATAAGATCCCTGTGCCCATTTGTTCTTAATCCTTGTCCCACCCCTACCCCCAATGACCACTAATCTGCTTTCTGTCCCCATAAATTTGCTTTTTCTCAATGTTTTGTAAGAATGGGAACCTACAAGATGTGGTCTCTTGCCTCTGAATTCTTTATATCTGTTGTCATGTTCTAGATCTGTCATATTCCTTTCCCAAATTGGAAAAGTTGGAGATATTTGATTGAGGTGTCTTAAACAGAATGAGTAAGATTTATTTTAACTTGAACCCTTAGAAATATCCAACTGCCTTTCCTATGTGCAGAAGAAAGTAGGTGAAATTCAGTGTGTCCCTGGGTAAAAGCCATTTGATAAACCTAATGAGTCACTGTCTTCCCAGGCTTTCTCCTGTGCTCACAGGTTCCCTTACAGCCTAGGCCCCTGCCCGACCTGCACAACCTGAGAAGGAAGCATCTTAGGGCTGAATTCCAGGTGTGCATTTGCACACTAGGGATGTTTGGCCTTACCCATGCATCCCCAACTCCCATCACACTGGTTTGGAATCTCTCTAAATGTCTTATCCATTCTGCCACAAGCATTGTGGCCATTTCTTTGCTTTCCTTTTTCTTTATATATAGTTATTTCTGTCCTTGCTTTGGTCCCTCTTCCTCAACTGTTACTCCTTGAAAGCAGGGATAGTTTTGCTCAGCACTTGATCTGAATTATGTGTCCTGCAGGTATGTGACAGGACATATCTGGGCCTGTCCCCCAAGTGAAGGAGATGACTACATCTTCCATTGCCACCCCCCTGATCAAAAAATCCCAAAACCGAAGCGCCTACAGGAGTGGTACAAAAAGATGCTGGACAAGGCTTTTGCAGAGCGGATCATCCATGACTACAAGGTACCTGGTGTTTACTGAAGGAGGGCATGCAGTGGCTTTGTTATACCTTCAGGTGTCTTTCTCTCACACTCACATATGTTAGCATTGTATTCACTTAACGAGGATCAGAAAGCCAAAGGGAAAAAAGTGAAATAAAAATGTAAAAGCATCTTATCTGCAGTCTATCAAGATTTCTAGTTGGCAGTCTGAAAGCAGTGCTGTCATGTCGTCTGTTTAAATTGGCTGATCTTGGCCATTGTGCACCATGGGAATATGCTGCACCAGGATCCTCTTCGGTGTTGTGGCCTGCTCTGCCCCTTCCTCAGGAGCTTTGCCTGAGCCCCTTATCTCACTGCTGTGCTTTGTTTACTCAGGACATTTTCAAACAAGCAACTGAAGACAGGCTCACCAGTGCCAAGGAATTGCCCTATTTTGAGGGTGACTTCTGGCCCAACGTGTTGGAGGAGAGCATTAAGGAGCTGGAACAAGAAGAAGAAGAGAGGAAGAAGGAAGAGAGCACTGCAGCCAGTGAGACTACAGAGGTAAAGCCCCTACGTCCCACTACCCCACCCTCCGGGAAAGCTGGTGCCCCAGATGTGTACGCTGAAGGACGAATTCTGGCAGGTTGGAGAGTGAACTTATGCTGTTGAGTTCACATGGTGTGGCCTTCTTTTTGTGTGTGGTGGTATTTTCATGAATAACCTTACCTTGTCACCATGCACAATATGTCTGGGGCTTGGAAGCACAAACCACACTGGTTGCTGGGCGATCTGAGATGTGGGCACTAGAGACACATCAGGGGACAGGAGGTGCTTACTCCAGCATCTCTGTGCATAACAGAGAGGGCCAAGGCACAGAAAAATGAGAGGTGGGTGCCCTGCCAGGGAGCCCAGAACAGATGGAGACAGAAACAGGTGTGTCATGAATGTGTCACAGCCCGGGACCAATCAATTGATTTAAGAGTATTTTACAAACTAAACACACACATCTTCAGCTCTTTCTGTGGTGTCCACACTCGCACTCATGCTGTGTGCAGTCATGAGCCTGAGCAGTGCACTGAGAACTAAGGAAAACACCATCCCTGCCCTCAAGGGATGTATGTTCTAGTAGGAGAAACAAGAAAAACACATGTCCAGCACACTCGAGTTAGTGGTGCAAGCTGTGGAGAAAAGGAAGCACAGGGAATAGGAGGGAATTGGGGGAGGGGCTTGTCTGGGAAGAGGCATCTAAGCAGAGACTGACCTGGTGAGAAGGAACCCAGAGGGTCCCTGAGAGACGAAGCTTCCAGCAGGAGGAGGAGAAACTTTAGGCATCCGAGTTGTGAGCAAGTGAGCCCTGCTTTGGGGTGTCCAGTAAGACTTGGTGTTTTGGCTCGTAGCTGTAGAGGCTGTGGGAAATACACTGTGTATCTTAACAGTAGCAGCCCCAGAGTTTGGGGTGGATCTTTGTGGCATGTGAGGAAAATCCTGGGTCAGGGTTGCCCATTGTGTCTATTGCTACCTCTACCTGAGGGAAGAGGAAGAGGGAGAGCATATCTGGGGGAAGAAGTCAAGAATTGGCTGCAGCCCTAACCGGTTTGGCTCACTGGATAGAGCGTCGGCCTGCAGACTCAAGGGTCCCAGGTTCCATTCCGGTCAAGGGCCTGTTACCTGGGTTGCAGGCACATCCCCAGTAGGGGGCGTGCAAGAGGCAGCTGAATCGATGTTTCTCTCTCATCGATGTTTCTAACTCTGTATCCCTCTCCCTTCCTCTCTATAAAAAATCAGTAAAATATATTTTAAAAAAAAAGAATTGGCTGCAGACATGTTAATGTTGCAATGACTGTAAATATCCAAGAGGAGCCCTGGCCAGTTGCTCAGTGGTTAGAGCGTCAGCCCTAGGACTAAAGGGTCATGGGCTTGATTCCCAGTCAAGGACATGTACCTCGTTGCCTGCCTCTGGCCTAATGTTGGTGGGGCTCTCTGGGAGTTAGAAATAGATAAAGGCTGATGCCTGAGCCAGCCATTGCTGACCATGGATTTGTATGTGGTGGAGATAGCAGGACATGGAGGTGAGGGATGGAGTGTTCAGTTCACATAACTAAGGATTGGCTTAGTTATGGACAGCACTTGTGATGGAATGATGCTTTGCCATTAAAAGTGGTCTTAATAGGAGACATGGAAAGGTGCTTGCCATAGTGGAGAAGCACCAGGAGCAACCTCAACTTGTGTAAGACCCCAGCTTTGTAAAGAAAAATACACAAAGTAGCCCTAGCCGGTTTGGCTCAGTGGATAGAGCATCGGCCTTCGGACTGAAGAGTCCCAGGTTGCATTCCAGTCAAGGGCATGTACCTTGGTTGCGGGCACATCCCCAGTGGGGACTGTGCAGGAGGCAGCTGATGCATGTTTCTCTCTCATCAATGTTTCTAACTCTCTATCCCTCTCCCTTCCTCTCTGTAAAAAATCAATAAAATATATTTAGAAAAAAAAAAAAAGAAAGAAAAGAAAAATGCACAAAGTAAATGTGCATAGCAGCTATTGCTTTGGTGGCAAAAAATATATATATTTTTATTATTTGGCTATGTTTTATAAACTGTAAAGTAAATCTATATATTTTATAACTTTTAAAATAAAGGCTTTAGTCCGGCTGGTGTAACTCAGTGGCTGGGAATCGACCTATGAACCAGGAGGTTGTGGTTCTATTCCTGGTCTTGGCACATGCCCGGGTTGTGGGCTCAGTCCCCAGTGGGGGGCGTGCAGGAGGCAGCCAGTCAATGATTCTCTCTCATCATTAATGTTTCTCTCTCCCCCTCTCCTTTCCTCTCTCTAAAATCAATAAAAATATTTTTTTAAATAATAAAATAAAATATAGGCTTTATATTTTAGAATAAAGGCTTAGAGAAAACTTGAGCAGATGATACAGAGTTACGGGTATTCTAGTACCTGGCATCTTAAATCCGTGTGCTGCGTTTGTTACAATTGCTGAACCAATATTGATACATCATTGTTAACCAGAGTCCAAAGTTCATTCAGTGTCCTTAGTTTTTATCAGTGACCTTTTCTGATCTGGGTCCACGTTACTTCCAGTTGTCAGGACTTCTTAGTCCCCTCCTGGCTCTTTCTCAGAGGTGGTGGTGGTGGAGGAGGTAGAGTGCAACTGCACTTCCCCTAAAGCAGCGGTTCTCAACCTGTGGGCCACGATCCCTTTGGCAGTCAAACGCCCCTTTTCACAGGGGTCGACTAAGACCATCCTGCATATCAGATATTTACATTACGATTCATAACAGTAGCAACATTACAGTTATGAAGTAGCAACGAAAATAATTTTATGGTTGGGTCACAACATGAGGAACTGTATTTAAAGGGCCAGAAGGTTGAGAACCACTGCCCTAAAGTGTCACTCCTTTCAGCACCCAGTGTATGTGTGTGTTTATCTCTCCCCCCACCCTTCTTGCCTTCTCTCCCTACCTCTTCCTCTCTCTCCCCTAGTTATAAACTAAGTTCTTTGGACCAGACCAACTGAGCATTCTCGCCTTGAAACCTGAATAACTAAGCCTGAGTTCTTCCCAGAGTAGGAGCATTTTAACTGAGCAGCAAAACCGCTTAGACTTAAGCCAGTTGCAGCACTAATGATGTGTTTCAGGCCTGCGTGGGCCTGGGGAATGGGAGCAGGGTCAGGAAGATGTCCTGTAGCCTTGCTTGGGACCTGCTCCTACCTGTGCAGCGGCTTCTTCATTAGCACCTTTCCCATTTCTCTCACTTGTGGATATTTGGAGTCTTTCAAAAGCAAAGAATAAGCCACTGAGCATGCAGGATATGCCATGGAACTGCAGGTGTCCAGTGGGATGACGTGAAACAATGTAAAATTGCTTCCTCTGTTACTAGATTCCAAATTAGCGTCCCAGGTGTGTTCTTCCCTCAAGAGGTAACGTGTCCTGTGGCCTTCATGACACAGGCCACACTTGCTCTCTGCTGATGTATCACCACTGTGCCCATTGGGGTCTTAGCTGAATATACAGGCCCTGCTTCCATCCTCATCACTTTTCCCGCTGCAGTTTCCTGTGAAGGCAGCAGTGTGTTTACACAGCCCATGTAGGTAGAGATCTGCAAAGGGTGCTTCCTGGAGTGACAGTCCTTTCAGCACCCATAGTGAGTATGTGTGCTGACTTGTCCAGATGAGGAGACAATCACAGGCACTTGTTATTTTATTTCCTGTGTTCCATTAACCCTGGTTCTGTGTTGAGCACATCCACAGTCCAGGGCCTGGAGCTGGGAGTCCCGGCTAGATACTGGACCTGGAGGAGGAGGCTGGGCTTGTCTGACAAGTCTGTGTTGTTGCAGGGCAGCCAGGGTGACAGCAAGAATGCCAAGAAAAAGAACAACAAGAAAACCAACAAGAATAAAAGCAGTATCAGCCGGGCCAACAAGAAGAAACCCAGTATGCCCAACGTGTCCAACGACTTGTCCCAGAAGCTCTACGCTACCATGGAGAAACACAAAGAGGTGAGATACAGGGCAGGCCACAGAACCCAGGATTTGTGCCCCCTGGACCAAGATAAAGGAGGGGGGTTGCTGAAGAAGCCACAACCCTGCCCCTGGCCAAGAGAAGGGAAAAGGCATGGTGACACACTGTTTGGTGCACACAGTGGGAGGACCAGCCCCTAAAAGGCAGACCTGGCTGGTTGGATAACACCACACAATGCATCATCAAGTCAGTTCATCCCCAGGGAGTTGGGCCTTTGACACACCCCTGGGACAGCAGGTGTCAGGCTCAACGCAGTCTCAGTTCTGCAAGCCGGGGTAGCCCAGGGCCCTGCAGGGCCAGCCCTCCTCAGCACACTCTCTGTGGGCTGACATACTCCTGCTGTTCTTCCTGCAGGTCTTCTTTGTGATCCACCTCCATGCTGGGCCTGTCATCAATACGCTGCCCCCTATTGTTGACCCCGACCCCCTGCTCAGCTGCGACCTCATGGATGGGCGCGACGCCTTCCTCACCCTCGCCAGGGACAAGCACTGGGAATTCTCCTCTCTGAGGCGGTCCAAGTGGTCCACTCTGTGCATGCTGGTGGAGTTGCACACCCAGGGCCAGGACCGCTTTGTCTACACCTGCAATGAGTGCAAGCACCATGTGGAGACACGCTGGCATTGTACCGTGTGCGAGGTAGGCCCATATCTCCCTCCCTGTGCCTCGCTCTGACAGAACTGGCAGCGCTGGTGTGGTCCACGAATCTGAGGTCCCCTTGGCTGCTCCCAGCGCTCTGTGGTCTATGCATTTGCATTTTAGGTTGAACTATTAGACAGTTGGCACTTCTCAGGAGAGAAAAATGATCACTGCTCCTCTAAGGGCGCTGTTGATTATGAGATAGATTGTTTGTTTTATTTTAGTTCACACGTAAGAAGATCTAACTCTTATTGATTGGGTTTCTGCTATGTGACTGCACTAGGTTCAACACCAGACATTCAAGATAAAAAGCCTCTCTACCTTCGTGGAGCATGGTCTGGTCCTGAACAAATTGAGCATGACAGTGACAGGATCCCCTTGGCAGGACAAGCTAGTCTTCCTGGGAGTCAGCAAGCACTGGCCTGTCTAGATGAGGAGACGACCACAGGCACTTGCTATTCCCTGTGTTTCATTAATCCCGGCTCTGTATCGGGCACATCCACAGTCCTTGTGGTGCCAGAGCAGGAGCATGGAGAGAGCAGGAGAGGCGTTGGCAGTGCTTCGATCCTTCCAGAACTCTGGTAACCCTTCTCCCTTGTCTTGGTTGGACCCCATGGCCATACCACACTGTCTTCCCCCTGCAGAGGTCTTGTCCCCTGTGCGCAGGGGCGAGGTCTTTCTCTTTCATAGATGGGTCCCTCACATGGGGTGAGCCAGGCTATTTTGAGCCCTCCATCTCCCCCCCTGCAGACAATCATAGACTCCTCCCAGTCCAATGACGGCCTCTAGGATGATCTCCACAGTTGTGGGCCCTACAGAAGTGGCTCTGTGATCCCTGAGGAGGATGAGCAGAGCCTTTGTAATGCCCTCATCTTTACTTCCTGCTTTTTCCAACCTCCTTTTGTTCTCCCTCTCATTTCCTACTGCTGGGATTTTCACGTCTTTACTATGAAAAGGTTATTAGTCCTGGCCATCAGCTCCATTCTCTGTTCTAGCACCTGTTGTCTGTCTCTAGACGTAGGCGGCTTTTAGAAATCTGGGAAGAGGGCCTTTCTCCCAGCGAAGGCCTCTTAGCTCCAGTGCCCTCCTGGACCGCCCTGCAGAGCTCTGGGGGTGCACTGAGGGCACCCAATCTCTAGGAACTCAGGTCTGCGGTACTTCAGATGCTCATGTGGCAGGCACTTGGGAGCAAATGGGTATAGCAACAGTCACTCCTTCACTGTCAGGCTTGCCAGGCGTGGGGGCGGGATGGCTGGGTGTGATTCCCAGGGTGCAGCGGAAGGAAGGAAAGGGGAACCAGTGCCCACCAATGTACTCGAAAGCCTTGGGGGACATGAAGCCACACACCCTATGCATGGGTGAGCCTGTGTACCTGCTCACAGGTTGGGAAATGCGAGGGGGTCCCTGGAAGAGTGCGGGGTGAGGGCGAGTAGATGGATCTCGTGGTCTTTGGAGCCTTTCGGGCTGTGGAGGAGTTCCCAGAAGTGAAGGTTCCAGGGGGTGGCTGGGATGTCTAACGCTGGGCCACATGCTGATGCTAGCCTGACCCCTTTCTTTGTCTGCAGGACTATGACCTTTGCATCAACTGCTACAACACAAAGAGCCACACCCACAAGATGGTGAAGTGGGGACTGGGCCTAGACGACGAGGGCGGCAGCCAGGGTGAGCCGCAGTCTAAGAGCCCCCAGGAGTCACGGCGCCTGAGCATCCAGCGCTGCATCCAGTCCCTGGTGCACGCCTGCCAGTGCCGCAATGCCAACTGCTCGCTGCCGTCCTGCCAGAAGATGAAGCGGGTTGTACAGCACACTAAGGGCTGCAAGCGCAAGACCAATGGAGGCTGCCCAGTATGCAAGCAGCTCATTGCCCTTTGCTGCTACCATGCCAAACACTGCCAAGAAAACAAATGCCCCGTGCCCTTCTGCCTCAACATCAAACACAAGCTCCGCCAGCAGCAGATCCAGCACCGCCTGCAGCAAGCGCAGCTCATGCGCCGGCGAATGGCCACCATGAACACCCGCAACGTGCCTCAGCAAAGTCTGCCTTCCCCTACCTCAGCACCACCCGGGACCCCTACACAGCAACCCAGCACACCCCAGACACCGCAGCCCCCAGCCCAGCCCCAGCCCTCGCCTGTGAGCATGTCACCAGCCGGTTTCTCCAGCGTGGTCCGAACTCAGCCCCCCACCACAGTGTCCACTGGGAAGCCCACCAACCAGGTGCCAGCCCCACCACCCCCCGCCCAGCCCCCGCCTGCGGCAGTGGAGGCGGCCCGGCAGATTGAACGCGAGGCTCAGCAGCAGCAGCATCTGTATCGGGTGAACATCAACAACGGCATGCCCCCGGGACGCACAGGCATGGTGACTCCCGTGAACCAGATGGCTCCCGTGGGCCTGAATGTGCCCCGACCCAACCAGGTCAGCGGGCCTGTCATGCCCAACCTGCCCCCCGGGCAGTGGCAGCCAGCTCCCATCCCGCAGCAACCACCGATGCCGGGCCTGCCCAGACCCGTGATGTCTATGCCGACCCAACCAGCGGTAGCCGGACCGCGGATGCCGACCGTGCAGCCGCCTCGCAGCATCTCCCCCGGCGCCCTGCAGGACCTGCTGCGCACCCTCAAGTCCCCCAGCTCCCCGCAGCAGCAGCAGCAGGTGCTCAACATCCTCAAGTCGAACCCACAGCTGATGGCGGCTTTCATCAAACAGCGCACGGCCAAGTACGTGGCCAACCAGCCCGGTCTGCAGCCTCAGCCCAGCCTCCAGGCCCAGCCCGGCCTGCAGCCCCAGCCTGGCCTGCACCAGCAGCCCAGCCTGCAGAACCTGAACGCCATGCAAGCCAGCGGGCCACGGCCCGGTGTGCCTCCGCAGCAGCAAGCAATGGGAGGCCTGAACCCCCAGGGTCAGGCCCTGAACATCATGAACCCGGGACACAACCCCAGCATGGCAAGTATGAATCCACAGTATAGAGAGATGCTACGGAGGCAGCTGCTGCAGCAGCAGCAGCAACAGCAGCAGCAGCAACAGCAGCAACAGCAGGGCAGTGCTGGCCTGGCTGCAGGCATGGCAGGACACAGCCAGTTCCAGCAGCCTCAAGGACCTGGAGGCTATCCCCCGGCCATGCAGCAGCAACGAATGCAGCAGCACCTGCCCATGCAGGGAAACTCCATGGGCCAGATGGCAGCTCAGATGGGACAGCTCAGCCAGATGGGGCAGCCTGGGCTGGGTGCAGACAACACCCCCAACATCCAGCAAGCTCTGCAGCAACGGATTCTGCAGCAGCAACAGATGAAGCAGCAGATTGGGTCCCCAGGCCAGCCAAACCCCATGAGCCCCCAGCAGCACATGCTCTCAGGACAGCCACAGGCCTCGCACCTCCCCGGCCAGCAGATGGCCACATCCCTTAGTAGCCAGGTGCGGTCTCCGGCCCCTGTCCAGTCTCCACGGCCCCAGTCCCAGCCTCCACATTCCAGCCCATCTCCACGGATACAGCCCCAGCCTTCACCACACCACGTCTCACCCCAGACTGGTTCTCCCCACCCAGGACTTGCAGTCACCATGGCCAGCTCCATAGATCAGGGACACTTGGGGAACCCCGAACAGAGTGCAATGCTACCACAGCTGAATACCCCCAACAGGAGTGCATTGTCCAATGAGCTGTCCCTGGTCGGCGACACCACGGGAGACACCCTAGAAAAGTTTGTGGAGGGTTTGTAGCATTGTGAGAGCATCACTTTTTTTTCCTTTCATGTTCTTGGACCTTTTGTACTGAAATCCAAGCATCTAGGTTCTTTTTATTCCTAGATGAACTGCTACTTCCAGACCACGGAAGGGTAGATTGCTGTTTAAAGAAACAATACAAAGAATATATTTTTTTGTTAAAAACCAGTTGATTTAAATATCTGGTCTCTCTCTTTTTGTTTTTTTGTTTTTGTTTTTTTGTTTTGGGGGGAGGGGGGATTGTTTGGATTTTTTGTCGTCATTGCTGGTGACTCATGCCTTTTTTTAACGGGAAAAACAAGTTCATTATATCCATATTTTTTATTTGTATTTTCAAGACTTTAAACATTTATGTTTAAAAGTGAGAAGAAAAATAATATTCAGAAACTGATTCTTGAAATAATGCAAGCTTATAATGTATCCTGACAACTTTCTGATGTTGCGGGAAGATTTTTTCTATTGTGAACTCTGTGGGCGTTCTCCAAGTATTACCCCTGGACGATAGGAATTGGCTCCTACGTGCACACACATACACACCCACACACACCTATCTATACATATTGGCTTAAGCCAAACTCTTGTCTTGCAGATGTAGAAATTGTTGCTTTGTTTCTCTGATAAAACTGGTTTTAGACAAAAAATAGGGATGATCACTCTCTTAGACCATGCTAATGTTAATAGAGAAGAGCATTCTTTCTTCTATGTGAAACTTGAAATGAGGAAAAGCAATTCTAGTGTAAATCATGCAAGCGCTATAATTACTATAAATAAGAAAATTCAAGAAGATTCAATCACTGTATAGGACGGTAAAGTACCAACTCATTTCTTATATCATATTGTTAAATAAACTGTGTGCAACAGACAAAAAGGGTGGTCCTTCTTGAATTCATGTATATGGTATTAACACTTAGTGTTCGGGGTTTTTGTTAATGAAAATGCTGTTTTCAACATTGTATTTGGACTATGCATGTGTTTTTCCCCCCCATTGTATATAACGTACCGCTTAAAATTGATATAAATTACTGAAGTTTTTAACATGTATTCTGTTCTTTAAGATCCCTGTAAGAATGTTTAAGGTTTTTATTTATTTATATATATTTTTGGAGTCTGTTCTTTGTAAGACATGGTTCTGGTTGTTTGCCCGTAGAGGAGGGGGGTGGGCAAAGTCCTAGTAGTCATGCAGATGGCAACAGGACTCAACCGAGACCTGGAATATTCTTTCCAGTGACCGAGACAGTCAGCTCCGTGATGGCTGTACACATTCGATGCTCACGAAGGAACTTCACCACAGAGCTAGGGACACAAATGGGTCAGTACAAGTACATTGCCTCCTGTCCACCATCCCTCTCTTAGTCACCCCACCCCCCTTCCTATATGCCGATTCCAATCCCAGAATTGATGCAAAGGGTGCTCCAGGGAGTAGAGGTGGTTTCTGGGCCCCCTCCCCCTGAAATTGTTCATTCAGTGGGGGAGGATGCCGCCATGCAGTATGTCCTGCACAGCCTCCAACACTGGTCTGGACAGACAGAGCTTTAGCCCTTCATTCCCCACCCTCTAGAAATAGTGAGGTACAGTCCTGGAGGCTGCTGAGGGGCAACGACTAGAGGCCTCCAGCTTTCAGGGATACTTGCACTCAGGCACCAGGTCGGCCCCTCTGTGTCGTTATAGGTGACCTTACTGAGGGTGACACTAGAGTTCCTGAATGCTGTAAAAATCCCATCTGAGAGGACGCCACCACCTGGATAATTGAAATTAGTCCTCTAGAGTATGCCCCCTTCCAGGGCACTGGTGAACTGAGTTCTGTCTCATCGCTTGTCCCCCCAGCCAGAGAGTGGTCTAGATCAGGAGTTGTGTTAAATTTTGAAATTGTTGCCCAAATAGCTTTTGTTTGGGCCCTGTGTTTACAGAAATATTTTCAAAATACTTGATTCGGGAATCTAAATTTGAGGAAACTTTCTAAGAAATTTGTTTTAGCACAGAGCTTACTTAGAATCTTCTAGATTAAGCCAAGTAAGAATAAGATCATCTAGCACCACCAACCAACCCACATCTTCACCCTCTCCAAGAGAGAAAGCAAGGACATGGCCCTCAGTGGCCCTCAGGCCGTCCTTGCTCAGCTTGCCCACTTCTCGCACCCATGACGCGCTTTCTCCCCCAGTTGGAAAGCCCTGACCCCATGTTCAGACAGGAAGGGGTGAGCCATCTGGGGTCCTAGAGAGGCGGCCCAGGCCCAAACTCCAGATGTGCAGCCTTTTAACAGTGGGAGGCATCTTTTTTCAGGTGATCCTGGAAACCAAAACTGGACCGACCTCATCTTGGAGTCCACGTCCCTTCAATCCAGATGCCAAAGGATGCAGCTGAGGGTGTGGTCTGTGGGTGCCCATCCTACACTTGGCGTATGGAAATGTCTCTAAGAGCTGGAAAGCCCGGATGCTGTGTCTCAATGCTGTATACTTAGGAGGAGAAGAAAACAGTCCTATATTTGTGATCAAAAAGAGGAAACTTGAAATGTGCTGGTGTTTATAATAAAAGCTGGTAAAACTGCTTGGATTCAAAGATGGTTCCAGTTGGCTAATGACCCTTAGAATTAGCTTAGCAGCTAGTCAGCAGAAGACTGAAAGGGCTTGGTTGAGTTTGTCTAGTGAGTGTGTTGGACTATGTTTTTGAGAATTTGGCATGTTAAAAGCAGGAATTGAATGCAACCTCTGCAAAGGCTTCAATTTTTAAGATCTCAGGCTGAAGACACACAACTTTCTCCTTTTGATTGCTATAAAATGAAACCAAAGACTATTTAAGCCAAACAGAGCTTTTATCACTGCATAGGAGAATGGGCTACTCTGAAAAAGGAAAGTCCTGAGTTCTAGGAAATAGTCCTTGTGCCATAGGCAGTTCTTTACTCAGAACAGTGCTGGGAAGTAGACACTGCAGCAATGTCACCTTAGCCAGTGGATGTGCAGGAGCATGTAGGAATGGTGACAACCCATTTGGGATCATAAAGCCACAGTGTACCTTCCCAGGATGTCCCATGTTCATTCCACTGCATGACTCGGGTACATCCATTGTGCAAAGTGGAGAGTATGGAAGGGTCAGTTACAGCAAATTAGAGTGAATGTAGCACCCAGGCTAACAGGCTAGAGACTGAGGAACTTTGGGTGAGTAGATGAGAAGGCAAATGGTGTTTTCAGTGTGCTCACACCTTTCTAGAGAGAATTTACTAGGATCTATTGAGCATGATGCCACTAGAATTACTTCACTATACTGAAAAATTCAAAGGGTGCTGACAGGACACCTTGGTTAAGGAAATGGTACAGATATCTTGGAGGGCTTCAGAGGAGACAAGTAAAAGATCTAGTCATAGGAAGCATGGGCCTGAGGCTTCTTTCTGTGAGGCTGAGAATCAGTACTGACAGCGTGGTGGTACTTGGGCACCAGGGACTCGGCCTTAAGTGAGCTCCCAAGCTCTGCTTTCTCGTCTGAATGAATATAACTATACTGGGTAACAAGTGCTGTTTAAATGCACTATCAACTCCTTTGCCCTGGCCATGAGGTAGGAGGATGGAGGCAGTAATTTACCTGAGTTCATGAGCAGCCAGGGAAGACATGGGCCCCAGCCATGTTCCTGTGCCCAAAAGGAGCTTTTCCTCCTGGCCTTGAACTTTGCCCTACATGCCCGCCTCCCCTCCATATTCCACAGATTCACCTTGAACCCACTTTGGAGGTACTGTGGGGAAGTGAGAACAGTACATCGTAACCCCTCAAAAGTCACAGTAAATGGTAACAGTCTTGGAAAGAACTATGTGGGACTCAGTCTACCTGTATCTAGTGCCCACTGGTTCACTTTGGCATCACAGATAAAGAAATGTTGACAGTGTTGGTCAGCTCTAGTGTCCAAGCTATAAACTCCCAGTGTAAAGGACTTTAACCCACCTCCCACCCAACGCCTGGAGAGGGCTAAGTGACTGAAAGGGACTTTAACGCCTGATCCCGAGTCTCCAGGGCTCTGCCACAACCAGGAAGCCTCTTATAAACTGATTTTTTAAGTCAACAATAGCTACTATATATAGCCATACCAATGAGGTTCAAAGGAAAGGATCCTCGAGGGAGGTAGTGTGGTTTACAGAATGTTCCAAGTGATGGTCCTTGGGGAAAATGTCCAGACAGGACTTCTTGGGAAGGACCGAGGGTTGTGACCAGGCTCCTGCACCTGTTCCCCTCTCCTGCCAGCACGAGCAAGGCTGCCAGGCTCCCAGTGCCAGGCCCCTTCCTTCCTTGTCCTCTCCTCCCCCACCCAGGACCCTTCACACCTGGGCACAGGTTGCAGGCCCACCGAAGAGGGAAAGTTATTTTACGTGCTGCTGCACGGAGTGGCAGGAGGTCTGCTGATGAAGGGAAAGTCTTAGGGACCAGATGCTGGCACATGGCTGTGCTCCCATAGCTAGATGTAGGGAAAGGGGCAGGGAAGTGAAGTAGGCCAGGGAGTCATTCAGAGTCAGCAGGTTCAGCAGCCAGAACTGGTGTCACCAATGAGAGTAAGAGCTCTGCAGGCAGAAGCATGGAGAACTCTCCGGGTTTTAAGGGAGGCCCATCCTCACTTGTTCTCTCTAGACATTTGAGTTCAAGTACGCAAGCTTTCTCGAAGCACGGAGTTTGTCCACTCAGCAAGCATCTACTGAGCAGATCCTAGGCTCTGAGATACAATCCTTGGAGAACTCAATAGAGACAGACAACAACTGGAGGAAGTGCTAGATGGCGTTAGAGCTCAAAGCAGGGCACAGAACCCGGTTTGTGTTGAAAACAAGGAAAATGTCGCTTAGGGCCAAGAATTGCAGTGTTCCATAGTTTAGGAAACGCATTCTTCTCCTTAGCACTGCCATGTGCTCCTCAGGACAGTGCTGCTTCAGCTCTAATGGGCATATGAATTATCTGGGACCTCGCTAAAATCCTGATTCGGTAGGTACGGGGGGGGGGGGGGGGGGGGCGGCTGAGTTTCCAAGTCTAACGCTCCCAGCTGAAGCTGCTGCTGCTGGCCCTGAGGCTATACCAGCGGTTCTCAACCTGTGGGTTGCGACCCCTTTGGCGGTCGAACGACCCTTTCACAGGGGTCGCCTAAGACCATCCTGCATATCAGATACTTACATTACGATTCATAACAGTAGCGACATTGCAGTTATGAAGTAGCAACAAAAATAACGTTATGGTTGGGTCACAACATGAGGAACTGTATTTAAAGGGCCAGAAGGTCGAGGACCACTGGTCTGTACTTTGAGGAGTAAGGCTACAGTGTCCCATGAAAAAAATCTTGACTTTGAAACTGCCTTACTTAATCTCAACGTCCACAACAAACGTGGGTTTAGGGAGAGGGGGTTTGGTCAAGAGGTTCTTTGGCCTTCACAGCATTTGTTCTGAGCTGGCATCTCCTGCCACTTCTGTCTTCCTGGGTCTCCGGCCTTCCTCAACTCCCAGAATAAGAATGCCGCAGGGCCACAGGAAGCCTGAGGTCCTCTGGCTGGGAAAGGAGTCGTGCAGAACCCAGGCTGCAAACAGCCCCACAGGGCTTGAAGCCCTGAGCTACCTGGAAAGAGTGCCCGATGTTTTGTTGGCCCCAGGACAGAGGTGCGGGGAGCCGTCCTGACTGTGAAGTGCAATGCACATTGTGAGGAAAATAAAGAGTCACATCTTGCTTGCTTTTCCGTAGAAACAGAAGAGGAGTCTCACCCTGACCAGCTTCCTGGGTGAGGTGACTCCGTGGGGCAAGTGCCGGGTCAGTCCCATCCTTCCTGTTTCTTGAACTACAGGTGCAGCACCCACCACTCACAAGAGACCTGGCTGACGCCAATGGACCATGGCACCCTGCCCCATGCTCAGGGGATGTTGGCACCTTCAAGGAAAACATCAACAGTCTGCATTTCCACTCTGTCCGTTGATACTCTGCTGGACCAGAGAATCCCAACCAAGGAAACCATCTTTATATCTGAGGAGACACAGCCTTGGCAGTGGGAACTCTGTGAACACCACCCGCCTGTTGAGGCCTGCTGTCAGGTGCTGCTCAGGATGCCACCTGGATAGGGCCTCTGGCTGGAGCAGAGGCCCATGGCATCCGGGCAAAGGGTCGGTCCTTGAAGGAGGGAGGGCCTCAACAGCACAAACATTGAGAGGGTCCCTGAAAGCCACCAGGAAGCCATGTTGAGCAGGGAAAGGAGCCGGTAGGCCAGGCCTTCCTATGAGTGTCAGGGAGTGATGATGATAGGAATTACAGGGCCATCGGCTTGGGCCAAACACCCACATGCACATGCATGCAAGCACACACAGAATGGAGTTGCTTTTTCACCCTATAGAGTCTCTCAGACTAAACCAGTGGTTGGCAAACTGCAGCTCGCGAGCCACATGCGGCTCTTTGGCCCCTTGAGTGTGGCTCTTCCACAAAATACCGACTTCTGCGCATGGGCCACGAAGTTTCAATCGCACTGTATGTGCGCGTCCGCACGTGGTATTTTGTGGAAGAGCCACACTCAAGGGGCCAAAGAGCCGCATGTGGCTCGCGAGCCGCGGTTTGCCAACCACTGGACTAAACCAATTCTCTTTGTCTTTTCATAAATAATGGGTGAGATAGGCTGGAGATTTGGTGGATGTTTTTTCTTTCAATGCTTCATCCACATGCTGGGAAAAACTGTGGCCTCAGCTCTTTGCCAGGACAGAAGCCATCTTTCAAAACATGCCATCGCCCTAACCGGTTTGGCTCAGTGGATAGAGCGTCGGCCTGCGGACTCAAGGGTCCCAGGTTTGATTCCGGTCAAGGGTATGTACCTTGGTTGCGGGCACATCCCCAGTAGGGAGTGTGCAGGAGGCAGCTGATCGATGTTTCTCTCTCATCGATGTTTCTAACTCTCTATCCCTCTCCCTTCCTCTCTGTAAGAAATCAATAAAATATATTTTTAAAAAAACAAAAACATGCCATCAAGGCCAGTTCACTGAGTGAACTGTATCCCCCAGCAGAAGCTTCCAGGAATAAATGCAAGGAAGAGGTTGCCGCCTTCTCCACCCTGCCTTCCCCAGAGCCAAAGCTGCTCAGAAAAGGCCCCACCAGTGATATTTCATAGTTGTCTAGACTCAGGTCTGTCTTCCATTTTTCATGCTGGACAGGGAGACTGGGAGCCCACCAGAATGGCCCGGCCCCTCCTGCCCCTCCTGCACAGACATTGTTCACAGTGGAAGGGCCCCAGAAGGAGGCGTTGCCCAAGGTCACCCGGCTAGTGGGTGGCCAAGGGAGTCCCCTAGAGGGGCCTGGACTGACTGCCAATGCTGTAGAGAATAAAAAGGGAGAAAGGCCTCAGGTTCACGCACCCCTGAATATGTGGGGGTCTGTGCAATTAATGTGTGACATTCCCAGTGTCCTTGGTGATGGCATTAAAAGTGGCCACTAGTAACGCAGAATGAGCAGTTTGGAGATAAATTTTGGAGTCATCCAGTGAAATTAAGAATGCTCTAGTAAGTTCCAGGCCAGGTCCTGCTAAGTGGCTGCACCTGCCTCTATGAAGGGCCAGAGGCCTTGCTTCTGACCCAATCTCACGGTTGGCAAGTGTGAAAGTGGGGGTCAGGGCTTGGGTTCCCACCAGATGTAGCCATGCTGCTGTGGGAGATCTCCGAAGTTGGCAGGGGACTGACGTTCATTAACATAACAAGATACAGTAAAACCTCGGTTCTAGAAGTCTCCCATCTCCAACAATTCAGTTCTCGACCAAGTTGTTCATGGAAAAAATGCCTCGGTCTTTGAACAAAATCCTTTCATGATGATACATCAGCATGACAAAAATCATCTCTCAGGCCCCAAAGGAGAGAATGCAGTCAGTTTGCTGGTAAACCTTGAGTTGTTAACATCTCAGAAATTTGCCAGCTTCTGTTGCTAGTGAAATGGATGATTAGCACAAGTTTAAAACATAAAGAGGCCATCAAGAGTTCTAATGTTGGCCCTGGCCAGTATGGCTCAGTTGGTTGAGCGTCATCCCATGCACCAAAAGGTTGCTGGATTGAAAACCAGTCAGGGCACATGCCCAGGTTGTGGTTTGGTCCCGGTTGGGGCACCTATGGGTTGGGGCATGTATGGGAGGCAACCAATCAATGTTTCTCTTTCTCTCTCTCTTCCTTTCTAAAAAAAAAAAAATCAATAGAAACATTTTTTAAAATGCGTGCTAATGTCGCTAAGGGTGTAAAAGAAACAATGATCACAGGCAACTGAAGAGGTAGAAAAACTTGGAGAAAAGCAGTTAGCCAGGGGACAGCATGTAAAAAAAGTGAAGATGCTACATACTGGCTTACTAAACGACATCCTGGAACAAGTGCTGAAAGTGATTCCTTTAAGGCTCGTAGGGGGCGGCAAAGAAGTGTTTGTTTATAGATTAAACAGTACACTAGACATGTACTATATATAAGAAAGGTTAAAACGGAATTATTTGTGGGTCTGGAACAAATTAATTCAATTTACATGATTGCTAACGGGAAAAAAATGATTCAGTTTTTGAACAAATCACGTCTCAAACAGCCTTCCGGGACGAATTCAGTTTAAGAACTGAGGTTCCACTGCAGCTGTTAAGCGAACCAGCAAAATACTAGGTTTCTGAGTTCCAACTCATGCTGAGTTGGCGTCAAGGTCCTACCAAGGGTAAAAAGGACTTTAGGGAACGTGCAAAACCTTGCAGGTGCCATCTGGCCATTAGTTGCTTCTCTGGATTGGAAGGTTTTGATGCCTCAGAAATCTAGAGACAGTTACTACCTCCCAGCTGCAGCTGCCCTCCTCCCAGGCCAGGTCTGCACAGGTGTGCATCTGCTGGGGGAACCCTTGCTCCTGAGGCCTAAGCACTAAGACAATTGTAGAGTAGCTTTCAGACAACACCCAGCAGCTGCAGGACTGTTGGGGCGTTTCTCTTCTTAACATGCCTACTTTTTAGCCTCAAAAAGTAACCTGCCTGCCTAACCTGTGTGGCTCAGTGGTTGAGTGTCGACCCAGGAACCAAGAGGCCATGGTTCAATTCCCGGTTGGGGCACTGATCCCCACTGCGGGGCATGCAGGAGGCAGCCGATCAATGATTCACTCTCATCATTGATGTTTCTATCCCTCTCCCTTCCTCTCTCTGAAATCAATTTTAATAAAGTAACCTGGCTTATTAGAGGATCCATGAAATTGGGGGGTGGAGGACAGGGAATCACATCATTCCTGGGACCTTTCCAGGCCAAGAAATATTCTTCAGCTTGGAGCTTTTCCTCCTGTAGGAAAACAGTACATTTCCTCCTGAAGGGAGGAGTTTGTCCAGGAGTTGGTGCCTTGAACATATAAATGAAAAAGGGAGGCAGTTGAATTTGTTTTTTCTTTGCAGTGGGCATTGTGGTAAAATATACATAACATAAAATTTACCATCTTAATCATTTTTAAGTATACAGTTCAGTGGTATTAAGTACATTCATATTGTTATGCAACCATCACCACCATTCTCTCCAGAACTCTATTCATCTTGCAAAACTGAAACTTTGTCCCCATTAAACACTATATACCCTTTCCTCCTTCCCCAGCCCCACCTTTCTACTTTCTGTCTTTTTAAAAAAAAAAAAAATATATATATATATATATATGTATATATATATATATATATTATTTTTTTACAGAGAGAAAGGGAGAGGGATAGAGAGTTAGAAACATCGATGAGAGAGAAACATCGATCAGCTGCCTCCTGCACACCTCCTACTGGGGATGTACCCACAACCAAGGTATATGCCCTTGACTGGAATCGAACCGGGGACCCTTCAGTCCGCAGGCCGACACTCTATCCACTGAGCCAAACCTGTCAGGGCTCTACTTTCTATCTTTATGAACTTGATGACTACCTACTTCATGTTAATAGAACCATACGGTATTGTGTTTTTGTGACTGGCTTATTTCACTGATCATAATGTTCTCAAGGTTCATTCATGTTGAAGCCCGTCTCAGATTTCCCAAGTCTGAATAATACTACATTGTATGTATAGACCATGTTTTGTTTATCCAAACAAGGATGGACACTTGGTTTGCTTCTACCTTCCGGCTATTGTGAATAATGCAGCTGGCATTTTTTTCATGACCCTCAGCTCACCCCAGGGAGGTAAGGTAGTGACTTTTATTTATTTTTAATTTTTTGTTTGTTTGTTTGTTAATTCTCACCTGAGGATATGTTTTTCCATTGATTTTTTTTAGAGAGTGGAAGGGAAGGGGAGAGACAGAGAAACATTGATGTGAGAAAGACACATCAATTGGTTACCTCCCACATGCACCCTTGAAGGGGGGCCAGGGATTGAGCCCTTAACTGAAATTGAATCCTCAAGCCTTCATTCTGTGGGCCGACGCTCTAACCACTGATCAACCTGGCTAGGGCGAAGGCAGTGGCTTTTAGAGAAGGGATGAGCAACCTTATAGTGGCCACAGTGGTGGTGAGGAGACCCAGGAGGTGCTCTCCCCCTTTCTCCCCTCTTCTGCTTCTCTCCTGCTCTCCCTAAGCCAGGCTCCAGTCTCCATCAATCCAAGTATATCTGCATCTAATTACTTTTCCCTTCTTCCATTTTCCTTGTGAGCACAGGGGCTGAAAACTGCCCATAACTCCATCAAGACTTGACTTGGATCCCTGGTCACCTTAAAAAACCACAATTTCCTGGGCTACTGGAGGACACCATCTCACAAATATCTGTGGCTGAGGGTATGTTTCTTACGGCCACAGGGTAAGAGAGGACAGAAGGCCCTGGTGTGTCTGAACCTGGTAGGTTTGTCTCCACAGAACCTGGGTCCTGCCTGTCTGGACAAAGTCCCCTCATCCTTATCTGAAGCCTTGGCTTCCTTCTTCCCTTTGCCAAATACCACTTCCCTGAAACAAAAGGGCTCCCCAAGCTAGATCTACTGTCCTATAGACCAGTGGTCGGCAAACTCATTAGTCAACAGAGCCAAATATCAACAGTACAATGATTGAAATTTCTTTTGAGAGCCACATTTTTTAAACTTAAACTATATAGGTAGGTACACTGTTATTAACTTAATTAGGGTGCTCCTAAGGCTGAGGAAGAGCCACACTCAAGGGGCCAAAGAGCCGCATGTGGCTCGCCAGCCGCAGTTTGCCAACCACGGCTATAGACTAATGTATCAGGGCTTACAAAAGATGATTTCCACTGGCCAGTGTAGTTCAGTGGTTGAGTGTCCACCTATGAGCTAGGAGGTCACAGTTAGATTCCTGGTCAGGACACATGCCCGGGCTAGGTAGTGGGCTTGATCCCCAGGAGGGGGCGTGCAGGAGGCAACCAATCAATGATTCTCTCTCATCATTGATGTTTCTATCTCTCCCTCTCCCTTCCTCTCTGAAATCAATACACACACACACACACAAAGATGATTTCCTGAGTGGAGTGAACAGCAATGAAATGTGAGGCTGAGGCCCCTTAATTCCCCTGCAGAGTAGCTGAGTGACATCCTGGGAATGGCTGGGCCTGGGACTGGCTTGGTCATCTGCAGTGTGGGGAGGGAGGGAGGGAGGCAGGAGGCAGGTCATGCAGGGTCTGGAGGGGTTTGGAATTGCTGGTAAGCGTGAAGGGAAACCACTTGAGGACCCTGATGAGGAGGGTATGATCCAGTTGAATGCAGAGAATGAGGGATGGGGTGGGAGGAGCTAGGTGGGAGTTTTCAGGGAGAGAACTTCATCTCTCCCATTCAGATCTATCCAACTCCCATACCTTCTTAGTTGCTTACGCCTGGACCCTGGGGGTTACCCTTGACGCCTTCCACCTGGAAGTGTCCCTGACACAGCCCCTCCGATGACCCAATCAGGTCCAAGCCCCAGGGAGGACGCTGTACTTTGCTGCTTCTGCCACAATCTCTAGTAACCCCCGTCTTTGTACAATTATTTGATTGTGGCAGTGAGTACTTTTTGTTTGTTTGTTTGTTTTAAGGAGAAAGGCAATTTTACTCTTTCATGAAAAATATATATAGATATTTTTGGCAGTGGGTCTTCGGTGTGCCTCAATCATTCGGGGAACTGCCTGGGCCCCACTTCAGGCGGTGCCAGGGAATCCGTCTTTTACCTGAGTTGGTCTGCGTCCCCATGAAGACTCTTACCTACACAGGGTGAGAGAAATGCAATGAAAGAATAGCCCGGTTTTGCTGGCGGGGCTTGCTTGGCTCCTGAGTTCATGTTTTGATGTAGACAAATCAAGCCTAAAATTCCCCCTGGCACTCCTTCTAGGTATGTGTCCTGCCTTGGGTTGAGGAGACTGGCTTTGTAAATCGCCCGGCACTTGTTGGCTCCAGAGACGTTAACTGTTTCTGCCCCGGTGCCGTCCTTTCAAACCCTCCCGAGGCGGGCATCATCGGCCCCCTTTCAGGGATGCACAAACTGAGGCCCATCTGGCTGCGGAGAGCCCGACGTAGCTCCGCGCTCGGCCCGTCGCCCTTGACAACACGACGCAAGGTCACGGAGGTCCCGCCCCCAAGGCCGGACTGTTCCGCGCGCCCCTCGGAAGCCCGGGCCGGCCGCCGGCGCAGGCAGCGCACTGGGCACCCCGCGCCGCCCGTGACGTCATTACCCGGCGCCAGAGGAAAACCTGAGTCCCGGCGCGCTCCTCTGCATGGTGCGCTGGGTTGGACAGACATGGCGCGCGAGCTGCGGACTCTGCTGCTGTGGGGACGCCGCCTGCGTGCGCCGGCGCTGGCGGCCACGCCGGGAGGTGAGGGCAACCGGGCCGGCGGGCGGGGCGGGAGGCACGGCGGCTCCGAGGCCGTCTCACCCTCCGTGGGAGGCGCGAGGACGGCACCCCTCGCGCGGCATGTGGGACTGAGATTTGTTCGCCCAGCGCTTGGAGTTGGGTTCCACCTGGCTCAGCGGCGCTCCGGGCTGCGCGGCGCCCCCGGACTGTGCGGCGCCCCCGGACTGTGCGGCGCCCCCAGGCGTTAACGCCTTTGAGCCCGGCCTGTGTGGCTACAGCAGGGGCTTCTCCTGGTGCCGGGCGAGGCGGGGGACCCTTGGGTTCCTCGCTCGGGAGCCGAAGGCAGTTTCGGGAGTGAAATCCGAGGGCGAGTGGATGCTGGGAACGGACTTCCCCAGCGCGGTCACTTTTCTTCCTCCCGCGTCCGACTCTTATGCACGGGGAATGCGTCAACGACTTGCTCCCTTGTCCAGTCGATTCCCGAGTGCCACTCCGCCCTTCACGGCACACGGCGGCGAACCGAACCGAGACCTGGCACCCGGGCCCTCGCGCAGCCGCGGGGCTGGAGTTGTTGGCCGCCTTTCCCGAGGGCCTGGGCCTGGAGGTGCTGAAATAAAGGACGACCGCGTCTCTGCTCCTTGCTCGACGTAACCACGGTGAACGTGTTGGCTTTCCTTCCAGGCCCTGCACCACTGCACGCATATAAATAGACATGTCTAATCATTTTTACGTTAAAAGGTCTAAACCATGTATACATTGTGCTACAGAATTAAACAAAAAGTGTTTTGGTTGGTTTTAGAGAGAGTGGAAGGGAGGGGGAGAGAGAGAGAGAGAAATATCAATGGGAGAGAAGCATTCATTGGCTGCCTCCTGCACGCCCCCCACTGGGGATCGAGCCAGCAACTTTTGGGTGCATGGGAGGACGCCTAACCAAGCCACCCTGGCCAGGGCTGCAGAATTTTTGTTTTAAAGCTCCCAGCATGGCTTACACATATTTTTGTAAGTATGCACGGTCTCCGACCTTCCAATATTAAGGACGAATTATCGTTTACTTAATATTATCTTATTAATGGACGTTATTAACATTATTTCTAGGATTTTTCCCCCCCTGTGTTTCTGTTGTTATTACACTGCTGTGTAGAATTGGCACTATTTAAAGCTTTGTGCACATATATGGTATTTCTTTAGAATTACAGGATTAGAGTTTTAGAATTGATGATTCAGAGCCTGTGCAAATTTGAAATGTTGGCTGATAATTGCCAAATTGTTGTCCATAAAGGCTTACTAGTAATCATTTTGTATTCCCATTAGCAGGAAATGAGCTTGCCTATAACAAGGTATCTTCTCCAACACCAGACATTACATCTTTCCAAATCAGTGGGTTATTTCTTATCTAATTTACACTTGCATGGATACTAGTGAGCAAGAATGTCTTCGTTTGTGTATCTTCTATGAATCTCCTTTTCATATCTTTCACAACTCTTCTGTTACCCGAGTTTTAAATTTTGGTGTAGTCTGTTTAACCATGACTTTTAAAAACAACATGCACTAGCATATGAGCCAACTGTAAGTTTTATCACTATTGCTTGTATCCAACGTTTTTCCTTTTTTCAGATGTATTTCCTGTTTAATCAGAGTATATCCTTGTGTTAGTTTTGCAGAATAATAGTCTGTAGGTTGTAAGTTTTCTAAGCCCCACCTTGTATAAAAGGATTTTTATTTGTCCTCGTACTTGGATATCAGTTTGTCTGTGTATTGCATTCCAAGTCAAAATAATTTTCCTTCACAGTGATGATGCTGCTCTATTGTCTTCTAGCACCATTGTTACAGATGAGCAGTCATATCAATTTGATTCCTGTTGGTTTAGTAATTACTTGTGTGTGTGTGTGTGTGTGTGTGTGTGTGTGTTTTCGTGACTCCTCCCCTCCCCCTTTCTCTGGAGTTTAAGATTTTTTTTCTCTTTATTGTTCATGTTTTAAGATGTTCCACCTGTGTTAGTAATTTATTCCTTGTATCATGTAGTGTCACCTCCATTTTGAAGATCAGTCAGTTTTCAGCACAGCCAAATTTTGTTCTGTTTTTTAATCTCTTTTAATAATCTGTGGCCTCTCCTGCAACTACTATTGCAGTGGTTCAGGCATTCTTTTGCTTGAATCTACAATACAGATTTTCTTCTTGGAAGCCTTCTGTATTGTAGACGCCCTGACATTGTCACCTGGGTGGGTAAATGTGAAGGTATAGTTGTTTGATAAGTAAATTTAGCCAAGAAAATCTCTTAAATAATGGGAAGAAAAGAATATGGTTATAAGAGAATTTGCCTATACAGAAAATTCAGAATTCTCCTGTATTTTTTCCTCTTTTTCTGAGAAAGTTGCCAAATTTTAGCATGCATTTGGTTTTACATCTAGGACTGACCTCATGTCAACATTATCCCAATGCTTCTCACTCTTAGAATATCTCTGAGGTGTGGAATAGAGTCTCATCTTGTGGGCTTTTTGTTTTTCATTTTTGCTCATTAACTAGTTTATCAACAACTATATTTTGAATGCCTTCTGAGATGTCAAAGATGTTAGCCTGCTGACAAGGTCATAGGTTAGTGGGAGCACGTGGCTTCCAGGCAGTGTACACAATGGAGGCATGTGTGGCCATGGTTGACTGTTTGACTAAGTTTTACAGAATAGAGGACATATGGGCCAAATCTTGAAAATATCAGGTGCAGGGAAAGGAAGTGCCTCTGAATAATTTGGTTTGACAAGAAGCTAGGAATATGTGGGAATAAGGGTGAATGAGGCTAAAAAATTATGTTCTTTCTCGTTTGTTAGATGTAAACTTGTGGGAAGGGATCACAATAGTCACAGTGCCAGACTTGGGCCCGTATTTGGAGAACCCAACTGCAATCACTGAGGTCCACACACCTGACTTACTACACTTTCAGGACCAGGTGGCTGATTACAGATAATGTACTTCCCCTGTGAACCTTCAGTTGCCTGGTAGTTGGGAACTAACAGTATTACAGCCAACAATTAAATTCCTACCCAGTGAAATGTACATTCATTCTGGGGAGTAGGGACATCAAAACCTGGGTTATCTGGTATTGGGGAGTGAGTTTCTCCTTGGCCCTGCTCAGTGCAGTAACTGTGGGAGTACTTACTCCTGATCCTGCTCTACGACACCAGCTGTTGGGTCTGAGTCTCTCCGACAGGGGCTGGACTTCCTTGGATGCTGTGTATGGGATGGAGAAGATATAAGGAGTTGTAGGCATATAAGAGAGTCTTTATTGCAGCCCAAGTAACCGTTGCTACTAAGGAGCCATTAGACAAAGCAGTCTAGTAAAGCAGTCCTTGCTAATACAGTAGCAAACACAGGAGCCATCCTAGCAAAAACAGCCAACACCGGCTGGTCAGTAATACATCTTCCCCACAACACAGCCCCATACTGGCTGGTCAGTAACATACTTTAGACTAACTTAGACAAAAGCAACTTCTTGCCAAAATAGAGACATCAGTCTTTTGGGTTATATAGAAGGGTACTCCTGTGCAGTGTATAGACTGTTGCATCCTTGCTTTTGCACCTGTGTATAGTAAATTAGCCTTGTACACTCTGATTAGGATCCCTATGCTCAGAGTGACCTTGAACATCTGGTGTACTGGAAAATGAAATGTTGATACTAAAATACTGATCTGTTATTCTGCTTATTTATTCATTCCTTGGTTGATTCTTGTATGTGCCCTGACCAGGGGTTGAACCTACAGCCTTGGTGTATTGGGACGATGCTCTAACCAACTGAGCTACCTGGCCAGGGCCTGAATGTTAAATTTTTTTTTTTAATGTCCCTTTTAACAGTGTCTTCTATTTTCACTGTGGTAGTTGCATGGGTTTCCATTTTTTTTCTTTTTTTTAATCCTCACCTGAGGATATTTTTCCATTGATTTTTAAATATATTTTATTGATTTTTTACAGAGAGGAAGGGATAGAGAGTTAGAAACATCAACGAGAGAGAAACATGGATCAGCTGCCTCCCGCACACCCACTACTGGGGATGTGCCTGCAGCCAAGGTACATGCCCTTGACTGGAATCAAACCTGGGACCCTTGAGTCCACAGGTTGACCCTCTATCCACTGAGCCAAACCGGTTAGGGCTACATTGATTTTTAGAGAGAGAGGAAGGGGGAGGGAGGGAGGGAGGATGGGAGAGAGAAAGAAAGCTCTATGTGAGAGAGAAACATCAGTCGGTTGTCTCCTGCATGCACCCTGACCAGGTATCAAACCCACAACCCAGGTATGTGCCCTGACCAGGAATGGAACCCCCAACTTTTGGTATAAGGGACAGTGCTCCAACTAACTAAGCCAGGGCTAAACATTAGTTTCTTACTATTTCAATCACATTTCTTGGTTATATGGCTGCTAAATAATAGCCATGCTTTTAAAATTAGTTACACCCATGACTCAGCTACATCTATTCAATTTTAACTGATCTATGGGCATTTACCTGGTTAAAAAGCAGGTGGAGATAAGCCCCTCCCCCAATAGACACTGGCTCTCCAAGCCGTAACTTTCATGGTCTGTAATTCTTAGTGGCTTTAGTAGAAATAACTAGCCATACCAGTCTCCCTTTCCCCTCTTCCTCTCCCTTCCTAAAATTAATAAAAATAAAAAAGCAGAAGATTGTATAGCAATACTATTAAGAACAAATAGTGGGGGGGAAGGGAGAATAGAAAGGTTGAAGTCTTTTAGTGGAACTGGACTTATTAGGTAGCTGATGTGGCACCATGAGAGAGAAATGAATAAAGTGTATTACCATTGATTGTATTTCTCACACATTGATATTCTAGCATTTATAGGGAATGGAGCACCTGAGTGGATTTTTCATGAAGCTTACTTTTAAAGTATAAAACATTTCATTTTAACCATTATGATTAGAAGTCTTTCTAAAACACTTAATCATTAAATAGACTATAACTGAACTTTTCTTTGATGTTTCCAGGATCAATATTATGAATGTTAATGTACAATCCCCTGTGGTAATACACAGGCCCTCTGGGATGTGAGGACTCTTGAAACTGCAGTCTTGACCATTTCTGTCTTTTTAACCTTCTTCTTTCCCATTTAACTGGACAGGCTTCCCTGGGGCTATGTTCACTCCTCTCCCAGTTTTCAGATATTGGTTGGCAAAATAATGATAAAACTTGTTAGTGGCATTTTTTTTTTTTTAAGCAAGAGAAGGATTTTGAGTGGGGACAAGGATAGTCTTGTATGAATAAAGTTGGGGTGTGGATTTTATGTCATATACTAGAGGCCTGGTGCACGGAAATTGTGCACTGGGTCGGGGGAGGGGTCCCTTAGCCAGTCCTGTGCCCTCTAGCTGTCTGGGATCTCTTGGGAGATGTCTGCTTCCCGTGGCGATTGGGCCTAAGCCGGCAGTCAGACATCCCCCTCTCCCTCAGTCCCGGGCTCTTGCAGTCCGGGACCCTCGCTCCTTACCATCTGCCTGCAGTGGAGGTGGGAGAGGCTCCCGCCACCACTGCTGCGCTTGCCAGCCATGAGCCCGGCTTTTGGCTGAGTGGTGTGCCCCCCAACCCCTGTCCCCCCCAGTGGGAGCGCATTGACCACCATGGGGCAGCTTCTGTGTTGAGCGTCTGCCCCCCTGGTGGTCAGTGCACGTCATAGTGACTGGTCATCCCACCGTTTGGTCAATTTGCATATTAGGGTTTTATTATATAGGATATATATTTTAAGAGAAGTTTATTAATTTCTAGAGAGAGGGAGAGGAAGGGAGATGGAGAGAGAGAAACATCGATGTGAGAGAGCAACGTCACTTGGCTGCCTTCTGCACGCCCCCTACAGGGTATCAAGCCTGAAACCCAGGCATGTGCCCCTGACCAGGAATCAAATTAGCAACTTCCTGGTGCATGGATTACTCTCAACCAACTGAGCCACACTGGTCAGGACTATGATATTTTTAAAAATATATTTTTATTGATTTCAAAGAGGGAGAGAGAGAGAGAAACATCAATGATGAGAGAATCATTGATCGGCTGCCTTCTGCATGCTCCCTACTGGGGATTGAGCTCGCAACCTGGGCATGTGCCCTGACTGGGAATCGAACCCTGACCTCCTGGCTCATAGGTTGACAACCACTGAGCCACTTCTGCCAGGCTATGTCCTATATTTTGACCATTTGAGGTTACCCCTCTTTGTTACTTGTTTTGTTTCTTTGTATTCAAGGAGTTGATATTTCTTGATAGAGTGTAAGTATAGCTTAGTAGAAAATTAGAACAAGTCCTGAAACATAATATAGTTTAAGAAATAGTAAAAAATGTCTGAGTATACAAGTGGTAAGAACTTAGACATTTTTGAGAGAATACAAATCTTTATTTGATACATAAGTGGAAAGTGAAGAACTTTCTATCTAGAGTGTTGATATTCTTTTTAAAAATTTTTACTATTTTATTTTAATATATATTGTTGAAAGTATTACAGATGTCCCTGTCCTCCCCCCCACACACCCATTGACCCCCTGCACCCCACACCCATCCAATTCTTACTGAAGTAATTGCTGAACTTAAGAAACAAAATGTTGGGGGAAATTTTAGATGCGAATAAATAGCTAACCTGTGGTATGCAGTGAAAATTGAAAGAATAATGAAACTATCCAAGCCGACTTACTGAAAATCAGAGTATTGCATGCTTACAAGCATAAAATATAGTAAAATAATAGTAAAATAATTGGAGGTGTTCTGGGGAAAAAAAGCTCAAGTCTATATTCTAAAATACTACAGTTTTTCTAATATAGTATTTATACTTTGTGGGAGAGCATTAATTTTGCTTTTCACTGATCTGGAAGTACCTTCAGTTTACAGAATTTTAAATTTAAAAAGTAAACTTATTTTAAAAATATATTTTACAGAGCCTTAATCTTTAAACTTAGAAATATGTTGGCTGAAATTAGATTAGTGAATTCAAACTTTTGGTCATGAATGCCCTGTAAGAAATGCATTCACATCATAACCTGCTATACAAGTAAATGTATACTATACAAATATGCGTACATACTTAGCTGAAAGAGTTTTGTAAGTAACATTATTATGCTGTGCATTCTTATACTACTTTCATTTCATTTAAAATATTCTCGTTTAATCAACTGAATTGATTTCATATTCAGTGGGTCATCAATCTGAACCTGTGGTCTGTGAAACACTTTATATGGCTGAAACTTCTGAGAAAATAACCACATTTATCAAGGCCCTGCTCTGATTAGCATTATTTTTTGGGGGGTGGGGGAGGACATAAGACAGTCAAAGGTTTGACCTACTGGAACTTCTACATAGTGTAGCAATGTCCGTTCATTATCACAAACATCTGTGGTGCCTACTGTGTGTCTGACACTGCTCTGGTGGGTGCTGTGGGATGCCCTGGGGACAAAATGGAAACATTCTGACCCTCGGCGCTGAGATGGAATGGGGTTGGATGCAGACAAGTGAATGCTGCGTGAACGTAATGTGAAACCAAAGCAGAAGGGGTTCCCACTAGAAACAGGGTGGTCAGGGAAGGTCTCCGTGGAAGGTGGCATTTAAGCAAAGCCTGGAAGGAGGTGAAGGTGTCCGGGAAGAGCATTTCAAGCAGAGAGAGGAGCCCATGTCAGGATCCCAGCTGGCATAGTGCAGGGACAGCATGGAGGCCAGTGCCAGTGCCGAGGCCGCCTTTGAGAGAAGTCAAGTAGGGTATAGTGTGCCATGTTCTTTCAAGTGTCTCTGACTTCACAGATGGAGATTTGGGCACCGTAAGACTAGATTGATTGATTGATTGATTTAATTGATTTGATTTTTAGAGAGAGAGAGAGACAGACAGACATCAATGTGAGAGTGAAATATTGATTGGTTGCCTCCTGCATGCACCGCGACCAGGCACCAGACCTGCAGCCTGAGTATGTGATCTGACTGGGAATCAAACCCACAATCTTTTGGTGTACGGGACAGTGCTCCAACCAACTGAGCCACACTGGCCAGGGCAAGACTAGTATTAAGTTAAAGTTAAAGCTAACTTTATAGGAGTTTTTTGAGAAAAATACTTTCTGTGTTTTTGTATGTTTTGTGTTGTTGTTTTCTTTTAGGGAGAGAGAGGAAGGAAGAGGGAGAGTGAGAGAAACATAAGTGAGAGAAAACCTTCGATCGGCTGCCTCCTGCACCCCCGTCGCCCCCCGTCGCCCCCCCCCCCCCCCCCCCCCCCGCCGGAGATTGAGCCCCGCAACCCAGGAATGTGCCCTGACCAGGAATCAAATCGGCGACCTCTTGGTGCTGGGACAATGCTCAACCAACTGAGCCATACCAGCAGGGCTTCTTTCTTTTTTTTAATTTTATTGATTTCAGACAGGAAGGGAAAGGGAGAGAGAAAAACATCAATGATGAGAGAGAATCGTGGATCAGCTGCCTCCTGCACGCCCCCCACTGGGGATCAAGCCTGCAATTTGGGCATGTGCCCTGGCCGGGAATTGAACTGTGACCTCCTGCTTCATAGGTTGACACTCAACCACTGAACCACGATGGCTGGGCCAGCAGGGCTTATACTTTCTTGGGGTTTGTTTCACATTGATGCACAGAGCTCTAGTATTCCACTGTGTGAGCACCTCTCCTGATGGACATTTAGGTTGTTTCCAGGCTTTTTGGGGAGGCTGGCGGGGGGAGTGGGGAGACACAGCATGTTTTATTTGTAAAATCACCTCCACATAATAATTATAGACAGATACCGTAAGAGAATATGCCACTTTGCTAAAAAAAGAATACTTTTTAACAACATATGAAGCATTAGGTACTATCCCAACCCATCTAGAAGTTACTCTAGATGGCCTCTCAGAAGGTGGTATAGAAAAGTTCCAAAATCTATAATGATTGGTTTAAGAACTAAATTTAAGATGCTAAACAATGGACTTATCAAGATTGCCACACACACACAAAAAACAAACAAAAGGATTGCCACAGAATAACCTAGAACACAGCCACATTTGTACTCAGACTAAAGAATGAGGCCTATTAAATAGAAGTAACTGATGGAATGGCTTCATTGAGGGGTATCGGAAGTATGGAACCCCAGGCAATACAAATAGGCAAGTGTTGGTTAAGTTCCAGGAAAGATCTGAATCGGCAGAGGGAAGGTCTTTTTCGGACTTTGTAAGACTGTTGTCAGTGGTGCTTCAAGTGGTATCTAAAAAGGATGAGCTGGGAGCAAAACAAATTAAAGGAATTTTTCCAGTGACTGCTTTGTGTATGATGGTACAGTGGAAAGCTAAATAAAAAATCACTCCATAGGAGGAATCTCACACTTTGGGACAAGGTAATTCAACTCCTATCCCTTCTCAGTTACATTGGTTACAGGACAACCAATTCCCAGAGACAACTGCGTCAGAATGCAGAAAGAAGAGTCAGTTCAACCACAGCCCAGAACATAGAAGTACATCCTACAGATACTGACTCTTGCTTAGAAAATGCCAAAATCACAGCACTGCCAGTAGTTTTGCACACATTCATCAGTGCTAGCATAACAGTATTTTAAAATCTTTGTCAGTCTACCTTATTTTAAAATGCATTTCTTTAGTTATGAATGTGGTAAAATATTTTTTTCTATGATGCAAAGCTTTTTTTTTTTAAATATATTTTATTGATTTTTTACAGAGAGGAAGGGAGAGAGATAGAGAGTTAGAAACATCGATGAGAGAGAAACATCGATCAGCTGCCTCCTGCACACGTCCTACTGGGGATATGCCCGTAACCCAGGTACATGCCCTTGACCGGAATCGAACCTGGGACCCTTCAGTCCGTAGGCCGACGCTCTATCCACTGAGCCAAACCGGTTTCGGCAATGCAAAGCTTTTATGTCCCTTTTTTTTGGTATGGATTGCCCTTTTACTCTTGTGCTGTTGGCCTTTTTCTTATAAATGTATGAGTGATCTTGCTCTATTAAGGAAACTGGCCCCCTGCCATGTGTTTCAGATTTTTTCCCCAGTGTGTTTGCATATTAACATAATTTTTTGGTACTTTGGTTATTGTTAGTTTTCTAATTTTAAAACATTTGAAAATTTTTAATTGAGCTGTAACTGACATATAACATTATATTAGTTTCAGATATATAACAATGATTCAGTGTTTGTGTATATTACAGAATGATCACAGTAAGTTTAGTTAACATCCATCACCTCACATAGTTACATTTTTTCTCTGTGATTTCTTACAATGAGAACTTTTAAAATATATTACATTTTTATGTGGCCCATACATTTATGGTTCTTGGGTTGTTACATATTTTTAAAAATATGTTTTTGTTGATTTTTAGAGAGAGAGGAAGGGAGAAGGATAGAGATAAAAACACAGATTGGCTGCATCTTGCATGCCTCCTATTGGGGATTGAGCCCGCAACCCAGGCATGTGCTCTTACTAGGAATCAAACCAGCAAATTCTTGGTTCAGAGGTCAACGCTCAACCACCGAGCCACACCGGCAGGGAGGGTTATGTGCCTTGTTTAGAAAGAATTTCCTTACCTTAAATCGTTAAAGAAAAAATCTCTAAGATGATCAAACATTATTAGCTGATAGGGAGGAAAATGCAAATCAAAACCACAGTGAGACATCACTTCACATCCACTCAGGTGGCTATAATAAAAAAACATAAGCCCTGGCCGGTGTGGCTTAGTTGGTTGAATGTTGTGCACTGAAAGGTTGACATTTTAATTCCGGGCCAGGGCACGTGTTTGGGTTGAGAGCTCAATTCCGAGTAGGGGGTTGTGCAGGAGGTGACCATTCGATGTTTCTCCCTTTCCCTCTCTCAAAGTCAATAAAAATATTTTTTAAAAGCCCCAAAATATAGGCAATAACCAGTGTTGGTTGAAGATGTGGAGAAGTTGGAACCCTCATACACTGCTGGCAGGAATGTAAAATGGTGTAGCACTTAGAAAACAGTCTGGCAGTCCCTTAGACAGTTAAACATACAGTTTCCTTTGACCCACCGCTTCTATTTCTAGGTATATACCCAAGAGAATTTAAAATGTATGTTCACACAGAAACTTGTACATATTTATAGCAGCATTGTTCATAGTAGCAAAAAAAAAAAAAGTGGAAACAACCCAGTTGCCCATCAACTGATGAATGGAAAAACATCATGTGGTCTAGTCATATAATGGACCATTATTCAGCCATTAAAAGGAATAGGGTATGCTAAGTGGTACAATGTGGATGCACCTTGAAAACATGTTAAAAGAACCAGACACAAAAGACCTTGTACAGTATGATTTCATTTATGTGAAACATCCAGAACAGGTAAATCCATAGAGAGAAAAAGTAGTTGCCAGGAGCTGTGGCCAGGGGGGAGATACAGGGAGAATGGGTATGGGGTTACTTCCTGGGGTGATTTAAAATGTTCTGATAAAAAATTAGATATTGGTGATGGTTATACAACTTTATAAATATACTAAAAACCATTGATTGTACACTGTAGGTCAGTTATATCTCAAAGCTATTTTTCAAATATCTTGTTTTAGTCTAGTACTTCTAGCTTCTTTCATTTTAAGTCATTCTGGAATTCATTTTGATTTAATACTGTAGCTTTAAATTAATGTGCTTTAATATTTAATAATAGTATTGCCTCACATTTTCCAAAAATTTCTTGGCTATTTATACACACTTTTCCTTATGAATTTTAGAATTAGTTTGAATAGCTCAAGAAAAATCTTGTTTGAGGTTTCATTGGGATTATGTTAAAAATATAGACTAATTAAGAGATTGACATCTTTAAATATTTACTTTTCCTATTCCAGGACATTTCCCCGAGCTTTCTATATTCCTTTGTAAATGTGTTTTATGTGTCTAGTAAGTTTTTAGTGTGTTTTGCAATCAGGTAATATTTTCTTTTGTTTTTTGCTTATATATATTTTCATTGATTTCAGAGAGGAGGGGAGAGATAGAAACATCAGTGATGAGGGAGAATCATTGGTTGACTGTCTCCTGCATGCCCCCTGACTGGGAATCGAACTGTGACCTCCTGGTTCTTAGATCGGTGCTCAGCCTCTGAGCCACGCTGGTTGGGCCATTTGCTCTTCTTTTGTGGGGTGGGGAGAGGGAGAACCAAATTACTTTATTTGAAGGAATGTTATAAATGAAAGAAGTGGATTATTTGGTATAAGTTATAGAAAAAGTAAAGGTAACTCCAACATGCACATACTACTTCGGTGATCTGGGAAGTCACCTCTGTGGCTGTGGAAGCCTTCCTGTATCACAGAGTGTGCGTGTCAAAGAGACACTGTGCCAGTTTCAGGGGCCCCCAACCAAGGTGGTTACATAGTCACCCAATTCTTTGATAGATTTCACCTCATTCAGGTAGTGAATCTCAATGAAGCCACACAAATGAGGGTCATTTTAAAAATATATATTTTTATTGATTTCAGGGAGGAAGGGAAAGGGAACATCAATGATGAGATGTTCACGCCCCCTACTGGGGATCTAGCCTGAAACCCAGGCATGTGCCCTTGACCAGAATCAAACCTGGGACCCTTCAGTCTGCAGGCTGACACTCTATCCACTGAACCAAACCAGCTAGGACATATTTGTACTTCTTAACCCCTTCACCTTTTTCACCCATCCCCTTAACCTCCCCTCTTCAAAATGTTTTCTGTATCTATGAGTGTTTCTGTTCTACTTGTTCATTTCTGTTTTTTAGATTCCAAATATAAGTGAAATCATATGGTATTTGTCTGTCATTTATTTCAACACAATACCCACTGTCCATCCATGCTGCAGATGGCAAGATTTCATTCTTTTTTGTGGCTGAGGGGTCCCGGGCTGCGAGAGCACCGGGCCTCTAGTTGTAAATAATGCTGCAATGGATGCCTATGTCTTTTCAATTTAGTGTTTTGGGCTTCTTTGGATAAATAACCAGAAGTGAAATTGCTGGGTCCTTCTTTGTCTCTTGTTACAGCCTTTGTTTTAAAGTCTATTTTGTCTGATGTAAGTACAGTGGGGCCTTGACTTACGAGTTAATTCGTTCCGTGATGGAGCTTGTAACTCAAATTACTCGTATGTCAAATCTTAAAGTGAACGAGTGAGACACGTGATGCTGGGGTGATGTTGTGGCGTTCACTGTGATATTCGCTGCACCAACTAGCGGTGGGGTATCGGAAGCTGGCTCGTAACCCGAATTTTAGCTCGCAACTCAGAGCAAAAAATCTGCCGAGAGACAGCTCGTATCTCGAAAAACTCGTTAGTCGGGAACACTCGTAAGTCAAGGCCCTACTGTATTGCTACCCCAGCTTTTTGTTTGTTTTCATTTTCATGAAATATCTTTTTCCATCCCTTTACTCTCAGTCTGTGTGTGTCTTTCAATCTCAAGTGAGTCTCTTGTAGACAGCATATGTGAGTCTTGTTTTGTTATCCATTCAGCCTCTATGTGTCTTTTTTTAAAAATATATTTTATTGATTTTTTTACAGAGAGGAAGGGAGTGAGATAGAGAGTTAGAAACATCAGTGAGAGAGAAACATTAATCAGCCGCCTCCTGCACACCTCCCACTGGGGATGTGCCCGCAACCAAGGTACATGCCCTTGACCGGAATCAAACTTGGGACCCTTCAGTCTGCAGGCCGACGCTCCATCCACTGAGCCAAACCGGTTACGGCCTCTATGTGTCTTTTGATTGGAACATTTAATCCATTTGCATTTAAAGTAATTATTGATAGATACATATTTATTGCTCTTCTAGTCATATTTTTTATCTTTTTTCTTCTCCTAACAGAAGGCCCTTTAACATTTTTTTTAAATAGTGGTTTGGTGGTGATGAGTTCCTTTACTTTTTGTCTCAGAAGCTTTTTATATGTCATTCGATTCTAAATGATAGCTTTGCTGGGTAGAGTAATCCCTCATCACTTTGAATACATATTTTTGCCAATCCCTTCTGGTCTGAAATGTTTTTGTTGAGAAATCATCTGAAGTCTTATGGGAGTGCCCTTGTAGGTAGGTAACTGCCTGCTTTTCTCTTGCTGTTTTTAAGATTCTCTCTTTGTCTTTAACCTTTGGCATTTTAATTATGGTGTGTCTTGGTGTGGGCTCTTTGGGTTCATCTTGTTTGGCATTCTCTGCACTTCCTGTACTTGTATGTCTATTTCCTTCACCAAGTTGGGGAAGTTTCCTGTCATTTTTTTCACATAAGTTTTTAATGTCTCGCTCTCTCTTCTTCCAGCACTTCCGTGTTGCAAATGTGGGTATGCTTGAAGTTTTCCCATAGGCTCCATATACTATCCTCATTTTTTCAGATTCCTTTTTCTATTTGCTTTTCTGATTGGATATTTTTTGCTTCCTTACCTTCCAAATCAGTATTTTGATCCTCTACTTAATCTATTTCACTGTTGATTCCCTATAATGTACTCCCTTAATGTATTTTTCATTTCTGACTGATTCTCTTTCGTTTTCTATCTTTTTGTTGAAGTTCTTACTAAGTTCATCTATTCTTTCCCTAAGTTCATTGAACATCCTTATAACCAGTGTTTTGAACTCTGCATCCGGTAGATTGTCTCCATTTTGTTTTGTTCGTTTTCTGGATTTTTTTTTTCCATTTCTTCATTTGGGACATGTTTCTTTGTCTCCTCATTTTGGCTGCCTCCCAGTGTTTGTGTCTATGTATTTGATAGAGCTGCTACATCTTGCAGTCTTGGTAGCGTGGCCTTATGTAGTAGGTGTCCTATAGGGCCCAGTGATGCAGTCTGGGTGGGCTCTAGGTGTGATTCCCAACCCCACCCTGTGTGGGCTGTGTGCACCTTCCTCTTGTAGTTGAGCCTTGATTGCTGTTGGCACGTCAGTGGTAGGGATTGACCCCCAGATCATGAGGACTGGCTATGACCACTGTGAAGGATCAGCTATGCAGGGGCCGATCCACAGAGCATCCACAGAGCAGGACTTCAGTGGGGCTCTGGTGACTGCTGAGTTTTCCCCTTGAGTGTGTCGCTTTGGGGAGTTGGTTGGATGGTGCTTTGAGGTGGTCTGAAGCTGTCCACTGGGTGTGCTGACTCTGGGGCCGCTCCGGAGGTGCAGGCCAAAGTCAGATGCCACCTGTGCCTTGCCTGTGGTCACCCAGCATGAGTACAAAGTGATATAGGCTGTTACTGGTGTTGGGCTAGGAGGTGCCCAGGAAGACCAAGCTGCGAACAAAGGCCAGATGCCACTAGTGCTGGGCTTGGGGCTACTTAGTGAGAGGTACGGGGCACGCTGGGGCCTGATGCTGCTTGCTGGAGAGATTTTAAAGCATGCAGACAGGCCCTTTGTATGGAAAAGACACTGGACAAGGCCGGCAAGTTGGGTGGGGCAGGGTCTCGGAATTACCAGGTTGGGTGAACAGTGTTAGCCAGGTTGATGGAGACTCAAAGATGGCCTCTGCCAGCACTTCTGTCTGGGAGAAAGCTACCTCTCTGGCCCTGATGTCAGACAGTTCCCGGTGCCTTTCAAGCTGCTGCCTCAGTGCGGGAGCTCAGAGTGAGTGAGTCCAAGTAATAGTGCGCAGACCCTTCAGAGGAACACCTGGGACTCAGCAGCCCCTCCGTCTCACTCAGCCACAATCTTCACTGTTGTTGTTTTTCTTTTTGGTTAATCCTCACCCAAAGATATTTTTTCCGTTGATTTTTATTATTTGTTTATCTTTAAAAATACGTTTTTATTGATTTCAGAGAGGAAGGGAGAGGGAGAGAGAGATAGAAACATCAGTGATGAGAGAGAATCATTGATCGGCTGCCTCCTATACACCCTACACTGGGGATTGAGCCCAAAACCCAGATATGTGCCCTGACTGGGAATTGAACCGTAACCTCCTGGTTCATAGGTCAATGCTCAACCACTGAGCCACTCTGGCTGGGCTCCATTGATTTTTAGAGAGAGTGGAAGAAAGGGGGAGAGACAGAGAGAGAATGCTGTGTGAGAGAGAGACACACATCGATTGGTTGCCTCCCTCACTGTATTTATATATAAACACTTGCCCTAACCGGTTTGGCTCAGTGGATAGAGCGTCGGTTTGCGGAGTGAAGGGTCCCAGGTTTGATTCTGGTCAAGGACATGTACCTTGGTTGCAGGCACATCCCCAGTAGGGGGTGTGCAAGAGGCAGCTGATTGATGTTTCTCTCCCATCAATGTTTCTAACTCTCTATCTCTCTCCTTTCCTCTCTGTAAAATATCAATTTAAAAAAATAAAATATATATAAACACTTGATTCCCCGGACCAGGGCTGGGATCAAGCCTGAACTGAGGTACGTTCTCTTCATTGGAATCAGCCCTGGGACCCTTCAGTCCACAGGTTGATGCTCTGTCCATTGAGCCAAACTGACCAGGGCTCCATTGGTTTTTACAGCTAGAAGTTATGGGGACTTCTCTTCCTGGCACTGGAACCCTGGTATGGGTCTGGGACCCCTCTCTCCTTAGGGGTCACCTCTGCAGCCCAGGTATCTTGATTCGAGTCCCACATTTACCTGTGCTGCCATCTTGAGGGGAACTTGTCTGTAATTTTTATAGATAGCTAATTTTGTAAATAGGTTATTGTTACACTTAGCACAAAATTCAAAAAACACAAAGGTGTGTGCAAAGTAAAGCACATCTCACTGCTACCCTCAGACACCAGTTCCCTTCTGGTGGTAATCCTCTTAGCCAGTTTTTTGGGTGTTCTCTCACGGAGAGATTCTTATTTTATGAGAATAACTTATGTGTATATGTACACACACATAGTGTATTTAAGCACCAAGGTAGCAAATGCAAACCACTGTTCTGGGCCAGGGTTTTTATTTTTTGATTTTTTAAATTGAATTTTAGGGAGGAAGAGAGAAGGAGAGAGAGAGAGAGAAAAAAACATTAACATGAAAGCAAAACATCAGTCTGCTGCCTCCTGCACACACCACAACCGGGGTTCAAACCCCCCCACCCAGGCATGTGCCCTGACTGGGAACTGAGCAACTTTCAGTGCTCGGGACCTTCCCCTTCCAACTGAAGCACACCAGCCAGGGCCAGGTTTTTTTTCTTTAATATGTTTTAGAGATAGTTCAGCATCAGAACATTTCACACAGAGTTGCCTCATTTTTCTGTGTTACAGAGTACTCCATTTTATATATGTAACTAACTTACTAATCTCTCTATATAAAAGCCTAATATGCAAAGTGTCCTCTTGGAGTTTGACTGACTGGAAGTTCAATCACTTGCTATGACTTGTGTTGACCACCAGGGGGCAGTGCAGAACGAAGGGAGGTCCCAGCAGGCAGCCAGGGAAGGGAGGCCCCTGCCGGCAGCAGGGAGGTGTTAGGGACCTTGCCTGTGCACGAATTTCATGCACTGGGTCTCTAGTAAATTAATAAATGACTCTCAACTGGTTACTAACTCCTGACCCCTGAGGGACTCCTACACTGGATCTTCCTCTGGTGTGTCTGTAGGCCTTCATGTGACCCTGACATTGACAGTCGGTGGGAAGGCACTCTTTTGTGACAGCCACTTTTTTTGTTTGTTTGTTTTTGGGGTTTTGTTTGTTGTTTTTGAGCCACATTTTTTAAAAATATATATTTTATTGATTTTTTACAGCGAGGAAGGGAGAGGGATAGAGAGTTAGAAACATCAATGAGAGAGAAGCATTGATCAGCTGCCTCCTGCACACCCCCTACTGGGGATGTGCCTGCAACCAAGGTACATGCCCTTGACCGGAATTGAACCTGGGACCCTTCAGTCCCCAGGCCTACGCTCTATCCAGTGAGCCAAACCGGCTAGGGCGAGCCACATTTTTTTAGAGTTTAGTTATTGTTTTGAATAATTAAGTACTTATTTGATTAGAAATGGTATCCATTGAGAAGTCTTGCTCCAGCCTCAAGTCTCCCTCTCTTCTATTCCCTCCCCACCTTCATAGGTCATCACAGTTATTATGTCCTGTTAGTGTTTATATGAATACAGAAAAGTATAGATATACATTCTATAAGAATATACATTTTTCTGTTTTCTGTTATTCATTTAATAGTTCTTGGAGAGTGTGCTGTATCACACAGTGAGTTTCTTCATTGATGTATTTTTTTGTGATTTTTTTAATTATTAATTAAATCTTTATTGTTCAGATTATTACATTTGTTCCTCTTTTCCCTCCCCATAACTCCCCTCCACCCAGTTCCCACCCCACCCTCCTCCCTCACTCCCCACCCACTGTCCTCATCCATAGGTGCACGATTTTTGTCCAGTCTCTTCCCGCATCCCCCTCACCCCTTTCCCCCCCAGGAATAGTCAGTCCACTCCCTTTCTATGCCCCTGATTCTATTATAATCACCAGTTCATTCTGTTCATCGGATTATTCACTTGATTTTCAGATTCACTTGTTGACAGATGTGTATTTGTTGTTCATAATTTGTATCTTTACCTTTTTCTTCTTCCTCCTCTTCTTAAAGGATACCTTTCAGCATTTCATATAATACTGGTTTGGTGGTGATGAACTCCTTTAGCTTTTTCTTATCTGTGAAGCTCTTTATCTGACCTTCCGTTCTGAATGATAGCTTTGCTGGATAAAGTAATCTTGGTTGTAGGTTCTTGGCATTCATCACTTTGAATATTTCTTGCCACTCCCTGCTGGCCTGCAAAGTTTCTGTTGAGAAATCCGCTGACAGTCGTATGGGTACTCCCTTGTAGTTAACTAACTGTCATTCTCTTGCTGCTTTTAAGATTCTCTCTTTATCTTTTGCTCTTGGCATTTTAATTATGATGTGTCTTGGTGTGGTCCTCTTTGGATTCCTTTTGTTTGGGGTTCTCTGCGCTTCCTGGACTTGTAAGTCTATTTCTTTCACCAGGTAGGGGAAGTTTTCTGTCATTATTTCTTCAAATAGGTTTTCAATATCTTGCTCTCTCTCTTCTTCTGGCACCCCTATAATTCTGATGTTGGTACGCTTGAAGCTGTCCCAGAGGCTCCTTACACTATCTTCGTATTTTTGGATTCTTTTTTTATTTTGCTTTTCTGGTTGGGTGTTTTTTGCTTCTTCGCATTTCAAATCTTTGACTTGATTCTTGCGATCCTCTAGCCTGCTGTTGGGAGTCTGTATAATATTCTTTATTTCAGTCAGTGTATGCTTAATTTCTAGTTGGCCCTTTATCACAACCTTGAGGGTCTCATTAGATTTCTTGTAGGTCTCATTAAGTTTATCGGCAGTTTCTAGAAAATTCTTGAAAAACTTTAAAAGTGTGGTTTTGAACTCTATATCCAGTAGTTTGCTTTCCTCCATTTCTGTCATTTGTGTCTTTTTTCTTTGTCTCTGCATTTTTTATGTTTCCCTGTGTTGATAAAGTGGTTTTCTGTGCTAAGTGTCCTCTAGGGCCCAGTGGTTCAGCCTCCCCAATTACCTGAGGAGTACACTCTTGGTGCACCCCCTTGTGGTCTTTTTGCACAGTCTTGTTGTAGTTAAGCCTTGATGGTTGTAGGTATCACTGGGAAGAATTGACCTTTAGGCCAATTGGCTGTGAGAATCAGCTGTGTCTGCAGTGGGAGAACTTCTCTGCTGGAGACACCCCTCCGGGGAAAGACTTGCTTCAATGGGGCTTTGGTGCTCACTGAATCTGCCCCCTGAGTGTGTCCTTTATGGTTCCACGGAGCTGCAAACTGGATGGTCCCACTCTGACCTCTGGGTACACTGGCTCCTGGATCTCTAGGGAGGTGCTAATCTAGCCTCTGCCTGAGGCTATCCAGCAAAAGCCTCCCTGCAGGGCTTGGGCCGGGCGGGTCCCATGGGATCAACAGGGCAGGGCTAGCAGTTATGGCTGCTCTCAGAGGCCCATTTTCTCAGTGTCTCAGCAATCGCTGCAAGCCCCTCGGATAGAAAGCTGCCCTCGAGTTCCGACCGATGCCAGACAGTCCCGCTTCTCCCGTATGAGTCTGGGTCCCCAGAGACTTGCCCGGAACTGGAGCTCAGAGCCTGAGACTCCCTCCCAATTGAAAACGACAACCGCGCCCTCAGCCTTGAGCCCGCTCTGTGTGCGCCTCTGTACCTTAGTATTTTACTTCCACACGGCGCCTCCTCTGAGTCTCGGTATGCTTTTCTCTTTCCTTCTAGTTGTAGAATTTCCACTCAGCCAGCCTTCCTGTGGTTCTGGATGATGTCCGTTCCGTCTTTTAGTTGTATTTTTGAAGTGGTTGTTCAAGGCAGCAAACTCCGGTGTTTACCTATGCTGCCATCTTGGTTTTTCCGATTTTTTTTTTTAATAGTGACATGGTAGTAGTTGCTTGTTGGGAGACACCATGGTTTATTTTGCCTGTCCTCTGTAGACAGAAATGTAGGTGGTTTCCAGACAGTATATACAGTATTAAAATGTATGGCCTTTCATCTTAGTCTTTATATACAGATTCAGCTGTATCCATCGAATGAAATTGCCAGGTTAAAAGATATATGCATTTTGTAATTTTTTAAAACATATTTTTATTGATTTCAGAGAGGAAGAGAGATAGAAATATCAGTGATGAAAGAGAATCATTGATCAGCTGCCTCTTGCATGCTCCACACTTGGGATTGAGCAATCCGGGCATTGAACCGTGACCTCATGGTTCATAGGTCAATGCTCAACCACTGAGTCATGCCGGCCAGGTTGCATTTTGTAATCTTGACAGATTCAGCCAGATCGCCTTCCATAGGGCTCAGGCTGCTTCTTGCTGCCCTGCATGGTTTCTCCACAGGGCCACCAGAAGTACTGCCTGGAAGTTGTTTCTGAAAGGAATTCTGTGCAGCTCTGTTGGCATATCTCCCTTTATCTGAGCTGGTAAAGATGAACTGTGATGTGAACTGAAGCACAGTGCCAACGAGAGGGCCTGAGATGGGGAATATTGATTGAGCTGTGCTGGGTCCGCCAGGCCCTGGCCTCTTCCTGCAGCTGCCTGCACTTCATACCTGCAGGCCTGGCCATAACTGGGACTTACATATTACTCCAGGTTGGCTAGAAGGAGATCTAGTCCCCAACCCTGTTATGTCCCACGGGCAACACTGCAGAGAGCTTCTCTGCTGATGTCAAGCTAAGTTCTGAGAGGATGTGTGTACTTCTCTTTGCAAGTTCAGAATGACTCAGAAGGGTTGAAATTGGAGGCCAGCCCCCACTCCAAGCTTTATTTCCTTTCATTTCCCCCCTCCTTTTCATTTAAAAAGGAATGCATGTAATATGTATGTGCAATTTTTAAAAGAAGCATAAAATGAATACCCATTATCTAGCTTAAATAGAAATTACCAGTCCCTCAAAGGCCTTGTGTGCCTCTCCCAGGTGCATCCCTTTCTCGGCCGCTGACCTGAATTCTCTGGGTTTTATTCCCTTGCTTTTCTTTATATTACTGTACATACAGGGTGGGGCAAAAGTAGGTTTCCAGTCGTTCAAATGGAAAATAATGCAATAATGAATAAGTAATAATACAAGAATAATAAACTGTTTCACATACTCACAACTGTAGCCCTACTTTTGCCCCATCCTGTATGTGTATATATACATACACAGACTTTATTGAAACAATATTGTGTGTATTCTGCTGGGACTTTGCTTTCTTGGGTCAATTTGTTTTCTTAGCTTTTGCCATGCTAATGGTGTAGTTCATTATTTTCTCTGTTTATTCTGCTGTGTTAATATACCTTCGTTTCTTTCTTTATAATTCATATAATTTTATAATTCATATCATTTATAATTCCTGACATATACCTAAGTGGAATTGTTGGCTCATTTAGTATGTTCCAACTTCTAAAGTAATGCGGAATTATTTTCTAAGAAAAGTTGTATCACTGTTTACTACACCAGCAGTATAGTGAAAGCCCCCTTTGTTCCACACTCATATCCAATTCTTGGCTTTATTTATTTATTTATTTATTTATTTATTATATATTTCATTGATTTTTTTACAGAGAGGAAGGGAGAGGGATAGAGAGTTAGAAACATCGATGAGAGAGAAACATCCATCAGCTTCCTCCTGCACACCTCCCACTGGGGATGTGCCCACAACCAAGGTACATGCCCTTGACCAGAATCGAACCTGGGACCCTTCAGTCCGCAGGCCGACGCTCTATCCACTGAGCCAAACCAGTTAGGGTGGTATTCTTGGCTTTTTAAAAGTTTGATTGATTTTAGAGAGGGAAGAAGGAAGAGATAGAGCAAGAGAAACATCTATGTGTGAGAGAGGTACATCGATTGGTTGCCTCCCGAATGTGAACCCGCAACTTGGGTATGTGCCCTGACAGGGAATTGAACCCGTGACCTTTGGTGCATGGGACAATATCGAACCAACTGGGCCACACCAGCCAGGACGGTGTACTTGGACTTTTTAATCTTTGCAAGTCTAGTGAGTATTAAATGATATCTTGTGTCTGTGTATGTTTGATTATAAGATATACATAGGAAAGTACATAAACTGCATGTGCAGTTAAATGGAACAGTATTTTCTGTAAGGTTTATCTATGTTATTGTTCTCTAATGTTTCATTGTATGAATGTACTGCAGCTTACTTCTCCATCCCAGACACAGACATTTGGTTGCTTCTAGTGTGAGGCTTTTATAAACGAGGTGGCTTGAACTTCATTGTACAGGCATCCTGCCTCACAGATGCGGGCATTTCTCTAGGGTATGTAATGTACCTAAGTGTGGAATTGCTAGGTTTAGGGTGGTGTTTCAAAATGGGTCCTGACTAATGAAATTGAGCATAGTTTTTCATGATTACTAACCATTTGTTTCCTTTTCATATTTGCTATTCATGTCTTTTGCCCCCATTTTTCCTTCTGATTGTTTAACTTTTTAAAATTTCTATATGTTTTGTATGGGTACTAATCTTTTATAAATCAATCCTTTGCAATTAATAATTATTGCAAATGTATTCTCTTAGTTTGTGGCTCATTATTTCACTCTTGTCTTGGTGTCTTGTTTTGTGTGTGTGTTTGTGTTTATGAACAGAAGTTCTTAATTTTAATTTAGTCAAATATACCAATCTTTTGTGGTTTACCCCAAGGTTCTGCAGGCTAAGGCCTGTTGGTCAAATTAGGCTGATGGCCTACTAGTATTTCTGTGAATAAAGTTGTATTGGGACACAGACAGGCCCCATTCTTTCACATGTTGTCTGTGACTGCTTTCCTGCCACATGGCAGAGATGAGTAGCTGCAAGAGAGACCACAGGGCTCAAAAAGCCTAAAATATTTACTGTGGGACCTTTACAGAAAAAGTTTGCCAGCCTATGTTTGCCCCAAGGTCATAAAGATCATCTGCTTTTTCTAGAAAAGCTGTTCTCTGATGCATTTCTAACAAATGGGAGTGTGAGCCTCTTCTTTGAAGCTTTACTTTTTCTCTTTTTTAAAATATATTTTATTGATTTTAGAGAGGAAGGGAGAGGGAGAAAGAGAGAGAAGCATCAATGATGAGAATCATCGATTGGCTGCCTCCTACATGCCCCCTACTGGGGATTGAGCCCACAACCCCCTTGACCGGAATCGAACCTGGGACCCTTTAGTCTGCAGGCTGACACTCTATCCATTGAGCCAAACCAGCTAGGGCTACTCTTTTTCATTTTGCTGGTAAACTTTCTCATGGGTCATTTTCCATATTAGAAAAAGAGTTACCAACTAGCAACTATAGGCTAATTCTAGCTGTAAATAAATTTTGTTCGGTCCAAACATTTAAAGAGGTAATTGCAAACATTTAAAATCAGATTTCACATACATATTTGAGTTTATTTTTAAAAAACACATTTTTTTTGTCCTACTTTTAAAAAATATATATATTTTTATTTATTTCAGAGAGGAAGGGAGAGGGAGAGAGAGAGAGAAACATCAATGATGAGAGAGAAAAATTGATTGGTTGCCTCCTGCACACCCACTACTGGGGATCAAGTCCGCAACCCAGGCATATGCCCTTGACTGGAATCAAACCCAAGACCCGTCAGTCCACAGGCCAACGCTCTGTCCACTGAGCCAAACCAGCTAGGGCTGAGTTTCTTATTTCTATTGAAAAATTGAAAGTTCTGAGAGTCTTGCCTACATTTGATGGTGGTGACAGTCTCTGAGAACAGAGTAGCAGCTCTTGCCTATACAGATGGGCCTGCCCTCTGCAATTTGCTATAGTAGCCATACTCATTTGTTCCTTCATTCTGAGCCCATTCGTTCCATTTCTTCTGCTGGTTCTTTTTGTGGTTGTTGTTTGTTTGTAAAGTGAACTATATCGATTGATTGTCTAGTGCTAAATCAGCGTTGCATCCCTGGTGTAAACCTGGGTAGGTCATGATATAGTATCATTTTTACATGTTGCTGGATTTGACTTCCTAATATTTTATTCAAAACTTCCATGTCTGTATTCATGAGGGATATTAGTCTATTGCTTTTTTTTGAATAAATCTCCCCATATTTTATTTTTTATTAATTTCCGGGAGAGGAAGGGAGAGGGAGAGAGAGAAACATCAGTGATGAGATAGAATCCTTTATCAGCTGCCTCCTGCAAGTCCACAACCCAGGCATGTGGTCTGACAGGGAATCGAACCACCATTTCGTAGTTCATGGGTTGACGCTCAACCACTGAGCCACACCAGCTGGGCTAGTCTATCACTTTTACTGTGTGTGTGTGTGTGTGTGTGTAATGTATTTGTCAGGTTTTGACTTAGGGCTATGCTCTCCTCATAAAACTTTTCTATTTGTTAATCCTCACTCGATACTTTTCCCCATTAGTTTTTAGAGAGAATGGGAGGGAGGGAGGGTTGGCGGGGGCTGGGGGTAGGGGGAGAAACACGTTGATTGGGGTTGCCTCCTACACGTGCCCTGACGGGCTGGAGATCAAACCTGCGACCCAGATACATTCCCTTGATTGGGAATTGAATCAGCAACTCTTTGGTACGTGGCTGATGCTCTAACCACTGAGCACATGGGCCAGGGTTGTGGAGATATTTTGAAAACACTCAGGAGCATTTGCCATCTTGCTCCCCGGTATATGTCGTCACTTTGGCTCAAATAAACTCATAACCCCCCCCCCCAAAAAAAAAAATTAAATTTCTTTATTAGATACTAGGGGCCCGGTGCACGAAATTCGTGCACTGGGTGTGTGTGTGGGGAGGAGAGTGTCCCTCAGCCCAGCCTGCCCCCTCTCACATACTGGGAGCCCTCAGGCGTTGACCCCCATCACCCTCCGATCGCCTGATCGGCCCCTTGCCCACGCCTGACGCCTCTGACAGAGGTGTCAGGCTTGGACAGGGGACCCCCATCTCCCCCTGATCACTGGCTCTGGCCCCCGCCCAGGCCTGAGGCCTCTGGCCCAGGAATCATGCCTGGGCAGGGGACCCCCATCTCCCTCTGATCACTTGCTCCACCCCCCACCCAAGCCTGATGCCTCTGACCCAGGCTTCAGGCCTGGGCAAGGGGACCATCATATCCCCCCAATCCCCGGCTCAGCCCCCCGCCCAGGCCTGATCCCTCGGCCAGAGGAGTTGACCCTCATCACCCTTCGATCACCAATCACCGGATCGGCCCCTTGACCAGGCCTGAGGCCTCCGGCAGAGGTGTCAGGCCTGGGCAGGGGTCCCCCAGCTCCCCGTGGTTGCAGGCTCCGCCCCTGCCCAGGCCTAACGCCTCTGGCCTAGGCGTCCAGCCCGGGCAGCGGGGACCCGCAGTGGCAGCGGCCCCATGATCGTGGGCTCCGCTTTAGGCCCAGGCAAGGGACCCCTAGCTCCCGGGACTGCCAGCTTCGACCGTGCCCAGCTCCCATCGCTGGCTCCACCCCTACTTCCTGCTATCACTGGCCAGGGCGGCAGAGGCGCCTGATTCTCTGATCATGGCTGGGGGGCAGGGCAAAGGCGGCCCTGGGGTCGCCTTTGCCCTGCCCCCCAGCTCTTAGATCCCCCCTGGGTTTCCGATCACTGTCAGTGGCAGGGGGCTTCTTCCTGCTTTCCTTTTCGCCTCCCTGCATTGTGCCTACATATGCAAATTAACCGCCATCTTGTTGGCAGTTAACTGCCAATCTTAGTTGGCAGTTAATTTGCATATAGCCCTGATTAGCCAATGAAAAGGGTATCGTCGTACACCAATTACCATTTTTCTCTTTTATTAGATAGGATAAAGCAAATCAGAATTTCTGTTTCATCCTCTGTCACTCTGGATAGATTCCCCCCCCCCAAGGAATTTGTCCATAGTTCATCTAAATTGTCAACTTTCTTGCCATAAATTTGTCCATTACGTTTCCTTATTATCCTTCAAATGCCATTGGAACTTGTAATGAGAGCCCTGCCTTCATTCCTGATGTTGGTATTCTCATTTTAGTTCATCAGTGTAGCTTGGAGTTATCAGTTTTGTTGGTTTTGTTCAAGAATCAAGTTTTTGTTAATTTTCCCATTGTCAGTTTTCTGTTTCTTTGATTTCTGTTCTTTGTTAGTCCTCCCTTCTACTTTCTTTGGGGAGACTTTGTGCTTCTTTTTTCTGAGGTAAAACCTGAGATCATTGACTTTTAGGCTTCTTTTCTGCATAAGCATTTAAAGCTGTAAGTTCCCTGCTGCGTGCTTCTCTAGGTGTATTCCACAACTTTCAATATATTGTATTTTCATTGCCATTTAGTTTGAAATAGTATTATCTCATTTCCCTTGTGATTTCTTCCTTGTCCTATGGATTATTTAAAATATGTTGTTTAATTTCCAGATACTTGGGTTTTTCTAGATATTTTATTATTATTGATTCTGACTTAATTCTGTTGTATCGAAGAGCTTTTATGATTTCGGTCCTTCTAAATTTATTGAGATTTGTAGCCCATTTTATGGTCTCCTAGTGAATGTACCCTGTGCACTTGAAAAAATGTATTCTTTTTCAAGAACTGTATTTTGCAGTTGGGTTTAGTATTCTATAGCGTGTCCCAAAATTCATGCAAGATTTGAATTTTGCATGAGCATTAACAACAACAACAACAACAAAATAAAAGCCCAATTTTACTTGGTTTAGTGAATCAGATTCTAATACCTGTTGCCCTTTGATTTCAATCCCTTCAATTTGATAAGCATTACCAAGTACCAATTATGGCCCAGGAGCAGGGGCAATGAAGACCAATGAAGACCACAGCTTTGCGTATGTGCCAGCAAAGCCATGGAGGCCATTTACCCGATGTGCTATTCCATACATAACCATATACTGCATACTTTATGAATCAATAAAAAATTTACAATTTTTAATTATAAACCTGTGTTTTCTATCAAAATTACTTCTTGCGTGAATTTTGGGACACCCTATATAAATATCCATTAAGTCAGAGTGTTTCACACAGTAGTTCAGATGATCTGTGTCTTGATTTATTCTATTTTTTTATCTAGTTCTATTTGTTGTTGAGAGAGGGATATTAAAATCTCCAACTATGGCTGTGGAATTGCTTTTTCTTTTTCTTTTCTTTTTAATCTTTATTGTTGAAAGTATTACATATGTCCCCCTTTCTTCCCCCATTGACCCCTTCTAGCCTAACCCACCTCCCACCCAAAGCCTTCATCACACTATTGTCTGTGTCCGTGAGTTATGCATATATGCTTACAAGTTCTTTGGTTAATCTCTTCCCACCCACCCACCCTGTCTTTTCTCTGAGATTCAACAGTCTGTTCTATGCTTCTTTGTCTCAGGATCTATTTTGTTCATCAGATTCCACATAAGTGAGATCATGTGATACTTGTCTTTGTTTTGTTTTGTTTTCGTATTTTTTTATTGATTTCAGAGAGGAAGGGAGAGGGAGAGAGAAATAGGAACATCAATGAGAGAGAATCATTGATTGGCTGCCACCTGCACGCCCCCTACTGGGGATCAAGCTCACAACCCAGGCATGTGGCCTTGGCCAGAATCGAACCTGGGACCCTTCAATCTGCAGGCTGACACTCTATCCAGTGAGCCAAACCAGCTAGGGCTTTCTTTTGTTTTTGAATTCTTTTAGTTATAACTTCATATATTTTGAAGTTCTGTTATTAGGCAGATACATTTGTGATTTAGTTTTCCTGATGAATTGTATTTGTTTTCATCCTGAACTATCCTTTTTTTTCTGGTAATACTTTTTATTTTGAAGTCTCTTTCGTCTGCTATTAATATAGTCACTCCGGCCTTCTTATGTGTACTTTTTATACGGTATATCATTTCTATCCGTTTACTTTCAGAGTACCTATGTTTTTGCATTTAAAATAATTGTTTTGTAGACAGTATATAATTAGGTCTTGCTTTATCAGTTCTGACAATCCTTGCCTTATAATCAGCAATTAGTCTATTAACATAAAATGTAATTATTGATATTGTTGAATTTATCTCTACCATTTTATTTGCCCCTTATCATTTTCCCCCTCTCTTCATCCTTTCTTGCCTTCTTTTGGATCAAGTAAAATTTTTTTGAGTTCTATATAAGTTTATCGAATGCTTTAAAAAATATATATATATAAATGTGTGTGTATATATATATATATATATATATAATTTTTTTTTTTTTTTTTTTACAGAGAGGACGGAGAGGGATAGAGAGTTGGAAACATCCATGAGAGAGAAACATCGATCAGCTGCCTCCTGCACATCCCCTACTGGAGATGTGACCGCAACCAAGGTACATGCCCTTGACCGGAATCGAACCTGGGACCCTTCAGTCCACAGGCCGACGCTCTAGCCATTGAGCCAAACTGGTCAGGGCTCAAATGCTTTTTTTTTTTTTTTTTTTTTTTTTAGCTATACCTTCTCTCTCTTTTTTTTTTTAAATTTTTATTGATTTTTTACAGAGAGGAGGGGAGAGGGATAGAGAGTCAGAATCATCGATGAGAGAGAAACATCGATCAGCTGCCTCCTGCACGCCCCCCACTGGGGATGTGTCCACAACCAAGGTACATGCCCTCGACCAGAATCGAACCTGGGACCCCTGAGTCCGCAGGCCGACGCTCTATCCACTGAGCCAAACCAGTCAGGGATATACCTTCTCTTTTTTAAAAAATCGATTGTAGCCCTAGCTGGTTTGGTTCAGTGGATAGAGCGTTGGCCTGGGGACTAAAGGGTCCCAGGTTCGATTCTGGTCGGGGGCATGTGCCTTGGTTGCGAGCACATTCCCAGTGGGGGTTGTGCAGGAGGCAGCTGATCGATGTTTCTCTCTCATCTGATGTTTCCAACTCTCTATCCCTCTACCTTCCTCTCTGTAAAAAATCAATAAAATATATTATAAAAAAAAAATCCCAACTTTAAAAAAAAACAAAAAAATAAAATAAAAAATAAAAATCGATTGTAGAGAGAGGAAGAGAAACATCGATTTGTTTTTCCATTTATTTATACATCTGAACTTTCTTCAAACATTTTCTTTCTTAAGTTCAGCAATTACCTCAGTAAGATTTGTTTTAAGATTATCAATACTCTACACATAAAGCACTTCACTTTCCACTTATGTGTCAAATAAAGATTTGTATTCCCTCAAAAATGTCTAAGTTCTTACCACTGGTGTGCTCAAACATTTTCACCCTATTATGTTTCAGGGCTTGTGTGAATAATTTTCTACTAAGGTATACTTATACTTACATCCTTTCAAGAAACATCCAACTCCCTGAATACAAGGAAACAAAACAAGTAACAAAGAGAGGGCCATCGCTGAATGGTCAAAATATAGGACATAGCCCTGGCTGGTGTGGCTCAGTTGGTTGAACATCCTGTGTACCAGAGGGTAGCTGGTTTGATTCCTGGTTAGGGGACATGCCTGGGTGGGTTGCAGGTTTGGTTTCAGTTGGGGTGCGTGCAGGAGTCAGCCAATTGATGTTTCTCTCTCACATTGATGCTTCTCACTGTCTCTCTCTAAAATCAATAAAATCATATTTGAAAAATATATATAGTCCTGGCCAATGTGGCTCAGTTTGGTTGGGCATTGTCCCATGTACCAGGAAGTTGCTGGTTTGGTCAGGGGCACATGTAAGGTTGCAGGCTCAATCCCTGGTGGGGGGTTTGCAGAAGGCAGCTGATTGATGTTGCGCTCTCACATAGATGTTTCTGTCTCCCTCTCCCTTCCTCTAGAAATTAATAAACTATTCTTTTAAAAAAATTTATATATATACACACAGTATATTATCCCAAAAACTATATACACACACTTTGAATAATTATAAAGGCACTGTTTATTAAAATACATTTCATTTTCAAAATTGAGCTGTCAGCTGTTAAAGTGTGTATACATTTCTTTTATTTTTATTTTTTTAAAATATATTTTATTGATTTTTCACAGAGAGGAAGAGAGAGGGCTAGAGAGTTAGAAACATCCATGAGAGAGAAACATCGATCAGCTGCCTCTTGCACACCTCCTACTGGGGATGTGCCCGCAACCAAGGTACATGCCCTTGGCCGGAATCGAACCTGGGACCTTTCAATCCGCAGGCCGATGCTCTATCCACTGAGCCGAACCGGTCAGGGCGTGTGTATACATTTTAAAAAATATATATGACATATATGATGATTCTCATCATTGATGTTTTCATTCCTCCTTCTCTCTTCCTCTCTGAAATCAATAAAAACATTTTTTTAAAGTGCATAACTTAAGATGCAGTTATGAAACAATATCATAGTAAGGACTATGGCTGATAGATGGTGATCTTTTTAAAAAGCAAAAGAAATACCCATTCTTGTTTTTAAATATGTTCTTATTGATTTTAGAGAGATGGGGGAAGGAAGAGGAGAGGCAGAGAGAGAGAGAACCATTGATTGGCTGCCTCCTGGGGCGAGCCCACAACCCAGGCATGTGCCCTGACAGGGAATTGAACCGGCAACCTCTTGGTGCATGGGATGTTGCTCAACCAACTGAGCTACACCTGCCAGAACCTCATCGTGTTTCGACTCATTTGGCGGTTCCTACAGGCAGTTGCATTTTTAATTGCTGCTTACTAGTTAAAAAAAAAAAAAAAGGCCTTGTAGGACCACTAACACTGTCTGTTGGCTGACCTAATATTCTTCTGCTTGAGCATAGTGGTGTTTATGCTGATAAAACGTTCCATGATTGTAAAAAGAGCTGCTTTCCTACTAGATGCTTTGTCTTCCCCCAAAATGTGGATGTTCTTGTCTTGAAAAAGTTGGATACTAAGAAATATAAGCTTGTTAATTTGGTAACATAAGCTATACATTGACAAAAAGTTAATAGTAGAAGAAATACCACAAGTTGGCTTATAGCAGAAATTTTAAATAAGCAGCATAGAAAATAAGTGATCTGAATTTATAGTAGGGAGAGATTATTGTCAACTCGGGGGACAGGAGACTTGATGGAAGAGAGGCCTCACACTGGGCCTGAAGCAGTTCAGGTGGAAAGATAGGATGTGGTTGCAGGTAGAGGAAAGAGCATGAGCACCAGCAGGTGTGTGTCTGTGTGTGTATGTCTGTGTGTCTGTGTGTTTTGTGAAATTCAAATTATTAGTGCTTCCCATTTCGTGTAACCCCAAACCACTGAATAGATTAACATTGTGACATTGTAGCCTGACACTGAGGTTTGTGGTTTTCTCATAGGGTGTAGAGGAAACATGAAGACAGATACTGGGCACAGAGTGTGTTTGTATCTGGCTCAGGCAGATTTATTGCATTATTGGTTTATTCTTAAAGCCATTGTAGAAAGTTCAATTAACTTGAAATCAAACCTGTTCTTAATAGTGCTCTTGCTTAATCTAATCTTGGAATTATGTTGAAAAGTCTTCAAATCCTGGTTGGAAATATAGATTGCTTATTTTTTCCCCTTTCCCAAACTATGAGGACTTCCATTACTCCCATTATAAACAACATATTAAATCCTTTTAAAAGTATTTTGAGTACTAAGTGGAGGAAAAACAAAAGATATAGGAAAAATAAAACAAGAGAAAATTGTTTAATATTGGAGTTACAAAGGCCTTTACAAACAAGACTAATTTCCTTAATATAGGGTGTCCCCAAAAATGTATACACACTTCGAATGATTATAAAGTCAGTGTTTATTAACATACATTTCATTTTCAGAGTTTTAAAGAATCTTCAGAAATGAGTAAGTTTTTGTCAGTGTCTATTTTCAAACTGATGGAGCAGGCACTGCTGATAATGCCAAGCAATGGAATTGCAAACATCAAGAATCATTTAGTTTGGTATGTTTGTGCCCTTAATTATTGCTGGTCAACTATTGCCAGGCTTGTACCATAAACTTTATATTTTATGTATCCCCATAAAAAAGTCTAGTGGCTAAATTTTCTTTGTTTAAAGCTTAGTCTGGCTTTACCCATTATTTCAAATCAGTTAAACCTGCAAAGGAGTGAAAATTAAGTGAATTATCAGCTGTCAAAGTTTATATACATTTTTTGGGGACACCTTGTGTGTAAAGAGCACTTACAAATCAATAAACAAAAGATAGAAAATGTGGTAGAAAAATGATCAGAGAATATCAACAGTCCATTAACAAAAAAAGACAAAATAAAATATTTTAAAATATGGATAGATGCTCAATATTGCTCATAAGATAAATGTAAATGAAAATGTAAGTGCAATAACATTTTTACCTGACTGATAGCAGAGATCCAAAAGTTTCATAGTAGCACTGTGTTGGCATGAGGTTGGGGTGATACACACTCTCATATGTTGCTGGTGGGCATGTAAGCTGATACAGACTCTCTAGAGGGTGACTTGGCAGCACTGACCATATTTTAAACTAGCCATAACCCTGGACTAGATGTATACTAAGATGTAAACTCATGCATAAGTGAAATGACACATGTATAAGAGTATTTCTAAAGCATTTTTTTTATTTTGAAACATTTTATTTTGAATTAATCTCCTACTTTACAGAAATGTTATAAAAATAGTACTCAGGATTCCCTCTCTTCACCTAGTTTCCCCTGACATTAATATCTTGCATAACTATTGTACAGCTATTGACAACTGAAATAACATTAAACAACACTGTTCAGTTATCTGCCGATTTTCTTTTAAGTTAGCCAGTGTTCCCATTGATTTCCTTATTTTGGTCCAGGAATCTACATTGCACTTAGTCATATTTCTTCAGTCCCCTCCAGTCTGTGATGGTTCCTCAGTCTGTGTTTGTCCTTCAGAACCTTGGTGCCTTTGACCATTTATTTTATAGGAGGTCCCATAATTTGGGTTTGTCTGATGTTTTCTTGTCATTAGATTGAGATACATTTTTGGCAAGAGCTTGACAAAAGGAAGGCCATGCCCGCTCACCACACCAGGAGTTGCAGGATGTTGACTCATTTCATTCCTGATGATGGTGATTGTGATCACTTCGTTAAGGGGTATTTGCTACTTTCTCCATGGTAAACTGGTTTTTCTCTTTAAAATCAATAAGTATCTTGTGGGGGCATAGTTTGAGATTATGCAAATATTCTGTTTCTGGTGGACCTTTAAATAGCCATCAACAATTTATACCTGTCACAACTATTACTATGCTTGCTTAATGGTGATGTCTATTCCATCATTCCTTATACATATATTAATTGCAGGTCTACTGTAAGGAAGGCCCTTTCTCCACCCCTCCCATTTGTTTATTATTTATTTAAGTATGGACTAACAGGTACTTCTTTTATTTGTCAGTTTGCAGTCCATTACTTTCATTATTCTGTTGCCCGGATTGTCCTAGATTTTGCTGTTGGGCACACCTTCCTGTAGGAGCCTGTGTCCTTCCGGCATGCCCCACCCCTTCTGCGTCCTTCATCACTTTCTGGCACCCCAAGGTATTCCAGGCTTATCTTGTGTGTTTTCCAATGTCCTGATTCCGTTCAGCGGACAGTGGTATTTACAAACCAAGATCTGGTGCCAGGGAGGGTGACTGCCCACCCTGGTTTGCCCAGGATGAAGGTGCTTCCTGGGAGATACAACTTTCAGGTGGGCAGTTCCAGGATGGTCGCTCTCCCTGGTGCCAGGTGTGCCCATTGCTACTGAGGTGGATAGAGCATCGGCCCGCGGACTGAAGGGTCCCGACAGATTCGATTCCAGTCAAGGGCACATTCTAGTACCTTAGTTGCAGACTTGAACCCCAGCCATGGTCAGGGCTCATGTGGGAGGCAACTGATCAATGTGTTGATGTGTGCCTCTCACATCGATGTTTCTCTGTGTCTCTCCTCCTCCCTTCCACTCTATAAAAATCAATGGAAAAATATCCTCAGGTGAGGGTTACCCAAACAAAAAACAAAGAAGAGGTAAATTTAGACACAGGATATACACACAGGGAAGAGAGGGCTGTGTGATGACAGAGGCAGAGGTTGGAATGATGCACTTACAAGCCAGGAGCACCAAGGATTGTGGGTAACACCTGAAGCTTGGGAGAGGGGTGTGGACGAACTCTCCTAGAGCCTCCACAAGGAGTCAGCCCTGCTAACACCTTTATTTCGGCTTTCTGGCCCCCACAACTGTGGGAGAATGCATTTCTGTTGTATTCGTCCACTGGGTTTGTGGCATTTGGTTACACAGCCCTAGGAAATCAATACACACAATCTCATTAGTTTGTAGTTTATCCTTCCTGTGGGTTTTTTTTGCACAGATTAGTGGAAACAGATATTTTCCTGTATTCCTGTCTTTCTTCCATGAAGGGTAGCATGCAATAGATAACACTTTGGAGCATTATGTTTTTTTAAACATTTTTTTTGTTGTTGGTAATTCTCATCTCAGGACATTTTCCCATTGATTTAAGAGAGTGGAAAGGAGGGGGAGAGACAGAGAGAAACATCGATGTAAGAGAGACACATCAATTGGGTGGTTGCCTTCTGCATGCACCCTGACCGGGGCCAGGGGTCGAGTCTGCAACTGAGGCATGTGCCCTTGACCCGAATGGAACCTACAGCCCTTCAGTCCACGTGCCGATGCTCTACCCACCGAACCAAACTGGCTAGGGCTGGAACATTATTTTTAATAGTACAAAACCGGAAGCAGTTTGAACATTCATAAATTGAGCACTAGTACCCATCATAGTAGAACATTTTGTGTTTGTTAAAAAGAATAAGCAGCTCTCTGTAATGATTTGGAATGATCTCTAAGATGTGTACTTGATTAAAATATTTATACATATAAGAATGGAAATTTTTAGAAAAAGTATGCCAGCCATATATCAAACATCATTACCCTCCCTGCCCCCCACCACATATACACACTAATTTGGGGGCAGGTTTAGAACAGGCAGTTATGGAGGTCTCAAAATACTAAGAGCCGTTAGCCTCTGAATTTTTCGATTTCCTCTGACTTCTGGTTTTCCTTGGGGTAGGGAAGGTTTTAGCTGAGAGGCAATGGGAGAATGCAACCTGTTCTTTTCTGAGGACCAAAAGATAGATGGCAAGGAAAGGACTCTGCTAGCAGAGCAAGGCAGGGCAGGAAGTGAGGATAAATGGTAAGCCCAGCCAGAGTGGCTCAAGTGGTTGAGTGTCGTCCTGTACACTAAAAGGTTGCCAGTTGGATTCCTGATTAGGGCACATACCTGGGTTTGTTCCCGTCAGGCTCATACAGAAAGCAACAGATCAATGTTGTGAGCACTCTCTCTGAGCATGTCCTTGAATGAGGATTAAAAAAAAAAAAGATTGCCCTAGCCAGTATAGCTCAATGGTTGGATCGTCAGTCTGTGCACAGAAGGGTTTCGGGTTCAATTCCCAGTCAAAGGCATGTACCTGGGTTGCAGGTTTCACCCCCGGCCTTGGTCGGGGTGATGCCTCTCTCACATCAGTGTCTCGGTCTCTATCCCTCTCCCACTCCCTCTTTCCCTTCCACTCTCTCTAAAAATCAATGGAAAAAATATCCTCAGGTGAGGATTAATAAACCAATAACAAAAGATTAATTCAGTAAATTCTGCTTTTATGCAAATGGAGTGGATCAAGAATACTCCAAATAAATTCACCAGTGAGGAAAACCAGCATCTCTTCTTGAGGGTGTGAAATCTAATGTTTGGGGTGTCAAAGTGCTCCCTGTTTGTCAAGATCGAGCTTGATGGTATATGGAGAGGAGGGCAGAGGCACCCCCAGTGCTGGTTACCATACAGGTAGGGGCACAAGGTGTATGGAGGATGTTAGCAGACCTGCTGGGTTGGGGCTTCTGGAAGGAGGTAGAATTCTATTGGTTTGTGGAGTGGTTTGGTGGAGGGCCTGGAATACCACCCCGAAGCATTTAGAGTTGACAAGGTTGCATTCAGGAATAAATCCTCCAAAATTGGGGAAGTAAGATGGAATTGGTGTCAGAAGATGAATGTGTAGAAATTTAGGGGATGCACTGGGGAGACTGTTGTGTAGGAGACGAGCTCGAAGGTAGGCAGGGACAAGGGACTGGACAGGGGAGGACTGCCCACGTGGCTGGAGGGGATAGGGGCCGTGGTAAACGCTACCTAATGTCTCTACTGGAAGAAGACTTGGGAAGACTGCACCTCTGCCCTTCCCTTTGGCCAGGTAGAGGGAGTGGTTGCCAGGTGGAAGCGGGTAAGAGGAATATTAGGTGAAAGATTGTCTAAAAGGCTGTCAGTGTTTGCTGAAATGAGGAGGTCTTCTCTTCTGGAGGGCCTCCTTCATCCTCCTCATTTTAGTGGCTCCGACGTCAGTCTGTCTGGATCACAGTGTTTCATGTAGAATTTAAATCCAGATCCCATCCTGAAGTGAACTTGGGTCTGACGTCCCTCAGACATCTCTTCTTTATCCCCCTCTCACTGGTTTTGTCCCTGGAGTCTAACTGTGCTTTTAGGCAGAGGGCCCCCACCTTTGGTGGGAAACGTGCTCATGTCTCCAAATGTGTCCAGGAGTGCTGTTCCTGGAGGGAAGAGCTCACCGTGGGCTCTCTGCCTGGGCTGGGGGGCTGGCTGGGAGCTCAGGGACTTCAGCTCCCCTGGCCTGGTGCAGAGCAGCCCTCTAACCAAGTATCTTTTACTTCCAGAAGAAAGAGATACCCCGGGGTTTTTGTTTGTTTATTTGTTTTGCTCCTTTTTTTTTAAAGCTCTATGGGTAAAGTAAACACTGAGATTAGGCACAGAGAATTAAAAATTTAGACTGGAAATTGAATATTTTTTGAGTTGGGATAGATTTTTTTTTAAATATATTTTATTGATTTTTCACAGAGAGGGATAGAGAGCTAGAAACATCGATGAGAGAGAAACATCCATCAGCTGCCTCCTGCACACCCCCTACCGGGGACGTGCCCACAACCAAGGTACATGCCCCTGACCGGAATCGAACCCAGGACCCTTCAGTCCGCAGGCCAACGCTCCATCCACTGAGCCAAACTGGTCAGGGCGGGATAGATGTTTTTAAAGTATTCTGCACAGAGGTAATGGCTAAGGCCATGTTATTTATAAATCTAGGAATAAGCTAAAAAAAAAAGTCAACTTTGTATACCTTGTAGGCATGTGGAAGTTGATATGTTGATTTTAAAACCATAAGGTTATTTCTGGACATTCTGTCAGGCACCATTCAGCAAGGTCTAGACTTCCACTCGGAGGGTCTTGCATGTCTGACCTGTAGCCTTGAAAGCATTGGCCATGAAGCACAGACTGACTGATGCCAGTCCCCAGGCTGGTGGTCCTGGAGTTGGTGCGGGACACTGTCCTGAGGGGCTGTAGTGAGGATTGATTCCCGCCAGGTACAGTGGAGGTGTCCACTTGTGTTTGTACCATCTGTCCGCCGGGCCGGGGACACCAGCATATGACGGGTTTCCCATCTTCCTTTGCAGTGGTTCCTGGGGCCACTGTGCTGAGCAGTTACAGAAAAGGTGAGAGAGTGAGGCCCCTTCCTGAGGTAGAAGAGATCCCTCGCTACTTTTCCTTTTTTCAGTACACTAATTTAAAAAACTGACAGTTTCAGACAAAAATGAAAATAAAGGAATCAACAAAGATCCTTTAGAAGAGGAGACTGTTTCAGAATATTAACATTTAAACATTTGGATTCCTCTCAGGGGGACATATTTTCTACATTTTTTCATTGCAGTTAAAGTGAGGAAGGCTGGCCTGTCCTTGTTCAGGCTCCTGTGGGGGCTGTGAGCACTGAGGGATGAGGGATGTTTGAGTTGGGGACTTGATACAAGACCTCACTGGGGGTGTGTGTGGGAAGTGGCGCCGCGTGGCCCTGTCTGTCTCCGGAATTCTGCCCCTGAGTTCCGATACTTCCTGGTATTTGACTTGGGTGAGGATGTTACCAAATACGTTGATGACCACATTAGGTCATCTGTTCCCGAGGGCTTATTCTTTGTGCATGTTTGTCTTTTCAGGAAAACCAGTTCTGTGTCCTTGGAGAGCCCCGGTCCAGTCCAGTTGCCCCAGGCGAAACCTGGCTTTGAGCTTCCACATTGCACGTCCATTCAGCTCACAGGCTGCAGAGGACCAGAAGGAGGAGCCCCCACATTCCATCATTAGCAGCACAGAGACCGTACAGGGTACTGCATTCAGCTGTGTTGGGGTCTGGGAAGGCTTAGCTCCTGGCTGGCTGGTGAGGGCAGGTTTTTGAGGTGGAAGTAATGATTGCTGGAACCACCCACTCGCTTCAGACACAGGAAGGTCTTGGTTGGAGGGAGCGTTCCTCAAAACAATGAATGTGTCCTCGGAACTCCCAACTTTCATTCTGGTGTATTGCCCCCTCTAGTGGTCACCCATGGGTTTGCGACGGGGCACCTTCTAAATAATGATTCATGGCACATCTGTTAATAATCATGGAAGCCAGAAGGAAACTCATTATTGGCCTGGCCGATGCAGGACCACACGCTGAAGTTGTCCTTTCATTCCTAAGAAGTGTAGAGAAGCAGTCTCTAGAGCCAGTCCCAAAGTGGGTCCATTTCTGGCTTTCAAATGAGACAACAGAATCTTTGATGTTTAGGTTGAGACTGAGGTTTTCTTGTTATTCTGCTTCATAAGTAATTAATTTGGAAACCAGTGTTTTGAAGACTGGAGTCCAGGGTCTGGTTGTTGATCCAGGCCGATTCTCATGACTGGACACGTTGGGAAGTACAGGCGGGTGAGAGTTGTCTTCCTTTGCCCCTTTCTGTGGAGAAGGAGGCCCCACTAGGTTTGTTCTGCTCCTGAGATCCTGCCATAGAGCCCCAGAGAATTGGTTTCTTTCTTCTTTATTTTCTCTGGCAAAATGTTTAAAACTCATTACCTTAAACATTCTTTTGAATGGTGTGTAGCATATTCTTCCATGAAAATAGAAATTAAACTTTATTGCTGTGTCTGTGATTCATTACTAGGTTCTGTTTCCAAACATGAGTTCCAGGCTGAGACAAAGAAGCTTCTGGACATTGTTGCCCGTTCCTTGTACTCAGAAAAAGAGGTGCGGTACCTTCAGTCACTCCTAGCATAGCAAGGGTTTTTGTTTTTTTGTTTTTTTGCAAAACTGTTTTTATACTATTCTGGGGGAGATGCCAGATAGTATATTAGCTCTGAGAATGCACTAAATTTAGACAGATCTTAATCTTAGTTACCAGCCAAAGTATTTTTGCCAAAATCTGCTTGGGTAAATATCTAGATGATTCTTTGGGCCAATTGACTCTGGAAATTAATTAATTTTGCTGGTAATTTAAAAGCCCCTTTTCTCATCAACTGGTATACTTCCTTCGTTCTCGAGGATCTCTTGGACTTCTGTGGAGTAGAGCAGGGAGGGGCTACTAAGGACCTTTTTGAGGCGATTAAAACTCATCTAGGGATCACAGGCCATGAAGAAATTAGAGAACAAAGAGGCCATCATTGTTTCCATGTTCATTATTACTAGGTTGCAAAGAAGAATTTTGAAGAAGGGTAAAGCACCAACTTCCAAAGTTAAAAGGGACTTTTCAGGAAATATTCCCAGGTCTTGTGCTCATAAATATTATATTTATGTATCTTTCTGATGTCCAGCTTCTGTCCCCTTGGGGGTCAGATCAGCCCACTTCTCCCCTCCCCCACCCCTGCCCCACCTGTGTGCTGGCTTCACTGTAAGTAGAAGGCCTGTTTGAGGGAAAGGTGCTCTTCAGACACTGGTGGCTGAGGGGGCCTGTGGCCCTTTAACATATATATATATATATATATATATATATATATATATATATATATATATATATATATATATATATATATATATATATATATATATATTGATTTCAGAGAGGAAGGGAGAGGGAGAGAGAGAGAAACACCATCAATGAGAGAGAATCATGGATCGGCTGCCTCCTGCACGCCCCCTAGTGGGGATCGAGCCCGCAACCCAGGCATTTGCCCTTGACCAGAATCAAACCCGGGACCCTTCAGTCCACAGGCCGATGCTCTATCCACTGAGCCAAACTGGCCAGGGCCTGTGGCCCTTTTTTTCCTGAACATGGTAGGCCAGTTTTTGATGATCCTAAAGCAGTGGTTGGCAAACCGTGGCTTACGAGCCACATGCGGCTCTTTGGCCCCTTGAGCGTGGCTCTTCCACAAAATACCACGCGCGGGCGCGCACGTATAGTGCGATTGAAACTTCGTGGCCCATGCGCAGAAGTCGGTTTTTGGAAAGGAGATAAATGAAACAAGTATACAAGACGAGTGTGGATGGGAGAGTTGGAAGGGGTCAACCTCAGCGAACGTACCTCAGTCAGATTGAGGCCATCTTAGGAGTACCCTAATTACGTTAATAACAATGTACCTACCTATATAGTTTAAGTTTAAAAAATTTGGCTCTCAAAAGAAATTTCAATCGTTGTACTGTTGATATTTGGCTCTGTTGACTAATGAGTTTGCCGACCACTGTCCTAGAGTAAATGAAGCCAAACCCAGAGAGTCTTTCTTCAGTGAGTAGGAGAAAGATGTTTGCGAAATATTTTGTCATTCCTGGGAAAGAGATGGGAAAGAAGTGGTTTCTCAGAGGGTTTTTCTTAAATTTTTAGTTAACAGATTGACACCTAACTTCAGGCTTGATTTTCAGGAGGAACAATCAGTAGAGTTAGAGGGTACTGTATAAAGCTGTGGGAAGTCTTTATGGTTAAAAACTGAATATTCTGTGGCAATTCTCTCCTCCTCTTAGCAGTTGCTGCAGATGCTGCTAACCAATAGGTCCTGCATTGTTAGCATCTATGTTCATTCCTGCAGGTGTTTATTCGGGAGCTGATCTCCAATGCTAGCGATGCCTTGGAAAAGCTGCGTCACAAGCTGGTGTCTGAAGGCCAGACGCTGCCAGAAATGGAGATTCACTTGCAGACGGACACGGAGAGAGGCACCATCACAATCCAGGTGCCTCCTCCTGCGTCCTGACGGGTGGCCGCCTCCCTGCCTCTTGTGCTGATGCCATTGAGGTGACGGGAGGTGGTCCTCTTCGCTCACTGGGGGAGAGGAGACGGACCTGCCCGTTTGTTACGCCTCTAGGCCCCAAGGGTTGTGCTGACCATCTTTACAGCTATAATAACTCTTGTTTTAATATACAACCACAACAACACTTGTTCAATGTAGAAAGTTTGGAAAACACAAATAAGTAGAAAAGGAGGAAATTTAAAATAACCCATCTGTCTATTTAGGTTTTTGGTATCTATGCATTTGTTTACATGTCTAAACATTTTTAAACTACATTATTTTTTAAGGTACTCTTCATATTTTTTCATACTTTTATTGACTTTATCTGGGGGTTACATTGGTTAATAAAATTATATAGGTTTCACTGTTAAATTTTTATTGCGCACTCTTCATTTTTGAAAAATTAAATTTATTGGGGTAACATTGGTCAACATGATTATATAGGTTTCAGGTGTGGGTTTCTATGTTACAAGATTTGTATATTGCATCGTTGTTGGGGTTTTTTTTAATCCTCACTTGAGGATATGTTTTTCATTGATTCCAGAGAGAGAGATCAACCGACGTGAGAAAGAAACATTGATTGGTTGCCTCCCGTATGTGCCCTAACCAGGTATTGAACCTGCAACCTGGACATGTGCCCTGACAGGGAATCGAACCCAAGACCCTTCGGTGCATGGGATGATGCTCTAACTAACTGAGCCACACTGGCCAGGGCCTCAACTGTTGTTGTTCATTTGTAAAGCATATTTTCCCATGTACCTATATTCTGTAGTACTATTTTTAATCTTATCCTGCTCTTTGAATTAACAGTCTTGCTTTTGATGAAGCAATACTTTTGGTTGCTGTTGTAACCTTTTGAAAATTTTAAGGTCAAAAAGTTAGAAAGGCAAAGAAGGTTTATCAGGCAGTGTACCGAAGGGGACATTATGATCCCGAAAAAGCTGCTTCAGAACCTGTCATCCAGAGTCATGGTGGAATTTTGGGGTGTGCTTCTATGTGGGGGTGGCAGGATGTGCCTCAGTGGGGCTCTAAGTGGGCATTTTTCTTTAGGCTTCCTGCCTCCACCACGTACACTGGCTCACCTGCTCAGGACTTTGCTGCAGGCGTCTTTTGTGTGCTCTTGTTTACTTATTCTCTCTGGTCTCTATGTGTGTGCTTGTCTTTGTTGTTGTTTTAATAAGATTAATTGAGGTATGATTTGCATATAATAAAATTCACCAGTTCAGTTCATTGATTTTTGACCAGTGTACACTTTCTTTTCTGTGGAGTAGAGCAGGGAGGGGCTACTAAGGACCTTTTTGAGGCGATTAAAACTCATCTAGGGATCACAGGCCATGAAGAAATTAGAGAACAAAGAGGCCATCATTGTTTCCATGTTCATTATTACTAGGTTGCAAAGAAGAATTTTGAAGAAGGGTAAAGCACCAACTTCCAAAGTTAAAAGGGACTTTTCAGGAAATATTCCCAGGTCTTGTGCTCATAAATATTATATTTATGTATCTTTCTGATGTCCAGCTTCTGTCCCCTTGGGGGTCAGATCAGCCCACTTCTCCCCTCCCCCGCCTATGCCCCACCTGTGTGCTGGCCTCACTGTAAGTGGAAGGCCTGTTTGAGGGAAAGGTGCTCTTCAGACACTGGTGGGATAGGAAAGAAGTGGTTTCTGAGAGGGTTCTTCTTAAATTTTTAGTTAACAGATTGACACCTAACTTCAGGCTTGGGTGCAGTCTGTGGCTTGTCTTTATTTTCTTAGGTGGCTTTTGAAAAGCAGACATTTTTAATTTTAATGAAGTCCAGTTTATCACTTTTCTCTAACATGCTTCATGCTTTTAGTGACCTAAGAAATGTCTGTTTCAAAGTTATATTCTCCTATATTTCCCTCTAAAGTGTTACAATCTTAGCTCTTACACTTGGGTCCGTGATCCATTTTTGTGTATGGTGTAAGTAAGGTCAGAGTTGAGATTAATGTTTGCATGTGGCTATGCAGTGTTTTAGCACCATTTGGTTTTCATTTCTCCATGAAATTATCTTGGAACCTTTGTTGAAAATCAAGTGACACTCCGCAGCTCTGTTTCTGGACCGGTTTTCTCTTTGGTATATGAGTCTATTTTCTAGTGAGGTTTTCTCCTGAGGTATGGCTGGTATGACTAGAATTTGTCTTTTCTGATGACCATGTGCCATTTTCTGGGCCCTGCCTGGCAAGTGTAATTGATGCCACTTGTGACTCAGGGCTGTCCATACACCTGCCCAGGTGCCGGCACTCTGGTGCTTAGCGTGTCTCTCTCCTAGGACACTGGCATTGGGATGACACAGGAGGAGTTGGTGTCTAACCTGGGAACAATCGCCAAGTCGGGGTCAAAGGTAAGCCTCTCAGTGCCCCTTCCTTCCTGTCCTTAACAGGCAGCTCCCACTGGAGAGGGAGGTGCCAGCTCGCTCTGAACACCAGCTTCAGTAGGAATATTCTCTGGTGGGAGCTCCGTGTTGGTGCTGTGGAACCCCATGTGACATGACTTCACTGTGTGGTCGGGGACATCTGAGGAAGGTGCTATTATTTTATAGATGAAAAGGCTGAAATAAGTACTTCTGCGTAGTTGGGAATTGACCGGCCCAAGGTTCAGAGCCTGTTGGTCTGAGTCTGGAATGTGCCATTCTGCCTCCTGAAGCTTTTCTCTGACTCATTTCTCAGTGAATGCTTGAGCCGCATAGGCTTGAGGCAAAGAGGGCAGGCACAAGTGAGTGTTCCTCCTCTCAGACAAGGATCACAAGAGTGAATTTGCCTGCAGTGTCTGTAGGCAGGGTGGTCCTTCAGAAACCCTTTGTGGAGACAGGGTGCCCATTGCGGGTGGTTGATTGCTGTGCAACTTGAAGCCTGTGAGGGGAGGCAGGTGTCAGTGGTCAAGGTGTCCTCCTCCAGCAGCTTTTGTGCCAGCCCAAGACAAAGGCTGGTGGCCCTTGGCTGTCTTTGTGCTTCTCCTTGGTGACCAAATGCTTCTTGTTTGTTTTGTGGGCCTAAGTGGTGCCTAAAATGGCACTTAGTGCCAAGTGCTTGAAAATAGTCTACTTACTGGTCCAAAGTGATTTACAGAAATTTCCACTTAAAAAAAAAAAAAATATATATATATATACATACATATATATATATATATATATATATATATATATATATATATATATATATAAATAAACACACACACACATTTTTTTATTGATTTCAGAGAGGAGGGGAGAGGGAGAGGGAGAGGGAGAGAGAGAGAGAAGCATCCATGTTGAGAGAGTCATAGATTGGCTGCCTCCTGCAGGCCCCACACTGGGATCAAGCCTGCAACCTGGGCATGTGCCCTGACCGGGAATCGAACCCTGACCTCCTGGTTCATAGGTTGATGCTCAACCACTGAGCCACACCAGCAGGGCAGAAATTTCCACTTTTAAAAAACTTCTTTATTATAACCTGCCCCCCCCACCCCCCCCATTACATATATTGTATTTCTATCAAGGGAAGTCTGTGCTATCTCACTAGCTACATGTGGCCATTTGGATTGAAATTAAATACAATTTAAAATTTAGTTCCTCATTTGCACTAGTCAAATGAGGTCAGTAGCTACCATATTGGACCATATAAAACATTTACATAATCGCAGAATGTTCAATTGGACAGTATTCATAGCAATGAGTGCATTCATTTTGCTTGATTTTTAATCTTAGGAAATTTGATAACTTGAGTTATAATAGTTAAGTGCCCGGTGGTACGTCATACAAAGCATGTACTTGGTATGTACTCTTTCCCCATGAAGCATGGAATCTAGGAGACATGCAGAAGACACATCTGGGCATGCGTGTCATACCACTTCACCTACTAAACCTCAGAAGCTGCCACTCCCCCCTTTCCTGCAGGAAGGATGTGTGCACTCACTCACCCTGCCCTTCCTCACTCCGGGGGGTGTGGCCCATGGCGACAGGCAGGGTTACAAGCCCTAGCAAGCAGATACAGAACCGGTCCCCTTGCTGCCCAGCTTGGGGTCTTTGGGCAACTCACTTTACTGCTCCGTGGCATTGTTCTCGGGGGGTAAAATGGGTGGTGTGTTTGTCTGGAGGATGAAATGGTATCTTAGCCATTAGAGGGACGCGCATAGGGAGGCGCAGCGTTCGTCCTCTCTTGGGGGTGAAGCCCTCCCCCTGACCAGCCTTTGCCCCACAGGCCTTCCTGGACGCGCTGCAGAACCAGGCAGAGGCCAGCAGCAAGATCATTGGCCAGTTTGGAGTGGGTTTCTACTCCGCTTTCATGGTGGCCGACAGAGTTGAGGTCTATTCCTGCTCAGCCAACCCGGATAGCCCGGGTTACCAGTGGCTTTCAGACGGGTAAGTGACAGCAGCGTCCCTGAGTCATACACAAGGACTGCCCCCTGCCCTGGGACCACCGCAGCTCAGTGTCACCTGAATTCAGCAGAAGCGTTGCCCTTCATTTGGAAAGTTAGACCCCCCTCAGGAAATGCCTGCAGGCCTTTCCGGCCTTTTACAGGGAGCTGACCCTCCTGCTTTCTGATCCCAGTGGCCCCTGGTGTCTGTCTGGGCTCCATGACTGTGCTCTGAGTGTAGACCGTCCCAGGCGAGGCTCCTTGGTTCATGGTTTGGCCATTCTCCTGGTGCCCCCTGGCCCTGGGCAGTGTCCCTGGACATTGTCCTGTGGGAGCCCAGTTTTGATTCCTCCTGACCCTGGAACTTCCACGTTTGACCCACGGGCCTGGCCCTGCTTTCCCGCCAGCACAGGACTCGGGTTTCCCCTCAGAGATGCTGGTTTTGCTCTCCAGTGTGCACTGGGGTTGTGTCTTACAGCTCAGTTAAGTGCATGTTCCAAGACTATCTAGAGACAGTATTTGTGGAAGATGGTGTCTTGGCCGAATGTGAGCACTTGTTTCAGCAGGCCCCAAACTTCCTTCCAAACCCGCTTTCCTGACCGAGTCTTTGTCCACACACACAGCCCTGCTCATCTCCCTGTCACAATTTTGATTTCTGTTTTATTCCAAGAAAGCAGTGCTCAGGGTACACTTGGGCAAGGTAGCAACAAGGCAGCAACTTGTTGGGGGTTTGACCCCTCCTCGTTTTCTCCTAAAACAGTTTCTCTGCTCTTAAGGAGACCCCTGGCTTCTGCTAGAGGCTTAGACATGCAGTTAACAAGGGAGTTAGGGGTGGTCTCCAGGCCTCTGATTGCTCCCAGTGCCTGGCACAGCACCCCGGCCTCTCAGGTGGACATTAAGCTCGAGAGGTTGTGCTCCTGAGACCATGCCCTGGGAGCAGAAGGGCCCCCATCCCACCCTGCAGCAGCCACTGTCCCCGACAGAAAGTTGCCGGTCTGGGGCTCAGCTGGGTAATAAAAGGTGGCACCTGGCCTCCCTTCTGTGTGTCAGCTTGGGCTCTGCTGTGAAAACCCAGGGAGCGTCACTGACCTGCGGGTGGGGTTTGTCGGTAGTAACGTGCGGAACTGGCTCTCTCCCTCTCCTGTGCCTTAGCTCTGGGGTATTTGAAATCGCCGAAGCTTCAGGCGTTAGAACTGGAACCAAAATCATCATCCATCTCAAGTCAGACTGCAGAGAGTTTGCCAGCGAGGCCCGGGTTCGAGGTGAGCGGGAGCCTGGGCCTCTGGACATGTGGGCAGCAGCACCAGTCAGCGCGGCACCTCCTGCTGGCGTGTTTTAGGAGATCCTGTCAGGGTGAGAGTGTGCAGGGAACTCGGGCCGAGCTGGCAGCAGGGGTGTTTCTGGGCGTGGCTGCCTGGGCCCTCCGAGGACACACTCTGAGGACAGACTCCGGCTGATCCCGTGTGGAACCAGGAGGCAAGGTTAGCCTCCTGACTGCTGGCCAAGTCGGGTGCCATTCTCTCTCCTCCCTTCAGGCTGTGTGTGACTTCGGTCACTTGCACAGTCTTTGCATCACTCCCTGTGTTGTCAGCTATCGCTGGCCCTCCCACCTGGCCGGCCTGAGCCCAGGCTTCACTGAGAACCAGAGGGGGTGCTGCTGTGTGTGGTTTTCTCTGTCCACGTCTTACTAAACACTTATCGCAGGTGCCGAGTGCTTTCCAGGTTCCACTGCCAGCTGAGAAAACCGCATTCATGTGACCAAGAAGGCGGCCTGGTCTCATGGCAGCCTGGACCTGGAGGCATCTGGTTCTGGTGTGAGTCCTGCTCAGCGTATGCGGGCAGGATGTGTCCCTGCTGTGTCCTGGCTTCCCACCTGGGCACGGGCCGGCACCGCGTCCCCCAGCCTGCGAGTTACCCCTGCAGCAACTTCCAGAGCTTTTATTTCTAGAAGCTTCCTGTAGTCACTGTTATTCTTTTGTCTCTTCCAGACGTGGTGACAAAATACAGTAACTTCGTCAGTTTCCCCTTGTACCTCAATGGGAAGCGCATCAATACCTTGCAGGTGAGACCCGCAGCTGCTGAAGGGCTCAGGCAGCTATGGAGGCCAGTTGGTACATTTTGGGGCTGGATGGGCAGAAATGGGATAGGATGATGTCAGAATCCCAGGACAAGGTGTTCTTTGTGGAGAGGCGAGATCCATGATGCAGATGAGGTGCTTCCCGCCCCCCGCCCCCTCCCCCCATCCCTGTGCATCACCTGTAACGCACACACCACACATTTCACCCTTACAGTGCGCAGGGCCATGGTTCTTAGTATTCAGAGCCATGCAGCCATCAGCACAGTCAATTCTAGAACATTTCATCCCTCAGAGAAAACCTGTACCCATTAGCAGTCCCTCCCCATCTACCCCCATCCCTGGCAACCACATTCTGCTTTCTGAACTTGCCTGTTCTGGACATTTCATATAAATGGAATCAGTGATGTGGCCTTTCGTGCCTGGCCTCCTGTCATAATGTGTTGAGGTTCACTTGTGTTGTCCTTGTTGGGCTGAGTAATATCCCATCGTTTGGCTGGACTGTTTCTTTACCACTTGCCTGTTGACGCCAAGTGTTGATGTGTGGGCACGTCCAGATCCTGCCTCCTGGTTGGCCCTGCTGGACACACTGCCTGGGAGGAGGGGGTCCTTGTTCTCGGAGCCTTTTGTACGTCTCTCTCTTTGTGGGCCCCCTTACCCACCCATTCTGGGGCACCCTTTCCCTCAGTGCTAGAGTGGGTGGGGCTGGAGGCGGAGGGGCTTGCACCTGAGGCCACCACCCTGGTCTGTCCCAGGAGGCCAGTCCTCGTCTCATCCTGAGGGAGCATCCCTAGCACCAGGTGCCACGCGCTCCACCAGCTCAGCTCCATGCGGTTGTTGGGAGGGACTGTCTTAAACATGACATTCCCCGTTCATGTCCATGTCCAGGCCATCTGGATGATGGACCCCAAGGACGTAGGCCAGTGGCAGCACGAGGAATTCTACCGCTACATCGCGCAGGCCCACGACAAGCCCCGCTACACCCTGCACTACAAGACGGACGCCCCCCTCAATATCCGCAGCATCTTCTATGTGCCGGAGATGGTGAGCACAGCCGCCCGGCCGCCCTCAGCATGCGGGGCTGCAAGTGGCCAGTCTGCAGCTCCCTGAGCGGGGGCATCACCCGCAGCACTTCCTGAGCCGGGACAGTTCAGCACAGACATATCCCCAGAATTTACGTGGCAGCATCAGAGTAAAAGAAAAACCTGTGCCTCTGGGTGGGTGAACACAGAGTTGTAAAGTGAGGGAGTGTTTTATGTGGCGTTTGTTGGGTGGGCTTTTGTAAACGGTGCCTGCAGAGACGGCCCTTGGAGCAGCCTGCAGGCTTCCTCTGGCTCCAGGCAGAGCATTCCGGAGCTCTGCAGGGGGACGGACTCTGTGGGGCTCACACAAGCTGTGCGTTCTCCATCCTTCCGTTTCGCCCTAAGACTCCTGGCTCACGGTAGGTGGTGAAGTCTCTGACAAAGCCTGCCACACAGGAGCCTGCTCAGGGCTTGGACCCAGCTTCCCTGGCTTCATTTGACTGGAGCCCGGGGGCTGCAAGTAGCCCTGTTACCCACTTTGGAAAGAGCTATCCTCCACCCTCATCACTGAGTGTCCTTTGTAGCCCAGCTGCACCAGCATTTCCTGAGCCTTGTTGGTAATGCAGAATCTCGGGTTCTCCAGGACCTCCAGAATCAGTCTCCCTTTTATCAGATCCAATGTGAAGTGTGCAAACTGCAGGGTCAGAGCACTGGGTTAGAGCAGGATTGGCAGACACGCCTGTGGAGGGCCAGACTGCCTGGTCGGGCCTTGCAGTCATGCACACCACAGCGCTCTGCCCCTGGCATGAAAGCACCACACCTGCACCTCAAGGAGCAGGCAGAGTCGTGTCCAGGAAACTAGACACGAATTTATTTTGCATGTATCTCTCACCATGAAATAGCGTCTTTTGTTTTTCCCCCCAACCATTTAAAAATGAAAAAGCCATTCTAGGCTACACAAACCAGGTGATGAGCCAGATTTGATCGATGAGCTGTAGTTTGCTAACCCCCAACCCCTAGCAGGTTTGGTTCTGCTCACGGGACATACTAGTGAGTCTTCCTTTTGTAATATCCTCCAGGGAGAGTGGATTGGGGAAGGCAGCGGCTGCCCAGAGAAGGCCCCCTGAGAGCTGTTGTTGGGGTTCCTCCCTGGGCATTGGAATTCTGAACAGACAGATGTGGGGGGTCTCCTGGCCTAGCTCTGCTTCGGGATCACTGCATGTCCAACCCACAACTCCCAGGCCAGTCCCAGTAGGGCAGGGTGGTTCACAGAGCCGTCATCAGGGCTCCCCATGACCTTGTAGGTTCTGCCCCCGTGTGCAGCTGACACTGCCCTTTCTTCCTTACCCACAGAAACCATCCATGTTTGATGTGAGCCGGGAGCTGAGCTCCAGCATCTCTTTGTACAGCCGCAAAGTCCTCATCCAGACCAAGGCCACTGACATCCTGCCCAAGTGGCTGCGTTTCATTCGAGGTATGGGGCCAGCGCCCTGGGACAGGTGTGGCTCCCTGCCTATGGCCCAGGGTGCTGACTGCGTTAGAAGGAGTTCATCTTTTTTAAAAAATACATATTTTTTATTGATTTCAGAGGAGGGAGAGGGAGAAACATCAGAGATGAGAGAGAATCATTGGTTGCCTCCTGCACACCCCCTACTGGGATTGAGCCTGCAATCTGGGCACGTGCCCCAACCGGGAATCAAACCATGACCTCCTGGTTCATAGGTTGATGCTCAACCACTGAGCCTCACTGGCTGGGCAGAAGGAGCTCATCTCTAATGAGTGTGGTGTCAGGGAAGCAGCCCCAGCTGTGGCTGGGCGAGCCAGATGGGCGTGCTCACAGAGCCTCCTAGGAAGCTGACTGCCCCCAGATACTAGTCTTGGTTGATTTGGGGGAAATGGGGCAGATGGACATGTTTAAATTGAGTTACTTTATTTATTTATTCATTCATTCATTTTTAAGCCTCACCTGAGGATATTTTTTCATTGATTTTTAGAGAAAGTGGAGGAGAGAGGGAAAGACAGAGAGAAATACTGATGTGAGAGAAACACATCGATTGGTTGCCTCCTGCACAGTCCCAACCAGGGCCTAGGCCTGGGAGGAGCCTGCAGTCGAGGTACATGCCCTTGACCAGAATTGAACCCAGGACCCTGCATCTGTGGGCCGATGCTCTATCCACTGAACCAAACCGGCTAGGACTTGAGTTATTTTAGTGTTTAAAGATATTACATGAGTTTTAGATTTAGACATTTACTGACTTGCATTTAAATAGATTGTAGTTTAATAAAAAAAACCCTCAGCATATAAACCTTTGTATTAATCATGGCATAAAAAGATGCAGAATACCCACGACATATTTATGACTTTAAAAGTAAAATCCAGAAGTGGTTTTCAGTGTCAAAGTGAAGCTGAAATGTTAGAAACTTCACTGGCAAAGGCTCCCAGCCTTGCCTGCTTTTCTTCTGGTCACATCGTCCTGACGGAGGCTGTCCGCATAAATTCCAGGACGTCAGGACTTGCAGGGGCCGGGGTGGTGTTGCCCCACTGAGTCTCCTGCCTTTGTCTTTCTTGCCTCTGTCTTACCTTCATGGGGTCTGGCGTCCTGTGGGCTTGGAAGGAGAATGTGGAGGTCTGGTGGGAAGCCAGTGGCCCTTCAGGAGGGCAGGGCAGCGTCTCAGGCCCCACCAGGGTGCTGATGTGCCGTGTCTCTCTAAGGTGTGGTGGACAGTGAGGACATTCCCCTGAACCTCAGCCGGGAGCTCCTCCAGGAAAGCGCTCTAATCAGGTAAGCCCCCGGGGGCAGGCACCGGCTGAGAGGCCCTCACTGGCCCATCTTAGCCGACAGAGGGCCAGGGCGGCTGCAGGGAGCGAGAGCAGAGTGAGGAGCTGTGTTGAGGCTGTGGCTGAGGGACGTGTGCCCAGAATGTGTGCAGATCACGCGTGCTTTGCCTGATGTTTTGCTTCACATTTTTGTAAAAAGGGTGGGAGGACTGACGCGTTGAGGAAAATTATGGCTGTGCAGGGACATGTCCCCTCCCTTAGCCAGCCTCCATTAGCCAATCAGGGTGGCCACAGCTGGGGAGAGTCCAGGTAGGCGGTCTGTGGTGTGGATGAGGCTAAGGATAGCAACAGAGCCAGGAGATCACCTGGCCTTGGTCCCAGAAGGTCACTGATGTTGTGAAGTAGGCGAAGGCCGGCCCTGGACCAGACCCTCTTTTGGAGATGTTGCTCTTGGAATCCCCGTGGGCTGAGGTGGCCGGGTTCTCGTGTCACCATCCTGATTGCGGCAATAGCTACTGTTACTGAGTGTTCATTCTCACCCAGAACCGCAAAAACTGAGTTGCGGAGAGGTCACAGCCGTCACGGAGGGAGCCTGTATTGGAGCCCACACTGTCTGACCGCAGGCATATGCTGTTCCCAGCAGCAGGGCTGGGCTGACCCGAGGCTCAGGCAGGGTGTGTGTCCAGCCACTTGGTTGCTGCTTGTGGTTCTCAAGAGCTGGATTGTCAGTCTGAGGCTCAGGTTGATAAGCAAAGAGTCAGCCTTAAATGATGTGTTTGAAAGAACCATGCCCTTACAGAAAATGTGGAAACATGATACAGAGGAAATTTCCCCCTGTGCCCTTTGAGAGCAAGGTGTCCGCCCGATGCCCCGTCCTCCCCAAATATCTTAGGGTCTATTCCGATGAAAAGCATTCTCCCCTGGCTGCAGGGCAGCTTCCAGCCAGGGAGTTGGCTGGTGCGGCCCCACCGCTGTCTAACCCTCGGACTCATTCACTTGTGCCGCCCTGTTCGAGGGAGTAGTGCAGTCACACGTGCCTTTAATAGTCCCTCTAGCCTCCTCAGGCTGGCCGAGTTCCAGTCTTTCCCTGACTTTTGTGACCAGGGTGCTTCTGAAGGTTTCCGGCCAGTGAGTTTGTGGACTGCCCTTGTGTGGGTCGCAGATGCAGCACTAGCACAAAACGACTGCATCCTGTCAGATGGGGCCTGGCTTTGATTTGTCCTGTTCCTGGCGATTTACAAGTTGACATGATGAAGGGGCCGTGTGCCAGCCTTCTGTGTGAAGTTCCTCTCATTTGTAATTAAAACATCATATTGCAGAGTGGTGTTTTGCAGCTCTGTGAAGAACATGTTGCTTCATCAAATTTTCCATCTATTTATCGATTTTATTTTTTTTTAATATCCATAATTGATTTGTATGAGCTGATTTCCTATTTTACTTAGTAGGTTATAACTTATTAGTGTCTTTATTTATATATATATATATATATATTTTTTTTAAATATATTTTTATTGATTTCAGAGAGGAAGGAAGAGGGAGAGAGAGATAGAAACATCAAGGATGAGAAAGAATCATTGATTGGCTGCCTCCTACACACCCCCCACTGGGGATTGAGCCTGCAACCCGGGCATGTGCCCTTGACCGGAATCAAACCTGGGACCCTTCAGTCCTCAGGCTGATGCTCTATCCACCGAGCCAAACCGGCTAGAGCGTCATTATTTATCTTGATGCCCAAACGGTCCCCAGTTTAGCCAGCGGGAGCCCACGCAGGCCGACTCCTGGCCCTTTGACATGCCCATGGTGCTCTGAGCACTTGCTCACTTCTGGCACAGGATGTTTCGGGTTCACCTTGTGTTTTGCCCACATCATTTCCTAGCCCTGGAATTGCTCATTCCTCCAAGGAGCTGGATTCATTTGAATGGAGAGTGGTATTAAGCCAAGACCTGCGCACTAGGGATGCCATTGCTGTTGGGCATTCACTTCTCCCAGGCCCTCTCAGTAGACAGCTGAGCAGTGAGAGTGTGTGTACTTGTTTGTAATCTGCCTCCATCCTTGTTTCTGCAGCTACTGAGTTCACCCAGCACCACTGGGACTTCCCTGTTTGCTCCCTGTGATGATGAGAAGTCTGCCTCTCATTTTCCTTCCTGTGTTGCCTTTGGCCAGTCCCCCTCCTGGTCTGCCATCACCACTGCCATCCCCTGACATAGCTTTACCCACTTGGGCTCTGACTCCACACAGGGAGCTGCCCACTACCGCCAGTCTGGACACCCTCCTCTGGGGTCCTTGGGCCCGGACACTCCATGCCAGGCTTCCCCTCCCCTCCCCTGTGGGGACAACCTCCTGGTGCTCTCTTCCCTGTCCTAGCTGCTGTGGCCCCCTTGCCACAGGTTCGGGTGCTGCCTGGCCTCATGCCACTCTGTGTCTAAAGAACACACTCATTCAGGACATGAGTAGAAGAGGAAAAGCTTAAATGAATGTTAAACATTACTGCTCCCCTATCCTGGATTATTAAAGAAATACATGGTAATTTCACTTCTTTTAAAGGAAAGGCAAAATATTAGGAAGGGAATAAAAATACCCCTAATTCCACTAAGAATTTTTAAAATGGTTCTTTATTTTTACTTTTTACATCCTATATATTAAAGAGCTAATATGCTAATGGTCATGACGCCCTCACACCATAACGAGCCATCACCAGAAGGCTGTGTGTGCAGCAGGGTGGCGGGCTGCATGCGTGGTGAGGTGTGCGCAGGTGGGTGGGGGCTTGACACTGTGCGCGGTGCAGAGGCGGGACCCCGGGTTCCGGCCTGCCTCTTTGGGCCAATCCATCGAGGCACCCTGGATGGATGGGTGGGGCCTACCTCTTTGGGGCGATCAATCACGGGGCTCCCGCACTGTGAGAGGGCACAGGCCAGGCTGGGGGACACCCCCCCCCCCCACCCAAGTGCACAAATTTCATGCACCAGCCTCTAGTTAAATATAATTGCTTACTAACATTTTAAAATTTCAACTTTATGAGAGGCATAATTGACATATAAAACTGTTTAAAGTGTAAATCATGGTGATTTGATGTATATATATATTGGGAAAGGATTCCAAGTTGCTCATAATTTTATACCATTACATAATGCTGTAGTTAACACCTTGATTCACAAAATCCCAGTTTTGTAATATTGTAGTGTGCACATAGTATATCCAGTTATATAGCCAAGCTATAGTGTATATATTGTATATATAGTATGGATCCTAATTATGTAAAACTATAATGTACAGAAAGTATTATAGTTTGGTTATACATATGTATATACATACACTGTAATTTATTCATATTGGAATTTTTCTTTTTTTAAAATTGATTTCAGAGAGAGGAAGGGAGATTGAAAGAATCATCAGTGATGAGAGAGAATCATTGATTAACTGCCTCCTGCACACTCCACACTGGGGATTGAGCCTGAAACCTTTTAATGCATGGGACAACACCCAACCAACTGAGCAAAACCAGCCAGGGCTAGGATGTGATTTTTTGTTGTTATTGTTAATCCTCACTCAAATATATTTTTTCCATTGATTTTTAGAAATAGTGGAAGGGAGAGGGAGAGAAAGAGAGAGAGAAACATCATTGTGAGAGAGACACATCAATTGGTTATCTCCCGTACATGCCCCAACCAGGGCCAGGGATTGAGTCTGCAACCAAGATGCATGCCCTTGACTGGAATCGAACCCAGGACCCTTCAGTCTGCACGCCAGCGCTCTATCCACTGAGCCAAACCAGCTAGGGCAGGAGGTGATTTTTTTAAAAAAATATTTTTGATTGATTTTTTACAGAGAGGAAGGGAAAGGAATAGAGAGTTGGAAACATCGATGAGAGAGAAACATCGATCAGCTGCCTCCTGCACACCCCCTACTGGGGATGTGCCCGCAACCAAGGTACATGCCCTTGACCGGAATCGAACCTGGGACCTTTCAGTCTGCAGGCTGACGCTCTATTCACTGAGCCAAACCAGTTACGGCAGGAGGTGATTTTTAATGACTGCATTTATCTTTCATTTCAGTCTATTCTCTCCTGTTGACCACTGAGGTTGCTCGTAATTGTATTGTCTTTTATGTGCTACAGTGAAACTCCTGCTCCGTAAGTCTTGGTGATTCATTATATTTCCCAGGGAGCAATCTGGACAGTTGGAACCATCAAGGTTGGGTAGGCTGTTGCTGCCCTCCACAACGGGCTGTCATTCCATGTTCCTGCCTCTAGGGGCACGTCGTCCCACCTGGTGTTTGCCAAGGGTCATCCTTTCTTTTAACATTTTTAAAAATTTGGCCAGAATGGTATGTTGTTTTCACTAATTTGATTATTAGTGGAGCAGAACATTTTTTCATACCTCTGGCTGTTAGTATTTCATAAAAGTTGCTTGTTCATGATACATTCATTTCTGTGCTGTAGGAAACTCCGGGACGTTCTACAACAGAGGCTAATAAAATTCTTCGTTGACCAGAGTAAAAAAGACGCTGAGACATATGCCAAGTTTTTTGAAGATTATGGCTTGTTCATGAGAGAGGGCATTGTGACCACTGCTGAACAGGAGGTCAAGGTAAGGGTCCAGGTTTCTGGGCCTTTCTCTCTGCTGCCTTGGGCTGTGGAGGAAGCTGGTGGAGGCCAGAAACCTGAGCTTCCTAGGACATGACACTGGCATATCCGGGCACCCCAGCTACTGCTGCCCGGGAGCCAGTAAATGCAGCTCAGGAGTGTCCTCGCCTTTGTCCTGTGGGACTAGGCTCATCTCCTCTCCTCTCACCTGAGGCCAGTCCTCTCACCTGAGGCCAGAAGGAAGTAGGTGTGTATTCAGGGGGCTCAGGAGATCACAAAGGCAGGGCCAGGGCCAGGGCCAGGTACTGGTTCACCAGGGCGGTGGAGGCAGGGACATTGTGTCGTCAGGGCATGTTCATCATGTGATGGGTGGAACTTTAACACGGTGCTCCTGGGGCCTCAGTTCAATTCATTGTGCCGCATTACTTATATATGTTATGATTCTTCAATAAACATATTTTGTCCTTTTTTTTTTTTTTTAAATCTTCACCTGAGGATATTTTTATTGATTTGAGAGAGAAAGGAAAGGATAGGGAGAGAGAGAGAGAGAAACATCAATATGAGAGAGAAACATTGATCAGTTGCCTCCTGTACACACCCGGCCAGGGATTAAGCCCGCAGCCTGGGTATGTGCCTGGATCAAACCCAACCACCTTTTGGTGTATGGGATGATGCTCCAACCAACTGAGTCACACCAGCCAGGACTGGTCATTTTTAAACCATTTTTATTTTAAATTTCAGAGAGAGGAAGAGAAAGGGAGATAAAGATAAGAAACATCAATGATGAGAGAGAATCATCAATTGGCTGCCTCCTGCATGCCCCCTACTGGGAATCGAGCCTGCAGCCAGGCATGTACCTTGACTGGGAATCGAACTATGACCTTCTGGCTCATGAGTCGATGCTCAATCACTGAGCCGCACCAGCCAGACAGGGCTGGCAATTTTCGGTGTGATATAATTCACATAGTAAAATTCACCCTGTTAAAGTGGATAATTTAGTTACACTTGGTACGTTCACAAGGTTGTGTAAACATCACTGATCTATCATTCCAGAACATTTTCATCCCCAGTAAGCAGTCAGTCCAGTGTCGAGGTTTCATCTTTTGCTCTAGAACAGTAGCAAGGATGGAGGGCTCCCAAGGGGGTTGTTCTTCATTCCCTAGGGGAGGGTGGGACTGGAGTGCCGCTGGGCAGTCTGAGGTTCCCACTCTGCTTTCTCCCTGAGCCCTCCTCCCTCCTGCCTGGGCCTGGTTAACAGCAGCTGGGTGGTCACTGCATGCCAGTGGCTTTTCTGAGGGCTCGATAAATACTCTCAGTGTATTCGTGTTTGTTAATGGGGACCCTAATGTGTACATAAGCACAGGCTTAGCGTCTGAATTAGAGCATGACTCCCAGTGGGTTTCCACATCCTTGTTTGACATCTTTTTTCTGCTTTCTGTCCACCTTCCCTCTCCGTCACGTCTCTTTCATCGGGCCCAGCCCTCTGTGCCCTCCCTCGCTCTTCAGTGTCCCCAGTACTTGTCTTTGCTGTGCTTGTCAGCGTGTCAGTGGTGTAGAGAAGGCAGAGTTTATGTCTCAGGTCACATCCAGGCTGATGGCATCAGGGATCCAGGCCCCCAGCTTGTTGCTGCTCCTCTGTCCTTACCAGGCAGCTCCCACCAGGAATCAAGATGTCTCCAGCAGTCACATTGCATTTCAGCCGACAGGAAGGAGAAGGACTAGTCACCTGGTTGGAGGAAGGCGGGGAAGTGTGGACTTTATACCGATGTCCACATGCCCACTGTGACTGGGGACGAAGGGAGGACGTTGGGTCCAGGAGCAGTCTCTGCCATGGGGACAGTCTGGCCACTCCTGGGGTGCACACAGCTTGCCCAAAAGCCCCTCTCTGTGAGGCCCTGTGCCATCTGAGTTCCGTGGAAGGTGCTCTCTGAGGTTCCCTGAACCTTTGATATGGGGACTACCAGACCTGACTAGAAGCCATCCCTGGGCCAGGCTTCTGTGGGAGCTGCCCCAGCTGCAGAACACAGGGGGCCCACCAGTCGGGGGTGCAGCCAGCAGACTTCTCCCTTTAGCCAGAGGCTTCCCATGTCGGTGCCCAGGTGCTGGAGGCTTTCTGAGTGAGGATCTGGAATGAGCAGTGACCTGCCCTTTGTTTTCAGGAGGATATTGCAAAGCTGTTGCGGTATGAGTCCTCGGCACTGCCCGCTGGGCAGCTGACCAGCCTCATGGACTACGCCAGCCGCATGCAGGCTGGCACCCGCAACATCTACTACCTGTGCACTCCCAACCGGCACCTGGCTGAGCACTCACCCTACTATGAGGCCATGAAGCAGAAAAACATGGAGGTGGGTGAGCAACAGGGCAGGCTGTATCCCTACAGGCTGCGGGGCCAGATCGGGGACAAGGTGGAGTCTGAGCACCCAAGGCAGCCGGGTGGGGGGTGTCTCTGCTTAATGGGAAATGGCTGAATGTGCCCACGACCCGGGAAAGCCACACGTCCGGGGGCACAGAGACCCAGGCTGAAGTCTGCCATCTAGTTTGTCCCTGTAGGAGGTGACCCGGGGATTTCTCTGTAAGTAGAATCTGTTTCTATTACTAAGACATAGCCAGAGCCTCCCTTCCCACCCTCTGGCAATCCGCCTCATCTCCAAAGGCCCAGGACGCCCCAGCAGCATCCCATGTGGCTGTTCCGGGACTGGGGGCCCAGCCTGCAGCCCCTACTCCCATGGCCCTCTCTCTGTCGTGGGCGGAGTCCTCGCCAAGCCTGATGGAGATGTTCTTGGGCCCTCACAGGTTCTCTTCTGCTATGAGCAGTTTGATGAGCTGACCTTGCTTCACCTTCGTGAATTTGACAAGAAGAAGCTGATCTCCGTGGAAACGGACATCGTTGTCGATCACTACAAGGAGGAGAAGTTTGAAGACAAATCTCCAGGTTGGTTCTACCTTTCTCTCTGGGCAGAGGTGGGTGGTGGCCTGGGGTGCAGGTGAGGCTGGGATGGCCCAGGGGCTGACACTCTGCTACAGAGCCTTCTATCCTGCAGTGTGAGTTTCTAGGGATTTTCTGTTCTCATTTCTACCTGGGGTCATAAACCTGCACAGACAGCAGTTTGAGAACGCCTTAATGATTACAGAGAACGTTCCCGTTTAGCTCCCAGTTCTCTCCAGGGCCCCTTCCGAATTGACTTCCTAAGAGAATCCAAAAATATCTTCTTTAAGCTATAACGAAACCACATGGGTCTTGGGGCAACCGAAATGTCCTTCTGAGGTTCCGTTTTATCCGCTGGATTTTATTTTATTTTATTTTAAAATATATTTTATTGATTTTTTAGAGAGAGGAAGGGAGAGGGATGAGAGAGAAACATTGATCAGCTGCCTCTTGCACACCCCCTGACTGGGGATGTGCCCGCAACCAAGGTACATGCCCTTGGCCGGAATCGAACCTGGGACCTTTCAGTCTGCAGGCCGATGCTCTATCCACTGAGCCAAACCAGTCAGGGCATTATCCGCTGGATTTTAGATGAAAACATCCCTGGTGGCTTCTTTGTGCCGACGACCAGGGTGGGGTGGGGCAGTTGGACACTTGGCGTGGGAATGTCAACATTTCAGGCCCCCGTGGGAATGAGATGGGAATTACGGAGAACGGCCTCTGAGCTCACTCACGTCTCTCCTCAAGCTGATGACCGCCTGTCAGAAAAGGAGATGGAGGACCTGATGGCCTGGATGAGAAATGCGCTGGGGTCGCGTGTCACCAACGTGAAGGTGAGGTCTTCTGAAACGCCACCACTCGGCTCCCATGGCTCCAGTGACACAACTGGCAGCCTGCCGTCTCTGAGTTGCTGGCCTGGTGGGAGTTCTCCCAATGGCGACTGAAGCTGTGATATGTGGGAGAGACCAAGCGTGTCATTGCCGCTTCTGCGTTTGAGCTTACATGTGTGCAGCCACGTGTGTCCAGGGATGTTGTTGGGGCAGGACAGGCAAGCTCAGCTGACTTGTTTCCTCCACTTTATAGCGCAGGTGGGAACTAGAAAGTAGTGAAAGGTGAACAGCCAATGGCCTGGTGGGCAAGTAGAAGCCGAGAAGAGGGGTTCCCAGCTGGCCACCCCAAAGCTAGCCTGGTCCAGGCCCCAAAGGAACTGTGGTAGCGTAGGATGCAAGGGGTTCCAGTCCAGCCCTTGGGGAGCTTACAGTCCAGCAGGGGTTCTGACTTCAGAGAGCCAGAACCAGGTCCAGCTCAGAGTTGCAAGAGAAAGCCAGCCACCAGAGAACAGGTACCCAGTGCAGGTCACTGGCTCAGGAATAGTCCAGGAGTCTCCCCAAGGGACAGGCGGGTGTGCAGGTGGGGATGGCCAGGAGCAGAGGGTGGGCGCAGGGCTCTGGGAGGTAGCACAGGACTCTGCGGGGGAGGCATGGGCACAGATCGAAAGAGGAGGGGCTCTTGGTAGGGAGCATCGAGAAGCAAGGCATGCAGCCGGGATTTCTCTGTGTAACACATTCACTGTGTCCACTCTTCACTGTAGGGACTCATTTAAGCTCAGATAACTATGAGGCAGGTAGAATTACCCCCATCCTGTGAAGGGCAGGAGGCAAAGTACATCCCCAGGTCCTATAGCGAGGACGTCATGGAGCTGGATGTGAGTTAGAGCTCAGGTTCTTCTCAGCACCATGCTGCCAGGAGGGGTGTGCTGTGGGCCCAGCAGGCTTAGAGTCTCCGGTGTGAGTCAGGAGGCCAGAGGCCTATGGGGTGGACGAAGGGGAAGGCCTGGTCAGGGAGAGGGGCTTGTGACCACTTGTTGGGAAAAGATGTATTTGATGAAGTCAGGCCAGAGGGCCACAGAAAGGGTGTGGGTGAGTGAGGTGTGCAGGAAGGAGGCTCCAGTGTTCTGGAAGGACGGGATTGAGGGAAGGAACTGCAGACAGACTGAGGGAGAGGCTGGGCCTGGGGAAATGGAACAGCCAGGCGTAGGTGATCTTAGTTGCTATAGGACTTGGCAGTGGCCCTGTGGAGGGGAGAGGGGCAGAGGACACCAAGCGAGATGGACGTTAGGCAGTAATTGACACATTAGGTCACGACTTTGGGGGATAGAGGGAGCCCCCAACTGGGATGCTGTTAGGGACGTGGTACGGGGCTGCAGTTCAGGCTCCCTTCTCGTTAGTGGATGGTTGGGAGGCCTGAGGGTTCATCCCTGGAGACCTGTGTTCTGCCTGGTCATCTGGGGAAGCTTCACCCCTGGCCAAAACTGCCAGCCCAGGGTCCCCCTCACCCCTGGCCCTGCTTACAGGTGACGCTTCGACTGGACACGCACCCCGCGATGATCACGGTGCTGGAGATGGGGGCGGCCCGACACTTCCTGCGCATGCAGCAGCTGGCCAAGACCCAGGAGGAGCGCGCGCAGCTCCTGCAGCCCACCCTGGAGGTCAACCCCCGGTAAGGCTGCCGGCTCCCTGGGCCCTCGGTGCCCAGGAACAGCAAGCTTGTATCTGACCTGCCAGCTACTCCTTTAAAATGGTTTTTATTCCTAACACATAGGAAAAATGCATAACGCTTATACATACAGTACCTGTGTAATTAAACTATTCAATTTAACTTTAAACTATACCCACGTAAAGTAAAAAAGCAACAGCCTTGCTGGCCCTCGGATGCCGTTAGAATTCTGTCCTCTGAGGTAACCGTAGTCCTGACTCTTGTGATAATTGCTTTGCTTTATGGTCTCTCTGTGCATCCTTAACAGACTGTTCTGCCTGTTGATGTGAAGTCTTACTTTCTTCCTCAGTGTGTGAGACCTCTGTCCCTGTGGAGGGAGCTAGTGTTTGTTTTCATAGCTGAGTAATGTTCATGGGTTGAATCTGCCCCAGCACAATTATGTATTCTCTTTTGACCAATATTCAGGTAGTTTCTGTTGGGGGCTGTTGGGAACAGTTGCTCTGAACATTCTTGTCCCTGTCTGACACACGTGTGCATGCATGAGTTTCTCCGAGTTGTGCACCCAGGTGTGAAACTGCCATATGCTTAGCTAGGCTGGGTCATGCCCAGCTGCTTCCAGCATGCTGGTGCCAGCTCCCCCCAGCAGAGCGTGAGAACCCACAGGTCTCTGCTTTTACTTAAGGCCTTGTCCTTGGCTTTCTCGTGCCCTGAAAAAGAATAAGACTTTATTCATTAATAGGGTCCCTCGGCCTGGCCTGCGCCCTCTCGCAATCCGGGACTCCTTGGGGGATGTCAGAGGCCCCGTGCATGAATCGCCCGATCTCCGCAGGCCAGGCCGAGGGACCCCACCTGTGCACAACACTGGGCCTCTAGTATGTATATAAGATCTTTGGTTAATCTCTCTCTACCCTCTCCCCTTCCCCATCCCCCTTGAGATTCATCAGTCTGTTCCAAGTTTCCATGCTGTGCGTTGAGCATCTGCCCCCTGGTGGTCAGTGCATGTCATAGCTACCAGTTGAACGGTCACTTAGCATATTAGCCTTTTTTAATATATAGATCCTGTTGGGTTCTTTTTAAAAATTTGATTTGTAATTATATTACATACTTTATCAGTTGCAAATCTATATTCCCACTCTGTCTTTTCACCTGCATTAAGATGTCTTTTGATAAGTTCTTAATATAATCAAATTCATAAATTTTGGTTAGGTGCTTTTTCGGTTCTTAAGAAATCTACCACCAAAATCATGAACTTATTTTGTCCCCCACCCCAGCCATCCAAATTGCCTTCTGCATCATAGACTATCAGGTGTCTGTACACGTGTCTGGTCTGTTCGTCTGTCTTTAGCGGCACTGCACTGTCTTAATTACTCAGCTTTCCCCGAGCTTTCGCAGCCAATGAGTGATTGCTTACTCCTTTATTTTCCTTCAAGGCTGCCTTGGCTACTCTAGGTCCTCCTGTGCACATACATCAATTTCAAGAATTAGTATCTTTATGGTCAATTCTTTCCATCCATGTACACAATATATATTTACTAGGTCTTAATGTCTTTTGGTAACTTATGTTTTCTGTAGAGTTCCTACACATTTTTTGTAGTTATTCTTTGATGTATCACATTTATTGGATATTTTGAAATTTCATTTTCTAACTGTTGAAAACAGGTTTTTTTTAAATTGATTTTATATACAATAAATCTTTCAATGAAATTACATAGTTCACCAAAAATGTTAAATAAATTTAAACAAAATCCATAGTGAAGTTTCCCTCCTACCTTTGCCCCCAATACAACCACATTACATTTTGCATTTATCTTTTCAAAAATCCTGTGTGTGTGCAGATTCATCCGTGGCTTCCACTGTTGTACAAGTAGTAACTTGCTATACAGGGGTCCCTACCTTGCTTTTTCTTCTTTTTTAAAATATGTTTTTATTGGTTTTAGAGAGAGAAACATCAATCGGTTGCCTCCTATATGCACCCTGACCCAGAACTGAACCTGGTACACGGGAAGATGCCCAACCAACTGAGCCACTTGCTTTTTAAAAAGTGTTTCTGACCTAGCTGGTTTGGCTCGGGATAGAGCGTCCTGCGGACTGAAGGGTCCTGGGTTCAATTCTGGTCAAGGGCACATGCCCGGGTGGCGGGCTTGATCCCCAGTAGGGGGCAGCCGATCAATGATTCTCTCTCATCACTGATGTTTCTCTCTCTCCCTCTCCCTTCCTGTCTGAAAGCAATTAAAAAATATATATATTTTAAAAAGTGATTCTGATTTTAAATAGTACTGTGAGGAAAAAGTGTTAAGTCTCAGAGCACCATCCATGTTTAATTTTTATAGATTCCAATTGTCCTCTATAGAAGTTAGACAAATTTGTTTCTCCAGTGCCTTCAGTTTTAGCAAACTTCTCAATTTTACCATTCTCATAGTGAAAAATTATGATTTTAATATACGTTTCTTATGAGTAAGGTCAGAGGTCAGACATTTATGGTATTTTTTCCCTCTGCAGAATTGTGTTTTTTTAAAAAATATTTTGATTTCAGAGAGAAAGGGACAGAGAGATAGAAACATCAATGATGAGAGAGAATCATTGATTGGCTGCCTCCTGCACACCCCCTACTGGGGACCGAGCCTACAACCTGGGCATGTGCCCTTGACTGGACCCGAACCTGGGACCCTTCCGTCCACAGGCCGACGCTTTATCCACTGAGCCAACCCAGCTAGGGCAAGAATTGCAATTTTTATATTGTCAGAGTTACATCATTTTATTTTTAACTTCTGGGTTTGTATTCTGCTTGGAAGGCTTTTCCTTCTGAGATTAGAAAACGTTTTTTCCGTTTTCTTCTAATATTTTACATTTAACATTTGATCCTCCTGGAATTTGGTCTAAAGAATCAGGTGGGAATCCAACTTTATTGGTTGGCTGGCCAGTTACCCTGTCTTTTCCCCTCTTGTGAAACACTACCTTTAATCAGGTACAAATAAAATCCCCATGTGTGTGCCTCTTTATACATTGTTGACATTTTTTGCATTTAGTTGTTGCCTTTTCGTTTTCCAGAATTAAACTATTTACTGGCATCTGGGACTCCCTCCTCCAGCTCTCCTGGCTCTTTTCTTCCATATTTACTTTTATGAATTCTATATTAGATTGTTAAGGTATAAAATTAAACTCGTAGTATAAAACAATATGTGTGTGTGTATTAGTCTAGGAAAAATTTTCATCTTTAATTATGGTCTCCAAGCACTGATATATGTCTTTTTATATGTTAAATTCTTTCCCTTCAGTGTTTAAGTTTGTATTAGTTTTAGTACTTATTGCATTTTCTAATATCAAAACTCAAGTGTTTCTTTGGGTATATAACCAATCTCATTTTCTGTCAGTGATTATTTACATCTTCCTAAATTTTTGTATGCCTTATTTTTTTTACACTGGACTGTCCTATTACACTTTTTTGAATGTTCTAGTAACTCCAGCGTTTCAGAAGTTAGAGGCCCTTGTGCTGGGGGCACAGCCCTGAGCTCACTTCTGGGGGTTTCTGTTGCAGGCACATACTGATCAAGAAGCTCAGCCAGCTGAGAGAGAGCGAGCCTGAACTGGCCCAGCTGCTTGTCGATCAGGTGAGTCTCCTGGAGACTGGCTGAGAGCATGAGAACAGAGGGCTGCACCTTCCTTTGTGGTTGGACAGCTGTTGCCTCTAACACCCTGTTTTAAGAAGGAACAGCTCTCTTCCTTCCTTCTCTCCACATTAAAATGTCCCTGAGTTGGAGCTAGGACAGCGCCCCCATCCCATTAACAAGGTCACCACCCTGCCTTTCAGATCTATGAGAACGCCATGATCGCAGCAGGGCTGGTCGATGACCCCCGGCCCATGGTGGGCCGCTTGAACAACCTGCTCGTCAAGGCCCTGGAGCGACACTGACGTCTGGGCCCTGTTGGCCAGGGTGCAGCACAGCAGCTGTGAGAGCCCCACGTCTTCCCTGCGCTGTCAGGGCTCCAGGGAAGGTGACAATGGACTGTGCGCCTGTCATGGGAGGAGGAGCCGGAAGGAACGACTGGATGCCGCCAATGAGAACACCCCCTTTAGTGCTTTATTTACTTAAATTAAAAGGTATTTCTTCATCTAAATGCTGGACTCTGTGCATACTAGCAGGGTAAGTTACTCCAGTGCCACAACCCCATGCTACAATGGATGCAGGTACAGTGCGAAAAAGCCTACTTCCATCCCCTTCCTCAAGCTGGGATAGTGGTCAGGGGGACAGTAGGGAGGGGAGAGGGGGCGCGGGCCCTGTGCTCAGGGAACTCGCACTCGTTTCCTAAACTCCATCCCCAGAACCTGAAGGCGACAACAGGATCAGCCGTCGTCTTCAGTTCTTCGTGCAGGTCCCCAGGAGCAGCCACAGGCACGCTAGAGAAGCTAGAGGTGTCCAGCCGCGGCCCCGGGCCTGCTCTTGTCAGGCTCTCTTAAGCGTCACCTCCACCGGGTAGTGGTCACTGATGGCTTGGGCCTGTGGAGAAACATGCAGTGAGCAGGGGTGCCCGTGTGGCAGTCCTCCCTGAGGGCCAGGTGTGCACCCAGATACTGCACTGCCACATCGGCCAGGGAGGAGGCTCCCAGGCTGTGGACAAATCAATGAAAAAAGCAGCGATTGCTACAAGTCCCGTGGGTCCAGCTCTCACTCCGCCCCTGCGTCCTAGCCCCCAAGAGCTACAGGCTGTAAACAATGGTCACATACAGTCTGGTTGCTCAGTCCATACGCAGCTTGGAAGTCAAAGGTGCCAGCTGAGTTGGGAACAATGGCATTTTGGAGGAGAGTTCCGGCGACCACGATCCTACAGTGCCAGACACAAAAAAGTCCCCTTCAGCCCACTGTCCAGCTCTGTGCACTTAAACCTCAGATCCCCTCGCTGGCCCCTGGATGGCACTGCTGAGGGAAGGCAGGACCAGCCCAGACTCAGGTCTGGGTGTGCCCAAACTGGCACCGCTGGCCGACCTGTCTACCCGAGACTGCCCAGAGAAGACTAGCATCGTGTTACCCTCCATGGGCTTTTCCTAAAGCGACGGAATGCTTTTTATTCCACTTCATAAGTGGTCCAAAGCTCAGGAGGGTGAATGTCTCCTCAAAGGTCTTGGAAACCATTTCTGAAACTGGGCTGAGTGGAAAGCGAGGCTGCTTGTGTAAGTGCCCCTTCCCTACCTGGGCCTGCAGAACCCACGGGGGCGCAGATCCTGCTCACCTGTCGTAGGCGCAGTGCGTGGACGTAACCGTCGTGTCAGCGGTGTCGGGAATCAGCCACTGGAAGGTGGGGATTGTGCGCAGGCGGATGGATGACCAATGCGAAGGGGTCACGTAGCTGCAGCCAGCGTTGAAGTCACCCATCAACATAATGTCCTACCAGGAGACACCAGCTGATTGGCCCAGGGACAGAACCGGGCCCTTAAGAGCTCAATCCAATGTGTGGGGCCTCACCTCCATGCCCCACTTCTGCCGGACGTCCAGGTAGACTTCATATAGAGAGTCGATTTCAGCCACTGCATCCAGTGGGGCCGCGTGCAGGGGGACGATGGCAAACTCCTTGACCTCTGTGGAGAAGATGGTTGTGCGACGCAAGGAGGTGGGGAGCGGAGTTGGGAGGCAGTCCTGGTCCGAGGGTGCACTGGCCTGGCTGTCATGTGTTTAGGGTTGGGATGGGGGACACATGAAACAATCCCGGGAGAGAAGCAGTGGGGGGAGGATGGACGTTTCCCTAAGTAACTTAAACATAAGACCAAAGCACCAGGAATGAGGACGGCACCAAGCTCCCCAAAGAGGGGCATGGTGGGGGCATGATGTGCTGTGGCTCTTCAAGGTGCGTGGGAGGGCCAGGCAGGGCAGAGGAGCCTCTGGCGGCAGCACTCACGGGTGAATGGGGAGGAGAACCTGACGACAGCCGGCTCTCGGCTGAAGGTATCATTCCCACAGGGCTCGCAGCCATCGTCATACTGGTAGCTGTCCAGCACCGACACCTGGTCCGGCCTGCGGAAGGCCAGGCCAGAGGGTGCTTAACCTGGGGCTGGGGCACAGCTTTGCCGAACCGACCTGGTGCTGCGGGCAGGGGGCCTGGTCTAAGGTGGGACATCACACAGATCCACCCGCCCAGAGCTCCTTTTGCCCAGATGGTGAGGCCCAACTCGGTCCCTGCTCTGTGGCCTCCAGTTCTTGCCCCCACACCTGGAGGAGAGGCCCATGGGCTTTCTAGGCACCCGCCACGCCCACTTCTGCCAGCGACCTTAGAGGAGGCAGCCTCATCTCTCGGCACCTGGGTTTTACCTGAATACAAAGAGGTAGCGCTCCTTATAGCTGCTGCGACCCAGTGGCTCGCTGACTATGTAGTGATAGGTGTTGGGGCCATCCCTAGATTGAGGAAACAAATGTACGCGTCAGGGACATCCTGCCACCCACAGCAGGGCTCCTGCCCACGTCAGTGTCCCTGCGGCCGTAGTGGCGTCATGCCCTGAAGGGATGATTACTGTCCCGGGTGCTTCCCGGTGCCCTGCCCCCTCACGCACTGATTCAGTCTGTCCAGCAGCTTCCCCACGGCCGTCAGGTGGCTGTCTCTGACCTCCTGGACCACAGCAATGTCGTAGCGACTCAGGATCTAGGGACAGGGCCACAGTGGTGCTGAGACTAGGCCCTGCCCACTCCGAGTCCCCGCAGGAACCAAGCTGCTGTTCCCAGGTCGCTGTCACATCCGTTGGCCTGATGATGTCAGCCACGGTAGCGATAAGGGCCCTATCCCCACAGCTGACGAGCTGAGAGCAGAGGCCTAACAGTCTGATTGCCTTCAGGACTGCCCGCTGGTCTGGACCTACCTGCACGATGTAGGTGGAGAGGGTGGCATTGGACATCTTGGTCTCCCCGAAAGTCTGGATGTTGAAAGCTGCTATTCTCAGGGGCAGGACCACAGGCAGCACAGCGGTCAGGGTGAGCAGCACCCCCATCAGCCTGGGACCCTTCATTCTGGAGGAGGAGGGACAGTGGCACGTGGGTCTGGATTAGAGGAGACGGTGCCCCATCTTCCCTCCATCCAGCCACGCGGAGCTGGTGGAGCCCAAGGCTGAGTAACTGACTTCATGGGCAGTACTGAGCAGCCAGATGCGCCTCAGCCCTCGCCAGCATGCAGAGCCAGGCACCAGTGCCAAGGAGAGGACCTGGGTCTTCTCACCCCTCCACCCACCAGAAGACAGGCCCATAAGGGTCACCAGCCTGAGGACGCGCTCGGGCTAGTGGTGGGACACTGGCTCACTGCCCTCCCTGCTCCAGGCACCCGCCTGGCCAGGGTTCTTCCCAGCTTGGCCGGTCCCGCAGAGGGACCCCACCAGGCCTCTGGGCTTAGTGCCTACCCGCCAACGGCCACAAGTCACACAGCTCTAGAGGCACTAGACACACTCACCCGAAATGCAACTTCTACCGAAGGTGGTGGGAATTCTGCCAAGAACCAGGAATGGATGTTCTTTGGTATCAATTTTCTCCTTTTGTTCCTTTAAGAAAATAAAAACAATTTACAAAGGGAAGTATATTAAGAAACACAGTTGAGAGGCCCATGCAGAGCTGCTACAGCTCTCAATCCCCACAGGGAATGCTCGTGGCGCCTGGGGTTTTAAAGGTTTAGGCGGCTGTGACCTTTCCCGGGGCATCACCTGACTGGTGCAGAACAGTGGCGCTGCCTGTGTGGCTTTCCCACGCAGGTGAGTGGTTGGCATGTGTTTATTTTAACAGGCACCGGTTCTTGGTGCTGTAAAAAGAGCACCTGATGGTATTTGTACTTAGTTTTAAAAAATCTAATAATTGGGCCAAAGGCTAATGTGTCCTTCACACATGCTTCTCTCCCAGGGATGGGGAACAGGTGTGCTCTGGAGGGCGGGGTCCTGGCTGCACTCCAGTGTGCAGACTTGAGATGACCTTGGAGCCAGCGGTCAAAGCCAGACATCCTGCACTGCATGTTGCAAACAGAGCCCCTGGTGGCTCTCGGGCCCTGGAGCACATAAGCCTCTTACCCATCCTGGCCCCGCTTCATCCATTAGCTCTGAGGGCTGCAGGCAGCTTGGCTAAAAGCTGGGGCTCTATGGCAAGCATGTCACACTCCTTCGGCGCATGTTTGACATGCTTGCTCCATGGGGTACATGTGTGATGCAGCCTTGGGAGCTTCAAGGCTTGGGTGCCAGGAAAGGGCGGGGACTGTGGGGCCCATCTCGGTTGCCAGCGAGGCAGTAGAGCGCCTTCTTGAGGAAGAGAGCCTGTGTGTTCCAGGCGCAGGTGTCTCGAGTCACAAGGACACTGGTAGGCAGTATCTGTGAGGGTTCACCACAGGCCTTGGGTCCAGTCGTTTCTAGAATCCTTGACTTTCCCATTTGTAGTCACAAACTTGGTGGCTTATAAATAAAACTTATTCTCTAACAGTTTTGAAGGACAGAGTCCAAAATCCATCTCGCTGAACTGAAATCCAGGTGTTCCAGGGCCGCACGCCAGAGGCTCTGTGGGTGGGTCCTTTCTGCCTCTTCAGCTTCTGGGACGCCTGGTGTCCTGGCTGTGGCCACAGCTCCAACCTCTGCCTCCATCTTCATACCGCCCCCTCTCATAAAGATACGGGTGACTGAATTTAAGGTCCTCCCAGATAATCCAGGACCATCTCCCCATCTCAAGATCCTTAATCACACCTGCAAAGTCCTGTTTTGCCATGTGAGCTTCAGCTTCCAGGTTTCAGGTTCACAGGTTCCAGGAATCGGGACACGGATACCTTTTGGGGTGCCATGTGGGGAGGGGAGGGTCCCTCCCTGGGATGGAAGGGTCTTGCTGCTCTGTTGCCATAGTGGGTGTAGGGCTGCACGGGGCTAGAGTTTGGGAGCAAGGGGGGCTTGAGAGCAGCAGTCGATAGGGACCAGGGCCTAAGTCACAACAGTGCCGCAGATCAGGCCAGCTGGTATGAAGCAGGGGACACAGCGGGGATTGAGAAGAGTTCATTCGGTAAATCAGCTTCACAAGACCAGACCCTCTGAAGTAATGAAAACATGCTGATGGACGGCCCTGGCTGTCGGCAGGAATGCCAGTCAGCTCATGTGTCCCTTGATAAGGTGCCTCTAGATGAAATCAGGTGGCCTGGTCCTCAAGCTTCCAGGAGCCCCACTGCAGTCTTTTGCGAAGGTTTGATTGCTGAAGTCTCCTGTTCTCAATCCCTGAGGCTGGGACAGCTTTCTTTTTTCTTTTTTCAATCGTCACCCAAGGACATGCTTATTGACTTTAGAGAGAGGGGAAGGGAAAGACAGAGAAGCATCAATGTGAGAGAGAACCAATTGGTTGCCTTCCGCATGTGCCCTGACCAGGGCTCAAACCCGCAACCTTTTGGTATATGGGACAACGCTCTAACCAGCTGAGCCACACCCGTCAGGGCTGGGATAGCTTTAAGCATCTCAAAATCCACATGTCACCCAAGCAAGACATCGGCCTACATCACTTTCTTCCATGAGTTTCTTTCCTGGACACACTTGCCAGACTCTTTGAAGGGAGAGTGTGAGCAAAACTACATGGGGCCCCTGGTCCAGCATTTGGCCAGACACAGAACACGCCACAGGTGGTATGGCTGTGGTTCACACCAGGGGTACCCGGCCCCTCCAGTTCTCAGCACATGGGACACAGGCACCTGTGTCGGCTCCCCTGTCCTCTGAACCAAATGCTACCCCTTGTGCTGTGGGGAGGTCCCAGCTCCCCCCCCCCCCCCAACAACCAGAAGAAAGGCCCCACTGGTTGAAGTGCCCAGCTCTGTTGCCATGTCGGCTGCCCGGGCCTGCCTGAGAGGCAGCACAGCCTGGGAAGAGCCCAGCCCAGGGGAATCAGGGATTTGGGGCCTGGAACAGGCTCATCCAATGCACCTTCAACTACTCTGAGCCTCAATAATCTTCATGTATAAAAAGGGATAAAACCACTGCTTTCCTCTTAGGATTATCTTAAGGATCAATGGCTATAACACTGCTCCACAGAAGAATCATTTCACATCTCCTTAAAAATCCACCCATCCCTAAGAACACACCCTCTCAGTGTCTCCATCACTTACCTTTCCCTCGTGGAACTCTCTTCTGCTTCCACCCGCCAGCTGCTGCTGTCTAACAAGCAACCCCAAAGTTCAGCGTGTGCAACAACATGCCATTCTCCCTCACTCCTGGGCCACAGGCCAGCCGGGAGGGCTCCGGGCCACTCTGGGTCCAGGCTAACGGGGCTGCAGCTCCCCAGGGCGTGCTCATCTAACAGAAGATTCCCTTGGGGGAGAGAAACACACGATGCTTCAGCTTGGAATCTGCACATTGTCATTTCTTCCCACATTTTCTTGGTCTTAACCAGCAACAGGGCCAAGCCGAACACCGATGGCAGGAGTCAGGGGTACACTCCACCTGTACCGGGCCCCACACTGGAAATGCAGAGCGGTGCCAGGGAAGGAAAGTTACATCAGCAGGGCAATGGGCACTGACAACAGAGCACTTTCTCTGACCAGGGTGAGCTGTTTTCACATTAACCCTGACAGTCTGCCCCCTTTTGGTTAAACAGGCTCCAGTACAGGTAGGGGAGACAGCACATCACAATGAGTTGGAGCCAGTCTTGAGCTCTGATGCGGCTGAAATGAAAGGATAAAGAAAAACATCCTCTAAGCACTGAGGCTGGGAACAAATGGAAAGGACACCCGACATGTGACCCGTCCCTGAGAGCTGTGGGGGCCAAGGTGATGAGCCGCACACCAATGTGTGGCGCAGGGGAGAGGGACAGCCACAGACCCAGAGGGAAAAGGGTGGGACACAGAGCTCTGGTTCCCAAAAGTGGCCGAGGTACCACAGGATCCATTTTACTTTTGAGAGGGACAGTGACTCTCAACACTTTTGGACACCTCATGGTTTCAACATCTCTTGCTACATCCCTTTCCCTGATTTCATCTTTCTGCAAAACTAGGTTTCTGGCAGTTACTGAAAAAGCAAATACTGTGAAATCAATGTAGAACAGGAAAAAGGGTGACATATTCAAATCGATATGATTCTAAGATTCAAGAAAAACCTGACAGGCACACACATCCCCTTTGTAAGTAGTAGTGGTTACTTACAAAATGAAATGAATTTTTTTTCTTTAAATTTATGTGTATTACTTTTCCAAATGTCTACTGTCAATAGCTACGACATAAATACTATGTTGTGTGGACTTATCTAATAAATAAAACTTAGGTATTTCTTTGGGCCCAAGGTCCCTTAAAATACTGAACCTTAAGTAGAGGTGCTCTGAACTAAGAATTTTTGGAATTTAACATACATAAGGGGTGTGCCTGCATTACTAAATCATATATCTTACTATACTGATATACCTTCTTTTATGGCCTTCATTATTTATTTATTTTTTATTTATTTTTATTTTTTTAAAATATATTTTATTGATTTTTTACAGAGAGGAAGGGAGAGAGATAGAGAGCTAGAAACATCGATGAGAGAGAAACATCGATCAGCTGCCTCCTGCACACCCCCTACTGGGGGATGTGCCCGCAACCCAGGTACATGCCCTTGACCGGAATTGAACCTGGGACCTTTCAGTCCGCAGGCCGACGCTCTATCCACTGAGCCAAACCGGTTTCGGCATGGCCTTCATTATTTACAACACACTATATATCTTGTCACAAAGAAATTTTCAAGTCTACAAACTGCTATTGAGATGAATAATTTCAAGGCTACAAATTTTAACAGATTACACATCTCAATTATATTTATGCATGCGAGTTCGTACTGATGTAAAACTCACCGGTCACCGAGGGAGCCAGTTTGTTATTCTGCTAGCTGGCAAACAAAGCCCAAGAATGTCCATGGCAGAACTGAGACAAATTTCTCTCTACGGAGGAGTCTACAGCTTAACAATGAGGGAGGAGGCCAGAATTTCAGACTCCACAATTTGCAGCCCTTCATGTAGGCTCTGATTATCACTGGCTACAACCAGCCTCCACGTCAGAGAAAACAACAGCACGTAGGAAGAAACTTGCCAAGGCCATCTTGAATCTGATCAAACTCTAGGGGCAGAAGTTCATGGTCACCAGCATTTTGGGTCCACAGCACAATCCATCCTGTGGGAAACTACAGAACAAGGGTGGTTTCATCAACACATTTTAAGGGGAGAAAAAAGAGTGAGAAGAAGAGAGGAGGAACTAACAGATTTAAAAGAAACTTGAAATATATCACTAAATGCAATGTGTCATCCTCGTCAGGATCCTATAAAACAATTTATTTGACCATTTAGAAAAACCTGTTGCTTAACAAATCATTTAAGATGTAGTCAGGGAGTCCTAACTGGTTTGGCTCAGTGGATAGAGTGTCGGCCTGCAGACTGAAAGTTCCCAGGTTCGATTCCGGTCAAGGGCATGTACCTTGGTTGCGGGCACATCCCCAGTAGGAGGTGTGCAGGAGGCAGCTGATCGATGTTTCTCTCTCATCGATGTTTCTAACTCTCTATCCCTCTCCCTTCCTCCCTGTGAAAAATCAATAAAATATATATTTTTTAAAAAGATGTAATCAGGGAAATTAAAACACTGATTAGTAAGCAACGAAATTATCAGATTGTTGGGTTTGGTAATGTCGCTCTGGTTATGCTTTCAATGATCCTTAGACTTCAAAGTCACACTGAAATATTTAAGGATAAAATGATACAATGTCTGGGATTTGCTTCAGAATGTTGGCCCTAAAGTTGGGTAGTGAGTACATGAAGGTTCTTTATACTAGTCTCTACTTTTGAATATGTTGAAATTTTTAATTAAAAAAATTTTTAGGAATCAAAAATTTTACAAACCACGCAACTGAATACAATGTATCATTAAAAATAACAAAAAGTTAATGTCAAAAATGAAATTACTCAAAATGCTTTAAATACCCAGTTTTGCAAGTTAGAAAGAGCCTCTGGTCACTGTGAGGCGCAGGGATGGGCTTAGGAGGAGGGAAGGCGAGCAGGTTGGCTTGTGGTAAGGAAAGGAACAAGGGTGGGCAGAGCAGAAGGGATGGTGAGGTGGGGAGAACTGTAGCTTTAGGACAGGGATTGGTGGCAAAATGGAGTGGAGGATAAGAAAGATTTCAAACTGTCAGGCATTGTGGATAGATAGATAGATAGATAGATAGATAGATAGATAGATAGATAGATGAGATAGATAATGATCAGCTGTCAAGTCCTGAGGGTCAGTTTTCCCACCTGCTCAGGAAATACTCCGGACTCGCCTCTGAGGTGGGGCCTCGCCCCTAATTCTAGCTGCAGCTGGGACAACTCCCAACATGTTCGTGAACTTGCCGCAGCAGAACCAGACTTCAGCCTGAGTCCCTGGTTGCACTCCCACTATGGCCCAGCCTCCATCCAGATGCTCAGATGCCCAAATCTGTCCCCGCGCTCCCTCAGCCCTGTCCCAAATGCATCCCGAGTCTGCACTCCTCCGGTTCTGCAGCCACCACACCGGTCCTTCCCTGAACACACGCACCCGGCACATCTTGTGACGTGGAATCAGGTCATGTTACCCCCCTGCTCAAAAACTGCCATCTGTCCTCATTGTCAGATGAAAGACGTGCTTACCGAGACCTGAGTGATTCTAGCTCAGGGCCTCCACTGCCTGGAGGGCGAGGGCCAGGGCCGCTATGTCATTCCCATTTCAGCTCAAATGTCACTTGTTCAGGGAGGCTGTTCTCCCCGTCCACATGCTGCCAGTGTCATTTTTCATGACCCTTATCACTTCTTTTCTTTGTTTCAATGTGTTTGCTCTTACTTGTTTATACTAATCTAAGGTCTCAACTCAGCACACGGAGCACAAACATACAGTGGGGCCTTGACTTACGAGTTTAATTCGATCCGAGACCGAGCTCGTTAAGGAGCTCGTTAAATTACTCTGTCAACTCAAAGCAAAAAATCCGCGGAAAGACAGCTGGTATCTCAAAAAACTCGTTAGTCGGGACACCCGTAAGTCAAGGCCCCACTGTACTGGACTAGATAGAACACAAGCCCCACAGGAGCCAAGACCTGTCCACCTTGTCCACGAAACTGCCCCGTGCCTAACACAGTGCCTGCAGTGCAGGAGGCGCCTCGCTCCACAGACAAAGCTGGAGGCAGTGGGGTTATGCACTTGCCTCCTGCTCCCCACCTTCCCGGGGAACCTTCCTGACTACAGAGGGAACTTCCCTTCCTGTGGACCCGCCTCAGCGAACCCAGCACAGCCTCCCGTCCTGAGCACGAGGGACACCGCGAGGCATCCAAGCGGCTTCTGGGCTCCCGGCTCGGACTGACCAGAAGCTCCCAGGAGCCGATGGCGACCGTGGCCCCACAAGCATGCCCCACCCCCCTCAGTCAGACTCCGCCCAGGATCACTCCTTTCCCCTCCCCTCAGAAGGCATGTTTGCTAACCCCACAGACAGCATTTTCGAGGGCAAAGGGGCTCCTATCCCTGACCTGTTTGCTGTGACATTGCTTTCATCCATGTCAATCAGCCTGTGAGAGTCAGCAGTCATCTCTCACTCAGCACCCTGGCCTTGGTCCAGCCACAAGTCACCAGCCCTCGTTATAAAGGAACCATTAACCCAGGATGGAAAATTCCTCAGAACAGACGTCTGCCCTGCTACCACCCAAAACAGCTTCACAGTCACGCTCAGCAGCAGCCCCCGCCTCCTCACCCGCCAGGCCTGTGCCCAGACGTCAGGGGAACAGGCGGCACTCGAGCTCCAGGGGACATGAGGCCTGAACACGTAGGCGCCCCTTTGCACATCACAGACAAGCCTCTACTGGCTCCCCAGTCACCCCGCCCCTCAGCGCTACTTTTCTGTGCTCTGCATCCAGGAGACCAAAGGCATTTTCTCAGGTTACGTCGGAGAAGTCAGTGCACCCTTAGCTTTAGTCCATGAGCACAAGCATGCTCGTGTTCCTGATCATCTCAAGGCTCTCAGAGATTTCCATTCGCCACAGAACTCTGACTGGACTCCCGATGTGCTAGTAATGTTTCCCACAAGGTTGCTGTGGAAAATGTTCTCCGAGTTTCCAGGCGCCCCTCCCCCGCCCCGTCTCTCCCACACACAAAAAGCCCTCTCACAGCACCCCCTTTCCACCCAGGGCTGAAGTCCTACAGAGGGGAAAAGCAGGACCTGAAGGGCCAGGACAAGGAAGCTCATCAGATAGTGCCAGCTGGTTGCACTGGCATTTGCTATTTATTATTTATGAATATTTACTGTTTACCTGTCTTCCAGTTCACTGAGCCCCTCTTCAGCTGCCTCTAACTCCTATTAAATCCACCTACTGAATTGTAATTTTTTTTGGTGTTTAACTGATTTTTATTTTACTATATGCAAAAGGTGTTCTCAAAAGAATCTACAATGAAATGACAGCGATGTTTCATTTATTTCATGATTACAACAAGTCCCCCTTTTGGGGGTGAGGTCAAATGCTCCTTTTCTTTTTCTGTCCATATTTTAAACCAAAATCCTATACAAGCTCTAAACCAGAGTTAAATTAAAATCCTGGAAGATCCGGTCCCCGGCTTCAACCATTCTCTCCTGGCACTCTATGCAGTTCTTTATTGGCATTTGAAGATATCGTACTTGCCATCAATCCTTTGAGATAACTACTGAGACTGACTCCTTTCATGGTGATTATGGGGTCTTGCGTCAAAACAGTTTTTTCTGGGTCCTGAGGGTGTAGTTTATATGTAAGTCATCTACTGAAAGCATATTTATAAATGATACGGTACTGGATTTCCGTTCCATTGTTTTACAGGATCAACTACAGAATGTTCTTTCACGTATTTTGTGTTTTGGTTCTCACTGCACCAATAAGAGATTCACAATGAAAGGCAGTCCCCACTCTGTGCTGAGAAGTCTATGGCTCTGCAACTTTCCAGAAGGATCTCTATGTCTGTCCAACACACCAACTCCAACCATGCGTGGGTTCACAGGGTTTGGGTATTTCTGCATTGCAGCTGTTGTAACAGTTTCCCACGGCTGGTCCAAGATGTGCTCCGAAGTCCAGATCTTCATGGTGCCAGTGGCCTGTGCAGTGTCTGGGTGGTGCAAAGAGGCAAAGAAGCCAGTCCTATTTTTTTTAATGTAAGCACTTCATTCATTCAACCAACATGATGAGCTTTGGTTTTCTTATCTGCAAAATGGAGATGTCCACCTTCACGGAGTTACTATGAAAATTTCATTATTAATAGACATTCAATAAATGACAACCCCCTGAAGCACTAGATTGCACCCTGGAGGCATTAAGAACACAAAGAGCAAGGCCCACGGACAGACAATGGGGCGGTGAGGGCCTGAGGCGGGGGCAGGCTGGAGGGGGTCAATGGGGGGGGGGATATGTAACACTTTCAACAATAAAGAATTTTTTTAAAAAATAAATACAGCCGAAACCGGTTTGGTTCAGTGGATAGAGCATCAGCCTGAGGACTGAAAGGTCCCAGGTTCGATTCGGTCAAGGGCATGTACCTGGGTTGCGGGCACATCCCCAGTAGGAGATGTGCAGGAGGCAGCTGATCGATGTTTCTTTTTTTTTTTTTTTTAATTAAATCTTTATTGTTCAGATTATTACATTTGTTCCTTCCCCCCCCCCATAACTCCCCTCCTCCCAGTTCCCGCCCCACCCTCCGCCCTCACTCCCCACCCACTGTCCTCATCCATAGGTGCACGATTTTTGTCCAGTCTCTTCCCACATCTCCCACACCCCTTTCCCCCCAAGAATAGTCAGTCCATTCCCTTTCTATGTCCCTGATTCTATTATAATCAACAGTTCATTCTGTTCATCAGATTATTTATTCACTTGATTCTTAGATTCACTTGTTGATAGATGCATATTTGGTGTTCATAATTTGTATCTTTACCTTTTTCTTCCTCTTCCTCTTCTTAAAGGATACCTTTCAGCATTTCATATAATCCTGGTTTGGTGGTGATGAACTCCTTTAGCTTTTCCTTATCTGTGAAGCTCTTTATCTGACCTTCAATTCTGAATGATAGCTTTGCTGGATAAAGTAATCTTGGTTGTAGGTTCTTGGTATTCATCACTTTGAATATTTCTTGCCACTCCCTTCTGGCCTGCAAAGTTTTTGTTGAGAAATCAGCTGACAGTCGTATGGGTATTCCCTTGTAGGTAACTGGGTTTCTTTCTCTTGCTGTTTTTAAGATTCTCTCTTTGTCTTTTGCTCTTGGCATTTTAATGATGATGTGTCTTGGTGTGGTCCTCTTTGGATTCCTTTTGTTTGGGGTTCTCCCCGCTTCTTGGACCTGTAAGTCCATTTCTTTCACCAGGTGGGGGAAGTTTTCTGTCATTATTTCTTCAAATAGATTTTCAATATCTTGCTCTCTCTCATCTTCTGGCACCCCTATAATTCTGATGTTGGTACGCTTGAAGCTGTCCCAGAGGCTCCTTACACTATCCTCGCATTTTTGGATTCTTTTTTCATTTTGCTTTTCCGGTTGGATGTTTTTTGCTTCCTCACATATCAAATCATTGACTTGATTCTTGCGCTCCTCTGGTCTGCTGTCGGGCGTCTGTATAATATTCGTTATTTCAGTCCGTGTGTGCTTAATTTCTAGTTGGTTCCCCAATATAAGATCGAGGGTCTTATTAGTTTTCGTGTAGATCTCATTAAGTTTATCGGCAGCTTCTAAACAGTTCTTGAGAGACCTTAAAAGTGTGGTTCTGAACTCTATTTCTTCCATTGACAATTTTGTCCTGTTTCTTTGTCTCCGCATTTTGTTATGCTTCCTTGGTGCACCCCCTAGTGGTCTTTGTTCGCAGTCTTATAGATAAATCTTGATTGTTGTAGCTAATTCCAGGGAGGGTTTGACCTCCAGGCCAAGTGGCTATGAGAATCAGCTGTGTCAGCAGTGAGAGAACTTCTGTCCTCTAGGGAGGTGCTAATCTAGCCTTTGCCTGAGGCTATCCGGCAAATGCCTCTGTGCAGGGCTTGGGCGGGGCGGGTCGCACAGGATCAACAGGGTGGGCCGGAGAGAGCAGTTATGGCGGCTCTCAGTCCTGTCCCCAGGGGCTCTGCCTCTCTGAGTCCCAGCACCCGCTGCAAAGCTCGGAGAGAAAGCTGCACTCGCTCTGACCGAAGCCAGACAGACCCGCTTCTGCCGTTTGAGTCTGGGTCCCTAAAGACTCGCCCGGATCTGGAGCTCAGAGTCTGCGACTCCCTCCCGATTGAAAACAACAACCGCGCCCTCCGCCGCCAGCCCGCTCCGCGCACTCCGCACCTCAGAATTTGACTTCAGCACTGCGCCTCCTCTGAGTGTCCGTGTGCGTTTCTCTTTCCTCCTAGTTGTAGGACTTCCACTCAGCCAGCGTTCCTGTGGTTCTGGGTGATGTCCCTTCCGTTTTTTGGTTTCACTTTTGAAGTAGTTGTTCAAAGCAGCAAACTCCGGCGTTAACCTATGCCGCCATCTTGGTTCTCCTCTGATCGATGTTTCTAACTCTCTATTTCTCTCCCTTCCTCTCTGTAAAAAATCAATAAAATATATTGAATAATAATAATAAAAAAAATAAATACAAATAGCTCCCTGCTCTCAAGAAGCTAAGGCTCCAGGCAACCCCCCCCCCGCCCCCCTCCCTCTCCCCCGCCTGCCCGCCACCTGCGCCCCGCCCCCTGTATCAAACAGGATGGAAAAATTCAAGAGAAAACACTGACATGTTTTACAAAAAGCTACAAGTTTACTAACAACCATATTCTAACATGTATCAAAGTTTCAAGCAGGTCATTTTGAACCTCAAATAAGAAATCACAATATTAAGTAAAAATCGAAAAGAGTAGTGGTGGTGATTTATGGGGTTTCAGTAAAAAATAAAAATGCAGAAAAAGTTTACTTTGGTAGATCTGTGTTGATGCCGTATTTTCTTTGAAAAGCTTCAACTGTTCCTCTTTTGTGTCTATCTTCTAAAATGCCCTGTTGGCAATTACAGTACAAACCACAGGTTCTTACAAACATGGAATCCTGACAGGTGATCACATGTGTTCTTGGCATCAAAGGTACCTTCACAGCCCTGGCCAGTGTGGCTCAGTTGCTTGGTCCAGTGCACCAAAGGGTTTCGGGTCTGATCCCTGGTAGGAACATGTACGGGAGACAATTGATTGTTTCTCTCACATGGATGTTTTTCTCTCTCTCGCCCCCCGCCCCCCCCCCCAATTCCCTCTACCTCCTCCTTTTTCTAAAATCAATAAAAACATATCCTCAGGTGAGAAGTTAAAAAAAAGATGTCTTCATAGACCACATGAACTGTTCCCCTAGTTTCAGGTGTGTTCCCCATTCTGATTAGACAAATAGGTCCATATTTCCGAAATATGTCATACATTTCTTCAGCTATGATTTTGTAAGACAAATTCCTTATATACAAAATCGGATTTACTTCAGGTGGAAGTTGAATGTTCACCCTCTTTTTTTTTTTTTTTTTAATATATTTTATTGATTTTTTACAGAGAGGAAGGGAGAGAAATAGAGAGCCAGAAACATCAATGAGAGAGAAACATCGACCAGCCGCCTCCTGCACATCCCCCACTGGGGAAATGCCCGCAACCCAGGCACATGCCCTTGACCGGAATCGAACCCGGGACCCTTCAGTCCGCAGGCCGACGCTCTATCCACTGAGCCAAACCGGTTTCGGCGAATGTTCACCCTCTTGACTGCCTGCACTGCCATCTCAGCAGGCTGATGAGGTCACTGCAGCAAACGCGGGAACTCTCCTTACTCCTCCGGGCTCACTCAGCTTTGAGAGCAACGCAGCATCTGTCACTGCACCTTTGCTTTAGAATTTTAATTTTTTATGAATTCAGTTCTCGTGCTCGCTTCGGCAGCACATATACTAAAATGAATTCAGTTCTCTGTGAAACTCTTCATTTTCTTTATTTACTTTATTGTGCTAATCAGTTATTTTGAAGTCCATGTCTGACTGCTCCAATATCTTCATCTCTGGTGGGCCTATCACTGCCCGCGCCCCGTCCTGTTTCTCAGTTGCCTAGTAACCTGACTGTCAGGCACTGTGTGTGTCAGAATGGTGGAGAGTCAGGATGTCTCCCTCCTGGATGGGCAACAGAGGCCATAGTCCAATCGGGGGCTCAGCTCAAACAGCTTGCCTGCAGTCCTGATGAGGTCCGATCTTCCTGTGGCTTGCCCCCACTCCCAGAGTGCCACCCCCAAATCCCCGCTGAGAGTCTGGCATATTTCTTAGGGTCATTACTCTCGGACACGTCCTGAACAACTCCCAGCACCATCAAACTGCCAAAAATCCTGCTCTGCGTGTCAGCACTCTGCTTCTCTTACCTGAGCAATATCACCAGCAAATGCCTTGAGAGAAAACTGCTGCTGCCAACTTCACTTCTTTGGCCTCCTTCCTCGCAGGAATCTTGGCGCTCAGCTCCTGACTCCTCAGCAGGCCCACACTCCCAGCTTGGGCTTCCCAGCCCTGCAAACTTGTGTGGAGCTCCTCCAGCTTCTCTGCCTCTTGGCAGCCACCTTACCCAGCCCGAGGGGAAGCCAGTGCAGGAAGCAGGCTTACCTCCTTGAGCTCCCCTCTGAGTCGTGCTGCTGGAGTGACTCTGCAGACCTTCAAGCTGGTGCCTTCTGAGTTACGGCCAGCTCTCTGAGTCCTCAGCAGGCAGTGGTCTACTGCAAGCTGCTCCACGGCCAGAAGCAGTCTGTTTTCATTACCTGGAATGAAGCGCTAAACTGGAGAGTTGGAAGGGACGTGGGCTGATAACTAGGCAAGCTGGTCCAACTAGCATCGGCCACGTGGACATCTCCGAGCTACCCATGTCCCACACAGAGGCATGTGGCCAATGAGAAAGCCAGATGGGGCACAGCCCATCCCCTCTGCCCAACCGAGAACCTCCAGGACTGAAGGCCTCCATATGCTCATCTGAGCCCTACGCTATCTGCCCTCATTAGCCCAGTCCTAGAAGTGAGATGGCACAGTGCCACGGCATGGCAATTCCACACGTCAGAAGTTCAGCCACACTCCTCCGGGAACAGAGCGTCCATCCGCGGCTCAGGGCTACTGCCTCGCTCCTGGAGGAGAAGCCTGGGGGCCTGCGGCTGCCAGCACAAGGGCTGCAGCCTTCCTGGGGACCCTGCCCCTCAGCCCAACGGCCAGTGACGGCTTCAGGTGGGTCATGACGGTTCCGAGAAAACTGCACCCTCTTCAGCTGCGCTGGTCGTCTCATCTCACAGAGCAGAGCTGACTCGGTCCTCTCTGATGAATGACTGAAGGGACAGGCTTCTGCCACTGGGCCATTCTCCTCAGCCTCCATGTCCCAAATCCTGACAGGACAGAGGCATGGGAGGTAAGGGAGCCCCAAAGTTACAGCTCCTAATGGGGAGGGAGGGAGGCTCTCCATGGACTAAGGAGCCTTCAGAGCAACACTCAAGGCCTGGCCAGAAAGCAGAGCTCAGAACGACACTGTTCTGTCATGGAGATCCCAGAGGAAAGGCTGAGGACTGCCAGAGAGCAGGACCCAGGGCACAGCTGGCGTGGGCTTATCTCCGCTCAGAGAAGGGGACCGCCTGTGCCCAAGCACAGTAGGACTGTCATGTGGGCAAATGGCCATCGGGGCTGATACCTGAGTGATGGTGCTGTCCCACAACACAGAGGCCACCACAGCTCTCGCCACAGAACCTCACGCCTGAGTCCCAAAAGTGGGCATCTTTTCCAACTCTGCCCACGCCTTTCTGGATGATCCAGCTGGGAAGGGCTGCTCCTACTGTCTTCCCCACATCGCACTCTTCCCCACCCCTCTGCTCACCTTCCATGCTCTCAGTATCCTTGCACCTCAGAATGGGTGCACCACTGGCCCTACCAGTGGGGAGGACACTCCCCTGGGTGCTTCTCCTGCACCACCATGGGAAACCACAAGCTGTAACAGTCCTACAGCTAAATTCTTCTCTTGGGGGACGGGACATGCACAGTGAGCGCTTGTAGGGGGCTCAGGTGTATGAGGAGAAAGGCTTCTATTGAACCATCCTCCCCCAGTGCCTCAGACCTCCCCTAACAGTCACCTCGTCAGGCCTGCCGTCAGCGAGAGATGCTGCACTTGTCCTACCCTGCTTATGCGGGGCCCGATGGTGGGCGGACACAGGGCCTTGCCTCCACTCTCCACCCAGAGGTCTGGGCACTGCCCCCGGGAGGGGCCTGAGATGCAGAGTCCCAGCTGTGGAAACAAGAAGGTGCCCCTAGGAGGAGACCAGGAAAGGCAGCTACAGACTGGCCTCTTGGGAATGGCAAGCTCCAGGCTGTGGGGAGCAGCACTGGTTCTCACGCCACGTCTACACTCCACTCACCTTGTGAGGCTGACTTCCCAGACTCTGGGTGGCCCGCACGGAAGCACAGCTGCCCCAAGCATGGAGGTGCAGGAGGGCAGCACTGGCCACCACCAGCCACTTCAACCCAGCTACAGCCATGGACAGGCCTCACGCAGAGGCAGAGACGGCCGCAGGAAGCCAGCGACGAGTCCAGCTCAGTGCTCTCCATCCTGGTCCCCTTCCAAGGCAGAATGGCTAGAGGTAGGGGTCTTGTTGGTCCAGCTCCCCATCGTCCGAAGGCTGCTGGGGTCCTGGTGGGCCACGGAGGCAGTGCATGGGTGCTCTGCTCCTTTCCTCACTTGGGTCCTGTGAGAAGGCACTGTCCTCACAGGTACCTCCAATGACGGCCATTGAAGCTGGTAAAACATGAGCTTGCTGTGCCGTCTTGCTGTTCCCATTCACACAGTGACTGGTTAATAAAAGAAAAAAGGGAGTGTTAATGTCAGTCATATTAGCCAGACGGCACCACCTGTTCTAAAACATCATCAAATTCCTGACAGGCTGTTCCATTTTTTGACCATTTGTTTATGAACTCATTTTATTTTTAAAAATATATTTTTATTGATTTCAGAGAGGAAGGGAGAGGAAGAGATAGAAATACCAATGATGAGAGAGAATCATTGACCAGCTGCTTCCCACACGCCCACACTGGGGGTGTGCCCCAACCGGGAATCAAACTGTGACCTCCTGGCCCATAGGTCAACGCTCAACCACCGAGCCACGCCAGCCAGGTATGAACTCATTTTAGAGTAAAAGGAACCCTCAACAATGAGAAAACCGGACAAGAAATGATACTTTTTTTTTAGTCCCTGGACACCAGTGCAGAACAGTGATTCCCCAAGAGAAGGGAAACCGTGAGACTGAGCCCTATGACTGTACCGGCCGAGGTGGTTTCCAGGCTACCGTGTAAGGAGGGAAAACTCAGACCCGGCCATCTCCTGGAAGGAGAGTTAGGAGGTCAGGGAGGCCCGGGTAGCTAGAATGCATGAGGCAGAGTGTTGGGGGATGGGGATGCACAGACAACAGAGCTCCAGGATCTGCAGAGGGTCCCTTGAGTCTTCGGCGGAGGACAGGTCTGTACCTGTGTGAGAGAAACTACGGAGGAGGCCCAGGCAAGAATCCCTGGAAATGAGCAGACAGAATAATCCCCAGAGCTCATAGCGCGATGGGAATATTTTGTGTTCCCCAGCCATGTGGAAAGTCCTCTAATTCACAGGATTTTGGGTGGAATCCTTAGAAGGGCATCCTCCTTCACAATGGGGCTCAATTAGCCACAGACCAAAGGCAGCTCCGCACCCACCCTACCACAGCTCAGAACCAACTGATGCCAAGGAACTTAACTGCACGCCAGACCAAGGTTCACACTATTTGAAGAAATGTAACAAAACCCAGCAACCAACAACATAAATTCACAATATCCCGTAAGGTCTATCAGGGCTCAGCCAGGCTACAGAAATCACATGGTATTTTAAACAACGGAAGTTAACATAAAGAATTATTAGCTATTTATAGGGAATTAACTAAAAGGGAACAAAAGAAAATTGTACAGAATACCCTAGGGCAGTGGTCAGCAAACTCACTAGTCAACAGAGCCAAATATCAACAGTACAACGATTGAAATTTCTTTTGAGAGCCAAATTTTTTAAACTTAAGCTATATAGGTAGGTACATTGTTATTAACTTAATTAGGGTACTCCTAAGGCTTAGGAAGAGCCACACTCAAGGGGCCAAAGAGCCGCATGTGGCTCGCGAGCCGCAGTTTGCCGACCACGGCCGTAGGGTGAAGAGAGGTACCCAAGAGAAGGATTCCAACCTGGGAGATGGTGGTCACAGCCCACTGGATGGAAATTCAATAGACTCTCTAGACCAGGGGTGGGCAAACTTTTTGACTCGAGGGCCACAATGGGTTCTTAAACTGGACCGGAGGGCCAAAACAAAAGCATGGATGGAGTGTTTGTGTGAACTAATATAAATTCAAAGTAAACATCATTACATAAAAGGGTACACTCTTTTTTTTTTTTTTAGTTTTATTCATTTCAAACGGGCCGGATCCGGCCCGCGGGCCGTAGTTTGCCCACGGCTGCTCTAGACCAAGGCCAGGGGTAATAACCACCTGCTAGGATGCTAACACAATTAGCTGGGAAGCTGTCTGCAAAGAGCGCTAGGATGCCACCAGGCTGGAGGTGCTGATGACCTAACCAGAAAGCTACCAGGAGGCCAGCTGGGGTTCCCATGGAACTTGCCTGGCAGGGCCTGTTCCCTTCCAGATATATAAATAACCTCACCACTGGCATCTGTGAGAGTGCTGCTGAATTTGTAGCTGGGAAGCCGCCAGAGAAAGTGCCATGGAAACTCATGGGAGGCGAGCACCCCTATGTGTCCAACATGTTAGTCCACATCACAGAACAGCAATAAGCAAAGCACACAGAACCAGGAAAAGAGGACTTCCCCTTCCAGCACCCTCCACTGGCAAGATTATCACCAGGCTAGCTGACAAAGGAAGAATGTTCCAGTATTACAAGCAAGCAATGAAGGGTGCAAAAAAGATAAAATATGAACCATGACTATAAGAAAAATCAATGAGCCCTAACCAACTTGGCTCAGTGGAGTGTCAGCCTGTGGACTGAGGGGTCCAAGGTTCGATTCCGGCCAAGGGCACATGCCTGGGTTTCGGGCTTGATCCCCAGTAGGGAGCGTACAGGAGGCAGCCGATCAATGATTCTCTCTCATCACTGATGTTTCCATCTCTCTCTCCTTCTCCCTTCATCTCTGAAATCAATAAAGAAATATATTTTTTAAAAATCAATGAATAGGAACTGACCTAAAAATAACAGAGATAGAGGAACCAGCAGACAAGGACAATAGAATAGATATTATATATATGCTTCATACATTAGGAAGGTAGAGCTTGATGAGATCATGGAAGGTATAAACTCAAATCTCGGAACTTCTGCAGATGAAATAAACAATATCTGAAATGAAAACATATATATTATCGGATTAACATCAGATAAACACTGAAAAAGAAAAGATCAGAGTTCAAAGACAGAAAATGAAGCTATTCAAATAAAGCAGAGGGCGGGGGAGGGGGAAGCACCAGACATTATCAAGTAATCCAATGTGCATGACAGAGGCCCAGAAAAAGAAGAGCAATAGAGAGACAGAAACAACGTCTGAAAAAAATAAGAAAAAAAAAAATCCGATGATAATAAACTCGGCGGGAAACCAAGATGGCGGCATAGGTAAACACTGGAGTTTGCTGCCTCGAACAACCACTTCAAAAATACAACTAAAAGACAGAACGGACATCGCCCAGAACCACAGCAAGGCTGGCTGAGGGGAAATTCTTCAACTAGAAGGAAAGAGAACAGCATACCAAGACTCAGAGGAGGCGCAGTGTGGAAAATACAAAGGTGCAGAGGTGCGCGCGGAGTGGGCTGGTGGCCGAGGGCGCAGTTGTCGTTTTCAATCGGGAGGGAGTCTCAGATTCTGAGCTCCAGTTCTGGGCGAGTCTCTAGGGACCCAGACTCAAACGGGAGAGGTGGGACTGTCTGGCATCGGTCGGAACACGAGGACAGCTTTCTCTCCGAGGTTTGCAGCGGTTGCTGGGACTCTGAGAGGCAGAGCCTCTGGGGATGGGACTGAGAGCAGCCATAACTGCTCCCTCCACCCGCCCTGTTGATCCCATGCGACCAGACCCGCCCAAGCCCTGCGTAGAGCCATTTGCCAGATAGCCTCAGGCAAAGGCTAGATTAGCACCTCCCCAGAGGACAGAAGTTTTCCCACTGCAGACACAGCTGATTCTCACAGCCAGTTGGCCTGGAGGTCAAATCCCCCTAGTATTAACTACAACAATCAAGGCTTAACTACAACAAGACTGCGCACAAAGACCACTAGGGGGTGCACCGAGAAAGCATAAAAAATGCGGAGACAAAGAAACAGGACAAAATTGTCAATGGAGGATATTGAGTTCAGAACCACACTTTTTTTTTTAAAAAATATATTTTATTGATTTTTTACAGAGAGGAAGGGAGAGAGATAGAGAGTCAGAAACATCGATGAGAGAGAAACATCGACCAGCCACCTCCTGAACATCCCCCACTGGGGATGTGCCCGCAACTCAGGTACATGCCCTTTACCGGAATCGAACCTGGGACCTTTCAGTCCGCAGGCCAATGCTCTATCTACTGAGCCAAACCGGTTTTGGCCAGAACCACACTTTTAAGGTCTCTCAAAAACTGTCTAGAAGCTGCCGATAAAGTTATTGAGATCTACAAGAAATCTAATGAGACCCTCGATGTTGTGATAAAGAACCAACTAGAAATTAAGCATACACGGACTGAAATAAAGAATATTATACAGACACCCAACAGCAGACCAGAGGAGTGCAAGAATCAAGCCAAAGATTTGAAATGCGAAGAAGCAAAAAACACCCAACCGGAAAAGCAAAATGAAAAAAGAATCCGAAAATACGAAGATAGTGTAAGGAGCCTCTGGGACAGCTTCAAGCGTACCAACATCAGAATTATAGGGGTGCCAGAAGATGAGAGAGACCAAGATACTGAAAACCTATTTGAAGAAATAATGACAGAAAACTTTCCCTTCCTGGTGAAAGAAATAGACTTACAACTCCAGGAAGCGCAGAGAACCCCAAACAAAAGGAATCCAAAGAGGACCACACCAAGACACATCATAATTAAAATGCCAAGAGCAAAAGACAAAGAGAGAATCTTAAAAGCAGCAAGAGAAAGAAACTCAGTTACCTACAAGGGAATACCCATACGACTGTCAGCTGATTTCTCAACAGAAACTTTGCAGGCCAGAAGGAGTGGCAAGAAATATTCAAAGTGATGAATACCAAGAACCTACAACCAAGATTACTTTATCCAGCAAAGCTATCATTCAGAATTGAAGGTCAGATAAAGAGCTTCACAGATAAGGAAAAGCTAAAGGAGTTCATCACCACCAAACCAGTATTATGAAATGCTGAAAGGTATCCTTTAAGAAGAGGAAGAAGAAGAAAAAGGTAAAGATACAAATTATGAACAACAAATATGCATCTATCAACAAGTGAATCTAAGAATCAAGTGAATAAATAATCTGATGAACAGAATGAACTGTTGATTATAATAGAATCAGGGACATAGAAAGGGAATGGACTGACTATTCTTGGGGGGGGAAGGGGTGTGGGAGATACGGGAAGAGACTGGACAAAAATCATGCACCTATGGATGAGGACAGTGGGGGGGTAAGGGCAGAGGGTGGGGTGGGAACTGGGTGGAGGGGCGCTATGGGGGAAAAAAAGAGGAACAAATAATAATCTGAATAAAGATTTAATAAAATAAAAACAAAACAAAACAAAAAAAATATCCTAGCCCTAGCCGGTTTGGCTCAGTGGATAGAGCGTCAGCCTGCGGACTCAAGGGTCCCGGGTTCGATTCCGGTCAGGGGCATGTGCCTTGGTTGCGGGCACATCCCCAGTAGTGTGTGTGCAGGAGGCAGCTGATCGAAGTTTCTCTCTCATCGATGTTTCTAACTCTCTATCCCTCTCCCTTCCTCTCTGTAAAAAATCAATAAAATATATTTAAAAAAATATCCTAAATATGTTGGAAACTATACATTCACAGATCTAAGAGGATTAATAAAACTCAAGGAGAAAAAAACTCAAGAAATCAACACCAAGAGGGCGGAAGCGGGCTGGGAGAAGTCAATGTGGGGGAAAGGAGACATATGTAATACTTTCAACAATGAAGAATTTTTAAAAATATTAAAAAATAAATAAATAAAGCCCTGGATGGTTTGGCTCAGTGGATAGAGCATCGGCTTACAGACTAGAGGGTCCCGAGTTCGAGTCCAATCAAGGGCACATGCTCGGGTTAAGGACTCGATCCCCAGTAGGGGATGTGCAGGAGGCAGCCAATCAATGATTCTCTCTCATCATTGATGTTTCTATCTTCCTCTCCCTCGCCCTTCCTCTCTGAAATCAATAAAAATATTAAAAATAGCCCTAACTGGTTTGGCTCAATGGATAGAGCGTCGGCCTGCGGACTGAAGGGTCCCAGGTTTGATTCCGGTCAAGGGCATGTACCTTGGTTGCGGGAGGCAGCTCATCAATGTTTCTCTCTCATCAATGTTTCTAACTCTCTATCTCTCTCCCTTCCTCTCTGTAAAAAGTCAATAAAATATATTTTTTTAAAAAGAAATCAACACCAAGGCACATCATAATCAAGTTGTTGAAAACCAGTATTCAAAAAGAAATCCTAAAAGCAGCCAGGGTAAAAAAGCACATTATGTACAGATAAATAAGGATAAGAATGACAAGGGACTTCTGCTTTAAGCCAGAGGACAAATGGAATGTCACCTTTATTTTTTTAAATTTCATACTAGGGCTGTGCCACACTTATTGCCCTGGCTGGTGTGGCTCAGTCTCCAGTTGGGGTGGGCACAGGAGGAAACCAATCGATGCTTCTCTCTTACATTGATGTTTCTTTCTCTCTCTCTCCCTCTGTCTTCCTTTCCCCCTAAAATCAATAAAAACATATTTTTTAAAAACCACAAATGAATAAACAAAACAGAACCACAGATACAGAGAACAAATTGAGGTTACCAGAGGGGAAGGGGGAAGTGGAAGGATTAAAAAGGTGAAGGTAGATCAGAGGTACAAAATTCCAGTTATAAAATAAGAAGCCAAGGGGAAGTAAGGCAGCACCAGGACTATGTCAACAATATCGAACAACTCTGTCCAGCGAGAGATGATTAGTAGGCTGATTGTGGCAATCACATCAGACTCACTATGCTGCACACCTGGAACTAATATAATATTGTGTACCAACTGTACTTTAATATTTAAAAAATAAATAAGTAAATAAAGGCAAGGGACTTTCGTTTTCTAATCTGGCATGTAAATAACTTGGAAGTTGTCACTATCATCCTTACACTAAGAAAAAGGCTGAACAAACTGAAAACAACAACTCTTTTTAGATCCTTCAGAGAACTGAGGTCACAGGACAAGACACTAACCCAAGCAACTGGAGAAAAAGACGGCAGATACAGAGAGTCACAGCTTACTGAGGCCAGCACCCAGGGCAGAAACTGGGGCAGGAAAAATCAAAGTATAATGGATGAACTGCTGGAGGCTCATGTGGACAAGTTTGAGAGTTAATACAATTTCAGGAGGGCCCATTAGGGGCACCCTCATATGCCGGGAGCCGGTCCATCCTTGCTGTTTCAAGGGACCTGGCATATATGGCATACGGTTCTTAATATGTTTGCTCACCTTCTTGGCGCTGTGTTTTAACCAAGGTCACCTCTCCGAGAAAGGTTGAATCCCCAGGTAGGGATTTTCCCCTGAAGTTAGGGAGGGAATAAAACCCCTCAACTAAGTGCCAGGCGGGTAATTAATCCCTTTAACTACGAACAATCATGCTTAAACTACATAATCTTTTCTCCCTGGAATGGAGATAAGAAACGCCCTAACCTTTGTAATAGAGATTGATAGGATTGAATCAACTGGTATAAATACAGTTGTAACAAGACAGAAACACTCAGAACTTAGAACAGAATCAAGAAGACAGAACCGGAACAAAGACCACTAGGGGGTGCACCAAGGAAGCATAACAAAATGCGGAGACAAAGAAACAGGACAAAATTGTCAATGGAAGAAATAGAGTTCAGAACCACACTTTTAAGGTCTCTCAAGAACTGTTTAGAAGCTGCCGATAAACTTAATGAGATCTACACGAAAACTAATAAGACCCTCGATCTTATATTGGGGAACCAACTAGAAATTAAGCACACACAGACTGAAATAACGAATATTATACAGACGCCCGACAGCAGACCAGAGGAGCGCAAGAATCAAGTCAATGATTTGAAATGCGAGGAAGCAAAAAACATCCAACCGGAAAAGCAAAATGAAAAAAGAATCCAAAAATGCGAGGATAGTGTAAGGAGCCTCTGGGACAGCTTCAAGCGTACCAACATCAGAATTATAGGGGTGCCAGAAGATGAGAGAGAGCAAGATATTGAAAACCTATTTGAAGAAATAATGACAGAAAACTTCCCCCACCTGGTGAAAGAAATGGACTTACAGGTCCAAGAAGCTCGGAGAACCCCAAACAAAAGGAATCCAAAGAGGACCACACCAAGACACATCATAATTAAAATGCCAAGAGCAAAAGATAAAGAGAGAATCTTAAAAACAGCAAGAGAAAGAAACTCAGTTACCTACAAGGGAATACCCATACGACTGTCAGCTGATTTCTCAACAGAAACTTTGCAGGCCAGAAGGGAGTGGCAAGAAATATTCAAAGTGATGAATACCAAGAACCTACAACCAAGATTACTTTATCCAGCAAAGCTATCATTCAGAATTGAAGGTCAGATAAAGAGCTTCACAGATAAGGAAAAGCTAAAGGAGTTCATCACCACCAAACCAGGATTATATGAAATGCTGAAAGGTATCCTTTAAGAAGAGGAAGAGGAAGAAAAAGGTAAAGATACAAATTATGAGCAACAAATATGCATCTATCAACAAGTGAATCTAAGAATCAAGTGAATAAATAATCTGATGTACAGAATGACTGGTGATTATAATAGAATCAGAGACATAGAAAGGGAATGGACTGACTATTCTTGGGGGGGAAAGGGGTGTGGGAGATGTGGGAAGAGACTGGACAAAAATCGTGCACCTATGGATGAGGACAGTGGGTGGGGAGTGAGGGCAGAGGGTGGGGCGGGAACTGGGAGGAGGGGAGTTATGGGGGGGAAAAAAAAAAGGAACAAATGTAATAATCTGAACAATAAAGATTTAATTAAAAAAAAAACATTTCATATATAAAAAAAAAAAAAAAGAAGAAGACAGAACCTACAGGGAGCCTAGAGACAGAAGAACTTCGCTGGAGAGAGCATGCCAGAGGATCCTGGAGAGGGACTGGCCTCAGAGCCTAGCGGGAGAACATGGCAAGGGATCCTGGACTGAACCTGACTACAGAGATTGACAGGAGAACCTGACTGGAACCTGGACACTGAACCTGACTGGAGAGCCTGGACAGAACCTGGCTGGAGAACCTAGCGAGGGAACATGGCTACAGAACCTCGCTGGAGATCCGAAGCAGAACCTCTCTGGAGATCCAGACCAGAACTTGGCTGGAGATCCTGGCTAGGCTGCTGATCAACTGAACGCTGTCTCCGTGTCCTTCCTTCTTCGCCGACTCCGTCCACGCCTTTGGGGACCCCTGGACCTGCTGGGGTTGGACCCCGGCACTCATACTTGTGTGAGTTTTGCCTCCAGGAGCCCCACCAGCTTCTCACAGTGGAGGTCAAAGAAAAACAAAACAGCCTTGTGCTTCTGGCAGGGGAGGGAAAAGTAGTCATTTTGAGATCTGCCCAGAGGGTTCTGTTCTTGTTAAGGCCTGTCCTCAGGTAAACTGTTCCTTTGTTGTTGTTTTTTTAATCTATTTTTATTGATTTAAGAGAGGAAGGGAGAGGGAGAGAGAAACATCAATGATGAGAGAGAATCATTGATCAGCTGCCTCCTACCCGCCCCCCACTCCAACCCGGGGATCGAGCCCGAAACCTGGGCATATGCCCTGACCGGGAATCAAACCATGACCTCCTGATTCATAAGTTGATGCTCAACCACTGAGCCATGCCAGCTGGGCTCAGATAAACTATTTTATCAGAGCTTAACTTACTCAGGTTTTACCAGAACCTAATTAACTTGGGGAAAGGAAAATGCCCTACTCTATCCTCCTCTGCCTTCCTATTTCATATGGGGGGGGGGGGGAGGGAACCCAAACAGAAAAGCACTTGTGAAGGTCACAGTCTAGGGGTTCACTAAAAGACTAAGATCGAATCACAACTACAGAACACTTCTCCTCCTTACCACATCAACAGGGTTCGTGTATAATAGGCAAATACAACTGATGAAACTGCACTATTCAGACCTTAAGAAATCTCTATGAAACCCTAAAGACAACAGAGGAGACAAAAACAAGGACACCAGGGGAAATATTAGCTCTGACATTTACAGCTATAGCAAACACAGCCCAACTCCTAGATAAACATACAACCTCACACTAATGGCCTAATTTCCTGAGTGCCTTTGGCCCAGTGCATCATGTCCAGCATTCAAAAAATTCCTAAGCATACTAGAAGAAAAAAACACAGCCCTAACCGGTTTGGCTCGGTGGATAGAGTGTTGGCCTGCGGACTGAAGGGTCCCAGGTTCGATTCCAGTCAAGGGCATTTACCTTGGTTGCAGGCACATCCCCAGTAGGGGATTTGCAAGAGGCAGCTGATCGATGTTTCTAACTCTCTATCGCCCTCCCTTCCTCTCTGTAAAAAATCAATAAAATATATTTTTTAAAAAAAGAAGAAAACACAGACTTTGAAGAGGTAAGAGTAAGCATCAGATCCAGCCAGACTCAGAGATAGCAGATATGTTATAATTATCAAGCCAGGAATATAAAATAAGTATGATTAGTATGTTAAGAACTCTAGTGCAAAAATGTGGACAACATATAAGATCACATGGGTAACATAAGCAGACAGATGAAACTTTTTTTTAAATCTTCACCACCATGGTCGGCAAAATGCGGCTCGCAAGCCACATGCGGCTCTTTGGCTCCTTGAGTGTGGCTCTTCCTAAGCCTTAGGAGTACCCTAATTAAGTTAATAACAATGTACCTACCTATATAGTTTAAGTTTAAAAATTTGGCTCTCAAAAGAAATTTCAATCGTTGTACTGTTGATAGATATTTGGCTCTGTTGACTAATGGGTTTGCCAACCACTGCCCTAGGATGTTTAGAGAGGGAGGGATGGAGGGAGAGAAAGAGACAGGGAGCGGGAGAGAGAAACATCAATGTGAGAAAGGAACATCGATTAGCTGCCTCCCATATGTGTTCTGACCAGGGATTGAACCTGCAATCCAGGCATGAAATGACACTGAAACAACTGAGCCACACCAGCCAGGGCAAATACAGACTTTCTTTCTTAAAAAAATATTTTTATTTATTTCTGAGAGGAACGGAGAGAAAGAAACATCAATGATGAAAGAGAATCATTGATGGGCTGCCTCCTGCACACCCCTTACTGGGGATCAAGCCCACAACCCGGGCATGTGCCCTTGACTGGAATTGAACCCGGGCCCCTTTCAGACTGCAGGCTGACACTCTATCCATTGAGCCAAACCGGCTAGGGCAAGACTTTCTTAAACCAACAAAAATTAAGAGAATTTAGTCACCAGTAGACTTACCTTGCAAAAAATGTTAAAAATTCTTCAGAAAAAAAGAAAATGTTACAGGTCAGAAACAGATCTATACAAAGAAGGAATAAATGAAGGAAAATTTTTTTTTCTTAGTTGAACTAATAAGTTTGTTCAAAATAAAAATGGCGCCAAAACCGGTTTGGCTCAGTGGATAGAGCGTCGGCCTGCGGACTGAAGGGTCCCAGGTTCGATTCCGGTCAGGGGCATGTACCTGGGTTGCGGGCATATCCCCAGTGGGGGATGTGCGGGAGGCGGCTGGTCGATGTTTCTCTTTCATTGATGTTTCTGGCTCTCTATCTCTCTCCCTTCCTCTCTGTAAAAAATCAATAAAAATATATTTAAAAAAAATAAAAATAAAAATGGCAATGAGGGACTGGGTAAAAAAGGTGAAGGAATTAAGCAAAAAAAAAAAAAGTAAAATCAATAATGGCAACAATGTATATGGTGACTGCAGGTTCTGTAGAAATGAAATAAATGATTGCAATGTCATAGGGATGGGAAGAATTGGGAAGACTGTCATAAAGTACTTGCACTACCCATAAAGTGGTATAGTTTTAGTTGCAAGTGGACTTGGGAGTGAATTTTGGATAAAAATCAGAAAGAAAACGGAACAAAGAAAAGTGAGTAGAGCCTAAGAGATTTGTGGGACACAATTAAGCAGAGCAATATACAGCTTGTGAAGTAAATGTATATTGCAAATTCAAGGGCAAACACTTTTCTAAAAATTAAAAAAAAATTTTATTTATTTCAGAGAGGAAGTGAGAGTGAGATAGAAACATCAATGATGAGAATCACTGATCTGCTGTCTCCTGCACACCCCACACTGGTGATCAAGCCCACAACCTGGGCATGTGCCCTGTCAGGAATCGAATCATGACCTCTTGGTTCATAGGTTGAGACTCAACCACTGAGCCATGCTGGCCAGGCTTTAAAAGATTATTTTTTAAAGTATAATAATATGCTAAGGGAATGAAAAAATGTAATCATAGAAAATGTTCAATTAAAGACAGAAAAAGATGGAGGACAAAAAAAAAACAAATTAAAAAGGCAATTGATAAAAAACAGTAACAAATATGGAAGCTATTAATCCAATAGTATCAATAATAACTTTAAATGTCAATGGTGTAAGTACACCATTTAAAAGAGAAGTTGTCAGAGTGGATCAAAAACAAGACCCAACTATACAATGTCTTCAAAAAACCCACTTTAAATATAGAAACACAGATAGATTAAAAGTAAAGGGCTGGATAAATACATACCATGTTAACACTAATAAAATGAAAGCTGGGGTACCTTTATTAATATCAGACACAGCAGATTTCAGAGCAATGAAAATTATGAAAGATAAAGAAGGGCATTACATAATGATAAAGGGGTCAATTCTTCACCAAGAAATAATAATCCTTAATGTGTATGTTCCTAACAACTCAACTTCTAAATACACAAGTCAAAAATTTGCAGAACTGCAAGGAAAGACAGATGAATCAATTATTATAGTTGCAGACTTCAACACCCCTTTTTCTGAAATGGACAGATCCAACAGACAGAAAATCAGTAAGGATGTGGTTAAACTCAACATCACCATCAATCAATTGGATAAAATAAACCTCTATAGACTACTTTATCCAACAACAGAATATGCATTCTTCTCCAGCTCATGTGGAACATGTACCAAAATAAATCACATTCTGGGCCATTAAAAAATGCCTTTACAGGTAGAGAAACCAAGATGGCAGCATAGGTAAACAGCGGAGATTGCTGCCTTGCACAACCACTCCAAAAATACAACTAAAAGACGGAACGGACATCATCCAGAACCACAGGAAGGCTGGATGAATGGAAATTCTACAACTAGAAGGAAAGAGAAAAGCATACCCATACTCAGAGGAGCTGCGGCGCAGAAGTAAAATACAGAGAAGCATGCGGAGAGGGTTGACGGCTGAGGGCACGGTTGTCTTTTTCAATCGGGAGGGAGTCTCAAGCTCTGAGCTCTAGTTCCGGGCGAGTCTCTGGGGACCCAGACTCATACGGGAGAAACTGGGCTGTCTGGCATGGGTTGGAACTCAAGGGCAGCTTTCTCTCGGGGGTGCTTGCAGAGATTGCCGGGACATTGAGAAGCTGGGCCTCTGAGAGCAGGACTGAGAGCAGCCATAACTGCTCGCTCCACCCTGTTGATCCCCTGGGACCCCGCCCCGCCCAAGCCACAGAGGCTTTTGCATATGAAAGGCCTGGCCCTTTGCAATCTGATAATTACCTAACTAACTGCAGCTGGCCCAAGGCCCCAGGGCAACTTGCATTGCATCACAGCTGGCTCCCACTGGATAGCCTCAGGCAGAGGCTAGATTAGCACCTCCTTAGAGATCCAGGAGCCAGTGTGCCCAGTGGTTGGAGTGGGACCATCCAGATTGCAGCTCCTCAGATCCATAAGGGACACACTTAGGGGGCAGACTCAGTGACCACCAAAGCCCCACTGAAGCAAGTCTTGCCCCGGAGGGTTGTCTCCAGCACAGAAGTTCTCCCACTGCAGACACAGCTGATTCTCACAGCCAATTGGCTTGGAGGTCAATCCCTCCCAGAGTTACCTACAACAATCAAGGCATAACTACAACAAGACTGTGCACAAAACCCACAAGGGGGTGCATCAAGAGTGTCCACCTCAGGTAATTGGGGAGGCTGAGCCACTGGGCCCTATAGGACACCTAGCACAGACAGCCACTCTATCAATACAGGGAAGCATAAAAAAATGCGGAGACAAAGAAACAGGACACAAATGACAGAAATGGAGGAAAGCAAACTACTGGATATAGAGTTCAAAACCACACTTTTAAGGTTTTTCAAGAATTTTCTAGAAACCGCTGATAAACTTAATGAGACCCTCAAGAAATCTAATGAGACCCTCAAGGTTGTGATAAAGGACCAACTAGAAATTAAGCATACACTGACTGAAATAAAGAATATGATACAGACTCCCAACAGCAGGCTAGAGGATCGCAAGAATCAAGTCAAAGATTTGAAATACAAGAAGCAAAAAACACCCAACTGGAAAAGCAAAATGAAAAAAGAATCCAAAAATACGAAGATATGCCGAGACCGGTTTGGCTCAGTGGATAGAGCGTCGGCCTGCGGACTGAAGGGTCCCAGGTTCGATTCCGGTCAAGGGCATGTGCCTGGGATGCGGGCACATCCCCAGTGGAAGATGTGCAGGAGGCAGCTGATCGATGTTTCTTTCTCATCGATGTTTCTAACTCTCTATCTCTCTCCCTTCCTCTCTGTAAAAAATCAATAAAAAAAAACAAAACAAAAAAAAATACGAAGATAGTGTAAGGAGCCTCTGGGACAGCTTCAAGCGTACCAACATCAGAATTATAGGGGTGTCAGAAGAAGAGAGAGAGCATGATATTGAAAATCTATTTGAAGAAATAATGACAGAAAACTTCCCCTACCTGGTGAAAGAAATAGATTTACAGGTCCAGGAAGCGCAGAGAACCCCAAACAAAAGGAATCCAAAGAGGACCACACCAAGACACATCATAATTAAAATGCCAAGAGCAAAAGACAAAGAGAGAATCTTAAAAGCAGCAAGAGAAAAACAGTTAATTACCTACAAGGGAATACCCATACGACTGTCAGCTGATTTCTCAACAGAAACTTTGCAGGCCAGAAGGGAGTGGCAAGAAATATTCAAAGTGATGAATGCCAAGAACCTACAACCAAGATTACTTTATCCAGCAAAGCTATCATTCAGATTTGAAGGTCAGATAAAGAGCTTCACAGATAAGAAAAAGCTAAAGGAGTTCATCACCACTAAACCAGGATTATATGAAATGCTGAAAGGTATCCTTTAAGAAGAGGAAGAAGAAGAAAATGGTAAAGATATAAACTATGAACAACAAATACACATCTATCAACAAGTAAATCTAAAAATCAATTGAATAAATAATCTGATGAACAGAATGAACTGTTGATTATAATAGAATCAGGGGCATAGAAAGGGAGTGGACTGACTATTCTTGGGGGGGAAAGGGGTGTGGGGGATGCGGGAAGAGACTGGACAGAAATTGTGCACCTATGGATGAGGACAGTGGGCGGGGGGGGGGGGGGGTGAGGGCGGAGGGTGGTGTGGGAAACGGGTGGAGGGGAGCTATGGGGGGGAAAAGAGGAACAACTGTAATAATCTGAACAATAAAGATTTAATTTAAAAAAAATGCCTTTACAAATTTAAGAGAACAGAAATAACACAATGTATGCTCTCAGTCAACAAAAGAATTAAACCAGAAATTAATAACAAAAATAGCTGGAAAATTCCAAAATACTTGGGGATTAAACAACACACTTCCATATAACACATAGGTCAAAGAAGAAGTCTCAAGATAAATTAAGAAATATATTTAACTAAACGAAAATGAAAATACAACTTACCAAAATTTGTGAGATGCAGTGAAAACAGTGCTTGGAGGGAAATTTATTGCATTGAATGAACGTATTATAAAATAGGAAAGATCTAAAATCAATAATCTAAGCTTCCACTTTAGGAAACTAGAAGACAAGCAAATTAATTCTAAAGCAAGCAGTAAAAAATAAAAATTAGAGCAGAAATCAATGAAATTGAAAACAGAAAACTAAGAAGCCAAAAGCTGATTCTTTGAAAACATCAGTAAAATATATAAACCTTTAGCCACCTAAGACAAAAAGAGAGAAGACATATATTACTAATAACCAAAATGAAAGGGGATGTGACTACACATCCTATGGACATTAAAGGATAATAAAGGAATACTAGGAACAACTCTATACCAACAAATGAGATAACTTAGAGGAAACGGGTCAATTCCTTGAAAGTGCAATCAACCAAAACTCATACAAGCAGAAACAGATAGTGAGTAGGCTTATATCTACTAAAGAAACTGAGTCAACAGTAACCTTTAAAACAGAAAGCACCACGCCCATATAGGTTCTACCGAAATTTAAGATGTTGTACCAATTCTCTACACTCTCTTTCAGAAGAGAAAAGCAGAGAATACTTCCCAACTCATTCTGCTCTGCATTACCTTAATACCCAAGCCAAACAAAGACATTATAAAAAAAGGAAAACATTAATATCTTTCTTGAGTATACATACAAAAATCCTCAACAAAATATAAACAATTTGAATCCAAACAATGTATAAAAATAATTATATGTCACGACCAAGTGGAATTTATCACAGGATAATTCAAAAATAAGTCAGCACATTAACAAGCCAAAGAAGAAAAACCCTATCATATTAATAGACTGCAGAAGATACACTTCACAAAATTCAATACCTATGTCATATTCTTTTTTAAAAAACCAACTCAGCCGAAACCGGTTTGGCTCAGTGGATAGAGCGTCGGCCTGCGGACTGAGGGGTCCCAGGTTCGATTTGGGTCAAGGGCATGTACCTGGGTTGCGGGCACATCCCCAGTAGGAGATGTGCAGGAGGCGGCTGATCGATGTTTCTCTCCCATCGATGTTTCTAACTATCTCTCTCCCTTCCTCTCTGTAAAAAATCAATAAAATATATTTAAAAAAAACTAAACAAAACAAAAAAAACCCCAACTCAGTATACTAGGAATAGGGAGGAACCTCCTCAACATGACAATAGACCATCTACAGAAAACCTACAGTTAAGGAATGACATCAGCAAAATGGATGACTAGGAAGATCCAAGCCCTTGTTCCTAAGGAGACAACAGAAAAAAACAACAACCAACCAATACTGGCTGAACTAACCTTACCGGAGATCTGAGAAACAGTCAAATATCTATGTAAATGCCCAATTAATGCCAACCCTCCCTGGCATGGCACTGTCTTGGTCTAGAGCAGCAGTCACCAACCAGGTGGTCCGTGAGGTCTGAAAGGTTGGCGACCGCTGGTCTAGAGGAGTCAGCAACCCAATGACCTCCCTCAAACAAGAGGGAATAGAGGAGATCTTATTTGCTATGTCCTATCTAACCCATCTTGGGTTATCTGACCTCTGTCTCATCTAACTTGGATCTCAGGCGGAGAAAAGCAGCAGGCAGTAATCGTGAAAGCTATGGGAAGAACAAAGACTCTCAGCCATCTGGAACAAGAGTTTATAAGTGGAGATATATAATAGACAATGTAAGGCCACAAAAAGAAGCTGGAGAAGAAACTCTTTGGGTAATTAAGACTTTCAAAAACAGCCATGTATATAAAGGAATTGAAAAAGCCACACACAAACCCAAGCAAACATATTCTCAGAAAGACCAGAGAAGACCTTAACTCGGCGGTTCTCAACCTGTGGGTCGCGACCCCTTTGGGGGTCGAACGACCCTTTCACAGGGGTCACCTAAAGACCATCGGAAAACACATATATAATTACATATTGTTTTTGTGATTAATCACTATGCTTTAATTATGTTCAATTTGTAACAATGAAATTGGGGGTCACCATAACATGAGGAACTGTATTAAAGGGTCGCGGCATTAGGAAGGTTGAGAACCAATGACTTAACCTTTCACCCAGAGTTAATTTGTAGGCTCAGAGCAAGTTGAGCAAATCAGTGAAGGATTTCCCGGGCACAGCATCAGGCTGCAAGGACATGGAGAAGTAAATGTTTTTTTCAAATACCTAATTTTCAACAACAAAAAGCATACAAAAAAACCAGAAAACATGTCCCATTCAAAAGAACAATATGACATGGCAAAAACCATATCTGAGGAAGCACAAACATTGACAATACTTTATTAGACAAAGACTTTAAAACAGCTGTCTTAAACATGCTCAGAGAGCTAAAGGAAAACATGGACAAAGAATGAAAGCAAGCCTGACCAGTGTGATTCAGTGTTGAGCACTGACCCATGAACAGGAACTCACGGTTCGATTCCTGGTCAGGGCACATGCCTGGGTTGTGACCTCGATCCCCAGTAGGGGGAGTACAGGAAGCAAGCCATGGATGATTCTCTCTCATCACTGATGTTTGTATCTCTCTTTCCCTCTCTCTTCCTCTTTGAAATCAATAAAAATGTTTTGTTTTTCTTAAAGAATGAAAGCAAGCCCAGCCATTTCTAGGGTCGCCAGGAGTCAGAGCCAACTCAATAGAAAGTAATACACACTATAAAGATATAGCTAAAGGTAAAGATAAATACATTGACAAATGTAAACACCAATATTATTATAATTTTGATCTGTAACTCCACTTCTATATCCTACAGGATTTAATAGACAAATGCATAAAAATAATTATAAAACCGCCCTAACCGGTTTGGCTCAGTGGATAGAGCGTCGGCCTGCGGACTCGAGGGTCCCGGGTTCGATTCCGGTCAGGTGCATGTGCCTTGGTTGCGGGCACATCCTCAGTGGGGGGTGTGCAGGAGGCAGCTGATCGATGTTTCTCTCTCATCGATGTTTCTAATTCTCTGTCCCTCTCCCTTCCTCTCTGTAAAAAAATCAATAAAATATATACATTTAAAAAAATTATAAATCCACATTAGTGGGCACACTATGTGTAAGTATGTAATTTGTGACATAAACAATCTAAAGTGGGGTAGGGACAGAGCTATATAGAAGAGTTTTTGTGAGCTATTGAAGTTGAGTTGATATCAATACAATTTAGGTTAAGCTTTGGGATGTTATCTGTAATCTCCATGGTAACCACAAAGAAAATATAGAGGATACACAAAAGAAAGTGAGAAAGGAATCAGAATGTCACCACTGAAAATCAACTAGACACAAAAGATAGTAATGGATGCGTTAAGAAACAAAAAAGCTATAAGACATCCAGAAAACAAATGACAAAATATAAAAGTAAGTTCTTATTGATAATTATGTTAAATGTAAGTAGATGAATTTCCCTAATCAAAAGGCACAGGTTGGCAGATTCTAAAGTCACAGATAGGTTGAAAGTGAAATGACAGAAAAAGATATTCCACACAAATAGTAACTAAAAAAGATATTCCACACAAATAGTAACTAAAAAAGAGCTGGAGTGGTTATATACTAGTATCAGACAGAATAGCTTTTTTAAAAAATATATTTTATTGATTTTTAAAAAAATATATTTTTTTATTTTTATTTTTTTAAATATATTGTATTGATTTTTTACAGAGAGGAAAGGATAGGGATAGAGAGTTAGAAACATCAATGAGAGAGAAACATCGATCAACTGCCCCCTGCACATCTCCCACTGGGGATGTGCCCGCAACCAAGGTACATGCCCTTGACCGGAATCGAACCTGGGACCCTTCAGTCTGCAGGCCGACGCTCTATCCACTGAGCCAAACCGGTTAGGGTTGGACAGAATAGCTTTAAGTAAAATACTGTTACAAGAGACAAAGACATGAAAAAGATTATGATAAAAGGGTCACTTTATCAAGAAGATATAACAATATTATAAATATATATATGCAGCAAATATCAGAGCTCCAAAATATATGAAACCAACATTGAAAGAACTGAAAGGAAAAACATACAGCTCTATAATAATGATAGATTTCAATACCCTGCTTTTAATAATGGGCAGAACAACCAGAAAGAAGCTTAATAAGGAAACAATGTACTGGAAAAACACGATAGATCAATTGGACCTAACAGGCATATACAGAACACTCCACCCAACGACAGTAGAATACACATTTTCTCAAGTGCATATGGAACATTCTCCAGCATATACTATATATTACACCAGAGAAATCTTTAATAAATATAAAAAGATTGAAATACAGCCATGTACTGTATAACAATGCTTTGGTCAGCAATAGTGATCTCATAAAATTATAATGGAACTGAAAAATTCCTATTTCCTAGTGACATCAAAAGCTTGTAGCACAACATTATTCACCTGTTTGTGGTAATGCTGGTGCAAACAAAACTACTGAACTGACAGTTGTGTAAAAGTATAGCACAAGTTGGAAATTGGGCTTTTCTGGTTTGGGGCTACAGGGTCCTTTCCGGGCTACTCTGCAGCAAGTTGAGAGTTCTGAGCATCACCTTCTGCTTGAACTCTGGGGACGGAATCTAGTAGGAACTTCAGGCTGTGACTAGACTTCCAATGGACTCACCAAAGAAGGTTAACTCAACCCTGGACTTTTCTCAGACGCCCGGTGAAATAGATTCAGCTGGCACTCAGCTGTCTCAGAACTAACTACTGGCTGGCAAAGAACCTTAGTAACTTGACTCTCAACCCTAGTACCAAATTCCCTTCCCTTCCACCAAAACTTTCACCCCTACAGCAAGACAGCAGGACTGGGGCTGAATCAAGGCATGTGCCACACGAGGAGACGTGGAGTGAGGATAGCAGCAAGTGTTCAGAAAGAAAGGTTGCAAGAAAGGATTGGAAGGATGATTGAAGTTATGACAGGCCATACCAAGTTAATGATTCAATCAGGAAGCCCAAGATTTAAATGTAGCTGTAGTTATTGCCTATTACATGGAGATCCTTCTGATGATACTATTATCATTGAGAATTATGACATGGAGTCAATTTAGGTATAAACCTTACTCTTGCACTTATTTGACTTGTAACACATTTTTGATGTGCTATTTCAATTTTTAGTAGCAAATGTGTGTATAGGGCTTATTAAAATTTGAGGCATATTAGACCTTTTAAAAAAATAAAAGTATAGCATATTCAATTATGCACAGTACATAATACTTGATGAGTGACTATGTTACTGGTTTATGTATCTAATACATAAACTGTACTTTTAATCATTATTTTTAGAGTGCACTCTTTCTACTCATAAAAAAAAAAAAATTCTGTAAACCAGCATGCCATGTTAGCCAGCAATGGCCTCATACATCACAGGCTTATCACATCTCTTTCTTGCATTGTTTTCTCTTGTGCCTGATTTAATCTCATATTGTTTTGTACAGTAACATCCTGTATAGGTTTGTAGCCTAAGAGGCTATTTCACTAGATAGCCTAGGTGTACAGTAGGCTACACCATCTAGGTTTGGGTAAGTCCAGTCTATGAGGTTCACACAATGCTGAAATTGCCTAGTGATGCATTTCTCATAAAATATCCCCATTGTTAAGTGGCACATGACTGCAACAAAAAGTGTCTTTTTTTTATTTCAAGAAAAACTTTTTTTTTTAAATATATTTTATTGATATTTTACAGAGAGGAAGGGAGAGGGATAGAGAGTTAGAAACATCGATGAGAGAGAAACATCGATCAGCTGCCTCTTGCACACCTCCTACTAGAGATGTGCCCGCAACCAAGGTATATGCCCTTGGCCAGAATCGAACCTGGGACCTTTCAGTCCGCAGGCCGATGCTCTTTTCACTGAGCCAAACCGGTTAGGGCTCAAGAAAAACTTTTATTTTAATCCAAAAGTGCCTCTTCTGATAACAATGGAATAAAACTAGTACAAATGGTACTGAGAAAACTAGATATCCAGATGCAAAAGAATAAAGTTAGACCCTTGCCACATTCTATAACAAAAATTAACTCAAAATCGACAAAGACCTTAACATAAGAGCTAAACTATAAAACTCTTAGAAGCAAATATAGGGTAAAAGCTGCACAACATTGGATTTGTAAATGATTTCTGGGATATGAAATAAAAATAACCAACAAAGAAAATATAAATTTGACTTCAACATTTAAAACTTTTGTGCATCAAAGGATACTATCAAGAAAGGCAGCCCACACAGTGAGAGAAAATACAGTGGGGCCTTGACTTACAAGTGTCCCGACTAACAAGTTTTTCGAGATACGAGCCGTCTCTCAGCCGATTTTTTGCTTTGAGTTGCAAGCTAAAATTCGAGTTACGAGCCAGCTTCAGATACCCCACCGCTAGTTGGCGCAGCGAACGTCACAGTGAACACCACAACATCAGCCCAGCATCACGTGTCTCACTCATTCACTTTAAGATTTGACATACGAGTAATTTGAGTTACAAGCTCCGTCATGGAACGAATTAAACTCGTAAGTCAAGGTCCCACTGTATTTGAAAATCATTTATCTAATTGAGTCTGGTATTCAGAATATATAAAGAACTCCTACAACTCAACAACAACAAAAAAACCCAAACAACACAATTTAAAAATGTGATTTGAAAACAAAGAAAAATACCCTTTCTTTAAATCATGCTACAACAAATGTTCTCAATGAATGAACAACTAAACACAACTGGCAAATACCCTAAACATGTTTTTAAAATATATTTTTACTGATCTCAGAGAGGGAAAGGGAGAGAGAGAATCATCAATGATGAGAGAGAATCGATTGGCTGCCTCCTGCACGCCCCACACCGGGGATCGAGCCCGCAAACTGTGTATGTGCTCTCCTTGGAACTGAACCATGACCTCCTGAGGTCAACGCTCAACCCCAAGCTCGCCGGTGGCACCCCTAAACATTTGACTGTTCAGTTACCCTCTGCCCTGTTCTGTGTGCCCAAGAGACAGCCTGAGACTATAAGCACAAACAGGACCCTTAGCCAAGCCGAAGTGACAGCTCTGGTGAAAGAGCTTTCTTTGATCTATCAGCACTGTAATTAGCCTGCTGACAACTTCTCACCTGGTATATTCAGTTAAAGGGCATGTTTATCCTGACTGTCATTTTTTTTAAGGGTAAAGTTGACATTTTATTTTTTAATCCTCACCAGAGGATATTTTTCCATTGATTTTTAGAGAGAGTGGGAGAGGGAAAGACAGAGAGAAATATCAATGTGAGAGAAACACATCAATTGGTTGCCTCCTGCATGAGCCCTGACCAGGGCCTAGGCTGGGGAGGAGCCTGCAACCAAGGTACGTGCCCTTGACCAGAATCGAACCCAGGACCTGTCAGTCCACAGTCTGACACTCTATCCACTGAACCAAACTGGCTAGGGCCTGAGTGTCATTTAATGGAGCAAATGAATAGAGTAGGAGTTTCAGGTGAGGAGTGTTGCATCCGGGATTGCTTCCTATAATCCAGGTACCAGCAAGGGACAGCCAAAGCCATCACTGATGGTGGCACTTATCTACTCCTAAATCTCGCCTCTTTGAGGGGCTCCTTTGTTTCCCTTGTCATCTACTCTTTCCCCGTCTTCTGTGTTACTTATAGGGACCCTGATTTGCCCAAATGGTGTCAAAAACTAACACTACCACCTGCTGGACAGTCTTATAGAGGGCACCTAACTATACCCCCCCAATGGCAGATGACTCTACTCTATGACCACAGCTCCAGACATCTCTGGGAGAATCTTGCAGAAGACATCAGTAGTAAAAATTCATTTCAGCACTCCACAATAGTGGGATACTGGGAGGCACTATATTTCTTCTCAGTGGGTCCAATTCCCCACGTGTTGGAGAGAAGGGTGACTGAGGAGATTCTTGATCTCTACCTCTCGGTATCAGAAGGTATGGGGCCGAACCGGTTTGGCTCAGTGGATAGAGCGTTGGCCTGCGGACTGAAGGGTCCCAGGTTCGATTCCGGTCAAAGGCATGTACCTTGGTTACAGGCACATCCCCAGTAGGGGGCGTGCAGGAGGCAGCTGATCGATGTTTCTCTCTCATTGATGTTTCTAACTCTCTATCCCTCTCCCTTCTTCTCTCTGTAAAAAATCAATAATATATATGTATATGTATATATACATATATATATATATATATGTATATATACACACACACACACACATATAAAAGAAGGTATGGGGAGTTGAGAACACTGGAATCTCTTCAAATTCAGATAAACTGCATTGATAGGCCCTGAGTAATTTGTCAGAGATAACCAACTCCTCAGCAGGACAGTGCTCATATGAACTCTTTGACTTTTAAATATACATCACTCACTACCAGGTCCCTTTCAAGAAGCAAAGCTAGAGGCAGAGAAGCCTCCTGAGTCCTCCAACTCTGTTCTCTGAGCAAGTGGTAACAGTCCATGAAGGGGTAACAATTCCACTGGCCCATGTGAGCAAGGAGGCAGATATAAGGATGTTCACTGCAGTGTTGTTTATAATAACGCACGCACACACACACACACACACACACTCATCCCCTAAGTACTACCTACACAGGCTAAGGGTGGAACCGAGGCCTGGAACTACCCTGGGCCCATACCCAGCCAGCCCAACACACAGCCACTCATCACAATCACAGAGTGGTGCAGCAGGAGACTCTGCTAGATGACTGTGTGCAGGTCACTGGGTAACTGTTCCCTGCTGCTACCTTCTCTCCCATCACTACATATCATCACCCCAAGGTATGTATGAAACAATAAACTGTGGATAATGCTAGCCTCTGTACAAAGCAAGTTCTACTCTCCCACAAGACATAGCTAGGAAAATAAAAGCATTGAAAAATGAGCAATCGTTTCTATTACATAAAGTCAAAGCTAAATGTATTTGGGGTAAGGCAAAAACAGTTCAATGTGATGAATATAAATGGAAATAATGATGAGAATCCTGTGAGCAGGTTGCATAGAGTAAAGAGAACCAGAGTTCACTTTGGAGGATGAGGGAGCATTGTTAGAGGATCTGAATGCGGAGAGGGAGCCCAATTATTGGCAGATGGAGGTGAATACTAAATGCCTCAAGAAGATTTAGAAAGGCTAAACAGACCAATTACTATATATAAAGTGAAAGAAGTAGTTACAGATCTATTCTAAAAAGATATCAAACTGGGCCCTAGCCGGTTTGGCTCAGTGGATAGAGCGTTGACCTGTGGACTGAAGGGTCCTGGGTTCGATTCCGGCACATGTCCAGGTTGTGGGCTCGATCCCCAGTAGGTGGTGTGCAGGAGGCAGCCGATCAATGATTCTCTCATCATTGATGTTTCTATCTCTCTCTCCCTCTCTCTTCCTCTCTGAAATCAATAAACATATATTTTAATTAAAAAAAAAAAAAGATATAGCTGAGACCGGTTTGGCTCAGTGGATAGAGCGTTGGCCTGCGGACTGAAAGGTCCCAGGTTCGATTCCGGTCAAGGGCATGTACCAGGGTTGCTGGCACATCCCCCATGGGGAGCGTGCGGGAGGCAGCTGATCGATGTTTCTCTCTCATCGATGTTTCTAACTCTCTATCTCTCTCCCTTCCTCTCTGTAAAAAATCTATAAAATATATTTTTTAAAAAAAAGATATAAAACTGGGGTGGTTTTAATTAGAAAGTTCTATGAAACTTTCAGGAAGAAATTATTCTCACATTATATAAACTGACAGAGTACAGAAATTATAAAAAACCATATAAATAATTCTACAAAGTTACTATAACACTGTGCCGGGAGCCGGTCCATCCTTGCTGTTTCAAGGGACCTGGCATATATGGCATACAGTTCTTAATATGTTTGCTCACCTTCTTGGCGCTGTGTTTTAACCAAGGTCACCTCTCCGAGAAAGGTTGAATCCCCAGGTAGGGATTTTCCCCTGAAGTTAGGGAGGGAATAAAACCCCTCAACTAAGTGCCAGGCGTGTAACTAATCACTTTAACTATGAACAATCATGCTTAAGCTACATAATCTTTACTCCCTGGAATGGAGATAAGAAACGCCCTAACCCTTGGAATAGAAATTGACAGGATTAAAATCAACTGGTATAAATACAGATGTAACAAGACAGCAAGACACAGAACTTATAAGACAGAACTTCAGACACAGGGCTTGGAAGACAGGACCAAGAGAGACAGAGCCTAGGCACAGAACCTACACAGAACGTTCTCTAGGGACAGAAGAACTTCGCTGGCGAGAGCATGACGGAGGATCCTGGACAGGGACTGGCCTCGGAGCCTGGAGGCAGAGCCTGGCAAGAGAGCATGGCAGGGGATCCTGGACTGAACCTGACTGCGGAGATTGGCAGGAGAGCCTGACTAGAACCTGGTGACTGAACCTGACTGGAGAACCTGGACAGAACCTCTCTGGAGATCCTAAGCAGAACCTCTCTGGAGATCCAGACCAGAACTTGGCTGGAGATCCTGGCTGGAGATCCTGGCTAGGCTGCTGATCAACTGAACACTGTCTCCATGTCCTTCCTTCTTCGCCGACTCCGTCCACACCTTTGGGGACCCCTGGACCTGCTGGGGTTGGACCCCGGCAACACTGAAATAAACAGTTAATAAATAGCACAAAATAAGAAGCTATTGGCCAAACTCAGTGAACATAGGTGCAAAACATATTTTAAAAATAACATGTGCAACTTGAACCAGCAGTGTATTTAAAGATCAATATATAGGCCCATGCCAGTGTGACTCAGTTGGCTGAGTGTTGTTCCATGCACCAAAAAGTTGTCAGTTGGATTCCCAGTCAGGGCACATGCTATTTCCAACCTCATTTTTAATTTTTAGCATTTGCAACAGACTTTTTGATAGTGACACTGCCAGAAGAAAATGGGAGTCATAGATTTAAAATATTCAAGGGGGGAGAAAATGAGATCCAAGGATTTTCTATCCAGCAAAACTAACGAGCTTCAAGTATATATGGCACCAACTGTTACTGCCATGCAAGAACTCAAGGATTATTGTTCTCACGAGTGCTAAATAAAGACTGTACTACAAAATGATCTAGAGTGACTAGAAAACATCAACATAAGGAAATGATGGTGAGTTAAATATAGTTACTTGTAGAACTAAGACTAAATTAGGTTTAAAAGGAAGAGATAATATTATGTAATGGCTGCATGATCTGACAATGTAGACACATTACATTATAAAAAGTGAGAGGAGGTTGGAAATAGCATATGTAAAATTTTTTTAATGTTTTCAATAGCCATAACCAGTTGTGACAGAATTTTATGTATAGATTGTTGTATGTGTAATATGGGATAAAATAAATGGGCAATTCTGGAATATTGTCTTTTCTATCTTCCCCTGTGTCCTTGTAAATCAGTATTCTTTTTTATTTTTTTAAATATATTTTATTGATTTTTTACAGAGAGGAAGGGATAGGGATGGAGAGTCAGAAACATCAATGAGAGAGAAACGTCTATCAGCTGCCTCCTGCACACTCCCTACTGGGGATGTGCCTGCAACCAAGGTACATGCCCTTGACTGGAATCGAACTTGGGACCTTTCATTCCGCAGGCCGACGCTCTATCCACTGAGCCAAACCAGTTAGGGCGAAAATCAGTATTCTTAATATGGAATCCTGTGTCATATAGAAGTCAATATATAAAAACCCTGAACTTAAATAGAAACAGTATGAACTCACAAGGTATTTTATCTTAAAGATAGATAGATAGACAGATAGATAGATAGATAGATAGATAGATAGATAGATAGATATATCTACACACACACTAGTTCTGATCACTGAAAAGGCTTGAAAGTAATGGTCAATCCAGTACCAATGAGCATTTCTAGCACCAAGATTATGGTTTTGAATGACCATTTCCCATTAAAAGGTTGGAGAAATACCTGATTCCAAGTTTGGGGTCAGGAAATGTGTAAGATGAGTCCAAAACATCATGACATACCAGTGGAGGAGTACAGAACATGCAACTCCAAAATAAGCAGCTTTGGCATGTTGATGATTTGTGTTAAAGGCAGATGAAAACAGCAAGTACAAGAAAAACATTCTGGCCCTAGCCGGTTTGGTTCGGTGGATAGAACTGGGCCTGCGGACTAAAGAGACCCCAGGTTCGATTCTGGTCAGGGGCACATGCCTGGGTTGTGGTCTCGATCTCCAGTAAGGGGCGTGCAGAAGGCAGCTGATCAATGATTCTCTCTCATCATTGATGTTTCTATCTCTCTCTCCCTCCCCCTTTCTCTGTGAAATCAATAAAAATATTTTTTTTAAAACAAGAAAAACACTTTCTGAGAGAGGAATTGCTCAACAACCTGGAATGCGGCAGGGAGGTCAGTAATAAAGGGAGAAAGTGGAGAACCAAGATGGCGGCATAGGTTAATGCTGGAGATTGCTGCCTCGAACAACCAATTCAAGGGTACACCTAAAAGATGGAACGGACATCATCCAGAACCACAGGAAGGCTGGCTGAGTGGAAATTCTACAACTAGGAGGAAAGAGAATATCATACCCAGACTCAGAGGAGGCGCAGTGCTGAAGTGAAATACTGAGGTGCGGAGTGCGCGCGAGCGAGCGGGCTGGTGGCGGAGGGCGCATTTGTCGTTTTCAATCGAGAGGGAGTTTCAGACTCTGAGCTCCAGATCTGGGCGAGTCTCTGGGGACCCAGACTCAAATGGGAGAAGCAGGACTGTCTGGCTTCGGTTGGAACTCGAAGGCAGCTTTCTCTCCGAGGTTTGCAGCGGTTGCTGGGACTCTGTGAGGCAGAGCCCCTAGGGACGGAACTGAGAGCAGCCATAACTGCTCGCTCCGCCCACCCTGTTTGATCCCGTGGGACCCTGCGCAGAGCCATTTGCCAGACAGCCACAGGCAAAGGCTAGATTAGCACCTCCCCAGAGGACAGAAGTTTTCCCACTGCAGACACAGCTGATTCTCACAGCCAGCTGGCCTGGAGGTCAAACCCCCCCAGTATTAACTACAACAATCAAGGCTTAACTACAGGAGGACTGCACACAAAGACCACTAGGGGGTGCACCAAGAAAGCATAAAGAAAAAATGCGGAGACAAAGAAACAGAACAAAATTGTCAATGGAACATATAGAGTTCAGAACCACACTTTTAAGGTCTCTCAAGAACTGTCTAGAAGCTGCCGATAAACTTAATGAGATCCTTGAGAAATCTAATGAGACCCTCGATGTTATGATAAAGAACCAACTAGAAATTAAGCATACACTGACTGAAATAAAGAATACTATACAGACTCCCAACAGCAGACCAGAGGAGCGCAAGAATCAAGGCAAAGATTTGAAATGCGAAGAAGCAAAAAACACCCAACCAGAAAAGCAAAATGAAAAAAGAATCCAAAAGTACGAAGATAGTGTAAGGAGCCTCTGGGACAGCTTCAAGCATACCAACATCAGAATTATAGGGGTGCCAGAAGATGAGAGAGACCAAGATATTGAAAACCTATTTGAAGAAATAATGACAGAAAACTTCCTCCACCTGGTGAAAAAAATAGACTTACAGGTCCAGGAAGCGCAGAGAACCCCAAACAAAAGGAATCCAAAGAGGACCACACCAAGACACATCATAATTAAAATGCCAAGAGCAAAAGACAAAGAGAAAATCCTAAAAGCAGCAAGAGAAAGAAACTCAGTTACCTACAAGGGAATACCCATACGACTGTCAGCTGATTTCTCAACAGAAACTTTGCAGGCCAGAAGGGAGTGGCAAGAAATATTCAAAGTGATGAATACCAAGAACCTACAACCAAGATTACTTTATCCCGCAAAGCTATCATTCAGAACGGAAGGTCAGATAAAGAGCTTCACAGATAAGGAAAAGCTAAAGGAGTTCATCACCACCAAACCAGTATTATATGAAATGCTGAAAGGTATCCTTTAAGAAGAGGAAGAAGAAAAAGGTAAAGATACAAATTATGAACAACAAACATGCATCTATCAACAAGTGAATCTAAGAACCAAGTGAACAAATAATCTGGTGATCATAATAGAATCAGGGACATAGAAAGGGAATGGACTGACTATTCTTGGGGGGGGAAGGGGTGTGGGAGATGCGGGAAGAGACTGGACAAAAATCATGCACCTATGGATGAGGACAGTGGGTGGGGAGTGAGGGCGGATGGTGGGGCGGGAACTGGGAGGAGGGGAGTTATGGGGGGGAAAAAGAGGAACAAATGTAATAATCTGAACAATAAATATTTAATTAAAAAAGAAAAACATTTTCTTTTTTTTAAAGCGATGAAATTCTCATATGAGCGATGTCCTCCCAATATCAGAAGGAAAGCAGCATTCTCATCATCAAGAAGTTGAGACTGAGAGCATGCTATATAAACAGACCTTATCAAAAGTACTTCTTCTTTCATAGCCTTTCCCTACAGTTTAGTCACGTTCCACAATTGTCTCTCTCTGTTTAACCTAATATAACAGCAAGTAAATTTCATAATTTCTTTGGGTCTTCATTCCTTATGAAGGTTCCTGTGTCACATAAAATTTGCATTAAATAGCCGAAACCGGTTTGGCTCAGTGGATAGAGTGTCGGCCTGCGGACTGGGGGGTACCGGGTTGGATTCCGGTCAGGGGCATGTGCCTGGGTTGCGGGCATATCCCCGGTGGGAGATGTGCAGGAGGCAGCTGATCGGTGTTTCTCTCTCATCGATGTTTCTGACTCTCTATCTCTCTCCCTTCCTCTCTGTAAAAAATCAATAAAATATATTTTTTAAAAAATTTGCATTAAATAAATGTGTATGCTTTTCTCTTGTTGATCTGACCCAGATAAAAAGAACCCTAAGAGGGTAAAGGTAAAAGTGTGTCTCCCCTACACTAGATATCAGGGAAGCAATCAATTACTAGGACTGTGTCAAAAGGACTCGGGAGCCAAGTTACAGAGGCTCCCACTGGCCAAAGATGGGATAATTTGAGCTTCGATAAGGATAGTAACTTCAATGAATTGAAAGCCATCAATGAATTTAAATCCATGAATTGATAATGATGCGCTCCCCCCGCCCCAAATTATAAGAGAAAGTTTATTAGAAAGTTACAGGAGTAGTAGAAGTGAGACAACTGGGCTGCGTAGGCTCAGGAAACAAGTTACATATACAAAAGAAGGGCTCTTGGAGCTTAGGAGAGAGAAGGGCAAAGGTAATGACCCTGGAGGAACGAGAAGGGGAAAGGAAAGGTGCAGGTGTGCTCCTGAGAGGGGGAGCGTGCTGAGTATGATGTGTTGTTTGTTTGTTAAATATGCTTTTACTGATTTCAGAGAAGGGAGAGGGAGAGAGAAAGAAACATCGATGAGAGAGAAGCATTGATCGGCTGCCTCCTGCACGCCCCCTACTGGGGATCGAGTCCACAACCTGGGCATGTGCCCTTAACAGGAATTGAACCATGACCTCCTGGTTCACAGGTAGATGCTCAACCACTGAGCCACGCCAGCTGGACCCAATCATGATGTTTTAAAAAGAAAACGAACTGGTCACCTTCTGGGGATGACAGAGAACCAGTTCATTACTTTGAAAACTGGACAAAGGAAAGAAAGATTTATCCTGCATTTCCTATGTGACCTATACAACAAAATCATTCCAGCTAATATTTGAAAACAAAATTATAATGGGAATATCATTGTTACGCCATCTCCAATGAAATAACAGATCTAGACACCAAAAAACAGCTATTGGAATTTTGACAGGGGTTACACTCAATCTGTAGGTCACTTAGGAGAGTACTGCCATCTTAATATTAAGTGGAAGATGACACACTATGAGGGACACTATCAACTTTATTAGGGAAAATGCTTCTCTACAGTCGAGGCCAGTACATCTGCATGGAATCTCCCCTTAAACCCATCTACCAATAGAACTGACACAAAAGGTGGCAGTGGTAGACAGAACAGCAGCATAACCCAGTGTGACTTCTGTCCACTTTGACATGTAAAACAGTTATCTCCCCTCCTGATTTCAACAATTTTGGCAGTGTAGGGAACAGTATTATACAACAGTAAATAAAAATTTATAAGACCAAAGCAGTGGGAAGACAATTTTTTCCTTGTTCAATCTGCCCACTACCCAACAGTTGCCAAAATAAATGAGAGGGAGCTAGGCAGGTTTTCGTTTTGTGATTTATAACCAAACCACAGAACTGGGACAAGGGCCTTTCACTTCTTTCACATAACTGTTTAAAACATTAACTCAGTGGAAGATGCGAAAAGTTTCCAAAAATATTCCAGGAGGGTGAGGAAGTGGTAATCATAGCATATTCAACCTTTGCCTGTTTCCCCGGTACACAAAAATGATCTACTCCTATGGGCTTGGAAAACAGAGCCTCTACTTAGAACACATTGTGTCTTAATTTTTCCACAAACTTCTGCATTCATTTTCTCTTCCTGTTAAACCTTGGAAGGTTTATCAAACAAGGACAATCCTGACCTTTCAATATAGTAAATGTTCCTTCATGTTCCTGGCTTTTATGTGTTTTGGCAGTGCAGTTCTGCCACAAGTGTTGGCAGGGAACATGCAGTATTCCCATAGAAATAACATGGACCTAATAACATTGTTTCTGGCCATTGTCCTTCAGCTTAGTTCTAGTGGAAGATTGTGAATCTCAGAGCTTCTACTGGAGATAAATCATAAGGTCCAGGTCAAGGGGGCTCTCACGGTTCACCTTGGCCCAAAGAGAAAGCTGTCCCTTTGTTCCCTGAAGGGAGGAATCATGTCTAACTCGAATTTGTAATTACCCCTCACCCAGTTTTTGGCATCTCTTTTATACTCAGCCTACAGGCTTTGTTCAGTAGGTAGTGGGTAAATGTAGTGAGCAATCAGTCTCTAATCTAGAGGCCATCAAAATCATCTGTAAAACTTTCAAAAGACACAGGTCAGAAACTCTGCCCAAGATTTATTCAGCAGGTATAAGGGTCGTATCCAAGCATTTCCAGTTTAAAATATTCCATAAGCAATTCCGCTGAGAATCTCAGGTTTAAGGAACACTCCCTTCTCTACACTTCAGCTAACTCATTTCGCTTAAAAGGATAATACTGTGCGGCCATATTGGGAGAGAAGGGAAGGTTTTCCTCCCTGGCCTCTAAGAGATTTAAGTCCTAAATTAGACTCAGGCCCCTCATTTTCAATTTGACTGGCGAAAAATAAGTGCCACCTTTACAACAACAGTCCTTCACATTATCCCAGCCATGTCCCTGTGTATTAATCATGTCTTACATTTTTTTTCTGTATTTTATGAAGTTTTAAAATCTTGCTGGTGGAGAGAATGCCCTTTCCAGGGCTAATTCCTAAAGACAGTAATCAACTTACTTGGCAGCAGCCTCTTATAAGCAAAGCAATCAGCTCCTTTAACTCTCACAGACAAAGCCAATATTACCCCTACCTAAATCATCCCAAGGCGAGGTACCAGGCAACTAGAGACCATTCCTACTGCCCAAAGCCTGCCAACATTATTTAAACTAGCTAGTCCTTAAAAAGGTTTACCCTGCCCTGTCTTGCCTTTCTCATGGAACAAAGGCAAGACAGCTTTCTCCTAAGCTTTCCCCTCACTCCTGCTTCTGCCTTCTGGCGAAAATCTTCCTGTGGTGTGGCACGCCTCTTCTCTCCAGAAATAGAATACATTTTTCTTTCAATGGCTTTGGCCTCGCCCTGGATGGCTGGCCTCGCTCTGGCTGGTGTTGCTAGCTGGTTAGAGCATTGGCCTGGGAACCAAAGGATCTCAGGTTCGATTCTCAGTCAAGGGCTCATACCTAGATTGTGGGTTCGCTCCCCATCCACAATCAGGGCGCATGCAGGAGGCAACCAGTCGATGTGTCTCTCTCACATCGATGTCTCTCTCTCTCTCTCTCTCACCCACTTCCATTCTCTCTGAAAAACAATAGAAAAAATATCCTCTAGTGAGGATTAGTAATAGCGTTGTTGTCACCTAGTCACCTCTATAAATTAAAATCTCACCAGTACAAATGAGACACCCTACCCCACACATTCCTCTATGCTGCCTACCACTCTTGTGCTGTCTACTTTACTCATCCATTTGGAAATCATACTACAAACTAACTTAGGTTTCCGAAACCAAGTAACAACTCCTAAATTCCTTCATACAAAAAAAAAGCTCTTGGAAGTTCTATTAGCATCTGACACTCAGCACTCAGAATCAAAATGTAGTATGGTCCAACAATTGCTCTCCTAGGTGTATATACAAGAGAACTAAAAACACAACTCGCCCTGGCCGGTGTTGCTAAGTGATTAGAGTATTGGCCTGTGGACTGAAGGATCATGGGTTCGATTCTGGCCAAGGGCATGTACCTCAGCTGCAGGCTCGATCCCCAGCCCATCAGGGCACCTGCTGGAGGCAACCAGTTGATGTGTCTCTCTCACATCAATGTTTCTCTCTCTGTCTCTCCCCCTCCCACTCGCTCTAAAAATCAGTGGAAAAAATATCCTTGGGTAAGGATTAACAACAACAAAACACACACAACTTGTACATGCATGTTCACAGCAGCATTATTTATAAGAGCCAAAAAGCAGAAACAGCGCAAATGTCCATCAACTGGTAATAAACAAAATGTGGTATATCCATACAAGGGAATATTATCCAGCCATTAAGAGAAATGAATTGATTCGTGCTACATGAACAGGATGTTAAAAGCCAGACAGAAAAGGCCACACACTGTATGAATCCTTTTGTGTAAAATGTACAGAATAGGCAAATCCATAGAAATAGAAAGTACATTAGTCATTACTAGGGGATGAAGTTAAGGGGGACTGGGGAGTGACTGTTAATGGTACAAAGATTTCTATTTGGGGTTATAAAATGTTCTGGAATTAGACAGTGATGACGATTGCACAACCTTGTAAACGTCCTAAAAACCACTGAATCGTACACTTTAAAAGGGTTAATTTCATATGTGAATTATATATGTTTAATTTATCTTTATTGTTATATATACGTATTTTAAAAACCTCCACGTATTATTCTCTTCCCTCCAGACCTACTCTGCCTGTATTCCATTATTTCAGTGCTTGAGACCACATTCTACTCAGGTGCTTGGGCCAAAACCTAAATTGTAACAAATAACTAGGTCATGACAATTCAAACGTCTTAATATACTTCTCCATTCTCTCCACTCCACATGCTAACTCAGGCCACCCTCCTTTCTCACCTAGATTATAGCAGCCTCCTTCCTAACGGGCCTCCAGTCTTGCCGCTCCACTGCGACTAGAACGTCCTTTAAAAACTGCCCCCAGGCTGAAGTTCAAACCCTTAATGGGATTTATAAACTTCTTCAAATGTCGGCCCATGGCAAACCCCTCCAGCCAGGCTGGAGGCCGCATCACCTGAGCTCCAGCCGCACAGGCTGACGCTCCAGCTACCGCCCACTGAGCCCAGGCCTCCACCTGTTTGCCGCCACCTCCGGAAGGAAGCTCTCCCGCCCCGTCCGGCCCCATTTGGTGGGTCTCCAAATCCCCCTCCCTCCGTTTACTCGTCGGCTCCTCGGGCAGGTGCGGTCTGAGGGCCGCCACTGAATCGGCAAGCATTTCTTGTGTGAACAGTGGTGAACCCAAACTTCAACTCAAAACTGTGGCGTTGTCCTGAACTCACCCCGACTTCTCAACTTTTAATAGGCTTTGCCGGGCGCCACTGCACTAGCAGCTACAGACGCCGTCCAGCCTTGTGGCCACGGGGCCCTAGGACACCACGCGCCACGGTGCACCGCCGCGCCGGCCTAGCAACGCCTCACGCCCTCCGGAACCACTCTTCGTTGCGCGCCCCGGCCGCAGAGGAGGACGGGAAGCAAAACTCCCGGACCGCTCTGCGCCTGCGCAGACGCAATTGTCCGCGGGGAGCCGGCGGCGCATGCGCAGGCTCGAGGCTCTCCGTTGAGAGGGTGCCGTGGCGGCGCCGGAGGTAGGAGGGGCCGGGCTTTGGGGCTAAGAGTCTGTAACGGCAAACAGGTCCAACCATCTCGGGCCTTTTTCGCTCGCCGCAGGCAGAGGACCCTTTCTCGCCCGCTTCCAGCCGCGGGTAGACGCAGGAGCCGCGCTTGGATGGAGGAGGCCGGGGCTGTCTGAAGGGAGGAGAGGTGGGGGCATCCGGATACACACGGAGTCACTGCCCGGGGGTCCGTTAGGCGATCGTAGTTCACCGTCAGGGTCCTCGGCAGCATCTCTTCAGGTTGCGTCCCCTGCCCGTTTCCCTGGTGTTGCGGGTTGAGGGAGCGGGAGGGTCCGCCCCTCACCTGCCTATTCATTCTGGCGCCGCGGTAGGTACAGCACGGAGTAGGCACAAGTCGCCGGCTCTCTGGAAACCCGCGGTCTCCTAGGAGCCGCTACTTCCTTAAGCAAACGCCGATCGAGGACGTATCGGAGAGAGACTGTCTTAACGACAGAGATGTGGAGACAGGGCTGTGTGGAGGGTGGAGTTTGCTCACCACATCCAATAGGATACGGTTCAGTTTGCTTAGCCTGACGTTCCAAGCACTGGGACCCTGACCTCAGCTTCTCCCTGGAGCCTTCTCTCCTATCCCCACCATCTCTTGGCTCTGAGGATAGCAACCTCTTTGCAGTTAAACTAACAATTGTCGATCGCTTTTTCCAAGTCAGGTGCCTGTCAGCCAAGGAGAATATGAAGTAAAATAGATGAATCTGTGCCCTCCTCAAGTTTTGAGCTTAGTAAGGGACAGATAATAAGTAAGTGAATAAAAATATAAGAGCTGATGCCCTGGAACCATACTGCCTGGGTTTGGTCCCAGCTCTGCCACTTCAGAAGCTGTGGGAACCTGAGCCAACTCCTCATTCATGTGCTTGATTCCTTGCGGTAAAGAAGGGCTGACAATGGATTCCAAGGAACAGGATTGTTGTAAGGATTCAATGAATTAGACTTGTAAAGCAATTGGACTGGTGCTTGACATGCAGCAAGCATTCATTCAGTATCTATTACATATGATTACAACTTGTGATAAATGCTATTGTGAAAACTGTGTGATGAAAGAAAATAATAGAGGTGGAGAGGTTGTACTTAAAGGATGAGGGGAAGCTTCTCTAAGGAGTTACATGGAAGATGTGAATGTGTCAGCCATGCTAAGTAGATTTGAGGTCCGTGTGTCTGCCCAGCTCTGGAAAACTACATGATTAATCGTATTAACGGAACAGCGGAGATTGCATTATTGGATTTGAAATGAACTTTCTGCCATTGAGTTGATTTTGATTTTTGAAACCCACTGAACAGTGCTGATGTAAATAATCATGCCCATAAGGCCTAACCTTTGCATTGGGCAGCATTCTAGCAACCTGAGTTTGGAGAGCTCTTACTGGGGTGAGAGGATGGGGAAAGGGGCCTTTTTTTACTTGGAAAATTGGTTGTATCAATAAAGGATGAGTCTCCTGTGTTCCTATCTTTGTTCCTGTCTCCTGAGTGTTCAAGGGCATATCATTCCCATTCTCTCTCTCTCTCTCTCTCTCTCTCTCTCTCTCTGTCATTACATTGCCTGCTGATAGAGTCTCTGATAGTTTTTCTGGATTTGGGAATCATCATGTTTTTGTGGTGACTGCCCTTCATGGAATTCATCCCCCAGATTTCAGCAAAAACAATACTCTTTCAAGATGCCCAAGGTTTTCTGCCTGTGAAAGAACATGCTTTGATAGATTTCTAGACATCCCCCCCTCCCACCCTCACACCCCTTGGGTTGTATTGTGATGTCTTATAGGATGATGGCTCTGTGTTAATCAGGCTGTACCTGAGTATTGACAGGGGTATTGATACTCCTATACTCCACATGCTCCTGGAAGAAATGGCATAAAATGACAATATCTGTCTAATTATACTTATATGCTTTTGTTTTTCCACAGATGTGAAATTAAATAAACCAAATGTTCTTTATCACCATGGAGATACTGAAGAATCACCTGAGCAACAAGTTCATATGTATTCTATCTCAGAGGCATCTATTGGGCAATAAAACCTCTCAAATGTGAACTCTAACAGAGGGAAGCTTTAAAGATGCTGTTTAACACAGGCGCAATTTGAAGAAAGACATTTTAAATCATTATGGAGGGAAAAACAGTACTTTTTATTCAATTTTGCAAACTCTCCAGGTATCTCAGTGAGAATTAAAGAGGAACCCTAATGAAGCTGGGATTCCGAATGAGGCCCAGCTAGGCGCATTCTTGGACCCCCAGATTGACCCTCACTCCTCTGAAAACAAGCTTGGAAGCCTTAACACTGGTCAGATGATGGATGAGTCAGATGATGACTTTAAGGAACTCTGTGCCAGTTTTTTACAAAGGGTGAAAAAGAATGGCACCAAGGAAGTGTCAGGGGAAAGGAAGACAAAAAAGTCCTCAAACATCACTCAGCTAACAAGCAAACCAACTGCTACCAAGAGCAAAACCCTTCAAGGCCCCAGGGAGAGGAAAACTCGATCTGGTAGCCAAGCCACAAGGACAAAAAAGCAAGGGGTAGCCAAGTGGCAGGAGAGTGAACCAGGCCCCTCTGAAAATGGAGAGGGAAGTGTGCTTGCCTCTGCTGTGCTCTGGAAGAGTGCATGGAGCACCCAGACAGGTAACCCCGCCGGAAACATTGCCAGAACTTCCGCAGAGAAAACCAGAGCTGATTTGTACTATTTTAAACCAAGAGCTGGAAAATTTTCTGTAAAGGGCCATGTAGTAAATTTTTTTGGCTTTGCAAGCCATATGGTCTCTGTCACTACTCCTCAACTCCCTAGACCCGTGGTCGGCAAACTGCGGCTCGCGAGCCACATGCGGCTCTTTGGCCCCTTGAGTGTGGCTCTTCCTAAGCCTTAGGAGTACCCTAATTAAGTTAATAACAATGTACCTACCTATATAGTTTAAGTTTAAAAAAATTGGCTCTCAAAAGAAATTTCAATCATTGTACTGTTGATATTTGGCTGTGTTGACTAATGAGTTTGCCAACCACTGTCCTAGACAATTACTTAGTAAGTAAATGAGCTGTGTTCCAACAAAACTTCATTTACTAAAACAGACAGCAGCCTGAGGACCATCGTTTGCCGACTCCTGTTTTAAATGATAGTCATAAAAAAATATAAGCCCTGTGTGAGTTTTCCACATGATTATGGTTGGGCCCTCTTCTCTTTCATTTCCTATTAAGGTTTACATTATATAGTTGACATGAGTTACATGAACATGAAAATAATGCTGCTTCTCCCATTTTCTTGAATTCGTTCCACAGTGGGTACCATATGTTTCTGGAGAATCTTCAGTCCTTCCTTTCTCCTCCAAACAACATTTTTCCCTTTTTTGGGTAGGAGGGGCAGTTTGTAGCTTTCTTACTCTCCTGCCCTTGATGTACTAAACCATATGCTCAGCATACATTCTTCATGCAAAGCTGAAAACCAGCCTTGCATAGATAATACAGCATTAGGACTTTGGGCACCTGCATTGTGTTTCTACATTTTTCTCACCTTCACTTCCTGATTTCAGTGGTATTTTTACCCAGTATAGTCAGCATGGCCTCTCAGTGGAGTGGTGGTAAGGACTTGGCTCACAGAGACTGTTGTAAGGCTTCAGTAATGTTGCTAAAATGTTGTTTGTCCCTCATGCTCCCTCTGAGAGTCTGGTGAAGGTATGCATGATTCCCCCAGAAAAATGCACCCCACACATACCTGCAAAATTGATGTATAACTTCAGGGACTTCACAGATCCCCACTGGAGGCCTCTGTGGACACCAACTTTTTTTTTTTTTTTTTTTTTTTTTTTTCCCGATGCAAAAGCAAAGAGTCTTTATTTGAGCTAGCTTGAGCTCCCTGTCCACCACACTCGACGCAGCGGCAGGAGGAAGAGAGAGAGAGTGAGCTCTGGGACACCAACTTTTAAAGGAGAACTTCTGACCTAGAAAGATATAAATGTTTCTCATTAATATTTCTTTAATAACAGTTTAATAGATAACCATATTCTATAAAATTTTTTCCTTTAAAGTATACAGTTCAGTGGTTTTAGTATGTTCAGAGTTGTGCAACCATCACCACTACCTAATTTTTTTTTTTTTTTTTTTTTTTTTTACATGGCACCAGCCACTACCTAATTTTAGAGCATATTCATCACCCCAAAATAGACCCTGTGCTCATTAGCAGTCACTCTTCATTCCCTTTCCTGCCATAGACCTTTATGACAGGTACATTGGTATTACCATAAACAGTGAGGTTACCAACACTCAGTCCTATTCACACTTGAGAGTTAAACCTAAACTAGTTGCTAAAAGACCCCTTTGAAACTTGGGTCTGACCTGTATGGAGGAAGAGTCTTTTGTTTCTCCATCTAGAACAGACACATGTGAATATTTTCCTCTGCAGATGCTGCTCCTAATGGTGACTCCCAGCCTCCTCCCTGTCTGACTGCTACGGTGCCAAGTCCCTCCAAACCACGGGCGGCTGAGATGGTCCTACAGCGAATGCAGCAGTTCAAGAGAGCAGATCCCGCACGTTTGAAACATGCTTCAGAAGGGTGCTCCCTCCAGCCTGCACTTGAGGAGAACGTTCCAAAGGACCCTCGAGAGGCGATAATGGTGGGGAACGGTATGACAGGAGTTTTCTGTCTTCCCAACAGGCGTAAGTTCTAACTCTGGAAGAAAGGGAGTAGGAAGAAACCAACCTTCATTGTGTTTCTGCTGAGGGTGGGCTCGCCTGGCTTTCTACCTTTGCCACTTCGTGTCGTCTAGTCAGAGAACAAAGGGTCTCGGGTCATTTCTCACTCAGTTTCTTTGACAAGGTACCTCTTCCTCTTGTTTTAATTTTTAATTTTTTTCATACTGAAAATATATTACAGCAAACTCTTTATATCCTCAGCTTAAATTTAACCATTATTAACATTTTGCCATATATTTTTTATGCCTCTATAAATATATGTGCTTCTTCTGTACTATATGAAAGTAAGTTAAATACATCATGACACTTTACCCCTAGGTTCTCCTTTATAATCACAACTAGAGGCTCAGTGCACGAAATTCATGCATGGGTAGGGTTCCTAGGCCTGGCCGGCGATCAGGGCGGATCGGGGCCTTCCAGTTGCTGGCCGGGGCCTTCCTTCGTTCTGCACCGCTCCCTGGTGGTCAGCGCATGTCATAGCGAGTGATCGAACTCCCGGTCTAACTTCCAAGGGGACATGTTGCATATTAGCCTTTTATATATATAGATACCATAGTCACACCTAATTTCCTAATATTGCCTGGTATCCAATTCCCCAGTTGTCCCAAGGATAGTTTTTGTAGCTGGTTTCCAATGATTTGTTAGAACTATAAGTTCACACACTGCATATGGCTATAGCCAGTAGTCTGTGAAGGTCTGAACTCTAGAACAGTCCCTTTGTCTTGGTTTTGTTGTTGTTGTTGTTTAATCCTCACCCAAGGATATTTTTTCCATTGATTTTCAGAGAGTGGAAGGGAGGGGGAGAGACAGAGACAGAAACATCAATGTGAGAGGGGCACTCCCTATTGGTTGCCTCCTGCACATGCCCCACTGGGGCCAGGATCAAGCCTGCAACTGAGGTATATGCCCTTGACCAGAATAGAACCTACGGGCCAAAGGTCTAACCACTGAGAAAACCAGCTAGAGCTGGGTTTTTTAAATGATACTTTTTGAAGAGTCCAGGATAGTTGTCTTTTTAAATTTACCACTTTCTGGATTTGCTTGATTGTTTCTACATGATGTCATTTAACACATTCATGCAACCCCTCTGTTGCATTGCACCGAGTAAACTAGAGGTCTCATGGGCTCCAGGTTAAACAGTTTGGCAACAGCACTTTGCAGGTGTTGTACCCTGCATATTATACCAACCAAGAAGCACATAATATCCGGTGATTCCATTCTTTATCCCCTAAACAATATGAATCCTCATCTCTGATGAAAATATACAAAAGGAAAATAAATAGGAAGAAACTGTACTGACAGACCTATGAGCTAAGGAGCATATAGTCTCTTGGTATTGCACTTGCAGATTTTACCTTAGAAACACTGATGATTCTCTGGCTACCCCAATGGTCCACACAGGTAGCAGGGTCACATCTGCCATGGCATCAGTCCTTGAACACCCAAGGGGTGCAGAGGAGTTGCTCAGCCAGTGTGTGAACCCAGCACCTCCCCTATGTGACTCAGTTGCTTCCATATATCTTCATATAATACCCAATAATGCTCAGGAGAGAGAAGCCACTGCTTTGCTAAAAAATATATATATACACACATATATATACATACACATGTACATGTACATATACATGGCACCAAAAGAAAGCATGATGCTTTTCTGGCTTTGGTGGGAAGAGTGATAGGCCATTAGTGGTATTCCAGAATTGGGGATTTATGAAGTTTTCAGGGCCTGTCCCTCATGAACACCGAGGGTTTGCTTCAGCAATGTCAGATGTGATAGAGGGCTGCAGCGGTGGACACGGCGACCTTGGGAACAATCTCTAGGCATTTCACTCTGACCTGGTTCTCCCTGAATGGGCAACCAAAGTCATAGTAGTAGGAAAGGTTGAACTTTGAAGAGAAAACTTAGATTTGTTGGAATAGAAGCCCTGTAAACCTGGCATGTCCAAAGCAGCTGACTTTAGCAGAAATGAGAAAAATGAAAGGAAAGTTCTTTAGAACCTGATACTCAGAGTGGTCCTGGACGACCAGTATCGGCCTCGCCTGGGGGTTGTTAGAAATGCAGGACCTTGGGCTCCGCCTGGACCTTTGTAATGTGAACCTTCATTTTAGCAAAGTTCCCAGGTGAGTTTTACACACATTTGAGTTTGAGAAGTCTTATTCTAGGAGCCCCGTTCAGTGCCCCATTTGACTGGATGGTGCCTGGCATGAGGCAGAGTCGTGTGGAGTCTAGTTTCTCCACGTTACACCCAGTGTCAGTGCTGTGAGACCTGACAGATGTGCCGAGGTCTGAGGATGAGCTCATCCTCATGGATCCTTGTCCTCTCCACAGGGTCTGGGCCCTGGCCTCCTGCCACAGAAAGCGACACTGCAGTGGCCTTGGCCCTGCAGCAGGAGTTTGGGCAGGAAGGAGCCACCGCGTGCGACGACAGTCTGGAGGAGAAGGGGTTGTTCTTCTGCCAGATCTGTCAAAAGAACCTCTCTGCTATGAACGTGACCCGAAGGGAGCAGCACGTGAACCGGTAAGGGCGGCTCAGCTGTCACCTTTCCGAGGGCGGGACCAGAGCCAGGGGCCCCTATGGCCTAGTGGGAGTCAGATACCTTCCTGTGACAGTAGCACTTCAGTGTTCGTGTCAGCCTGCCCTCGCTTTTTATTTTTTAACAGCTTTGTTGAGATGTAATTCACGTATCATACAATTCACCCATTTAGAGTGAATAATTAATTCAATGGCTTTCATTTAGTAATGTTCACAGTTAGGTAACCATTCTAATCAATTTTAGAATATTTTCATCGCCCCAAAAAGAAAACTTGTACCTATTAGCACTTGCTCTCCATTGAACCCTCCCCGCCCCAGCCTCTGGAAACCACTAACCTGCTTTCTGTCTGTCAGTTTTCCTATTCTGGGCAGAGTGGAATCAAATACTATGTGGCCTTGTGTGTCTGGATTCACTCAGCATTGTGTTTGTAAGGGTCATCCATGTTGTAGCATGTGTCAGTGTTGTATTCTTTTTTTTTCATGGCTGAGTGATATTCTACTGCATGGGGAGACTACATCTTGTTCATCTGCTAATCCATTGATTGACATTTGGGTTGTTGCTACCGTTTAGACATTGCGGACAGAGCTGCTATGAACATGCATTTCATGTGTTTGCTTAAGTGTCTGTTTTCAGTTCTTTTGGGTGTATACTTAGGAGTGGAATTGCTGGAGCATATGGTGACTCTTAAGTTTATGTTTAATCTGTCCTTGCTTTCGTCGGTCACCGTTGCTAACAGATACCTAAACTCTGTGCCCGGAGGCTGACTGCAGGCTGTGTGGAGGGACCGGCTTTGGGGGAACAAGGTTTGGCCCACAGCGTGTTCATGTGGATGTGGGTCCATGTTTGCGTCAGTCCACATTACCAGGGAAGGTGGTTCTCCGGTGTGTATTGTCTCCCTTCAGGTGCTTGGATGAGGCTGAAAAGGCACTGAGACCTTGTGCACCTCAGGTCCCTGAATGCCCAATTTGTGGCAAGCCATTTCTCACCTCAAAGGGCAGAATCAGTCACTTGAAACAGTGTGCAGTGAAGATGGAGGTTGACACCCAGCTCCTGCTCCAGGCTGTGCGGCTGCAAACAGCTCAGCCTGAGGGGACCTGCAGCACACTAGCACAGACATCGAGGTGAGTCAAATGGAAAGGAAGAAAATCAAAGAAGTATTCTGCTTTGTTTTAAAAATAAAATAAAGCCTTATGTATTGTTGTGGGACAATAGATCCTGGAAATGAAACATAGGTGGAAATCACAGTTTCCACCCGAATTGAGTAGGGGACCAATTCTGCATCCCAGGTGGCTTTGAAATGGTCTGTGCGGGTGTGGGTGTGTCTGTGGACTGTTTTCCTTAAGGTCCTTCCTCCCGAGAGTTTTCTATTCCCAGGATCCTGCAGCCAGTGCCCTCTGGAGCAGCTAAGAATTCAGTCATTCACTTTACTACATCTATTTCATGTGTAGAACAGCCTCGCTTCCATCTCAGTAGACTGATTTTCATACTATTAATATAAGATTGCTCAGCATAGTTCAAAGAGTTAGTGAGACAGAACCACAGGCCTTTAGAAATATTTGCATGAATCAAATGCTTAAATGTTAAAATAGGAGGCCTGCTGATGACACAAGTCTTCAGTGTGCAAACCACAGGCACACAAGTGGCAGAGGGTCAGCTTTGCGCTGCATTACCCCTGTTGCTATGGATGCCAGAGTAGACCCGAACCTTACAGGGAGCACAGGCAGCATCGGCCCTGGACTGCTGTAGATTTAGGACTTCTTTCCTTGGACAGCTGTCAAGAGCAAAGGGAATCTAAGGGAGGTTTGTTTGTCCTGGCCACTGCCTTGCACACAGGTTTGGCCATGTGAGCTGGATCAATGCTGAGATGGGGAGGGCAGAGGCTGAGTCTTCACTGGTGAGCCTGTCTGCATTTTAGCATTCAGCACCAGCAGCATAGACGTAAGAGCCTTAGGTGCAGCCTACCCAGTGCCGGGCCCAGGTATGTTGGGGTGGTTCCTTTTTCTCTTGGAGGCTGTGATTATCGTGCCGGGTTCCCAGATTATTAGAACTGAATTAGGGCTCGCTTAGATCGTCTAAGACAGTGGTTCTCAACCTTCTGGCCCTTTAAAACACGTCCTCATGTTGTGACCCCCAACCATAAAATTATTTTCGTTGCTACTTCATAACTGTAATGTTGCTACTGTTATGAATCGTAATGTAAATATCTGCTATACAGGATGGTCTTAGACGACCCCTGTGAAAGGGTCGTTCAACCGCCAAAGGGGTTGTGACCCACAGGTTGAGAACCGCTGTTCTAAGATGATACCTGGGATTCTGGAACCATCGCTGGCCCAGCAGAGAGCACAAGCTTTTGTGAAAGCCAGAGGTGCTTCCAGAATGCACTTCAGCTATAGGGAAGGTGATCTTGAGGTTGTCCTTAGTTTCTTTCTCACCTTTACCCTTCACCTCTTGCCCAGCCTGTTGGAGGCAGCGGGAAGTCTAGGTTCTCTTCAGCCAGAAAATCTTTCAGGAAATCTCTTCCGAACCAAACAAGTTACCACACATTGGCCCCGAGCCCAGTGACCAAGATGGCGGCCCAAGCTGAGAGGCCTTTTCTTCAGACCTTGGGCAGAAGCACTGCCCTGCAGCCCCTGCAGGAGAGAGGGGTCCTCTCATGGCCAATATATCCAGGACCACCTAAGGGGCATCTGAGGTATCAATGGGCAGAAGTTGGTGGGATCCAGGGTGCTGACTTGGAGCCATCAAGTGTTGACTCTGCCAGAAGGGTATGACCACGTCTAGGGGTGCAGTACCGCTGCCGGCGTTGTATATCCACCAAGAACCTGGCTGGGCAGGATCACACAGAAAGACCCAGACCCTCTGGAGTGCGGACTGTGCTGAACTTGTGGCGCAGGATCGTGTGAGCTTACGTGAGGCACAGGGTGATCACAGTGAGCTCCGGGGCACTTGATGCCCCTTTTCTCTTTCCCCCACAGAGAAGGTCCAGCCCTCTTTGCTCCAGTGGGGACCACCTCAGAACAGGAAGTGCTCCCAGCCTCTGGCCATCACTAACCTTTCTGCCTTTTAAGCTTCAGCAATCACGTTGGAGGTCTGAAGCGGAAGGGAGCCCCCAACAAGAAGGAACCACAGAAGAGGCAGAAGGTCAGTGAGCCTGAGGTGCTGTCTGAGGACCTGCTGGTGGCCATGGCTCTATCGCGGTCCGAGATGGAGCAGAAGGTTGCACCTGCAATGCTCCCGCTGGGAACTGCTTTTCCTGAGAGGACAAAACTGTCAGCAGGTATGTGTGCTCACGAGTGGTGGCTCCAGGGGGAGCCTTGCTGTACTGCCTCTGGCTGAAGTTCGCCACTGGGCTCAGGCTGCGTGGATGACTGTTATTGACTGTCACTTGTTTCTCTCTAGAGAAGAAGAGTCGAAAGAAGAAAGTACCCCTTACCCCACCGCAGTTGTTAGTCCAGGACTCAGAGACCACAGGAAGACAGATTGAGGATCGAGTGGCCCAGCTCTTTGCAGAGGAAGAAGTAGAATTGTCCAGCACGCCACCACTTCCTGCGAGCAGACTTTTAAAGGAAGAGCTGGAAAAGGCCAGCAGGAGTCTACAAGCACCTGAAGGGAAGCAGAACTTTCTGTGGGAGGGCAGCGCCCTGACCAGAGCCTGGGATCTGGAGTCCTTCTATACGGCAAGCCTGGTGCCTCCCATGGTGCCCCAGCCGTCCACCAAGGTGCGCCCTCCCCTCTGAATACATGCAGGGATGGGGGGGGGGGGGGGCTCTGAGGAGTTGGGAGCTCCAGGATTAGGACACTGGGAATCAACAGCTAGGGAACAGAAAGTTCTAGGAGGGGCGGGGTGGGAGGAAGCCTAGAGGTGTCAGCCATAGCGTTGTTTCTCTTTGTAGCCACTAGATGGCTTTCTTAGTAAGAATGGGGAGGATCACTGGTTCCCAAATGTATTATGTTCCCAGAGAGTTTATTTAAAATGCAGAGTCCCAGGCTCTGCCCCCAGGGAGCTGACAGAATCTACCTGTGATGGGGCCCAGGAACCAGACAAGCCTGATGCAGGTGGTCCCAGAGTCTGTACTCACTCGCTTGAGTCCATTTAGGTGACATTAGGAAGATGGAGGCCCCCAGGGATCTTTCTGCAGATGTGATACCACAGGCATGGCCTTCGCTGTGACAGAAAGGCCTGCTGACAGATGGTGATGAAAAAAAGCTTTCCAGGGTTGTGCTGGGCTATGGCTGGCACCCTCACGTCTGGGTGTCAGCTGTTACGGCAGTCATGTGGTCACTCTGGCTTCCAATTTCTTTCACGGTCTCACATAGGAGCCCACGCTGCCACCAGTGTTGTCTGAACAGCCACAGCTGGGCATGTGCATGCCACCTGCCCTCCATAGTGCCAGTCCCAGGAATCTGTCACCCTCCGCCAGCCAAAGGGAGTACCAGGCCCTGCAGGACCTCATGGACTTGGCAAGAGAGGGGCTGAGCGCCAGCCCATTGCCCTGCAGCGGGGGTTCTGCTGACTCAAGGGGAACCACAGGTGAGACACAGGATGGGACACCTGGGCCAGCCCCACCCTGTGGGCCCTCGCCTCCCTGTGACCAAGACCATGAAGGCAGCTCATTTTTGAGGTTCCCTGGCTCATCCCCATATGATGGGGAGAAAGTGCAGTCTGTGGGTGTTTTCATTTTGTTCTCAAAGGCGAATGTGAGACAGGTAAGTCTATTGCCATTTCCTTAAATTTAAACAAGGACAGAGCTGTTTATCCAGAGCGAGTGACTGGTGGGCTAATTCTGTTTGTTTTACTGCTTGTGCCCCTCTGTGTTGGAAGGGGGTAGTGGTAAGAGTGGTTTGTGGGCATCACTTTCATTGAAGAAGTCTGACTGAAGAATTTCCCAGGCGCCTTTGGGGTCAGCTCAGCCCACAGTTGATGTTCTTTCCCTGGAGGCTGACGTTGCCAGGAGGTGATGTTCTTTCAACCTGTGACTCCTTCTCTCAGGGTTGGATCTATTGCCCGGTGGCCTTCCACTGACTGGGTTTGTCCTGCCACCTGAGGAGCAGCGCCTGGAAATGGGCAGCCAGGCTTCGGTAAGGAACTTTCTGTGGGCCTGGCCCTGTCCCAGCTTCACGCCTTTGTACGAGTCCCCTGGTACCCTTGACGGTATTTGAGCTGAGCCAGGCAGGAGCCCACAGGAGCCGCCTGTCCCCCCGTCGGGGCTCCACCATGAGGCTTTGTCCCCTTTGTCACTGAACTTATGGGGGCAGCTCAGTTGCCAAGCCTGGGGCCTGCTTGACTGGGAGCCCAGAGGGACTACCATTGCTCTGTGAGATCCCCTCACTCAACCAACTGCTCTGTACATTTGTTTCTCAACGTTTCATTCATTCATTCATTCGTTCAGGACTCACTGTGCCCCTCCAACATGCTGGTCCTGGGCTGGCCTCCCTCTAAGAGTTCATGCTCTTAGGTGATGAATTGGTGAGAAGTTAGTTTTCCTTAGAGTGGCTGCCACCTGATTAGTATATCAGTATCACACTAAGTTCTGGTGACCGTGGCACATAGAGGAGGGACTTGGAGCCCCTCTCAGCTGGGTCCCTGAACCACGTGGACAAGGGGGCCTGTCTGTTACACCGGGCTGGTAAGTTTCTTTACAGGGCCGCACAGCAGAGCTTGTGAAACACTAGGCCTAGCGCACACAGCCCCCAGCAGCCCCCACTGCTGCAGCTTCACCTTTATTAGCATAGCCACGCCTCTCCACTTGCTGGTCCCTCCCATTTTAGGCCAGGCAGCTCAGTGTGACAGAGAATTTGAGAAATTAGTGTTTTGTTCTGTGTCACTTGAGTGACTTAAAGCTGGAACCTAATGTAGGAGCCCTATTGAGAGGAGTGCAAGGGTCCGCCTGCCCACGCTACACCATCCCAGTTGGGGAACTTGCACAGTTAGAGAGGCAAGTGACAGATGGAAGTGACGGCTCTCCTCCTGTTTCAGCTCTCTGTCGGTTTGCTGGTTGCTGACTTCAGTGCCATGGTAAATAACCCACACCTGAGTGATGTCCAGTTTCAGATGGACAACGGGGAAGTGCTGTACGCCCACAAGTTCGTGCTTTATGCCCGATGCCCACTTCTCATTCAGTATGTAAGTGCGTGGGGAACAGGCTGCGCCTCCATGCAGCTCCTGCCGTCCCCCTTGAGCCTCTGTCTTTCTCCGTTGACCTCCCACTCCCCGTTTCCCTCTCCCTCTCCTTGCCTCTCTGCCCCTCTTTTCCTCATCACTCTTTGCTCAGTCTCTCTGTCTTCCTATCCTCCTGAGCTACCTCATTTCTGCTCTCACCCCTCTCCCTCCCTGCTCTCCCCACTCGGCCCTCTTCGTTGCCATAAGGTTACACTTCCACGGAGAAGACTTGTTTGAGGTTAGGAAGTGGTCTGAGGAAATGACCTCAGGATTGGGAAACAGATTTCTTGTCCCATTCAATAAAAATCCTTTCCTCCTCCCCCGGAATTGTTTTCCCCCTCTATTTGCATAATTATGAAGACTTATAATTGACCTCTATAAAGTTGAGCTGCGGACAGACAGTTCTGTGTTGACTTATGTTAGACTGGAATATTGTGTTGTTGGAACCCAAGAGACTGCTGTTGGTCTCAGAAAATTCTATGCCTTTGATATGTCTGTCAAGAGGGAACCAACTGGATTCTTGAGCGCCTATCCCTGATTTGATTTTGAAACAGAGAAGTTTTACAGCTTAAACTGCAGGACTTCTGGTCAACAAAATGGAGTGACACTGGCTAATGCTCATCCCCGGACTAAGGCTGTAAGAGTAGAGACTCACAGGACCCACCCAGGACCATCTGCTTCGTCCCAAGTCATGACCTTCCACTCCGTAAACCTTTATGCTTTATTTCACCCTCAGGTACACAGTGAAGGATTCTTCGCTGTGGAAGATGGCGACCTAAGAACCCAGCGTGTCCTGCTGAGTGATGTGAGCACTGAGGCTGCCCGTGCGTTCCTGCGTTACCTCTACACGGCAGACACCGGCCTGCTCCCCCAGCTGACCCCTGACCTCAGTTCTCTGGCCTGCAGGTCCGCATTGTTCTTTCCATTTACTTCATGGCGTTTGGCATTAACTGACAAGGATTATCAGGTTGATGGCTCCTGGGAGGATCCGGGCTGAGTCCTTTCTATCACTTTTAGTCCCAAGTTTATGCCCAGTGGTGACTTTGAACAGGTGTGTTGACAGGAAGTCTGGAGAGAAATGGACCCTGGCAGCAGAGCCGAGGCTGCTTGAAGAGTCCTCTGCCTAGTCATGTGGCTTTCAGCCACTGAGGCGTGATGAGAGGGTGGTCCTCGGCCTCAGTTCTTCCCAAACACTGCTGCTCCCTGATTGTCCACCACTAAGATCAATCAACAGCAGTCCTTTCCCAAGTCCCAGAAAATAGAAAATGGACAGAGGTTTATTCCAGCTCCCATGAATTTGCACCTGCCCAGCTTGTCCACACCAGCATCTCAGGAGGTGGCAAGTCGTTCAGCATAAAAGGTGTTCTACCTGCTGACAAGGTGTGAGGGCCTCTGGGATAAAACGTGTTCATCCAAGGCCATGTCATCCTTCTGATGCATTCTTAGGAAAGCAGTGGCTCAGCCTCCAGGGTTTTAAATGTACTGATGAGACCACAGAACCTTCAAGCAGGTGGGAGGCTGGCGCACTCATTGGCCTGGGCTGACCCGTGACAGGTTAGTCTGCTTTCAGTTTGCATCAGTCACGGTGCTTTGGGTGTCTTTCAAGGCAGCATGTGCTCCCCAGGTTTGCAGCAGCACCAGCTGCTATTCAGCTCAGCCTGATGTGCCCCTTTACATTTGCACAATGGAGTTAGTGAGCCCTGCCTGAAAGGCTCATGAGTCTCTGTTTCGAGAACTGAGTGTGTTAGGGTGTTGGGGTGTTACAGTTCTTGGGGTGTTGCACATGCACCCTAGTCACAGGAGAGCAGGGAGAAGGCCAGGACTGAGTCGTGATTGTCCTCCCTGTGAGGACTTCCTCTCCAATCCTTGCCTGTGCCAGGAGCACCAGTCTCGGTAGGACGGTGACGATGCATGGCGTTTCCTCTTGCAGGTTTGGTGTGAGTGAGCTTGTTCACCTGTGCAAACAAGCATCTGTCGTGATGGATTCAGAGGGCAGACAGGAGGAGAAGGAAGATGAGGATTGTGAAAGCAGAGCAGAGAATTTCCAAGAACTCTTGAGGTCAATGTGGGCAGGTGAAGAGGAGGAAGCAGAAGCCTTGTTGAAATCCGAGGGCCTTGAAGAAGATAGAGAAAAGGTCAATGAAGCAGAAATGGAAGAAATTTATGAATTTGCTGCTACTCAGAGAAAGCTGCTCCAAGGGGAAAGAGCTCCAGAGATCAAAGAAGCAACTAACCAGTTTGGGGAGGACAGTCCAGGTTCTAGGCGAATCCTAGCAAGCGTCCAGGTTAAAGAACAGTCAGAAAATACAGAACAGATGGAACCGTCTGGGCAGGGAAGAGATGAGTGCATCGCCAAAAGAAAAAATGAGAGACAGTCCATGTTCCTGCCACTCGAGGGCCGGTGTTCAGATGGAGAGGAGGAAGCAGAGGCCCCAAAGGCAGCCCTGGATCACACCAGCCCCTCTCGCCCCTCTCAGGGCCGCTGGGTAGAGGAAAGGGAAGGACGCTTTATGCACTCAGTTGATGATGATGATGAACAGCCCTTTTCATCAACTCCAGGAGGGTACCCTGAACCATCCCAAATAACAAGTGATCACAAGAGAGGCAATGGCACTCTCAAACAAAGGCGGGGACAGAGCTCTCATTGCTCTACTCGCCGGCAGGCACCTCCATCACAGCCATGCTTCTTCCCATCACAGCCCGCTCCGGGCAGGAGTCCAGGCCAACCACACCCTCACCCTCATCGAAAAAATGACATGTCCCCACCGACGCCCCAATCTCAGGGCAGAGCTTCCAGGGTGGCCTCCCAGGACACAGCATCGAAGCGGAAGAGGGGCCGGAGCCTCCTCACGCTGTTTACCCACCCAGGCTGCCAGAAAGGCGAAGAACGCGCCTCTGTATTGGAATGCAGGAACAAAGGGGCCCTGACCTCACCAGAAAAGTCTCCATCCATTGACCTAACTCAGGCAAAACCTGGCCAGCAGAGCTCCAGATCTCAGCACGCTCCCTCCAGCGTGAACAGAGAAGATGAGGTTATCCTTTTATTGGATTCAGATGAGGAGCTAGAGCTAGAACAAATCAAAAAGTCAGTTTTTAATGGTTCCCTGGAAGAAGGGAAAGTTTTAGAAGTTTGCCCCAAGTTCTCTGACCTGTTCCCCGTCATTGATGTTGATGCAGATCAGGAACCTGCCCAAAGCCCGCCAAAGAGAGAGGCCCCAGTGCAGCAGGAGGAGGGGCGGCCAGCAAGGGACCCGGGCTATGTGGGTGGCAGAGGGTCCCCCCAGCTGTTCTGCAACCGCGAGAGCAGCCCGGACGAGGACAGCACCACAGACACCTCGTGGCTGGTACCTGCCACCCCACTCGGCAGCAGAAGCCGCGAACACTCATCACAGACCCAAATCGTGGGTCTCGGGTCTAGGACTTCAGCATATGAAATGGCTCAGCTCCAGCCCAGGGCCCCATCAGAAAACCGGGGTGGACCCAAAGCCGCCAGTAAGATTTCAGCAGTTGTGCATCAGACGTCCTCATCCTGCCCGGTCTCTGCCAATCGCAGGAGCTCTTCCAGCCCCAGCCCGAGGCGCCACAAGCACTTTTCTGTGCTGGCTCCCTGTCCAGCCTCAGGAGGCCTCACTGATTTCAGTGGGCAGTTCCAGAAGCGCTCACTGCCCAGGCCGAGCCTGCCGAGCCAGGCCGCAGTGAGCGAAGTGGTGGAGGTGGAGGACAGTGAAGATGAGCAGGAGGTAGCCTCCCATCAGGCGAGCAGCAGCCCCCTGTTGGACAGCGGTCCCCCCATTCCAACGGACGACTGCTGTTGGCATGTCGAGCCCCTCTCACCAATTCCGATTGATAATTTGAACCTTGAGCGGACTGGCCCCCTGAGCACCAGTAGCCCAGGCAGCAGGGCCAGGGAAGCCCCAGACAGTGGTGACTGCCACTCCCCAGCACTCCTGAGTACCACTCCCATCCGAGGAAGCTGCACTGGCCAAAGGAAGTCTCAAGAGAAATCCCCTCAGGCCAGCTCCCCTGGGAGCAACAGGCTGAGCTTCTTGAATTCAGCTCTCTGGGACGATTGGGATGGAGGAGAACAGAAGTCGCCAGAGGCCCTTTCTCTGGCCCCGACACCGAGTGATGATCGAGCTCGGAAATCAGAAGGGTTAGAAAAGCCACGTGAGTAGTGGGGAGAGTTGTTCATGTTTTACATTTTTACACGGAGGGCCCTGGAGGAAATCAATACTGACAACATGGGGTGGCGATGCTGAAGGGCCTGCTGACCTGTGACAAGCCCCTTCCTTGCCTTCTAGAATCCTCTCCGTAGTTGAGGGAGAACAGGCTTGCTATCAAACACACACTTCTTAACCAGTAAGTCAGAGCTTTCTAACCTTGCTTGGACCCTACAGCTCACCTGGGCACTTGTTAAAAACCCCTTCCTATGGACCCCACTCCAGAATACCGAGCCAGCACCTCTGAGAGGCCCAAGTGTCGTGTAGGCCTTAAGACTGGGCAAGTGCAGTTCCTCACAAAATTAAACACAGAATTGCCATTGTGACCCAGAAGTTCCACTCGCACGTATATATCCAAACGAACTAAAATCCAGGACTCGAGCAGATCCTTGTACACAAATGTTCACAGCAGCTCTAGTCACAATAGCTAAAAGGTGGAGCCCTAGCCAGTTTGGCTCAGTGGATAGAGCATCGGCCTATGGACCAAAGGGTCCCAGTTCAATTCCAGTCAAGGGCACATACCTTGGTTGCAGGCTCCTCCCTGCCCGGGCCCTGGTCAGGGTTCGTGCAGGCGGCAGCCTCTTGATGTGTTTCTTTGACATCGATGTTTCTGTCTTTCCTTTTCTCTTCCACTCTCCCTAAAAATCAATGGAAAGATATCCTCAGGTGAGGATTAACAAAAATAAATAAATAAATAAATAAACAAACAAACAAATAAATAAATAAATAAAGGTGAAAACAACCCAAGTCCCTCAACCTATTGAATAGGTATATAAAATATGGCCTGTCAAATAATGGAATATTATTCAGCCATAAAAAGTAATGAAGCACTGACACATGCTACAACATGGATGAACCTTAAAAACATGTTAAATGAAAGAAGCCAGTCACAAAAGACCACATATTGTATGATTCCATTTCTTTTAAAAATATATTTTATTGATTTTTTACAGAGAGGAAGGGAGAGGGATAGAGAATTAGAAACATCGATGAGAGAGAAACATCGATCAGCTGCCTCCTGCGCACTCCCCACTGGGGATGTGCCCGCAACCAAGGTACATGCCCTTGACTGGAATAGAACCTAGGACCCTTGAGTCCGCAGGCCGACACTCTATCTGCTGAGCCAAACCAGTTAGGGCTGTATGATTCCATTTATATGAAATAACCAGAATAGTCAAATCCATAGAGAGAGAAAGTGGATTATTGGTTGCCAGGAGCAGAAGGGAGAATGGAGGTGTGTGTGTGTGGGGGGGGACTGCTTGTGGCTACAGAATTTCCTCTGGGGGGATTAAAGCATTTTGCAACTAGATAGAGGTGGTGGTTGCACAACACTGAATACACCAAATGCTACTGAATTACTTTAAAATGTTATGTGAATTTCATCTCAATTTAAAAACAACAGATGGGGCTGTGAGAGGTCTGTTATGGGCCTCGGTGGAGGATGCCACTTCCCAGATCATTTCAGTCATAGAGGAGAGTCAAAGCACCCAGCGTAGGCTGCTCGAGGTGCTGCTCCTTCCCCAGCCGGGAAGATCCAGGGAGAGCCAGGAAGGGCAGGGTGGCACTGAGCAATGACTAGTAACAGGGAAGCAGAGCTTATGGACAGAGCATCTGCCTTGAACCCGATGTTTCATTTCCTCTTTAAAAATCCTAGACCAATTGGGCATCGTTGACCAGCACTTTCAGCCTTGAGCGGGCATCTGAATTCCCTGGAGAGCTTCAAAAACAAGTGGCCAGGCCCCACCTCAGAGTTTCCGCTTCAGGAGGTCTGGGGTACGACCAAGAATTTGCATTTCTAACCAGTTCCCAGGTGATGCCATGAGAACAGCTGTAATACATTTTAGACTAAGGGCCTTAATCTGAATTTGAGGTGACAAACTCTCCAAAATTATATATTAAAATGTGCATTTTTTCAGGAGAAAGCCTGTTGAGTTTATTGGAGCCTCAGAAGGCTCCATGCTCATAAAAAGGATAGAATCAAAGTACATTTTTTCCTAATTGTCACATTTATCTTTTAAATACCCATTTCTTTTTTAAAATAACAGCTTTATAGAGACATTTTCACATACCATAAAATTCACCCTTTAAAATGTACCATTCAGTGGTTTTTAGTATGTTCACAATATTCTGCAACCATCACCACTAATCCCAGAACATTTTTTTAAAATATTTTTTTTATTGATTTCAGAGAGGAAGGGAAAGGAAGAGAAAGATAGAAACATCAATGATTAGAGAGAATCATTGATCGGCTGCCTCCTGCACGCCCCACATAGGGATCGAGCCATAACTGGTGCCCTGACCAGGAATCTAACCATGACCTTCTGGTTCATAAGTTGATGCTCAACCACTGAGCCATAGAACATTTTTATCACCCCAGAAATAAACCCTGTACTTATAGCAGACACTGCCATTGCCCTGTCACACCAGCCTGTGGCAACCACTCATATGCTTCTGTCCCATTCACTCAGCATCAGCATTGCACAAGGTCGCCATGGCCCTTATCATGTGCCGGGTGATGCTTTCTAACAGGAAGACATGATACCAAAGTCAGACTGTGAGGGGGTGGACATAACTGCTCTTACGTAGCAAATGGACTGGGCTTTCTTCAAGTACATCTTTCTCTTGGTTATATCAATAGGGTCAGAAAAGGTAAACCCAGGTCCCTCCTACTAAAACATGTTTTTTTTTTCTTTTTTTTTCTTTTTGGACTGTGCCTTATTTTATTTATTTATTTGTTTGTTTATTTTATGGAAGGTGCTAATCGGAGGAAGAACTTGCCCCCAAAAGTGCCCATAACGCCAATGCCACGGTATTCCATCATGGAGACCCCAGTACTAAAGAAGGAACTGGACAGGTTGGTCGTGTTCTTGAAAGCTTGCTCATTAGTGGCCCCTCCTTCCTGCGAGGGACCAGGCCTAGCGAGGTTGTGAGATGTAGGACCCATCACCAGATCCACCCTGGGCTCTGATGTGGCAGCCGCTATGTGTGTGGCAGGGGGTGCGGAGGCGGGGGGGCCTACCAGCTCTCCACATGCTGTTCCCCAATTACCCAGGCCCTAAGAAGCTAAGAAATGAGGCTCCTCCAGGTTACCCATCAGGTGACAGGTCTCCATATGTCGTGTGGGTGGAGATGGGTGGCCTTAACAGTCTAAGTAAGGAGACATGATTTTTTAAAATAACATCAAAACCATCCTGTTGTAGTGAATGGTGCTCTTCACATTGGGTCCAGGGAAGTCATCACCACCACCCTTGTTCAGCACATGGGAATGGCCCTTTTGGAATACTCTTCAGAGTAAGGTCAATTGGCACCCAGGATAGACACTAACCTCTGAATGCTCATAAGAGTCAGGCATTTAAGATTTCAGTTACACCATGAAATTAATTATTTGTTGAAAATTGTTTGCTCTTTGCTGAAGTTCAACTGTTTCTCCATTCAGGTTTGGGGTACGCCCTCTGCCCAAACGCCAGATGGTCCTAAAACTGAAGGAAATATTCCAGTACACTCACCAAACGCTGGAGTCAGACTCCGAGGACGAGAGCCAGTCCTCACAGGCACCCCTAGAGGCTCCTCGCAGCCAGACCCACGCCACCAAGACCTCCAAAGCTTCAAGGGCAGCTGGCCATGCCAGGCTGCAGGCCACGTCTGACCCTATTCCCCGAAGGCCCAAGGGACCAGCTAAGACCAAGGGTCCCCGGCATCGGAAGCAGCCTGGCGGAAGTATCCCCGGCATGTCACCAGCCAAAGAGGTGCCTCTAGGCCCCGATGGTGACGCGCAGCTCCCGGCCTCCCGGGAATCCACAGCCACCTCTGTGGACAGCAGCGACAGCTCATTCAGCTCACAGAGGTAAGCAGGTCAAAGGACAGGGCCAGTGGCTTCCTAGGTCCTTTGACCAGTGGGTCTGAGCATTGGCACAAGTGATGCCTAATGGCGGATGTCCAGAAGCCCCAGTGTCTTCTTGGTTTGAACGACAGAAAACCCAGGTGGGTTTCAAAGGCAGTCCCCTGAGCAGTCCTTTGAAGCTCCCACATCCTCAACCTGCAGGGTGCTCCCTGGAGTGGGGCCAGCCCAGCATGCCTTCTTGATGGGGGCCTGCTGCCATCGATGGAAGTTTCTGGTGGAGGACAAGATCCTGCTCAGGCCAGCAGCTAGAGTGCCAGGGACCCAGCACTGGGGGTCCATCCATGCCATGCACCAGCTCCACAGGGGACAGAGAAACACTTTTCTTCAAATAGGCTCCTGGCCTTGGGGGACTGACGGGAAGGGGTGCCGCAAAATAGTAATACCTGGTTCTTTTCAGTTCTTCCTGTGAGTTTGGAGCAGCCTTTGAGTCTGCAGGAGAAGAGGAGGAGGGTGAGGAGGGGGTCAGTGCTTCACAGGCGGCTGTCCAGGCAGTGGCCACGGAAGAGGCAGTGAGGCGCTACATCCGCTCCACGCCAGCACTCTACCGCAAGGTCCTGCTGTACCAGCCCTTCGAGCTGGCGGAGCTGCAGGCGGAGCTGAAGCAGCAGGGCATCCGCATGGCCACGAGGAAGCTGCTGGATTTCCTGGACGCCCACTGTATCACCTTCACCACCGCTACGGCCCGGAAGGAAAAGTTCGAGAGGAAGAGGCGGCAGCCCCCGGGCAAGAAAAAAAGAGGCAGAACGGACGGTCCTGTCCGCCGCTCCCCACCCATGCCCGTCAGCAGCCTGTGAAGGTCTGCGGCCCCTTCAGCCAGCCAGGCCTCCACAGACATTTCTGGGCCTTGGGACCATATCTGATCCCTCTGTGAAAATGATGACCAACGTGGATCAGCTGCCTTTCCACTCGTTTCCTGGGGTGGTATTCGAAGCGTGTCACCCATGGATTTAGGGCCCCTGGCCTCCTCCCTCTCTCAGTGCCCATTATTTATCTCCCTTTAACCCTATTGGGCCAGTGTGTGTTTCAGAAGGGCCTCTGCCGGCTGGCCAGGTTGAGGCCTGACTTGGCACATCTTTTGCTCTCTACACCCATCAGCTGCAGTATGTCCATTCCTGAGATGGATACCCAAGTCCAGTCTGCCCTGTCCATCTTCCTTCTCAGCACTGGTTCTGTAATCCCAGCCTCCACCAGCAGACCAGGTGTCCACAGGCCTCCCACCCTGCCATGCCCCAGGTACTCTGCTGGCCCAACCATTCTGCCCAGACACCTGTATTGTCACCAGCAGTCTCCAAACTGGCCAGTGCAGAAGGGCCCAGCACAGCTCTGAGGTCCCCAGAACAAGCACGTGCTTTGTGACCTGGTTCGGTTGGTGTGTGTTAAAGCTGCCTCCAACCTCAGGAGCAGTGAGGCACAGGTAAGGCCTGGAAAAGAAGAGTTTGGGTCTCTGTATCCTTGTGAACGTCTTGTCTGTTTTAAATACAGTGTAGTCCATTTTATATGATGTGCAATAAAAACAAAAATGCTTTATGAAAACCTAACTTCTCCACTTTAGAAAAATAAGGAGGGAAACTGCCATGAGCGTCACCCACAGCTCCCTGCTGTCCCCGAAGCATGTCTGCAGGCGGCCTTTGAGCCTGTTCTTTACCTCAGGGGGTAACCCAGGCCTTCTGGCCCCTCATTTTGCTTCAGTTCTGTCCATACAGCCACATTAAGGGCCATTACCAGGTGCTGAGCTCCAGCCTTGATGCTCAAAGGAGGCCCCAGCTCAGTAGCCTCACCTGGACTTTGTCACAGATACAGGTTAAGGCCGCAGACCCACGGAGTCAGAATCTACATCTTAATTGGATGAGTTTGTGAGGCCTGCCCTTGCCTGGTGCAGGGTCCTGGGAGGGAGGGGAACAAGTGGAGGAGACAGACGCGCCTGCCCTGTGCCCGGCATGAGTGTCAGTGCTCAGGTGGCCTGAAGGGACAGCTTCCTAGAGGGGGGTTTGTGAGCTGGGCCTCACATGCAGCATCAGGGAGGTGAAACGGGGTTCCTTGAACACATTGTGTCCTGGGTTGTGACCAGCTGGAGCGGACAGGCAGGCGATTAGAGGGACACCTGGGCTCAGGTCATACGGCTACTGGCAGAGGCTGCTTTGATCAGATTCAAGATGGAGTCTGGCCTGTTTTAGAAGGAACCACCTGTTTCTTACATGAAGAGCCGGACCTCTCCCCTGTATAGACTGTTGTAGAGAAGTGAGATGGAGTTAGGAAGGTAGGAGGCGACGAGATCCTTACTCAGCTTCACTGCTCCGTGATAGAGACCGTGGACCTGGAGGTGCAGCTTTGGGTGAGCGCCCCTGGGAGAGGGGCCAGGGAGCCCTCACTCCTGGGAAGGCATCCCAGACTCAGAGCGTTACCAACTCCAGGTTGATAAGGAGATGTCGGGGGAGAGATGAAAAGAGGTAAAACGCCCAAGGCCTTGTGACCCAATCCCCTGGTCAGCTGGGTTTGTGTGGCGTGCCCCCCGGAAGCCAGCAGGGGTCAGGAGCTTGAACCTTTGTGCAAAGCAGAAACGGGGTTAAAAACCAGCCTCTGTAATATAGAAACCTCCACAACCAGAGAACAATCGGCGGCATCCAGGGAAAGGACCTTGACCTCTCCATAGAAACCAGACCGACTCAGGCCCGGGAAATCGGGTGGGGGGGGGGGGGGGCGGGGAAGCAGTGGCGACAGCTGCCCTCTCCCAGCGCCTGCAGCAGGGCTGGAGGAGCCAGACCAGTGACGGGTCTTGTGGTGGACGGTGGTGCCGGGGTTCCCTTCAGAAGCTCTGCCCTGCCGTGAAGGAAGCATACTGAGCCTGCAGCCGAACGTTCGCTGCTATGAAACTGCGACACCCACACTTCACTGTGACGTGACCATCTCCTGGGCCTGTCCCACTTCCTGTGGCCCAGCCACGGCCAGGGCACCATCACGCAAGGCAATTAAAAGAGAACCACCAGGGTGGGAAGAGGTCAACCAGAGAACTTGTACATATATATACATGTGTGACCCATGGACACAGACAATAGGGTGGTGAAGGCTTAGGGCAGGGGCTGGGGGTGGAGGCAGGTTAGAAGTGGTCAATGGGGGAGGGGAGAAGGGTACATATATAATACTTTCAGGGTTGGGGGGAGGGGGTAAGAGATCAACCAAAGGACTTGTATGCATGCATATAAGCATAACCAATGGACACAAGACACTGGGTGGATAGGAGAGGCTGGGGGGAAGGTCAAGGGGGAAAAAAGAGAGACAAATGCACTATTTGTAATATTTTAAGCAATTAAAAAATTAAATTAGCAAGCAAAAAAAATAAAAAGAATCAACATAAAAAATAAGTAAAAGAACCACCAGCCCAGCCAGTGTGGCTTAATGGTTGAGCATCAACCCATGAACCAAGAAGTCCCCGGTTCGATTCCTACAGGCTCACTCTCCCATGGGGGGCATGCAGGAGGCAGCCTATCGATATCTCTTTCTCATAAATGTTTCTATCTATCCCTCTCCCTTCCTCTTTAAAATCAATAAAAACATTTTTAAAAAAGAGAGCCCGGCCAGTTTTCTCAGTGGTTAGAGCGTTGGCCTGCGAACTGAAGGGTCACGAGTTCCATTCCCTCCAGGTCAGGGGCATGTATCCAGGTTGCAGGTTTGCCCCCTGCCCCTGGCGGGGGTGGGTGCGGGAGTCACTGTGTGATGTGTCTCACATTGATGTTTCTCTTTCCCTCCCCTCCATTCTCTCTGAAAAAGCAATGGAACAGATATCCTTGGGTGAGAATTAACAAAAAATTTAAAAAGAGAACCACCACCCAGCTCTAGCAGGGCCGAGGCAAGAGGGCCCCAGGGACCTGCACAACCCCAGCAAGGCCCCGCCCTCATGGGCAGGAAGTCTCAAGCCTTCACTGAGTTGGGAAGGGCCCAGGCTACTGCCTGTCGGCTAACCACAGCTCTGGGTGGACAGAAAGCCCCAGAGTGAGAACAACCAGGGAGACTCTGTCCCACACATACAAGCACCTCACCAGTCAGGAGAAAGCACCCCCCGCCCCCCCCCCCCAGCTTCTCACAGAGGAGCCGGCAGGGGGAGCCCAGGGACCAGCCCTGTCTGGTGGAAGGAGGTGGAGAGGAAAGGTGTTGGCAGGGAAGTGCTGACTTCTGGACGTTCCCTGAGATCCCCGCGGAAGAGGCTGTCCCCTCTGGTGCTCAGGTCTCATCCACTCTGAGTTGTGAAAGGAGGAACAGAGGGTGCCTCTCGGCCTCTTTTAGGTGACAGATACCTCCAGGCCGCTGCGGTTTCCAACATCCTGTGGGCGGCCTGGTTTAGCCGCCTTCACTGCACCTCGAGGCTGAGTCTGCAGCCGCCAGTCTGCGCCCTGCCTGCCTGGAGCCTCAGCAGGCTTCCCCAGGGCAGCCCCGTATGTCCCTCAGCCCCTGGCAAGTTTCTGGGTGTTCAGAAAGCACTGATGGGAGGGAGGGGGCACAGAAGGGTGCCATCATAAGGAGCACTTGTAATCTGCTGCCTCTGGGTCCTCCCTTCCCTCCACCCCTCCCTTCTGTCACCCAGACACAGCTTTAGAGAAAGGCTAATACAAGCACACACCTCCTCCCACGTCCCCTTACGAACAGGCTGCTACATGCATCCAAACCCACTACTCCTCTGCTCTACAACCCTCACGGCCCCCCCTTGCTTGCTGAGGGAAACCGGGGCCTCTATCACGCGTCTCCCACCTGTCACCGGCTTCTCTCGGTGGCTTGCTCCCTGCCACTGGAGGACGCCCTGTGCCTTCCCTCCATTGTAACTTTTCTTGTGTTTTTCACTCTGGATCAGGTCCTTCCCCCTCAGGCCCACCTGTCAATCAGGACAGCCCACGTGCTGAGGTCCACTCCAGGCGTCTGAGTGAACTGCTGTATTCTGCTGTTTCAGGGTGGAGGTGACCTGCCTTGACTCACAGGAAGACCTTGTGGGGCACAGCTGAGTTGAGGTGCCTTTGGGTGCGAGAGAGAAGGAAAGCAAGGGGGTGAGAAAGGGTGTCAGGGCTACAGCGTATCATGCCGGCCTGGGAGTGAGAGGACAGGTCGAGCCCCAGAGAGGTCAGCTTCCCTCTGTGTGGCGTTGGGCAAGTCACTGAATGTCCTCACCACTCACCCGCTTTCCCTACCACCCCCCAAAAGCAAAGGTCTGCTGACAGTGAGTTTGTTTTCCTTGGTGGCTTAGAGGGGACCACTGTCTCCTGAGCATCAGGTGCTGAGCAGGTGCTGGGTCCTAGAACGAAGACCCCGTTGGCACCCCTGCCTCTCTGACGCGTGGGGTGGTGACGAAGCCAGAGAACCGGCAAGGCAGCTGTGGTTCATCGATTTGTCTGAGAGGCTGTTAGCTTTTGAAATCAGACAGGAAGGAGGGTTGAGGTGGAGCCGGCACAGGAAGAGGTGAAGAGCCTGGCTGCTGTGACAAACCGGTGGGCTCGGGGACTGCAGGAGCCAGTGGGCTGTGTCCCTTGCTGCCCCGAGCACAGCTTTACTCCTTCCCCGGACGGATCCTGAAGGCTCAGGGCCCAGCCAACTGGCCACAGAGAGACCCAGCACATCCCCACCACTGCCCAGCTGTCCCCACTGGAGCAGGGCTAAGCCTGGGGGCACTGGGATGGAGCCGCCCCTGGCTCCTTAGTCTTGGCATCCCAGAGGCAGCAAGACCCAGGAGGTAAGTAGAAGCCAGGCTGCCTCAGTGCAAGATGTGGGAGGAAGTGGAGACCGCCAGCAGGAGGGGCCATGACTTTTGAGGCTGAGTTGCTCTGGGACAGGGTGGCTGGGGGAACTCCAAGAAGGTGTCCCCATGGTGCCAGGAGCTACAGGGTTCCTCCCAGTCCCCTGGTGGAGGCACATGCTTTCCCAAAGCCCAAGGGCTTACTCTTGACCATCACAGGCCATCCTGTGGCCGACTTCCAGAGGAGGGTACAGACTGGGTGTTCCCTCCTCTGTCCCAGGGGTGCTGGGACAAAAAACTGTTTGGTCTCAAGTCAGGAGAGAGGGGCATCCAAGAAGCTGTGGCCTGAGATACGCAGCCCAGACAGGAGGTCAGCACTGCAGGCCCCTACAGTCACCCCATGCAGGTGGGCAATGCAGAGGCCACAGTTCACACACAGGCCAGGCAGACAGACAGGACTGAGGCCCCTGGGAGGAGAGCACAGGGCAAGATGAGACCCATTGGCAAAGTCAGTGAGTAAATTGGGACCTGAGTCTCCTCAGGGATAAGGCAGAAGCCCAGTTGTCAGCCTGAGCGACACCAACAACAGGAGCACAGGTCCTCAGCTGAGCCCGGCCCCATGGATGAAGCTCTGGGGGAATGTGTGGGAATGAGGACGCCCAGCTTCATGGAAGCGGCAGGGGTCCCAAAATTGTCTGTCTGGCCTTGCCCTGCATCCTCCAGCTCAGACCCTCTGCAGACTGAGGGCCTTGGCCTTGAAATCCCCAAAGGTGGCCTGAGGCCCACTTGCCCTCAGTCCTCCCCTCTTTAAGCTGCTGCTCTCGCTGGAGGCTGTGTGCTCTGCACAGGGTCTACCTGACTGCCACTGGCCCTCACCCCACTCAGAGGCCTGTGGTAGGTTCCACCCTGCAGGAGTGGCATCCGGGGCCAGGTAACTGTCCCACTGAGGGAGCCTCCTCATTAGCCTCTGATGCTCACCCTGGGAGGTCATGGTGGTGGGCTACTTCCTGGCCCACCTGCTGGAGTCTCCTCCCCTGTCTTATCGAGACAAGGTGTCCAAAGGTACAGGCCTGGCTGGGGAGAATGGGTCTTATCTGATTGGAGCCTTAGTAGGGGTGCCAGATAAAATACAGGACACCCTGTTAAATTTGAATGTCAGATAAACAATGAGGTTTATTTAAAAATACAGAAAGAGACTAATTAAAGAACTTATATGCATGTATGCACAGCCCATGGACACAGACAATAGGGTGATGAAGGCCTGGAGTGAGGCAGGGGCTGGGTGGAGGGGAGAAGTGGGGGAAATAAGGGACATCTGTATTACTATCAACAATAAAAAATAAACTAAAAACATAAGGTATCCCAAGTATTAGCTGGGACATACTTATGCTAAAAGAATAATTTGCTATTTATCTGAAATTCAAATTTCACTGGGTGTCCTGCATCTTGCTTTGTTAAATCTGGCAACCAAGGCCCGAGGTCATCAAGACAAGAAAGATGGATGTCTGCTAAGGATGGAGTGTTGGCCCCAACACTGGGAGGCTAATGGGACCTCAGAGGAGGGTGAGCTTGCCCCTCCCGCCTCCCAGACACACACAGGCCCTGCCTTTTCCTCCCCCCTCACTCCTGCCTGCTGTTGCCCCTCCTTTGTCACTTTCTCAGCCTCTCTCTGGTTCAGTGGTTCTCAACTCAGGCTGCTCATTAGAATCACCTGGGTAGCTTTAAACTCTATCAGTGTTGGGGCTCTACCACAGACCAATTAAATCTCTGGGTGGTTGGGCTAAGCCAGGGGTGGGCAAACTTTTTGACTCGAGGGCCACAATGGGTTCTTAAACTGGACCGGAGGGCCGGAACAAAAGCATGGATGGAGTGTTTGTGTGAACTAATATAAATTCAAAGTAAACATCATTACATAAAAGGGTACGGTCTTTTTTTTTTTTTAGTTTTATTCATTTCAAACGGGCCGGATCCGGCCCGCGGGCCGGGCCGTAGTTTGCCCACGGCTGGGCTAAGCAGTGGTGTTTTAAAAATAGCACTCCATTAAAAAAAAAAGAAAAGAAAAAGAAAAAAAAGCTCATATGATCCAGCAATTCCACTTCTGGGTATATGTACCCCACAGACTTGAAAGCAGGGATTTGAACAGACATTTTTACACCCATGCATTATTCACAAGCTTCACAAAGTGGAAACAACCCAAGCGTCCATCAACAGATGGAATATTTTTTAGCCTTAAAAAGAAATGAAATTCCAATACATGATGAACCTGAAAAACATTATACCCAGTGAGAGAGGTCAGATGCAAAAGGACAAATACTGCCGTGGTCAGTGTATCTCAGTGGTTAGAGCGTCGTCCCCTATGCCTGGTCAAGGGCATATACCTCAGCTGCAGATTCCCCAGCTCCAGTAGGGGTACGTGAAGGAGGCAACTAATCCATGTGTCTCTCTCGTGTTGATGTCTCTCTCTCTCCCTCCCTCCCTCTCTCTTGCCCCCCTCCTTACTTTCCACTCACTCTAGTAATCAATGGAAAAAATATCCTCAATGAGGATTTAAGAAAGGAATAGAAAGGACAAATACTGTATTACTCTAATTATATGAGGGTCTAGAGTAGTCAAATTCATGTAGAAAGTAGAATGGTAGGTGCCAGGGGCTGGGAAAGGGGGAATGAATGGGGAGTTAGTGTTTAATGAGCACAGGGCCTCCCTTATGCCCTGTCCAGTTAGAACTACCCCCAAGAGTAATCCCTATTTTAACTTCTATCATTTTAGATTGTTTGGGCCTGACTTTAAACCCCCCATAAATGGGATCACAGAGTATGTTCTCTTTGGTATCAGCCTTCTTTCACTCAACATGTCTGTGAGAGTCAGCCATATTTTTGAGTGTGTCAGTAGTTCATTCTTTTTCATTACTATGTAGGATTTGATTGTATGAACATACCAGAAAAATCCCATTCTATTGTTAGTGGACATTGGTTGTTTCTACTTTTTTGGACATTATGAATAAAGCTACTATGAACATTATGGTGCTGTGTTTGGTAGAGATAAACACTTGTTTCTGTGGGGTACATACTCAGAAGAGGAATTGCTAGGTCACAGAAATATGTATATTTAGCTTTATTACTACCAACACTTTTTATAAAGTGATTTTAATTTGCATTTCTTTGATGATTAGTGATATACTCCTTTGTGACATGTCTTCACAATTTTAGCTCATTTTTTAATTGGGCTGCGTTTCTTACTGATTTTTAAAACGTGTTCAGGACATCTTCTAATCCATGGCTTGCTTTTTCCCCTTTAAAGACTGTCTTCTAATGAAAGATACTCCTAATTTTAATGCATCCCAATATATCATTCTTTCCTTTCATGGTTATTACTTTTTGTGTTCAATTTAGTCTTTACCTAGCCCAAGTTCATAAAGATATTTTCTTGTATTTTTTCTAAAGCCCTAATTGTGTTAGCATTTACATTTAGATCTTTGAGCCAGCTTGAATTAATTTTTGTGTATGGTGTGAGGTATGGGTCAAGGTTCACTTTTCCCATATGAATATCTTGTTAGCACAATTTAATGCAAAACCATTCTTTCCCCCACTGAATTGGCAGTGGAGCCTTGTTGTAAATCAGGTGACCATATATGTATGTGTCTGCTTCTATTGCAATGACCTATTTGTCTGCTCTTATGCCAACACCTATAGCACTATCCTAAGTCTTGATATTGTTTAGTGTAAGTCTTCCAGCTTTGTTCTTCTTTTTCAAAATTATTTTGGCTATTCTAGGGTCTTTTGCATTTACCTATATGTTTTAGAATTAGCTTGCCAATTTCCCCCCTCCCCTCCAAAACAGCCTTCTGGGATTTTTATTGGGATGTTATTCAATCTATAGATCAATCTGGAAAGAACTGACATATTAATATGGAGTCTTCCAATCCATGAACATGGTAAATCCCTCCTTTAGATCTTTAATTTCTTAGTATTGTTTTATAGTTTTCAGTGTGGAGGTCTTGCACAGTTTTTACTTATATTTATTCCTATATATTTGATATTTAAGTGGTATTTTAAATTGTTACTTTTAATTTCATTGTTGCCAGTAAATAAAAATATAACTGGCCTTTTTGTGTATTGATCTTGTGGCTCAGAGGTTGAGTGTTGATCTATGAATGAGAGGGTCACAGTTCAATTTCCTGTCAGGGCACATGCCTGGGTTACGGGCTTGATCCCCAGTAGGGGGCATGCAGGAGGCAGCCGATCAATGATTTTCTCTCATCACTGATGTTTCTCCCTCTCCCCTCCTCCAATAAAAATATATATTTAAAAATACATCATAAAACATCAAGGAAGCTCAATAATCTCAAAGTAAGATTAATTCAAAGAGGCCCACACTGAGGTAAGTTATAATCAAACTTTCAAAAGAAAAAGATGAAGAGAGAATCTTGAAATCAGCAAGATAAAAGCAAATCATCATACAAATAGGTCCTCAATAAGACTGTCAGCAGACTTCTCATCAGAAACTTTGGAGGCCAGAAAATAGTAGGCTGATATATTTAAAGCACTCACAGCGGGAGTAGAGGGGTGGGGGGTGGGGGGGGGGAACCTGCCGACTAAGATTCCCATATATCCAGGAAAAATGTCCTTTAAAAAGTAAGGGAGAAATTAAGACATTCTCAGATATGTCTTAAAAAGTAGAGGGAGTTCATGACTACTAGACCTGCCCTACAGGAAATATGCATGGGAATCCTACAGGATGGAATAAAAGGACACTACATAGTAGTAACTCTAAGCCATATGGAGAAATAAAGATCTCAAAAAAGGTAAATACATGGGCAACTGTAAACACTAGTATTACTGTAACAATGTTTTCTTTGTGTGTGTTTTTTTATTGATCACCTCCCACCCCCCCACCCCCCCACCCATCTTCCCTCCAGGATTCCACACTCTGTTCCATGCTTCCATGTCTCTGGATCCACTCTGTTCATCATTTTATTTTGTTCATTAGACTCCGCATATAAGTAAAATCATGTGATACTTGTTTTTTTTGTTTTTCTCTAACTGGCTTATTTCACGTAGCATGATACTCTCCAGGTCTCTCCATGCTGTCTCAAAGAGTAAGAGATCCTTCTTTTTTTACTGCTGCATAGTATTCCATGGTATAAATGTACCACCACGCTTTTTTTAAAAAAAAAATTTTTTTAATTTCAGAGAGGAAGGGGGAAGGAGAGAGATAGAAACATCAATGATGAGAGAGAATAATTGATTGGCTGCCTTCTGCAGGCCCCCATTGGGGATCAAGCTCACAACCTGGGCATGTGCCCTGACCGGGAATCTAGACATCCTGGTGCATAAGGTCAACGCTCAACCACTAAGCCATGCCAATTGGGCTGTTCCACAGCTTTTTTACCCACTTCTCAACTGATGGGCACTTGGGCTGTTTCCAGATCTTAGCTATCGTAAATTGTACTGCTATGAACATAGGGGTGCATATATTCTTTCTGATTGGTGTTTTGGGGTTCTTAGGATATATTCCTATAAGTGGGATCACTGGGTCAAATGGGAGTTCCATTTTTAATTTTTTGAGGAAACTCCGTATGTTTTACATAATGGCTGCACCAGTCTGCATCCCCACCTTCAGTGTATTAGGGTTCCCTTTCCTCCAGTCCTCACCAGCACTTGTCATTTGTTGATTTGTTGATGGTAGCCATTCTGACAGGTGTGAGGTGATGTCTTATTGTCATTTTAATTTGCATCTCTCTAATGATCAGTGACTTTGAGCATTTTTTCATATGTCTCTTCGCCATCTATATGTCTACTTTAAAGAAGTATCTATTTAGGGCCTTTGCCCATTTTAATTGGATTATTTGTCTTCCTTTTGTTAAGTTGTATGAGTTCCCTATATATTTTGGAAATTAACCCCTTATCGATATATCATTGGCAAATGTATGAGCTCCCTTTTCATTTTGCTGGCTTCTTTCGCCGTGTAGAAGCCTTTCATTTTGATGTAGTCCCATTTGTTTATTTTCTCCTTAGTTTCCTTTGCCCTAGGAGATGTATCTGTAAACATATTGCTATAAGATATGTCTGATATTGTGCTGCCTATAGATTCTTCTAAGATTTTTATGGTTTCCTATCTTACATTTAAGTCCTTTTTCCATTTTGAGTTTATTCTTATGTATGGTATAAGTTAGTGGTCTAGTTTTTATTTTTTTTTTTACATGTATCTGTCCAATTTTCCCAACACCATTTATTGAAGAGACTGTCTTTACTCCATTGTATGCTCTTGTCTCCTCTGTCAAATATTAATTGAGCATAATGGCTTGGGTCGATTTCTGGGTTCTCCTTTCTGTTCCATTGATCTACTAGTATATGCCTGTTCTTGTGCCAGTACCAGACTGTTTTAATTTCGGTGGCTTTGTAGTATAACTTGATATCTGGTATTGTGATTCCTCCAACTTTGTTCTTCTGTATCAAGATTGCTACAGATATTTGGGGTCTTTTTTGGTTCCATATACATTTTTGGAGAGTTTGTTCTAAGTCTGTGAAATATGCTGTTGGTATTTTAATAGGGATTGCATTGAATAGGTAGTGTGGACATTTTAATAATGTTAATTCTACCAATCCATGAACATGGTATATTCTTCCACTTGCTTATATCTTCCTCTATCTCGCTTTCCCACGTCCTGTAGTTTTCCAAGTACAAGTCTTTGACCTCCTTGATTATGTTTATTCCTAAGTATCTTAACTTTTTTGTTGCAATAATAAGTAAGATTGTTTGTTCAGTTTCTCTGTCTGAGAATTTATTATTGGTGTATAAAAAAGCCATCGATTTTTGGGTGTTGATTTTGTATCCTGCTACATTGCCAAACTCACTTATTAAATCTAGTTGTATCAATGGTTTTTAACTGTACTTTTTGTTTTCTACATGATTTAAGAGATTATTACATTAAAAAAATAACCCTGATTATTAGTATTCAAACTAATATTACTGTAACTTTGGTTTGTAACTCTAAATTTTGTTTTCTACATAATTTAAGAGACTAACAAATTTAAAAGAATTATTAGTTTATGTTTTGGGGCACACAATGTATACAGATGTAATTCAGTGACATTAACAACCAAAAGGCGTAGGGACAAGGATGCAAAGGAACAAAGTTTTGTATGTTATGGAGGTTAAGCTGATATAAATTAAAATTAGAGGGTTATAACTTTAGGATGTTAAACGTAACCTCATAGTAACCACAAAAGGAAATAAGAGAGAACCAAGATGCTGGTGTAGGCAAATGCCTGTACTTGCTGCCTCCCACAACCACATCAAAATTACAACTAAAATAAAGAACAACCATCAGGTTAACGCCGGAGTTTGCTGCTTTGAACAACTACTTCAAAAGTGAAACTAAAACACGGAACGGACATCACCCAGAACCACAGGAACGCTGGCTGAGTGGAAGTCCTACAACTAGGAGGAAAGAGAAACGCATACGGACACTCAGAGGAGGCGCAGTGCTGAAGTCAAATTCTGAGGTGCGGAGTGCGCGGAGCGGGCTGGCGGCGGAGGGCGCGGTTGGCGTTTTCAATCGGGAGGGAGTCGCAGACTCTGAGCTCCAGATCCCGGCGAGTCTTTAGGGACCCAGACTCAAACGGGAGAAGCGGGACTGTCTGGCTTCGGTCAGAGCAAGTGCAGCTTTCTCTCCGAGCTTTGCAGCGGGTGCTGGGACTCAGAGAGGCAGAGCCCCTGGGGACAGGACTGAGAGCCGCCATAACTGCTCTCTCCGGCCCACCCTGTTGATCCTGTGCGACCCGCCCCGCCCAAGCCCTGCACAGAGGCATTTGCCGGATAGCCTCAGGCAAAGGCTAGATTAGCACCTCCCTAGAGGACAGAAGTTCTCTCACTGCTGACACAGCTGATTCTCATAGCCACTTGGCCTGGAGGTCAAACCCTCCCTGGAATTAGCTACAACAATCAAGATTTATCTATAAGACTGCGAACAAAGACCACTAGGGGGTGCACCAAGGAAGCATAACAAAATGCGGAGACAAAGAAACAGGACAAAATTGTCAATGGAAGAAATAGAGTTCAGAACCACACTTTTAAGGTCTCTCAAGAACTGTTTAGAAGCTGCCGATAAACTTAATGAGATCTACACGAAAACTAATAAGACCCTCGATCTTATATTGGGGAACCAACTAGAAATTAAGCACACACGGACTGAAATAATGAATATTATACAGACGCCCGACAGCAGACCAGAGGAGCGCAAGAATCAAGTCAATGATTTGAAATGCGAGGAAGCAAAAAACATCCAACCGGAAAAGCAAAATGAAAAAAGAATCCAAAAATGCGAGGATAGTGTAAGGAGCCTCTGGGACAGCTTCAAGCGTACCAACATCAGAATTATAGGGGTGCCAGAAGATGAGAGAGAGCAAGATATTGAAAACCTATTTGAAGAAATAATGACAGAAAACTTCCCCCACCTGGTGAAAGAAATGGACTTACAGGTCCAAGAAGCGCGGAGAACCCCAAACAAAAGGAATCCAAAGAGGACCACACCAAGACACATCATCATTAAAATGCCAAGAGCAAAAGATAAAGAGAGAATCTTAAAAACAGCAAGAGAAAGAAACTCAGTTACCTACAGGGGAATACCCATACGACTGTCAGCTGATTTCTCAACAGAAACTTTGCAGGCCAGAAGGGAGTGGCAAGAAATATTCAAAGTGATTAATACCAAGAACCTACAACCAAGATTACTTTATCCAGCAAAGCTATCATTCAGAATTGAAGGTCAGATAAAGAGCTTCACAGATAAGGAAAAGCTAAAGGAGTTCATCACCACCAAACCAGGATTATATGAAATGCTGAAAGGTATCCTTTAAGAAGAGGAAGAGGAAGAAAAAGGTAAAGATACAAATTATGAACAACAAATATGCATCTATCAACAAGTGAATCTAAGAATCAAGTGAATAAATAATCTGATGAACAGAATGAACTGTTGATTATAATAGAATCAGGGACATAGAAAGGGAATGGACTGACTATTCTTGGGGGGGAAAGGGGTGTGGGAGATGTGGGAAGAGACTGGACAAAAATGGTGCACCTATGGATGAGGACAGTGGGTGGAGAGTGAGGGCGGAGGGTGGGGCGGGAACTGGGAGGAGGGGAGTTATGGGGGGGAAAAAAAAAGGAACAAATGTAATAATCTGAACAATAAAGATTTAATTAAAAAAAAAAAAGAAGATAAAAAAAAAAAAAAGAACAACCATCATCCAGAACCACCAGGAAGCTGGCTGAATGGAAGTCCTACAACTAGATAAGTAAAGAAGAAAGCATACTGAGACTGGTAGGAGGTGCAGAGGTGCTGAACAAGCTGGTCTGGCTCCCACTTGTGCCATTTTTTTAATTGGGAGGGAGATCATCTCTGTGGAGGCTGCCCGAAGGAGCAAAGGGGCCCAATCCCACACCAGATGCCCAGCCCAGGGTCCCAGAGCTGGGAAAAGAAGTCCCTATGGGTAGTAAGAACTACAGGCCGTAAAAAGCAGTGCGGATTGGGGCTGAGTGACACACAGGCTGCTGGAGACCCAACTGCTCCTCTTATAAGGCCGATTGAACTTACAAGCTCCTGCTTCCTCTGAGCTCGAGTGCCCGGTGAGGCTCTGGGGAACCCAGACACAGACGAGGAGAAACTGGACTGTCTGGCATCAGGGCAGGAACTCAGTGGTGGCTTTCTTCCAGACAGAGGTGCTCACAGCGGTCATTGTTACTATGCTGGGACCTGCCCAGTTGCAGGGCTGACTGGCAGCCATTTCTGTTTGCTCCTCCCTGATGATTCCCTGAGATCCTGCCCCACCCAATTTACAACCCGACCCAAGCTGTGGGCAGCAGCTTTTTCATATGAATGGCCTGTCCTTTTTCAGGCTAAAAACCTATCAAACAAGCTGCAGCTGGGTCATGGAGCCCCAAAGCTACCAATAAAAAGCCTAAGACCCAGCACCAGCCTGCCTTGCTTCAAAGCCCGGCCTCATGTGGGCACTTCCAAACCCGATACAAAGAGGAGGAATCTGCAGATCTCTCTGTAGCTCCTCCTGGGTGGCCCCAGGCAGTGGCTGACTTTGTACTTCTCTGGAGACCCAAGAGCCAGTGTACCCAGTGGTCAATGTGAGACGATACGAGATTACAACTCTTCACATCCATAAGCTACACACTCAAGGGGCAGACTCAGTGAGCACCAAAGCCCCATTAAAGCAAGTCCTGCTCCATAAGGGTGTCTCCTACACAGCAGCTCTCCCACTGTAGTTGCAGCTGGTCCCTACAGCCAATTGGCCTGAAGGTCAATTCCTCCCAGTGACACCAACAGCAATCAAGTCTCAACTACAACAAGACTGTGCTCACAGCCCACAAAGGGGTGCACCAAGAGCTCCCAGCTCAGGTGATTGAGGAGGCTGAGCCACTGAGCCCTATAGGACACCTACTACACAAAGCCACTCTCAACTCAAGGAGACTTAGCAGCTCTACCCAATACATAGAAACAAACACAGGGAAGCAACCAAAATGTGGAGACAAAGAAACATGTTACAAATGAAAGAAATAGAAGAAAGCAAAAAAAAAAAACTGGATATAGAGTTCAAAATCACAGTTATAAGGTTATCAAGAATCTTCCAGGAATTTCCAAGGGACTTAGTGAGACTTTCAAGGATCTTAGTGAGAATGCCAAAAAAAAAAAAAAAAAAAAAAGGAAAAGGACCAGTCAGAAATTAAGCATACACTGACTGAAATAAAGAATAATATACAGAAATTCAACAGTAGACTAGAGGATCCTGAGAATCAATGACTTGAAATATGAAGAAGCAAAAAACACCCAACCAGAAGAGCAAAAAGAAAAAAGAATCCAAAAATATGAAGATAGTGTAAGAAGCCTCTGGGACAACTTCAAGTGTACCAACATCTGAATTATGGGGGTGCCAGAAGAAGAGAGAGAGCAAGATATTGAAAACCTATTTGAAGAAATAATGACAGAAAACTTCCCCTACCTGGTGAAAGAAATAGACTTAAAGTCCAAGAAGCATAGAGAACCCCAAACAAGAGGAACCCAAAGAGGACCACACCAAGACACATCATAATTAAAATGCCAAGGGCACAAGACAAAGAGTGAATCTTAAAAACAGCAAGAGCAAAACAACAATGAGGTACCATCTCACACCTGTCAGAATGGCTATCATCAACAAATGACAAGTGCTGGAGAGGATGTGGAGAAAAAGGAACACTCGTGCACTGCTGGTGGGAATGCAGACTGGCGCAGCCACTGTGGAGAACAGTATGGAGTTTCCTCAAAAAGTTAAAAATGGAACTCCCATTTGACCCAGTGATCCCACTTCTAGGAATATTTCCCAAGAAAACAGAAACACCAATCAGAAAGGATATATGCACCCCTATGTTCACAGCAGCACAATTTACCATAGCTAAGATCTGGAAACAGCCTAAGTGCCCATCAGCAGATGAATGGATTAGAAAACTGTGGTACATCTACACAATGGAATACTATGCTGCTGTAAAAAAGAAGGAATTCTTACCATTTGTATCAGCATGGGTGGAACTGGAGAGCATTATGCTAAGTGAAATAAGCTAGTCAATGAAAGAAAAATACCACATGATCTCACTCATTTATGGATAATTAAGACCATTATAAACTGATGAACAAAAATAGATACAGAGGCAGAGCAACATAGAACAGACTGTCAAAGTACAGTGGGAAGGCCGGGAAGAGTTGGGGGGGGGGGGTGGGTAAGAGATCAACCGAAGGACTTGCATGCATGCATATAAGCATAACCAATGGACACAAGACACTGGGGGGTATGGGAGGCCAGGGGAAGGTCAAGGGGAGAAAAAAAAGGAGACATATATAATACTCTTTGTAATACTTTAAGCAATAAAGTATTACAATAAAAAAAAAACCCACAAAAAAACCACAAGAGGAAAGCAGTTAGTTACCTACAAAGGAATGCCCATACAACTGTCAGCTGATTTCTCAACAGAAACTATGCAGGCCAGAAGGGAGTGGCAAGAAATATTCAAAGTGATGAATAGCAAGAACCTACAACCAAGATTACTCTACCCAGCAAAGCTATCATTTAGAATTGAAGGTCAGATAAAGAGCTTCACAGACAAGAAAAAGGTAAGGAGTTCATCACCACCAAACCAGTATTATATGAAGTGCTGAAGGGTATTCTCTAAGAGGAAGAAGAAGAAGAAAAAGGTAAAGATAAAAAATATGAACAACAAGGTGGCAACAAATACATATCTATCAACAACTGAATCTAAAAAATCAAACAAATAAAAAATCTGATGAACAGAATAAACTGGTGAATGGAATAGAATAAGGGGCATGGAAATGGAACAGACTGACAATTCTCAGAGGGAAGGGGTTGTGTGAGGGTGCCGGAAGAGATTAGACAAAGATCTTATAGGCATGTATGCATTACCTACGGACACAGATGATAGGGTGGCAAGGGCCTGGGGCAGGGTGGGAACCAGGTGGAGGGGAGCTATGGGGGGAAAAAAGATAGACCTCTGTAATAATCTCAACAATAAAGGTTATTTTTTAAAAAAAGGGGGGGTGAATAAGAAAGAAATGAAAACATTTCACTTCAAAAGATCAACTAAATACAAAAGATGCTAATGCAAGAAATGATGGGGGTTAAGCTATAAAGCATAAACAAACAAATAGCACAATAACAGAAATAAGTCTCTCCTTACCAGTAGTTACTTTATTTTTATTTTTTTCCTTATTGATGAAGGAATTACATATGTGTCCTTATCCCCCCAGTGGCCCCCCCACCCCCCACTCATGCCCTCACCGTCCTGGTGTCTGTGTCCATTGATTAGGCTTATATGCATGTACACAAGTCCTTTGATTGGTCTCTCCCCCTTACCCCCGCCCTCCCCTATCTTCCCTCTGAGGTTTGATGGTCTGATCGATGCTTCTCTGTCTCTGGATCTGTTTTTGTTCATTAGTTTATGTTGTTTATTATATTCCACAAATGAGTGAGATCATGTGATATTTATCTTTCTCTGACTGGCTTATTTCACTTAACATAATGCTCTCTAGTTCCATCCATGCTGTTGCAAATGGTAAGAATTCCTTCTACCAGTAGTTACTTTAAATGTAAATGGATTAAACCCTCTAATCAAAAGACAGAAATTGGTAGAATGGATAAAAACATATGATCCAATGACATGCTGTCTACAAGAGACTCACTTGAGATCCAAAGACACAAATAGGTGGAAAGTGAAAGGATGGAAGAAGATATTCTATGAAAAGAGTAACCAAAAGAGAGCAGGGGTGACTACACTGACATCAGACTAACTAGATTTTAAATCAAAAGAGTTTACAAGTGTTTATAAGAGCCCTAGCTGGTTTGGCTCAGTGGTGAGAGTGTCAGCCCTCAAACTGAAGGGTCCCAGGTTTGATTCCAGTCAAGGCTCAATTCCTGCCCTACATGCAGTGGGCAACCAATTGATGTGGCAATTTAGATAAGAAAAAAACATAGTTTTACTAGAGGATCTAAAGAAAGCCCTCAACAATACCCACATTAACGTGACTTCAATCAAAATCTCATCTGTCTTTTCCCCCCTTTAGTTTTGACATTTAGAAGTATAAAAGAGTGAGAACAGCCAGAAGGACTCAGAAGTATGAGTGGCCTAGCCCTGGCCTATTTCTAATGTTCCCAGATGAGTTCATCTACCTCAAATTGGTTACACTCAACTCTCCAACACCACTATGAACCAAATGGCTGGGAAATGCTATTTTCCTTGTTGCTATACTTTGTTTAGCATTTTCCAGGTGAAAAGGTTCATCCTGAGTTAAAATGCCTGGAACCCCAATGCAAATTCAAGGCTGGGGAGTGCGCTGGGGTCTTGGGGCTGTAGGCAACAAATCCGCCTTTTAAGTGAATAACACTGGGGCCCGGAGAACACAGGGCTGGAAGGCATAGTTGGACCTGGTTTAATGAGCTGCTACACCCAAAGCAGTAGGTGTGGCTTCTGCCCAGCCCTGAGTCCTGTTTTCTCTTCTAGACCCATGGAGGAGGGATAGCCACCCCCCACCTCCTGAGTTCCTAAGGCCCTGCTGGAGGAGCTGCCGTGGGTTGGCCATGGGCTGGACATCCTGCCCACTACAGGTGAGAAGAGGGGTGAGATGGAGGTGGCTCTGGGTCCTCAAGTATCTATCTTAGCTGAGGGAGGGATATACAGGGGGGTGGGAGGTGGGAGGTGGGGGGCAGATACCCAGAGGAAAAGGAATGTGAGTGGGTGGGACTCAGACATGGTTTGCCTCTTAGCACCTCTGCGTCACTATCCCCAGCAGAAACAGTGCTGCCTGTGGGTCAGGAGCCCCTGCTCTTCCAGGAGACCCCAGGAAACAGAGTAAGAAACGTAGCTATACCACTGCTCTGAGAACCAACTTTCCCTTCTCTTTAGACTCCTCCATTTTTTCTTTGTTTCTTTTTTAATCACTAGACTTTCGTTATTAGGGCAGTTTTAGGTTTACAGACAAATTGAGAGAAAGATTAAGTACAGAGATTTGCATATACCCTCTGCCCCTTACGTGCGCCCTCCCCCACTGTGGACATCCCCACCAGGGTGGCACTTTTTACAGCAGGTGAACCTACACTGGCACATCATTATCACCCCGAGTCCACGGGTTACATGAGGGCTCACTCTTGGTGCTGTGCATTCCCTGCGCTTGGACAAATGTATAATGACGTGAACCCACCACCGTAGTATATCACTCAGAGTAGATTCGCTGCCCTAAAAATTCTCTGTGCTCCACCCACTCATCCCTCCCTCCTCACCCCAAGCCCCTGGCAACCATCGATCTTTTCACTGTTTCCATAGTTTTGCCTTTTCCAGAATAACACAGAGTGGAAGTCATACAGTACGTAGCCTTTCCAGATTGGCTTCTTTCATTCTTCCCTTCTTGGGAGTGGACCTACTCATAACCGCATTGCCGTTTCCAGGTTACAAATGACACCCCGGCACAGGGAGCTCAGGCAGCCTGCCCAGGGTCACACAACCAGTAAGTGGCGGAGCTCACGCTCGAGCTTGGGCCTGGGTTCTTATGCATTTGGTCCCCTGCATCTGATCAATGCTTGTGGCATTAGGAATTATTCTCAGCATCCAGGAACAACCAGCCCCTCCAACCTCCTCCTCGAGGTCAGACTGTGGGCCACTAGCTGGGAGAGGAGAAAGGGTGGGTCCCCAAAGGGTGAGTCCCCACACATCCTTGGAGGCTCCTTACCTGTCCCAGGCCGCTGGGCAGGGAGACAGCAGGCAGCAGGTTCAGGTTTTCTCTTCACAGCTCCTGGCAGCAATCCTGGATTCCATGAGGAAGCAGGAGATGCGGATGGGCGGGGAGGCTGGCCAGGGCCATGGTGCTGGCTCCCCGGCAGAGCAGGTGAAAGCCCTCATGGACCTGCTGTCCGGGAAAGGCTGTCAGGGCTCCCAGGCCCCACAGACCCCTGACAGGACACCCGACTCTCCACGGGGGCCTCATGGCAATGGTAGGCAGATGGAGGGGTGTCCCTAAGCCTTTTCCCTTCCTTTCCTTCCCCCCACACCTGATTCTACCTCCTGCCCCTGCCTTTCATCTGCCTCGCCGCTTTCCTTCTTTACACCCGCCCTCCCCAACCCTGAGCTCTGACCTCCATCCACAGACTCGCGGATACAGAGACACCAAGAGGCCCTTCTGAGCAGGGCAGGAGGCAGCCTGGAGCTGGGTGGCCCCTCACCCAGGCTAACCAACCTCCTGCTAGTGGAAGGCCTGATGGACTTGCAGCTGAGGGAACACGACTTCACGCAGGTGGAGGCCACACGTGGGGCCTGGCGCTCAGCCAGGACCATCGCCCTGAACAGGCTCTTCCTGCCTCTGTCGCGGGTGTCCATCCCGCCCCGCATCTCCATCACCATTGGGGTGGCTGGTGTGGGCAAGACCACCCTGGTGAGGCACTTTGTCTGCCTCTGGGCCCGGGGGCAGATTGGCAAGGACTTCTCCCTGGTGCTGCCTTTGACGTTCCGGGATCTCAACACCCATGAAAAGCTGTCCGCAGACAGACTCATTCGCTCCATCTTTCCACACGTCGGGGAGTCTGGCCTGGAAGTGGCAGCCCTGGCCAAAGTGCTCCTTATCCTGGACGGCCTGGATGAGTGTAAGACTCCTCTGGACTTCTCCAACACCGTGGCCTGCACGGACCCCAAGAAGGAGATACAGGTGGACCACCTGATCACCAACATCATCCGGGGCAACCTCTTCCCGGAAGTTTCTGTCTGGGTCACCTCCCGTCCCAGCGCAGCTGGCCAGATCCCAGGGGGCCTGGTGGACCGGATGACTGAGATCCGGGGCTTTAATGAAGAGGAGATCAAAGTGTGTCTAGAGCAGATGTTCCCCGAGGACCAGGTCCTCTTGGACTGGGTCCTGAGCCAGGTTCGGGCCCACAGGGCCCTGTACCTGATGTGCACCGTCCCGTCCTTCTGCCGGCTGGCGGGGTTAGCTCTGGGCCACTTGTGCCGCCACAGGCAGGGGCCCCAAGACACAGAGCTGTGGCCTCCAAGGACCCTGTGCGAGCTCTACTCTTGGTACTTCCGGATGGCCCTGGGCGGGGAGGGGCAGGAGAAGGGCAAGGTGAGCCCTCGCATTGAGCAGCTGGCCCACGGTGGCCGCAGGATGGTGGGGACGCTGGGCCGGCTGGCCTTCCACGGGCTGGTCAAGAAAAAGTACGTGTTCTATGAGCCGGACCTGAAGGTGTTTGGTGTGGACCTTGCTCTGCTGCAGAGCACTGTGTGCAGCTACTTCCTGCAGCGGGAGGAGACCCTGGCCTCCTCGGCAGCCTACTGCTTCACCCACTTGTCTCTGCAGGAGTTCCTGGGGGCTGCGTACTACTACAGCGCGTCCAAGAGGGCCATCTTCGACCTCTTCACGGAGGGCGGTGTGTCCTGGCCTCGGCTGGGCTTCCTCACGCATTTCAGGAGCGCGGCCCAGCGGGCCATGCAGGCTGAGGACGGACGGCTGGATGTGTTCCTTCGCTTCCTCTGCGGCCTCTTGTCTCCAAGGGTCAATGACCTACTGGCGGGCTCCCTGCTGGCCCCGGGCGAGCAGCAGGGCTCCCGGGGGCAGGTGGCCCAGCTCCTGCAGGGATGCCTACAGTCCAGCACGGTGGTCTGTGCCCGGGCAGTCAATGTGCTGCACTGCTTGCACGAGCTGCAGCACACGGAGCTGGCCCGCAGTGTGGAGGAGGCCATGGAGAGCGGGGGCCTGGCCAGGCTGACCGGCCACCCGCACCGGGCTGCCCTGGCCTACCTTCTGCAGGTGTCAGATGCCTGCGCCCAGGAGGCCAACCTGTCCCTGAGCCTCAGTCAGGGTGTCCTCCAGAGCCTGTTGCCCCAGCTGCTCTACTGCCGGAGCCTGAGGTGGGCACCAGGGTGGTGTGTGCGGGGGTGTTGGCGGAGGAGAGAGGAGGGGCCCTGGAAAGTACTTCCCCTCCACCAGCAGCCTCTGCGCCAGTGTTTGGGGGCTGCTGTAACAAAGGTCCACAGACTGGGTGGCTTAAAGCAATAGAAACGTTTTCTCTCACAGTTCTGGAGGCCGAGTCCAAATTCAAGGTGTTGGCAGGGCTGTGCTCCCTCTGACACCTTCAGGGGAGGATCCTCCCTGCCTCTGTAGCTTGTGGTGCTGCTGGCTACCCTTGGCTTGTACATCCATCACTCCAATCTCCGCCTCTGTGGCCACATGGCTACCTTATCCGTGTCTGCCTTCACATAGGGCAGCGGTTCTCAACCTGTGGGTCGCGACCCCTTTGGCGGTCAAACGACCCTTTCACAGGGGTCGCCTAAGACCATCCTGCATATCAGATATTTGCATTACGATTCATAACAGTGGCAACATGACAGTTATGAAGTAGCAACGAAAATAATGTTATGCTTGGGTCACAACATGAGGAACTGTATTTAAAGGGCCAGAGGGTTGAGAACCACCGACATAGGGCTTTCCTCTCTTGTAAGGACATTAGTCCTATGGGATGACAGGCCCACCTCACTCCAGTGTGACCTCATCTTCTCTAATTACGTCTGCCACGGCCCTATTTCCAAATCAGGTCACACTCTTGAGCCACTGGGGGGTTAGAATGCCAAGATAGCTTTTGGGGAGACACTATTCAACCCATAACACCCTGTGAACCATCCCAGTGCTGACAGAAGCCACACCCTCACTCTCTGCCCTCAGCCCATCTTCTGTCCACTGCTCCGGACTCTAATAGGGGCTGAGGGAAGGGCACCAGGGCCAGGGCCGTTCAGGACCTGGGAGCAGCTCCCATGTCCTCAGAAGGAGGAGAGCTCGCAGCAAGCATCTCCCAGATGCACACGGATAGAAACCCCAGAGCTCATGCCCCTGAGCCTCCCAGTTCACCTTCGTAGGAAAACTGTGAGCTCGGTGGGTGTGCTGTCCTAGGTCTCTGGGCCATGTGGTGGGAGCTACAGTGGAATGGAGAGACGGGGGGTGGGGAGGATGCTAGCCTGGGTGCCTGAGCTTAGTGCCCGCTCCTGCCTTTCTGTGCTAGCCAGGGACTTCATCACCCTGCCTATGGGAGGTGGTACCACTCACAATGGCTGTTCCTCCCGACCAGGCTGGACACCAACCAGTTCCAGGACCCCGTGATGGAGCTGCTGGGCAGTGTGCTGAGTGGAAAGGACTGTCGCATTCAGAGAATCAGGTAACGCTGACCCAGGAGACTCCGCCAGGGCACCCACCTGTCTCTCTGGTTCTGAGGGCTCCTTCCCCATCCTCCTTTCTGCTCAACTAGCTGGTGGTACTTTCAAAGAGAGGCGTCTGAAGCATGCAGCAGCTTGTTTCCGCCCATTCCAGACAGTTCCAGGGCTCAGGTGCTCATCTGTAAGAAGAGGGGAAGGATAGGGTGAGGGGCAGAGGCTGTTTCTCCAAACACTATGTGCACTGACATGGCACAAGGCCCAATCTTCTCACAGTTTGCCCTCAAATAGTGTTCTGGGCACAGGATTCTATCTTTAAATAAAATATAATTTTTAAAAAAATTTAAATTAAAAACGTTAGAGCCTGGTTGTCCTGACATGCCAAGGCTGTGGGTTCAATCCACAGTCAGGGCATATACAAGAATCAACCAATGAATGCATAAATAAGTGGAACAACAAATCTCTCTCTCTCTCCTCTCTCTCTCTCTCTCTCTCTCTCTCTCTCTCTCTCTCTCTCTCTCTCTCCCTTCTTCTCTTTCTTACAAAGCAATAAAAAAAGATTTAAAAATTTAAACATTGCATCTTTAATGTAATTAAAGTTTATATGCTGACTGCAGGACAGATCTATGTGCTTATAAAATCTCTCCTGTAATAATTTCCAAGTTTGAGTAACACTCTTGTTTGTACTTGAAATGATTCCATGACCTAAGGGCAGCTTTCAGAGAATTAGGGAGATGGGTTTGGAGAACAGGACCCAATAATAATTTTTTATTCTCACACAAGGCTTTGGGTTCTGAAATAATTTATATCTGAGGAAATAAAAATGTGGAATGAGTCGGGAGCAAAACAATTATTGAGGACAGTGGTTAGAGTAGTAGGCTCCGTGTGATCTTGTACAGACACCTCTGTGCCTAAGGAGGGTAAAATCAGTTCATCAGAGCTGTGAGTGCTTGAAATTGGCCGTGGTGGGAGTATTTACACCATGGAAATTGGCCAATGTTACAAATCAGGGTTTTTGTATTTTGGTTTTTCCTGAGAGCCAGTTTTCTAGCACACCACTATCTGGGGTCCATGTTGTAGACTTCTGTAACCACCTACCCTCATCCCTGTGCTATTCCAGTTGTTGTGCTAAATTCTGATCAAACTTCCCTGGGACCCTTTGCCAGTGTGCCGGTCTGTCTGCCTACTCTAGTCCTACCTTGCTTGGCTCAGAGGCTTTTGTGGGCCTGGCATTCTGTTCCAGGGCTTACCTGATCTCTGCCTCTGTCCTGGCCCTGATGATGCTGGTGAGGCTGAGGGGTTTGGATCATGAGCCTGGAGCTGATATTTATAGACTTGCCATAACCACTCTTCTCCCTCTCCTTGGGCAGCTTGGCTGAGAACCAGATCAGTAACAAGGGGGCCAAAGCTCTGGCCAGATCCCTCCTTGTCAACAGAAGTCTGACTTCTCTAGAGTAAGTACACCACCAAAGGCCAGTCTTTCCCCATAGGGACAGGGAGCACTTGTGCGACATGTTGTGAAGTCCCCTTGACCAGTCTCTCCCATGGGTGGACTGGAAGAATAGCTGAGCAAACAATGTCACAGCTCCTGCTCAGCTATTCAGACTCGCCCAGGAAGCACCAAAATTTCAGGCCTGAACTTGGAGTTATCATTCTCCTCTCCGTCCTTGGCTCAAGTCCACTAGTGCATCGGATCCTATTTTCTTCTGCCCATCACATGGGGCACCTTCAGAAACTCCTTCCTTGTTTGCCTACATAAACATCTCTGTCCCACTTGCACCAAACATGAAATCCTAAACCCTGATACATTCTGTTCAAGAAGCATAGATTTAAAGGTCAATGTAACTTCTGCTCCTCCTTCCCTCCCTGGGCACTGGATGAAAGGGAATGGTTGTTTCTCTCTTCCGCCAGCCTCCGCTGTAACTCTATTGGACCTCAAGGGGCCAAGGCGTTGGCAGATGCTCTGAAGATTAATCGCACCCTGGCCTCTCTGAGGTACGTGTTACCTGCTTACCCTTGAAAACTTTCCCTTCAGGTGCCACCTATGGAGTAGGAGGTGATTGAAAATGTGGGTATCAGACACCAGCTCCCACCCAGTGGGTACCACAGGATCTTGTATCCTAAGGAAGTTTCCAAGTTCCAGCTCCTTCCTGGTTATTGTTCTTGTGTTTACGGCCTGAGCAAGGAATAGAGGAGAAGGGTAGAGATATGTAGAGGTGGAGGAGCAAAATAATCTTTGAGGAAAACCTCTTGTCCTCCATCGAATGAGAAATCCCCAAGATCATGGTGTCAGAATGTCCCCCTGAGATGTTTTCCAAGACATTGAAAGCCCATCTTTCAGAAGATTCTTATAGTTTGATGTGGTTTGCTGTGCTCCTTTTAGGAGCCAGTGGTTGTATCCATCCTAAGTTGAATGTGTGCCACCATTTTGTTTTGTTTTTATGTATTTGTTTGTTTGTTTGTTTGTTTATGCTTCAGTTATTCAGTTATATATTCTAAAATTAAAAATGATAAGCCTTGAATTTATCCTAAGAATTCATTGCTTCTCAGTTGGTGCATCACAATACGGCTTATTTTCTATAAGAACGTCTTTCCTAGGGACCAATTTCAGTGTATTGTGGTCTGTGTAAACACCTTGTATAGTAGATCTTCTAAGTAACAATTCCACGTTGGAAACCTTTCTGTTGTTGTTAATCCTCACCCGAGGATATTTTTTCTCATTGCTTTTCAGAGAGAGCAGAAGGGAGGGAGGGAGAGAAACATCGATGTGAGTGAGACACATCAACCGGTTGCCTCCTGCATATGCCCCAACTCGGGACAGGGAGCTAACCTGCAACCCAGGTACATGCCCTTGATCCAGACTCAAACCAGCACCCCTTTGGAGTGCGGCCCGATGCAACCACTTAGCAACATCGGCCAGGGGGGAACCTATTTTTTATTAGTTTAATGAAGATAGCATTTCGGTGGGCGTCTGAGTTGATTCAGCTGCTCTTGTTTTGACCATGGCTAATCCATGTTCTTTTCACCAGGCAACTTTATGTCTCTTCTATTTTCTTAGGAGAAGCTTCATTTTCTTTACTTTTGAATTCTTCATTTATCTTTATTCTGGCTGTGTGGTTGCCTGACCCATGTCTCTCCTTACCATGGCGGCTACCTCTCCGTTTTCATTTTCTTATATTGAGGTGAGGTTCCACAAAATTCACCATTTTGAAGTGTGCAGTTCAATGGCACGTAATACATTCACAATTGTGCAACTGTCACCTTTATCTAGTTCTAAAATATTTTCAGCACCCCAAAAGAAGACCCTGTGCCCATTAGCAGTCACTTCCCATTCTCCCCTCCCTTCAACAACCACCAATCGGCTTTCTGCGCAGTGGATTTGCCTATTCTGGATATTTCATATAAATGGAAGCATACAATAAGACCTTTTATGTCTGTCTTCTTTCACTTAAGATGTTTTCAAGGTTCATCCACATTTTAGCATGTATCAGTAGTTCATTCCATTTTCTGGCCAAATAATATTCATCAGTTAATGGACATTGGGTTGTTTTCAACTTTTGGCCATGTAAATAATGGTGCTGTACACATTTGTGAACAGTATTTGAATAACTGTTTTTAATTCTATTGGGTAGGTGCCTAGGACTAGAATCTGCTGGTCACATGGTAACTCTATGTTTAACCTTTTGAGGAACCACAAGTCTGTTTTCTACAGTGGCCACACCATCTTACATTCCCACCAGCAGTGGATGAGGGTTCCGATTTCTCTACATCCTCGCCAACCCTTGAGTGCTATGACTTTTAGGTGTAATTGGGATTACCGATGACCTAGCTATTGTTATCCAGATACCATGGGCAACTTGTCCCCAGTCAGCAGGCTAGTGCTTAGAGACCCAGAGGGAAACCTAAGTCCAGAGCAGCAGAGGGAAAGGCCAATTGTTGCCCAGTTCCTGTGTGGTGTGCATTGAGGGCATAGAGTGGTTAAAGCCCCTTGTCACTGAGCTTAGCTGCTGGCCTCCCTTGAGCATTGGTGACACTGTGGTGGGATTCAGGCCACCACTGGGTGCCCTTGTGTGCTCCATTGGTGACATGCCTCTTCCTTGCCTCCACAGCCTCCAGAGTAACAGGATCAGGGACGATGGTGCCAAATTCATGGCTGAGGCTTTGGCAGCCAACCGGACGCTCTCCGTGATGCAGTGAGTGGACATGCTGGCCATCAGAAAGTCTCCTTTGTACTCTCTCATCTTCTCCTCCAAGGACCTCTCTGCCTGTGTTTGGCAAGGAGGGATGGATGGGCAAGGCCCTGAGGCTTTCTGACCTGTCTGGATGGCCCCTGGAAAACTTGACGTCCATTGCTTTTCCAGAGAACAGGTGTTGGGCAAAAAATTAAAAATAAAACCTCCCGCCAATCCAGAAAACCCTCTCTACAAATGTGAGGAAGAACAAAACAGCTTTATTATTTGAATAAACACTCAACTGGACTGTAATGAACATCATAGGCAATCTGCTGATGAGATTGCAAAGACAGAAATAAATCACACCCTTTTCCATAGCCAACAGACACACCCATTACATACATGTTTCCAAGATAAACAACTTGTCCTCAAGTAAGAGAACTGGACAGCAGCGTTTGTCACACATAGTTTATCCTAAATTAGCCTGGTAGTTGGGATAGCCATCTGTGTTTGTTAACTGCCTTTAGCCAAAGGAAAGTTAAAACTTTATATCTTCATGACAAGAAGGCTCTTACAACTTGGAATCTGTGCTATCTTCCTTGATGTGTACATTTCAAAGAGATGACTGGCACTCAGCACTCCGTTGTCTCTGACCTCTCACCTTTTGTCAGAGTATTCTTGCCCTGGGAATAGCTGGGACTAGCTTTGCTAAAGGACCCCTCTCCTCTCTCACAGCTTGCAGAAGAATACCATCGGGCCCATGGGAGCCCAGCACATGGCAGATGCCCTGAAGCAGAACAGGAGTCTGAAGGAGCTCATGTGAGAAATGCAGAAAGGCCAATTGGTATCCTCAGTGTCTAACACAATGCCCAGCTTATCATAAATATTTGTGAGCATGGGGATGGATGGATGGATGGATGGATGGATGGATGGATGGATGGATGGACGGATGGACAGACTGGTAGTTGAGTGGATGAATGGGTGGATGGATGAATGGGTAAGTGTGTGTGAGTGGATGTAGGTGCAGAACAACTGGCTTTGGACCCCAAAGCACTGGACCAGGAGAACGGAGATCCAGATTCACAGACTGAGTGAGCCACAACTGTCTCAGGCTCACATGTACTGCCTTCTCAGCTAGCAAAAGAAAATGGCATTTCCTAGCCACCTTCACATAACATAGCACAAATACCTCTCATTAAAGAGTTGGTCTTGCCTCCTGGCCCCTACTCCCCTGCCAGGGAGCCAAGGACTTTGCTACCTTCATCTCTTACAAGCAGCAGGAGGTCATTTCCAGAGGCCACTGGCCAACCAGCCTCAAGCAGGAGAGTCTGTACTGGCACCTTGAGACAACAGAGACAGCCCCTCCCAGAACCTGATCTCTGGGCCCCACCCTGCCCAGCTGCTCCAGGAGGCCGGCTCACCAGTGTCCTGTCTCTTACAGGTTCTCCAGTAACAGCATTGGCGATGGAGGTGCCAAGGCCCTGGCTGAGGCCCTGAAGGTGAACCAGGGCCTGGAGAGTCTGGAGTGAGTCTGCCTGACCACCCTCCAGGGGTGGCTGTGGGCAGAGGGGAACTCCCTTCCCCCCTCGTCCCCCTCAGGTTTCCTATCCAGTAGGTGGGTGGGTCCTGGAGGAGGACTGTCAGTCAGGGCCACTTCCCTGCCAGAACCCAACCAACCCCCAACCCTGGGCATGCTATGATCTCAGTGTCTCTCCCTCCATGCCTACCCCACCTGTTTCACCCTACCACACCAGCTCCATTTCCCTGGACAGTAGGGGTTGGTGTTTTCAGGGTGACAACAAGAACTGAAAGAGCTTTAGAAGTCAGTGCAGGTAGCTAAAGAAAGGGTCAGCCGCAGTGGCTTGTGGGGGGGAGCTGGGGGGACAGAGCTTGGCAATGCTCCCACACTGGGGAGACTCAACTGTGCCCTGGGGGCTGCAGACACAGTGCATGCCCCCTCTCTGAGGCCATTTGGAGCCACCAAAACCAAAGCAGAGTCAAACTCTGGGGCTGGTTGTGCTATACCCACCTGCCCCGACCTAGCTGGGGCTGGACTGTGAGGGATGAGAGAGGAAAGAGGGATGATGAAAGAAAAACAATGTGGTGTGGCACCTGCCTCAGGTGTCCCCCAACTCCCTGTCGAGCTTAGTGTTTCAGCTGGACTGATGGCTCCCTCCGAGTCCTGAGACAGCCACGCCAAATGTGCCCTCTCTTCTGTCTTCAGCCTGCAGAGCAATTCCATCAGTGACACCGGAGTGGCAGCGCTGATGGGGGCCCTCTGCGCCAACCGAGCCCTCCTCAGCCTCAAGTAAGTCCCAGCCTCCCTCTCCAACCAGGTATCCCTTTGGTCAGGGGGTCCAAAGGGACTTGGAAGAAAAGGCTGGAGCTGGGAAGCCCACATTACCCCTGTGACGACCTCTGGTTGGGCAGCTTGGTTCTGGGGCTGGCATCCTGCACTCTACCTTGCTCTTGGGAGGGCAGGGGCAGCGGTGGCCCCCAGCTGGCCAGCTCTGCTGCTCCCTGCCCATATACACATCCTTTAGGCACCCAAGCACCCATGCCTGCCCCTCACAGCTCTGAGGTCCCACTGTCTTATCCTCTTCCTCCTAGACTGTCCTACTGGTAGGTCCTAAAGGGGAGACACTTGGCTGCCTAGCCACCAGAACCTGGGCTCGCTGGAGGCACACAGCACATGCTCGCTCAGGAAGTCCGGGTCCCACATGAGGTTTCTCTGGTTCTAAAAGCCTGAACACCTGGGCTTGTCTCCCCCAGAGGCCTCATCTGCCTGGTCAGCAGCTCAGGGTCTTCTCTTTCTTCAGCCTTCGAGAAAACTCCATCAGCCCAGAGGGAGCCCAGGATCTGGCTCGAGCTCTCTGCACCAACAGCACCCTGAAGAACCTGGAGTACGTGAGGGGGCCGGGGGGGGCGGGTAGGGCTGTGCTTCCTAAGGCTCCTTTATGCCAGGGCCCCACCTATGCAAAGCCCAGAGACTGATGGGCCAGGCCCTGGTCACTCTTGCCATTATAAAAAGCTGAAGAAGGACCTGGCTGGGAGGAGGTAGCCAGGAGACCTGACCCCTGGCGGTGACTCAGACACAAGTCCCCCACGGTCCTGTCATAAATTACATGAGGATGAAGTAGTGGCAACTCTCTGGCCCTCAGCCCTTTGCTATGGACGAGAATGTGGAAGGGGCCACATCGTGGGGGCAGCACAGTACAGGAATCAGGAGTGAGTCCTCTGCCACCTCCTGGTGCGTGATCTGTCATGGAACCTCACTGAGCTGAGCTTGGGCCCACTCCTCCTGGGGGTGTCAGATTTGTTACAACAGTCCAGGGCACGTGCCTGGTACATGCAAGTGCTCCATAGGCGTGAGCTAGGCTATCCTAGTGGGCACGATGCAGTCCGTGGGTTGGGGGAGGGTGGTCTGGATTCCCTGGGGAGCAAGGACAGGGGACATCATGGTCGGCTTCTGCTCACTTGCCCCTGTTCCTCTCCTCCCAGCCTGACAGCCAACCTCCTCCATGACCAGGGTGCCCAGGCCATCGCAATGGCAGTGAGAGAAAACCACACCCTCGTGTCCCTTCAGTGAGTCCTCGGGGCCCCTACCTACCCCGTCCCCTGCCCAGAGCTGCAGGGCTCCCCCAAACCAGTTGATGCAGGAGACCAAGTCCAGCTCTGGGGATCTCCCACATGGTCTCTGGGGCCTCCAGCAGGCTGCAGGTGGTCACTTGCAGGGCCACCAGCCCTGCCCCCTGCTCTACTTCCTGAGATTGCTCCACGGAGAGACCAATGGGGTTGGAGGTGGGTAACCACAGCAGGAACCATCTGGAGTCTTTATTTGGGCCTGTCCCTGTACCCACCCCTAACCAGAGAGTAAATGTTGACTCCTTGGGACTAAGGCTGAGGAGGGTTGCAGGAGCTCTGCCCATCAGTGGTCCCTCTAGAACACACCCCGCAGGGACTCCATCCCCTGGCGTCAGATTCTCCTGGGAGAAGCCCGCTCTTTCTGGAGCCCAGGACCTCCTGGACTCTGCCTTGGGCCACGTAGTCATGTGGTCCGTGTCTGCCTAGCCTGCAGTGGAACTTCATCCAGGCCGGCGCCGCCAAGGCCCTGGGACAAGCACTACAGTTCAACAAGAGCCTGATCAGCCTCGAGTAAGTGGGGATTCCACGGGGCAGGGGCATCTGAAGCCTCAGGGCCCACCAAGCACAGGGCTCACGCCCTCAGCACACAGCCTCCTCTGTCCTAAGGCCAGCAGGCATGTTTCCATCCTCAGCTGCTTTAGAAATATATAATAGCTTTATTGAGGTATATAATTCTCTGGTTTCTAGTCTATTCACAGTTGTGCAACACAACAACGAAATTTAGAACATTTCTATCACCCTCTAAGAAAACCCAGATCCATCAGTGGTCACTTCCCCTTCTGCCCTATCCCGGGCAGCCACTAATTTATTCTCTCCATGGATTTACCTATTCGTGACATTTCTGTAAGTGAAATGATACAATATGTGGTCTTTCATGACTGGCAACTTTCATTTAATATGTTTTCAAGGTTCATCTGCATTGTGGCATGTGTCAGCACTTCATTCCTTTTCATGGCTGAATAGTATTCCACTGTATGGATAAGACTTTCATCTGTTGCTGGACATTTGGGTTGTTTCCATGTTTTGGTTATTGTGAATAATGCTGCTGTGAACATCCATGTACATGTTTCTGTGTATGCTTTCAGTCCTCTTGTGTATACACCTGGGAATGGAATTGCTGGGTCAAATGGTAACCTTTTGAGTTTCATCTCCTTTTGACGCTACTTCTCTCTCAGCTTCCAGGATATCCCATCTCTGGCTAGTTCTGTTTGACTCTGAAATACTTGTGTTCCTCAGGGTTCTGTCCCAGGCCACCTTCCCTTGAAGGTGCTCTCTCTCTTCTGGAAGCTCTCCACCTCTCCCAGGCTTTCAAGTCCTTATGGCCCCACAGCTATATCGCAGACCTCTCTCCGGAGCTCCAGACCCGTGTATCTACTGCCCATTCCGCACCTCCCTTTGGGTGTCTCAGTGGTACTTTAGATTGCCTGAAAGATCCCCCCACGAGCCTGCTTCTTGGTTCCCCATCTTATGACTAGAACCAGCCAACCAACTGTGAAAAGTAGAAACATCACCCTTGCCCTTTTCCAAGTCCTACTGATTCATTTCCAAGTCCTGTTGATTCTCTTCCCAGTGTCCCACCCCCATGGCCACTGTCCAGGCACCAGCATCACTCACCTGCATCACTGCAGCAGCCTCCACACTTGGTCCATCCACGGCTAGTCAGGATCTTTTCAAATGCAAATCTGTCCCTGTCCTGGTGAGATGTTTCAATGGCTGCCCGGGGCCTGCCGAGTGAAGTCCAACCTTTAGCACGGCTTCTAGGGCCCCCAAACATCTGCTTCCTTACTGTTTCCTCAGCCTCGTTTCACTCTCGAGAGACTTGACTCAATGTCGTTGGGTTCTTTAGATATGCTAGGCCCCCTCCCCATCTCTTATCCTTTGGGTTTTGGTTTAGACCAGCGGTTCTCAACCTGTGGGTCGCGACTCCTTTGGCGGTCGAACGACCCTTTCATAGGGGTCGCCTAAGACCATCCTGCATATCAGATATTTACATTACAATTCGTAACAGTAGCAACATTACAGTTATGAAGTAGCAACGAAAATAATGTTATGGTTGGGTCACAACACGAGGAACTGTATTTAAAGGACCAGAAGGTTGAGGACCACTGGTTTAGACCTATTTCTCTTGGCAGCCTCTGGGACCACACTGCAGCCTGCACTTAGCCTATAGTGACTGCTCATTTAATCAAGTCTCCTCACCTGAGTTCCAAAAAGGCGGAATTGGCCTTGCTAGTGCACACTATACACTCAAGCGTCTGTTAAATTATTACTGCAGCGAGCAAGAATGGCCTGGGGACAGAGGGCCTTCAGTGTTCTAATTGGCTTCGAAAAGCACACTTTATCTCACGCATTTGTTGGCAATGCTTCCATGTGTCCCTTTCCTTGTTTGTTTCTGATGGTCCAGACCCCAGGTCCCTCTGCATGTTAATTAGGAGGCCATGGGGTGACCCTGGGAGTATAGTCTACAATGTGTGTGGTCTGAATTAGGTAGACGGTCCAAGCTCAGCACGTCATGCTAGAGAGCTGGCCCAGGCTCACTCTCTGTGTTCAGTTTACAGGAGAACGCCATCGGGGACGAAGGCGCCTGTGCAGTGGCCAGTGCGCTGAAGGCAAACACAGCCCTCACTGCTCTCTAGTAAGTCCTGACGCGAACAGCAGTCCAGGAAGCCAGCCCTTCACCATCCTTTCATATGGAAAACCATTCTTGTTTCCCAGTCTAGGAAGCTGCGTTTAATTTTCCTAATATCAGCAACCAGGCAGAAGGGATGCCCAGCGCATTCTTGCTCCTGCAGTTGTAATAAGATTTAGGGGTACAGGCAGTGTACTCCTGCAAACTCTCCAGGAGACAACCTCTACTTCCTGTATCCATAGTACCTAGATATGTCCCAAGCACAAACAGTGCAGGAAGGATATGCAGTATCCTTTGGATAGACCACAGCCAATTTTTAGTGCTATTTTGTCATTTTCGACCCTAAGTCAAGGGTGGTGAAAATGAGGGTGCCTGTGAATGGAAGCTGGGCCCCGGGCAGGTATGAGGGCTGGAGAGCCCAGCCTGTTGGGCCTGACTACGCTGACAGCATCTCCTCTTAGTCTCCAGGTGGCCTCCATTGGTGCGCCGGGGGCTCAGGCACTGGGGGAGGCCCTGGCTGTGAACAGAACCTTGGAGATTCTCGAGTAAGTATTCCAGCCTCCGGCTAAAGTCTCTTGCCCAAAGAAACCAAACTTGATTCAAATGAATAGATATGGAGGAGAAAAAAAATATCAATTTGTAAGAAATTCACAAAGCAATTAAATATCAAGCATGCCCAGCTTCCCCATTCCTCCTTCACCCCTTCTCCCTGGGAGTCACTATTGTTGGGCCTCCTTTTCTTGAGTACCTGCTTTTCTTGGTCTTGCCCGGGCTGAACATGTCCCAAGATCTTGTTTAGGGGTCCCTGGGGTGGGCTGTGTCCACTGATCTTGGTCTTTGAGATCCAGGAGTTTGCGGCCTCGAGCTCTGTGGGGTTTCAGGCACGTCCAGGTCACCCCTGCTCCCGGGGTTCTGTGATGCTGAGCAGACAGGGACGGCTGGATGGAGTGCTGCCTCTCCTATCAGCCCCGCTCTTCCTTGGGAATGTAAAAGGAGAATGAAGGCACCAACACACCACCCAGGTTGGGCTGGCTCACCCCTCCTGTGTGTCCTGCCTGCTCCCCAAAGCCAAACTCCGTTTTGGCTTGAGAGTAAGAAAGGAGCAACCTAACTCCCCATGGTTGCTGAGTCCACACTGCCTCTCACCAGTAGCCCATACTCATCTGAAGAAATAGCATTTTCACCTCTCAGCCATCATGGTGCCTTACATTGCCTGTCTTTTCTTTTTTTCTTTTTAAACCCTCACCCAAGGATATCTCCTCCCTCCCCTCCCCATTGATTTTTAGAAAGTGGGAGTGGGAAAAGGGAGAGAGGTGAGAGAGAGGGAGAAACATTGATGTGAAAGAGACACATCGATTGGTTGCCTCCCACATGTGCTCCAACTGGGGCCGGGATGAACCTGCAACCTATGTATGTGCCCTTGATGGGGAATCAAACCAACAAACCTTCAGTGCACAGGCCAATGCTCTAACTATTGAGCACACTGGCCAGGGCCATTGTCTGTCTTTTTTTTTTTTTTTTTTAACAGTTTAAGAGGAAACGCCATTGGAGTGGCTGGAGCCAAAGCCCTGGCAAATGCTCTGAAGGTCAACTCAAGCCTCCGAAGACTCAAGTGAGTGGTTACTGAGCCCTATCTGCACCCCAGAGCAGAGGACTTCTATGCTGGAACCTCCCCAGGGGATAAGATGCTCTTGATTTCCTCTGTAGCTGCTTCCTTCTGAATAGAAATAGTTCAGACTGTTCTGGTTACTATAGTCTATATTATGGACGAGTTTGGTCATTTTGCCTAGCATAGGTCAGAGGTAAATCACTTAACATCAGCATTTTTGGTCTTATAATCTCCATGGCACTAAGACGGTACAACCTGGGTCCTCATAAACTCGTCTCAGGATTAAATGCCCACCTTGCTGTTGCTATGGCACTTGTGCAGAAACCAGTGCCAGAACTATCCCACAGGATAATGCAGCGCTCTTTCAGAGGTGTGCTCTGCCCTGACTGGCTCACTCTGGTGTCTCCATCTTTTCTCTGCCTAGTCTTCAGGAGAATTCCTTGGGGATGGATGGGATGATATGCATTGCCACCGCACTGTCTGGAAACCACGGGATCCAGCATATCAAGTGAGTGGGGTTCGGCAGTCTCTGCCCTTTCCTGCCATTCTCACCCTTAGAACTGTTCCCAGGTCAGGCCCTACCTTCTGCCTGATTTTCAGAGCCAGCGGACTCCCAGGCCCCTCAGCAGCTCTGGGGAAAAACTCAATATAGAAGAAAGCCATTCAGAGCCTTGTCCATGGGAGAGATCCTGGAAGCACAAGGGTTTCACCCAGAGCTCTGCATCTTATGTACTGACCTTCTCTTTACTACAGAGAAACTGTAGCCTCTAGCCTAGCGGTTCTCAACCTGTGGGTCGCGACCCCTTTGGGGGTCGAATGACCCTTTCACAGGGGTTGCCTAAGACCATCGGAAAACACATATATAATTACATATTGTTTTGTGATTAATCACTATGCTTTAATTATGTTCAATTTGCAACAATGAAATTGGGGGTCACCACAACATGAGGAACTGTATTAAAGGGTCACGGCATTAGGAAGGTTAAGAACCACTGCTCTAGCCCTTCAGCCAATTTCTCAATTTGTCCTAATCTTTCTCTAGTCTCCAGGGAAATCACATTGGGGAATCAGGTGCCAGAATGATCTCGGAAACTATCAAGACAAATGCTCCCTCGTGCACTGTTGAAATGTGAGCAAAGCAAGTTCCTGGTGGACCGGGCAGGAGGATGGGCAGAGATGCAGCTGGAAGGCTTCAAACAAAAAGACCGTTTTCCAGGGTGATTTCCTGTTATCTGGGAATGAGGCTGACCCGCACCAGAGCTGGTAAACTGCAGAGGCAGGAAGGGTGCTGCCAAAGGAGGTCAGGAGCACCTCTTCTAGTCCAGGGTCAGTCTAGGCAGGGGTGAGACGGACACTGGTCTGGGACAGAGGAAAGGGTCTTCCACTGAGGGACCCAGGACTTACACCTTAAAGCTCAGCAAGAAAGAAGCTGGCCTGAGCTTATTCATACCTTGAGGTCTTCATGTGCCCCCAACTTTTAAAAAATTATTACTACCTTTTCCCACTCATCTGGTTAAAAGTGAGTGGAAATGAGTTGCCATATTCCAGTGAACTGAGTACCAATTTGGCATTGTTGACAGAGAGGATCTTTCTTTTCTCAAGAAGAAAGTTTTAGGGGTATGATCCTTAGAGACATATGGAAAAAATATGGGATTTTTAAAAAGAGAAATAAAGGCTTTAATTATAGAATTCTGGAGACAGAGAAAAAGGAACTTTCCTGAAGTTTTTGCCATTTTTTAAATCCATCACAAAATCTTTCACAGGCATGGATTATGTCTGACATATGTTATTTGGAGTCTGGCACACTAGTTATCTATAGCATGTTCAATAATGTTATTCTTAGTAATAATGTTATTGGGCTTCCCATAATTATTACTACTCTGACGACCATCCCTCTGAAGGCAGGCAAGCTGAGTTTCCATGTGGCATAGATTCCCTCAGATGTTTGTCTGTGCTGAAAGGAAAAGATCCCAAACGGACACCATCTCTCTCATCAATTAAATAACCAAGGGAAATGCTTACAAAGATTATAAAGTAATTATTTTAAAATTTGGACAGGAAGCACTATTATTCCTAATGCTTCTTTAAAAATGAGTATTCAGGCAAGAATCAATGGACACTAAAACCCTGGATGAAAGCCAATTGAGGAAGAAGATATTCACATCGTCTCAGAACATCACCCACAAAGAGTTATCTAAAAGGTATCTTACAGAAATTTTACAAATGTTGCCTTAACAAAGCGATTAAACTTAATGTCACCAATAATGGGACAAATGGACATCAGGGGCCCTGATGTGATGCACTGAGAAGGACATATTGCTGATGTAGTATTTTTTGCCAAAAAGGTTTATCTGAATCTAATCACGAAGGAGTAATCCGACAAAAATCAGAACTGAGGAGCATTCTGCAAAAAAAGAAAAAAAATAGCCTGATCTCTTAAAAAAAAGTCAATGTCATGAAAAATAAAAAAGACTTGGGACTGTTTTAAATTGAAGGAGATTCAAGAGACATAACAACTTAAGATCTTTGACTGGATCCTAGACTGGAGGGGGAAAAGCCAGCCATAAAGAACATTATTTGGAAACTGGGGACATTTGAACATGGGTCATGTGTAGTATTTATTGAATTACTCTTTTATAAAGATATTTTTGCTGGGTATTGACAGTTTTTTCTTTCAGTACTTTCAAGATGTTATATACTGTCTTTTGGTTTGCACTGTTTCTGGCTGAATTGAGAACTCATCAGAACAAGAGTTGCAGTAGCTAAATGTTGAAGCAAACTGTGCTATGCAGGAACCTAGCACTGGAGAAACTTCAGGGGCCGAAGCAGTGGAGAAAATGAGTGCTCTTCATGGACTTCAAGAGCAAGCCACACTATAATTGGAAGGAAAGCCCCGACTTTCTCCAAAGTCTCTCAATCACCCTCTACTGGCAACACTTAACATCTTGCTGGCTGATAAAGGAGAGGTATTACAAAAAATAGCACGGTTACAACAGAGCAAGCCAAAAGGTGAACTTGGAGCTGAGGCAATAAATTGATACTAGCACAGTGGGATGTCCTGTTTTTCATTCTGGACAGTTCCTATTGCTATGTCTTCAGGATCAGTAATGTTTTCTTCTGCAGTGTCTGACTGCTCTTAATCTCAGTTTGTTTGGTTTCATCTCATTTTGTTACTCTCTGGAAGTTCTGTTTGAGGCTTACTTTATATTTTCCGTGTCTGTCCTTAATATACATGCTTTCCTCTACCACCTGAATATACGGAATATAGTTATAACTGTTAAGAATGTTCTTTTCTACTAATTCTATCAGCTATCATTTATGGGTTATTTCTTGATTTTTCTCATTATGCCTGATAATTTTTTTTACAGTGAAAAAAAATTTATATTTAGAACTAGAGGCCTGATGCATGAAATTCATGCATGGGTAGAGTCCCTAGGCCTGGCCGGCGATCAGAGCCAATCTGTGGGGCAACTGGTGGGGTGATCAGGGGCCCCTGCTGGCACCTGCCTTGGCTGGCCTGGGGCCTATAGGCTGGGGGCAGCTCCTGCATTGAGCATCTGCCCCCTGGTGGTCAGTGCATGTCATAGCGACTGGTCGTTCCACTGGTCATTCCGCCGTTTGGTCTATTTGCATATTAGACTTTTATTATATAGGATTAGGGAGCTGGACTCAGTTTAGGTGATCTCAATTTTGTTGGCAACACCCAAAGTCAGGAGCCAGTCAAACATATGCCTTCTTCCCTCCATCAGGCCCAATCAGGTGTTGACCTTGGCACGTCAATGTCATAGAGTTTCTTCACAGCCTGTTGGATCTGGTGCTTGCTGACATTGATGTCCACAGTGAACACAGTGTATTGTCGTCTTCAGTCTTCTTCATGATTGGCTCCATAGTAAGAACTTGATGACGACTTGGCGGTCAAGCTTGTTTCTCCTCAGGGTGCTCTTCCGAGGATATCTGGCTGCCTTTGGAGCCGCAGTGTCCTCATGACTGGTAATTTTTTTATTGAACACCAGAAATTGGGATTTTATCTTTCTAGGTGCTGGTTTTATATTTCTTAAAATATTCTTGAGCTTTATTCTGGTGCACAATTACTTAGAAACACCTGGATCCTTTCAAAATTTGCTTTTAAGCTTTGTTAGCCAGAGTCAGCCATCCTTCATTCTAGGGTTACTTTGGCCCATCTTCTGAGGAAATGCCTCAATATTATAGGTACTCTACCTAATGCCCAAGTCAAGAAAACAGTTTATATAGTGTCTACAATAGACACTATAGAAATCCAGGTGTAAAAATTTGTGAAATCAACCTTAGCCTTCTTACCCCAAATAGTAGCTTCTACACAACTGGCTTTCTAGTAGGTATGTTTTCAATATAAAGTATGAATTTAAGCAGAATGGCTCCTAATGTAGACTTCGCTGCATAAATTTTTCTCTCTCTGATTCAACTCCTCCCATTTCACAAGCTAGTTTCTTTCAGCTAAAAAACATGTTTCCCTCACATACATACAAACAGAAAACAAAATAAAATCCAGAATCAAAAGCCTCTAAATTGTACAAAAGATTAATAGTCCGACACTGATTCCTAAAACAATTCCTTGTGCGCAGTCCTCCAAAATGTTCGTTGACCTTGCTTTTCTCGCCCAGCTGTCTTCTCTTTTCACTATGATCATCGCTTTCTGAACAGTCATCAGTACTCACTGTGTTGGCTTTAAAATCCAACCTCTCCTGCTATCTCACTTCTCCTGGCTGAAGCCCCTGATTTCCTAATTTCCGAAGTCCACTATTTATTGCTTAATCATTTTAGAGAATATCTATTGACTTTCTATAATGGGAAATGGCACTTGTACATACATCACCTTATGCCCCCACTTTTTTTTCTTCCTCCTTCCAACACAGTTATAGTATGATTTGGGGTTGAATCATTATTCAGTGTTTATCTTATGACTTTATTAGTATGGATCACTGCTAAGCCATTTTCTTCCTATGTCATTGTTCTTTCTAGAATTAACAGTTGTATTATTTTTTAAATTTAATGAATTTTCTATGTCACTATTGCTTAATTCTTTTCCAAACTGTCCAAGAGAAGTGTAAAATCTGAATACTATCTCTCACAGACACACTGGTTATTTCATTTTCCCCTAATGACACACCTTCTTGAACCCTTTGTTTTCCTGCTCCAGTCACATCCTTATTGAAAGGACTTCTGTTCTAGGTAGGAGGCAGACCTTTTAGTTCCCTTCCAATTCAACCAGTCCTGGAGTCCAGCACCCAAGAGCTCCCCTGGGCTAATCTAACAGCTGTGATATTTATGTAGTACTAGAGGCCCGGTGCACAAAAATTTGTGCACTTGGGGGGAGGGGGTCCCTCAGCCTGGCCTGTGCCCTCTCACAGTCTGGGACCCCTCAGGGGATGCCCACCTGCTGGCTTAGGCCCACTCCCTGGGGGATTGGGCCTAAAATGGCAGTCAGACATCCCTCTGGCAGCCCAGCAGCCCTCGGGGGATGTCCACTTGCCAGCGGGGAGCAGGCCTAAGCTGCAGTCAGACATCCTTAGCGCTCCTGAGGAGGCAGGAGAGGCTCCCAACACCACTGCTGTACTGGCAGCCGTCAGCCTGGCTTGTGGCTGAGCATGGCTCCCTTTGTGGGAGCACACTGACCACCAGGGGGCAGCTCCTGCATTGAGCATCTTCCCCCTGGTGGTCAGTGTGTGTCATAATGACCAGTTATTCCCAGTTGTTCTGCTGTTAGGGTCAGTTTGCATATTATCCTTTTATTATATAGGATAGAGGCCTGGTGCATGGGTGGCGGCCGGCTGGTTTGCCCTGAAGGGTGTCCCAGATCAGGGTGGGGGTCCCGCTGGGGTGCCTGGCCAGCCTGGGTGAGGGGCTGAGGGCCATTTTCAGGCTGGCCAAGCCACCCCAGCGACGGAAGCTCCCAGCCTCTCCTTTTTTTTCTTTTTTATTCTGGGATTTATTTACCTTCTATAATTGAAACTTTGTTGCCTTTTGTGGAGGCTACAGCCAGCAGAGGAAGGAGCAATCAAGCCTCCTGCTCACTCCAGCTCCGTGGCCACGGCCGGCTGAAAGCAGGTATCTGGGGTTTATTTACCTTCTATAATTGAAACTTTGTTGCTTTAAGTGGAGCTGAGAGCTGCCGTGACAGCTTGGCTTCCTCCATCATTGGGGCAACCAAGCCTCCTGCTTGCTCCAGCTCCGTGGCTGCCGGCTGCCATCTTGGTTGGGTTAATTTGCATATAGTTGCTCTGATTGGCTGGTGGGCGTGGCTTAAGATGTAGTGAAGGCACAGTCAATTTGCATGTTTGTCTTTTTTTTTTTTTTTTTAAATATATTTTATTGATTTTTTACAGAGAGGAAGGGAGAGGGACAGAGAGCCAGAAACATGGATGAGAAACATCGATCAGCCGCCTCCCGCACACCCCCCACCGGACATGCGCCCGCAACCAAGGCACATGCCCCCGACCGGAATCGAACCCGGGACCCTTGAGTCCACAGGCCGACGCTCTATCCACTGAGCCAAACCGGTCAGGGCTGCATGTTTGTCTTTTATGAGTGTAGATGTTGCTAACCAAAGAGACACATCTTCCTTTCAGATGTTTGGTACTGATATTACCATTTAAAATGCTAGTGAAAGATATCTTATATTTATTTCTTCCTGTCCCAGCTAAAAGGGAAACAGTTCTTCTGATTTCCTAGAGGAAGTCTTCATACTTTGTTCTTAATGGCTACCACCAATAAAAATTGAGAACTTAAAAAATTCCTTTATATTTTCTGTCAATACACATATTTTAAAGCATTTTAAGAGATCCTTTAATTATACAGTAAAAAACAAAAACCCACTGCTGTCAGCAATGACCTAGGTGCTAGTTTTTCACAGACCTAATCACTCGAGCTTCTGTGGGGCCTGAGTCTGCTCTGCTGCATAACTAAAACCAAATGACACCAGGTCCTAAGGCACTTGCACATATTTGACTCCTGGATCCATTACAGTGACAGAAATACATTAATAACATGATCGACTACTTATATCTCCTTTGTTGACAGAAGCTACTGAAGGAAGTGCCATACCATAGTGAGAGCCTGCACAAATTCAATTAACCAAGGGATGAAGGATGACCAAGAAGCAGGTGAAAGAATGAATCACCCATTACAGTCATTACCTCTATCTGTGGACATTTTATCAGTAGCTTGGGTAGAACTCCCAAGCTAATGCCCATTAGAAGAAAGCATCACATACGGAAAATAGAAACACATTTTTAGTTTTTTTCAAAATATAAGTCAGGTCAGACTCAGGTGAACCAAAGCTATAACATCCAAGAAGATGCAGTGACTTTCCCTAGCTGGTTTGGTTCAATGGGTAGAGCGTCAGCCTGCAGACTGAAATGTCCCAGGTTTGATTCTGGTCAAGGACACATGCCCGGGGTTGGAGGCTCAATCCCCTGTAGGGGGCATGCAGGAGGCAGCCAATCAATGTTTCTCTCATCATTGATGTTTCTATCTCTCTCTCTCTCCCTCTCCCTTCCTCTCTGAAATCAATAATGATAAAAAAAAAAGATGCAGTGACTTTTTTGCACCTTAGAGATCATGGCACCTGAGGTGGTCAGCAAGGCTTCCAACACACCTATTTCCCATTTAGCTTATTGTTTAAAAAATGGCACCTCTCGCCCTAACCAGTTTGGCTCAGTGGATAGAGCGTTGGCCTGCGGACTAAAGGGTCCCAGGTTCAATTCAGGTCAACGGCATGTACCTTGGTTGCAGGCACATCCCCTGTGGGAGGTCTGCAGGAGGCAGCTGATCGATGTTTCTCTCCCATCAATGTTTCTGACTCTCTATCCCTCTCCCTTCCTCTGTAAAAAATCAATAAAGTATTTTTTTTAAAATGGCACCTCTTACCCAGCTGGCATAACTCAGTGGTTGAGCATCGACCTATAAAACCAGGAGGTCACAGTTCAATTCCTGGTCGGAGCACATGCCTGGGTTGTGGGCTCAATCCCCAATAGGAGGCATGGAGGCAGCCAATCAATGATTCTCTCTCATCATTAATGTTTTTCTCTCTCTCTCCCTTTCCCTTTCTCTTTAGGGGAAAATAAATAAAAATATATTTAATTAAAGAAAAGATGGCACATCTCAAATTACTGATGAATTAACCGAATGCTGAATGTTTAAAAAAGGGGGTAATCTCATACATAAAATGTAGAAAAAGATGGTAAAAAGCAAAGGTGATAGCACTAACTGTCACAGTCCCCTAAAGTTTACATGTGCCACAGTAACGTTACTATGAACTTTTCTCGAGTATTTTTTATCAGTGCAAATAAACAAAATAATTACATTTTCAAGTAAAATTTATTTAATAATATAAAAATATGGTATTAAAAACATTTATTAAGAGAATAACTTCAGAAGTCTTATGACTTTATAACTGAAAAACAATAAAAACTGTTCTGTGCTTCCCAAAAAACAAAACAAAAAATGCCACTTATCTTTCACTTGTCTTTTCACAATAGAGAAATTCTAGTGTTACTCTACCTATTTCAATTCTGGTTTATTTTTTAAGTCAACTTTCCTAAGAGGGAATGCTGGCCTTCTGAGAAAAAAATGGAGAATTTATAATCTGGAGGATCTTCTGTTGCCTGATTTTCAAAGAAAGTTGATTTTCATCTGACTTAGCTAACTTTCATTCAGAAAATTTTAGTAAAATGCATTTAAAGCTTGGTATTGTGAACATGCAGGAAAAAAAGACTATAAAATGAAATAAAAGCTAGAATTAAAAGCCTCTAAATTGTACAAGTGGCTAAAAGTCCGGCACTAATTCCTAAAATGAGTCCTTGTGTGCAGTGCCAGCCTCAGGTTTGTCCCACTGACTCTTAGAGGACATATGTGACAACAACAATAATCAAACTTACACAGAAACTTATTTCTCCTCAAGTTTTTGTCCTGTGGATGTGAATCACTAAGCACACACATATTTCCCACTTTTAGGAGATAAGGCAAAAAAAAAAATCATTTTTGGAGTTTGCTCTGGGTTTGGTTTAAGCTTCATGGAGTAACACATAGGAGGCTAAAGCAAAAAACAGGTAATACTTCAGTAAGTCCAACTGACTTAGTAAAAAAAATATACTTCCTTTCTAACCTTCTAAATTCCCATTTACCTACAAATCTGAGGGTTTAAATCTGCATGGGTCCCTTGGCAAGAAAGTCAGAAGTCATTGTCACTCTCTTCCAGGGGCTCAGGTTTCCGGACCCTTCGACTAGATTTAGCTGGAGAGAGAGCAATGCTCTCGTCTTCTAAGTCGTCGTCTTCTTCATCATCTTCCATGTCAATTTCACTGTCCTCCGAGTCTTCCTATAGGAAAAAGACAGCAAATACACTTTGTTCCTGACATCTTCTCAGCAAGACCCTACCTCACTCACCCTTTTACTAGTAGCTCAATAACTAGCAACACCTCCATGTGAAGGAAGAGCTTGGCAGAGAAGCGGTCAGGTTGTGGAGGCATAAAAATGGATCAACTTCTAGATATTGCTGGCTGGAATACAGAGATCAATGTATCCTCTAATCAGTAACCTTCAAATACCAATATGCAATAATCCAACGTAGGTGCCACAGGGACTGGCTTTCCCACTGATGACTCGGGAACATGAGACCTGCCCAAGGCTCACTGAATGCTGCTTTGCTCCTAGCGGCTCAGAGACCCACCAGTGGGTAGCAAGGAAGGTAGGGACTCAGAGAGAGGGAAGAAAAGCTTGTTTTGACTTCTGACAGACGGGGATGGAAAGCCACAAAGGAAATGGGTATAGGGAGAAAAATAAAAGAAACACTCTCACCCTGCCAGTGTGGCTCAGTGGTTGTGTTGACCTATGAACCAGGTAGTCATGGTTCAATTCCGTCAGAGCACATGCCTAGGTTGTGGGCTTGATTCCCAGTGTGGAATTGATGTTTCTCTCTCTCTCTCCTCCCCTCCTGTCTGAAATCAATATTTTTTTTTTAAAGAAACACTCTCCCCCTTGCCGGTTTGACTCAGTGGTTAGAACTTCAGCCATGGACTGAAGGGTCATGGGTTTGAATCCCAGTCAAGGGCACGTACCTCAGTTGCAGTTTTAATACCTGGAGAGCAGGAGGCAAACCAATCAATGCGTCTCTCTCACATCAATGTTTCTCTCTCTCTCTCTCTCTCTCTCTCTCTCTCTCTCTCTCTCTCTCTCTCTCCCCTTTCCTCTTTTCTCCCCCCTCCCACCTTGTCTGAAAATCAATGGAAAAAAATATATATATCCTATATAATAAAAGGCTAATATGCAAATTGACTGAACAGCAGAACGACCAATTGCTATGACACGCACTGACCACCACGGGGAAGACGCTCAATGCAGCAGCTTCCCCCCTGGTGGTCAGTGCACTCCCACAGGGGAAGTGCTGCTCAGCCAGAAGCCAGGCTCACGGCTAATGAGTGCAACAGTGGTGGTGGGAGCCTCTCCTGCCTCTGTGGCAGTCAGACATCCCCCGAGAGCTCCCAGACTGCGAGAGGGCACAGGCCAGGGAGAGGGACACCCTCCCTGAGTGCACAAATTTCGTGCACCAGGCCTCTAGTATCTATACTAATAAAAGGGTAATATGCTAATTAGACCAGGAGACCTTCTAGACAAAGCCATGGTGGCAGGGTCAAGGCAGAGGCGGTTAGGGACAAGCAGGCCAGCAAGGGAGGGCAGTTGGGGGCGATAAGGCCGGAAAGGGGGGGCAGTTGGGGGCAAGAAGGCCAGCAGGGGTTGCAGTTGAGGGTGAGCAGGACGGCAGGCAGAGTGGTTAGGGGTGATTAGGCAGGCAGGCAGGTGAGTGGTTAGGAGCCAGCAGTCCTGGATTGTGAGAGGGATGTCCAACTACCAGTTTAGGCCTGATCCCTATGGAGGCAGTCAGACATCCCCCGAGGGGTCCCAGATTGAAGAGGGTGCAGTCCAGGCTGAGGGACACCCCCCACACACACACCTGTGCACAAATTTTGTGCACTGGCCACGTGTGTGTGTGTGTGTGTGTGTGTGTGTGTGTGTGTGTGTGTGTGTCTCCATCCATCCTCAGGTAAGGATTAAAAAAAAAAAAAAGAAACACTCTCCTCCTTCATCTAGATCTAGGGTAACCAACTCAGCCAGGTTTAAAACTGCAAGTCCTGCATCCCAGGTAAACTAGGATGGTTGGTCACTCTAGCTAAAGCATTCCCACCAGCATACATATACACTGCAATTTCCTTCTTCTTAAAAAAAACAAAGTAAAAACCTCAAAACTTAATCCTACCTTCCCCTCCAGCTACTCTGCCCTGTTTCTCTGTTCCCCTCACAACAAAACTCCTTGAGTGAGTTTTGAACTCACTGTCATCACCTGTTCCCCTCTCACTACCTCTTTTTTAAAAAAAATTTAATATTTTTTTAATTGATTTCAGAGAGGAAGGGAGAGGGAGAGATAGAAAACATTAATGATGAGAGAGAATCATTGACTGCCTACTGCACGCCCCCTACTAGGGACCAAACCTGCAACCCAGGTGTGTGCCCATGACCAGAATCAAACCCGGGTCCGCAGGCCAACGCTCTATCCACTGAGCCAAACCGGCTAGGGCTCTCACTGCCTCTTAAGCACACTCTGGTCAGGCTCTCACCCCATCAATCCCCCAAACTTCTCTTGTTAAGGCTGACATATTTGGTGGGTTCATGGGGTAATTCTCTGTCCTCCTGTTTGACCTACAGGCTCCTTCTTCCCTGGCATCCACTATTCTGTCTTCCAGGGGACCCTTCTCTCTGGATTCTCACCCCACCTCATTCCTGTGTCTTGTCTTGCTTGCCCAACCCCCTACATCTCCCTGACCCCCACAATGTGGGGCTGGCTCAGGGCCTTGGGCATCCTCTCTTCTCCTTCTTCTCTCTCTTCCAAACAATCACATGTACCCTTTGCTTAAAGACCACCCAGATATGGATGTTTCCCCCAATTCAATCTCTAGCCCAGACCTGACTTTGAACTCCAGACTTGAATTTCAAGTCAGCATCAGCATGTGGACATCTAGCAGGAAATTCACACTTAGAACGTCCAAAATCCAAACTCTCAATCTGCTAGCCAAGCTCCTTCCTCAGGTCTGCCTCACAGTTTTGTGCTTTTGGCCAATTTTGCCACAACCAAGGCATCCTTCATTTTCTTTAACACCCCGTGTCCAATTAATAAAACCTGATGGTTCTTACCTTAGAAACATGTTCAGAACCTGACTACTTTTCAACACCTCTGCTGCTACGACCCAAGGCTAAGCCACCGCCATCCTCACCTCTGAACTAGACTCTTGCAAACGCCTCTTCACTGGGCTCTCTTAAATTTGAGTCAGTTCTTGGCACTCCTGGGCTCAGGATTCTCTAGCACCTTCCCACTGTACTCAGAAAATGCTAAGTCTTCGTCATACCCTGCAAAGCTCTGCACAGCCCCTGCTGCTCCTGCCCCCAGCTCATTGCATTCCAGTCACGCCATTGCCTCTGGTCCTCGAATGCAGAAACCATATTTCCTGTGATCAGGATGCCCCTCCCCAGCACCATGTCCCTCCTTCCATTCAGGCCTCTGCCCAAACGTCACCTTATCAGAGAGATCTTTCATGACCAATCAAAAGGCATTCCTCAGTCCTATCACTCTGTTCCAAAACCTACTTTATTTTTCCTCTTAACCACTATGAGCCCTGATGGGTCTGCTTCACTACCATTGGACTGTAAACTTCATAAAGGCAAAGACCTTATTTCTATTCATTACTGTATTCCGCACAATCTATAATAGTGCCAGGCACCTAACACCACTCAAAAAATATCTGTCCAGTGACTGAGTGAACACGTGAAGGACCAACTCCTATGCTTAGGGGATGGTGCATGAAAACATCCTCCCTGAAATAAACAAGTGACAACAGGCACAGAGCAGATTTAAGCTACAATAATGCAATTGTTCTGAAGTAGAAAGCTATATAAATGATCAAGCAAATCACAAGAGGCCAGCCAGCGCTCGCTGGGTATCACCAGACTTTCCTTAGTTCTGTCTTGGATGAATAAGATGGATGGATAGAAGCTGTTTAACCATCCATCACCTACCTTCTTAAAATTTTTGAGGTAGTTTCTCTGCTTCTCTAAAGATCATCTTCTATGTATTCAAGGTTCTATTTCTGTGCATCTTGCCCAGCACACCTGAGTGACCTCTCCCTCCTGTGAATTTCTGTGATAGTACACACGGCTGATATTAAATAAATGGACCTTTTTGTACAAGAACATAAGACGCGCCCTCACTGATTTGGTTCAGTGGATAGAGCATCGGCCTGTGAACTGAACGGTCTCCCAGGTTCAATTCCAGTCAATGGCACATGCCTGAGTTGCGGGCTCGATCCCCAGTAGGGGGTGGGGGGGGGGGCATGCGGGAGGCAGCCAATCAATAAAAAAAAAGAACATAAGACTCATGCTTTGTCTCTGTGTAGCCACTAGTGCCACATTCTAGACACATGTGATATTCAACCTGATGGGGAGATCTGTGATTGGTGTCAATCTAGTCACCCTTTACCACTTGGGATTGAGAGTCTTGCCAGGGACTGCAACAAAGAAGGCAGGCCCAGAATGAAGAATGTAAGAGCCAACAGCTGGGCCCCAGCAGGGACCCCTTGTTTCCCCATTCTGGTTCATTTCCCAGTCAGTTATCCACTTAATAATGATCAAGGTGCTGCAGCTCCTTGCCCCGCCTCTCAGAGGCTCTGGTCTCAGGAGAGCCTCCTTATCATGTTCTCTCCCCAGAAAGGAGCTGAAGAGAGGGTTGGTCGACCCCAGGCTCTCAGCAGCATCCCTTCCTTTCTAGGTTATGGTTCAAGCACCAGATAACTCCCAAACCCACCACCTTTCTTGTCCTTGGCTCAGCACTTACTCCTCCTTCTTAGAATAGGCACTTCGCCATTCACTGTGGGATCCATTTTGAGTGGCTTTTTGCCCAGGATACAGAAGCATCATCCTTGGGGAAGGCTCTCTGCTGGTTCTGAACAAGCAGATACACACACACACACACACACATGGATGGATGGGGTGAAAAAGAAAACCAACCTGCTTCTTGGAGCTGGAAGTCTTGCATTTACCTAACAGAGCTGGTGCTCCTTCCATCTTTGGAAAGTGAGAGCAGACAGAACATGAGAGGGGAAAAAAGTAGGGGAAGCAGGTTCATTTGAAAAGAAATGAGCCATCAACAAACTGCCACAAATCCGGTGATGCGGGCTGAGAAACCACACCTCACGCTAAGCTGATCAAACATGCTTACTTCCTGGCTAATGCAGTCACGGGGCCAGCCCAAGCGTAGAAAGAATACAACTGCTAACGGGGGCTGGTTTGGACTCACATCATCATCGGAGTCTCCACCTTGCATTGTGCCCACGATGTGTTTGCTAGGTCTTCCTGGGGAGAATAAAAGCAAGAAGAAATTGCAAAAACCTTGTAAAATAAGGCATAAAATATCATTTAAGATTTGCCATCCTTTAGAACAGTGGTCGGCAAACCGCAGCTCGAGAGCCACACGTGGCTCTTTGGCCCCTTGAGTGTGGCTCTTCCACAAAATACCGACTTCTGCGCATGGGCCACGAAGTTTCAATCGCACTGTACGTGTGCGCCCGCACTTGGTACTTTGTGGAAGAGCCACACTCAAGGGGCCAAAGAGCCGCATGTGGCTCGCAAGCTGCGGTTTGCTGACCACAGCTTTAGAACATTGGGAAAAAGAAGAATTAAATTAAATTAAAACACTTAAGTAGCATCCCAACTAATCAGAACTGCCGACAAATGGTAACGGATTTTCTGCATTTCCACATTAAAACAAAGAAAAGGGCAGTGAAATGTAAGCGTGAATCATAAATCAGAAAAATAAAGATGCATTCTGTAAATGTTTTAGGGGAAAATCACTTTCCCTAAAGTGATTTAGGGAGGCAGCCGATCAATGATTCTTATCATTGATGTTTCTAACTCTCTCCCTCTCCCTTCCTCTCTAAAATCATAAAAATACATATTTTTTTAAAAGTTCATCTTTGAACACATCATCATGGAGATCTTGTGTTGTTTCACTTCTGCAGTGAATTGTCAGCAGTAGAATTTAGGAGCACCGGGGCCTTTACTAGGTTCTGCTGAACTAATCACGTACCATTTTAGAGCCCTGGCTCCCATATAGTAAAATAGGAGTCATAACCTCTAACCTCTATTGATGTCATGAAGCTGTCAAAAAATTAAAGATAAAAAAAATCAGAGCACCTGACTATCCTATGAACAAAGCAGAATGTAATAAGTAAAGATAGGTGGACCTAAAATAAGAGAAAACAGTTAACAACAAAAGCTAATATGAAATGACAGATGGAAGATCATTTACCATTTAAATTTATTATGTATATAAAAATGCAATTGTGCTCAAAAAATTAATAAGTGGTAGATAAGAAATGTTTTTAAAGGCAAATATAGGACAATTTAGTAGTATCTATCAGAATTTAATTTACATAACCTTTGACCTTAGAATTCCACTTTAAATGACATAGCCTAAAGAAACACTTGCAGATGTGTGGAAAAATCTATAGGGAAAAGAGTATCTTAAGTATTGATAGATACTTATGTATCTATCAACATGGGAATGCCCAAGTAAATTACAGGTACAGTCATACTATGGACTAATATGCAGCTATCAAAAAGAAAGAAGGAGATCTCTATTTTACTGACATGAGAAGAGTTCAATACATTTAAAATTTTTTAAAGCATATTGCAGAACCATACACATAGTCTGGTCTCACTCCGATTAAAAAACCTTTCAGGTGATCTTTGTGTCCATGTTTCAGTGTGTGTGTGTGTGTGTGAAGGCAATTTGGAAGGACACACCCTGGCCTAAGGTGGGGAGTGAAACATGAGGAAGACCTCTCACCCAGATTTGCTCCACACATTTTATTGCTTGAATCTGTTACAGTGAGAAAGTAGAAATTAGAAGAACATTTTTAAACGGCAGAGATGTTTCTGTAAGTCCCTTTTTTGTCCATTATCTGACTATAAGGTATCAACTGCACTGAGAACGTTTGGACCCAAAAGGGGCAGAATATAGCTCAGTGGCAGAGGCAGTGTGTTCCTGTAAACTCTGTGAGAAACACCAGCCACAAATAAGAACTGGCCATTCTTAGGACTCCAGATAAGAGTATTAGTGATAAAGATGACCACTGAGCAGTTTAAGAGCCAAACCCTGATTAACAACAGGGCGGAAAAAACCTAGAGCAGGGCCACTCACAGTGTGCTTATGGGCCTTACTACCAGCAGCCCTGACCCAGTGCTGGCCGTGGTGTTCTATGACAGGCACAGGGAGGAGGGCAAGGGAAAGAAGCCCTGGTACCTTGCATGAGCACTTCCATGGCTGTCCGTGGCTTCGACAGCCGTCTCTCTTCCAGTTCACTGTCAGATTCATCATCCTCCTGGATGTCGATGTCCGAGTCATCATTACCTGGCAGGAACACAGTAAGAAAAAAAGGGGGGGGGGAGCTGGTGGATCCATCATTACTTCTAAACCAGCCTCTGTCCAGTAAGGCTCTTGGCAAGTCATATGCACTTCTCAGCCTTTCTTTTGATGCATTAGATTTTATGAGAACTTCAGGATTTGCTAGTAGATACTTAGTGAAGAGTTAATACAAACAATAGGCAGTTTGTTTTAATTTTTTTAATTTTTCCAAAGCTAGAAAAAAGTGGGTCTGATACATTAGCTAGAAACACTATTCCAGTATGTGAAATTAAACAATTGACTAGCCAGCTGTCAAGATAGCCAGGAGTTCTTGGTTAGTTGGAAGGAAAAAAAAAACAACATTCTTTGATCAGTCTTAGGCTGTGTCACCAAAACTCAAGCTCCTTGAGGATAACAAAGATGAAGAATACCCCACTGAAAAGGTCAGTGACTGCACCAAAACAAGACCAGAGGCAAGAAGGAGACCAGGATAGGAATGGCCTGAGTAGGGCTGGCCTGAGAAAGATGGTGACCTACTGCCTGACAATGAAAATGTGCTCATGATATTCTTCACTCTGGAAAATTCCATTATAAAGATACATAAAGGAAGGTCATTCTCAACACCATGGCCTTTTACATTAATTTCTTAAATACTCTCTTGGAGTTTGGTGCACATTGAACATTTCCTTATGGAAACCGACAGAATGAGAGTTTCCACAGTGGGGAGAAAAAGCTTTTACTGCCCAGCACCTGACTACTCTGTACCCAGGGACGGACATAGGTTTTAAGAATGGCACTGGAGGAGTGTGCAGCTGCTGCTCTGATCACTGACTCATAAGTCAGTTTGGAAGTATAGGAAGTGTTCGTCTACAAAAACGCTTTGCTTAGACCCTGATCTAAGAGGGAAATGAAATGGAGGCTATGTCTAGCTGAGCACAGAGTGAACGTTTTCTGCTTTCTTTAGCCATGGAGAGAAGAGCGGTGCTCTGCAGCACAGAGGAGCAAACCTGGGAGCCAGAGAGTGTCAATAACAGCATCCTGCAAGACTTCGATACAATCGACCTGAAAACTACCACCTTCCAAAAGCCCTTACCAGAATATGATTAAATATTACCACAAAGTAATGATTATAAAATGAAATCACTGTTCAGTATAGTTCACTTTTTATTCCATCCAGGAAAATTATGAAATTAAATCAGTACCCAATGCAACATAAACCAAATGATACCATGAATTTTAAAACAACATTAATACAGATATTTCAAGCTCAACATGATTTCTTCTGACAACTCAAAACATTTCACTGAGGACTAAGCAGGTAAAATAAAACTAACACATGCTGACACTGAAATCACCGAGTTGTCAGTGATATGTTAAAATTAAGTACAGCAGACAATAGTGCTGACATAATTCAACAGGGAAAGGATAGTCTTTCCAACAAATGGTGCTGGGACAACTGGCTAGCCGCTAGCCACATGCAAAAGAATGAAGTTGGGTCCTTGTCTCACATCATTTACAATAATTAGTAAAAAATGGATCAGAGACCTAAATGTAAGAGTTAGAACTATAAAACTCCTAGAAGAAAACTCAGGCGTCAATCTTGGTGACTTTGAAATAAGCAGGGGTTTCTACTTAGATATGACACTAAAACCACAAGCAACAAAGAATAAACAGACAAACTGGATTTCATTAAAACTTTGTACAGCCGAAACCGGTTTGGCTCAGTGGATGGAGCGTTGACCTGCGGACTGAAGGGTCCTAGGTTCGATTCCGGTCAAGGGCATGTACCTGGGTTGCAGCACATCCCCGGTGGGGGATGTGCAGGAGGCAGCTGATCGATGTTTCTAACTCTCTATCTCTCTCCCTTCCTCTCTGTAGAAAAATCAATAAAAAATAAAAATAAAAATAAAAACTTTGTACAGCAAAGGATATCATCAAAGAAGTGAAAACACCTAAAGAATGAGAAATTATTTGCAAATCACAAATCACTTAAATCATTTATAAAATACTTCATATATTCTAGTACCCAGAATACATAAAAAACTCTTACAACTCAATAATAAAATGATAAATAAGCCAATTAAAAATGTGCAAAGGACTTGAATAGATATCTCTCCAAAGAAGATATAAAAACAGCAATAAGCATATGAAAAGATGCTCCATTTCATTAGCCATCAAAGAAATTAAAATGAAAACCACAATGAGATACTACTTCATACCCATTTAAACTATAGGCAGTTTTTAAGTTTCTCCTTTTAGATTAGCACTCCAACAGAAATATCATGCCAGCCACAGGTATAATTTTAAAATTTCTAGTGACTATATTAAAGTAAAAAGAAACTGGTAAGCTACTTTTAATGTTTTATTTAACCCAATATACCTAAAATCTCATTTCAACAAGTAACCAGTGTAAAAAATTATTAATGAGTAATTTTACTTTTCTCTCAAAATCTGGTATATATTTGTTAGGGGCAAAAATAGAATATTGGGGATTAGTTATAGTTATAAGAAATATTAATCATGCTCAGTTAACCGCAATTGCCTTGTTCTGATTAAAGAAAGGATCTTCTAACCTGGCTGGGAATTGTAGGCCCCAGGGATCTGGGAGTCAACCTTAGACCTGGCAGTCAACCTTGAACCTGGGAGCCAACCTTGGAATGCAGTTCATTCTCATTTAAGTACTGCCTATTATAGTGGAAAGATTAACATCCTTGTTGCCCAAACAATGGAGTCCCGCCCCAGTCCACATTGCCTACTTCCCCATGTAATCTTTGTCCTAGCCTATCTAATAATAGACAAACATGGTAATTGACTGTACTTCTCTACGCCTCCCATTGGCTAATCAGGGCGATATGCAAATGAACTGACAACAAAGATGGCGGCTAATTTGCATACTGCAAGCAGGGTGGGACAGCACGAGCCGCCAGCACGCCGCCATCCAGGGCTGAAGCCCCAGAAGCCGCCTGATATGGCAGTAACTCTATCAGTAAGCACTCTGAAAGTCAGTGGCATAAATGCACCAATTAAAAGACAGATTATGAGGGTGAATCAAAAACAAAACCCACTTTAAATATAAAGACACATATAGATTAAAAGTAAATGAATTAAGCTGCAGCCTGTTTTGCTCAGTGGATAGAGCATTAGCCCATGGACTGAAGGGTCCCAGGTTCGATTCCAGTCCAGGGCATGTACCTCAGTTGCTGGCTTGATCCCCAGCCCCTATCAAAACATGTGTAGGAGGCAACCAATCAATGTGTCTCTCCCTTTCCTTCACTCTCTCTAAAATTCAATGGAAAAATATCATTGGGTGAAGATTAACAAAAACAAAGTAAATGGATTAAGTAACAAAGAGATTATAAGAAAAATATATTCCAAATTTTGTTAGTTGTATAATGGTTATGTTTAAATTATTAACACCTAAGAAATTGGGTGAAGGGTACATATAATATGCTGTAGTATTTTATAGTTTTTTTTACATGTATAAGATTATTTCAAATTAAAATATTAAAAAATTAAAAATTAATAAAATATTAATTGAAATGTATCTGCATTACATGAAAAATCTCCTAATTGCTTTTAACATAATTTATTAAATTGTGCTAAAATTTACAAGGGTTCAATTAAAAAATATCTTAATTCTAAATGATATAATAGAAAATATATAATAGTGCAGTTATAAGAACTTATCTGAAAATAAAAATTTAAAGAAGTGAATTTAAAGAAGGGATTAGCCAAAGAAAATATATGCACAACCCATGGACACAGACAACAGTATGGTGATGGCCAGAGAGAAGTGGGGGGAAAGAGCTAGGTAGAGGGGGCAAAAGGGGGGAAATAAGGACATCCTATATAATAATAATAAAAGGCTAATATGCACATTGACTGAATGGCAGAATGACCGGTTGCTATGATGCGCACTGGCCACCAGGGAGTAGACGCTCAATGCAGGAGCTGCCCCCTGGTGGTCAGTGCACTTCCATATGGGGAGTGCCACTCAGCCAGAAGCTGGTTCATGGCTGGCCAGTGCAGTGGTGGTGGCAAGAGCCTCTCCCACCTCTGCGGCAGCACTAAGAATGTCCAACTAACAGTTTAGACCTGATCCCTTGGGGGCCTAAGCCTTCAGTCGGACATACCCGAGGGCTCCTTGGCTGCCATAAGGATGTCGGACTGCAAGCTTAGGCCTGATCCCCTGGGAAGTGGGCCTAAGTCAACAGGTGGACATCCCCCAAGAGGTCCTGGACTGTGAATGGGCGCAGGCCGGGCTGAGGGACCCCCCTCCCAGTGCACAAATTTTTGTGCACCAGGCCTCTAGTTCAATATAAGCAGCTGGCTTATGGGGGGTTGCAGAGCAGATTTTTGTGGATGACTTGCTGCTTTCCCATACTTCCAGCATGAATGGAATAAACACTCATACATGATTCAACTCTGTCTCTGCTTAATTGGCTCAAGCAGTGACAGGCAACGCAGACCCACTGGTTGTCTGGTTACATATTCTCCACAAACAGCAGCCCCCTCAGTTTGGACCAGCCACATTTCAAGTGCTCAGGACCCCATGTAGCTGGTGGCTAAGTAGTGGATAGTACAGTTCTACACTTGGAGCTCCCTGAGAGCCTCACCAATCACTGTGGGCTGGCACAACGCCAGACACACAGTAGGCATGCAGTAAATACAGGGCAGGGCAAAAGAAGGTTTAGAGTTGTGAGTACTCAAAACACAGAGGTTACTCTGGTATTATTATTTACTAATTATTGTATTATTTTCTTTTCCCCCATAGGAACAGCTGTAAACCTACTTTTGCCTCACCATGTATGTGTTAAATGTATAAACATCTACTTTCCACTATACCATAAAAATGGAACCACAGCTAGAATACTGTGATATTGTGATTTATAATAAGAAATATAGATTTGGCCTTCCTCCCCATTCCTGGCACAGAGCTCCCAAATCCCAAGGACTTTCTTAAATGATGAGAGTAACAATGGTGTCTCTTGTTAAGTAAATGAGGTGACTTTTGGATCTCACCCAACGGTGGGACCTGGTTGCCAGTAGGAGCCAACCATGTGATTAGAGAACTGGAACTTTGAGTCCTGATTTCTGGGGAAAGGAGAGGGGCTTGAGGTTGAATCAATCTCCAATGGCCAATCAAGACGAAGTAATGAACCCAAAAGGGTCTTTTCTAGAGAGCTTCCATGTGCTCTACTGATTTAGTCTTTACTGAAATAGCATCCCCTCAGTGAGGCCTAACTCCCTATTTAAAGCAGCAATTCTGTCACCTTCCCTATTCCTTGTACCCTGCTCTGCATTTCCCCCATGGCATTTTTCACCTTCTCCATACAGCTTGCTTACTGTGTGTCTCCTAGTATGTTAGCACACTGCTAGCATACTGCTAACATGTGAGATCAGTTATGGCAAGGATCCCTATCTTTTATCCACTCATGTATCCTTAGCACCCAGATACTTAATAATGCTTTGCTAGGTTGAATCAGCTCCCTGAAGAGTGGCCTGAACAAGATGATCTCTTGCAGCTCTTAGGTTTTACTAATTCTTGCTCTTGTTTCATGTCTATGTACTATTGTATTTTTCTATTTGGAGGAATCTTTCACAGACGGAGAAAAATTCATAGAGTCTGCCTTTATATATTTCTTCTCTGATCCCAATATTCTGGGCAATGTTCCCACATATGCAAAGAAAGCAAAGAACCTTAGGGTGAGTAGAAATGAGAATGGTCCTTCATAAATATTTTCCTAACTTCTTTGTCCACTCCAAGCTAACTAAGTGCTATCCTTCATTAAGCTGGTTTAAATTGGAAATTTTTCTGAAATAATTAAATCACACACGCTTCTAAGAATCTTTGCCTTCAAGAGATCCCAAACCTATGGGTCACAAAATGAAAATCTGAGTTCAGAAGAACAAACCAAGGTAAGTGAGAAAGGTCTTAATGTGCTGGCCTGGGGCAGAGCAGAATACAGCCAACCAATCAGAGCTCTTACCTGTGCCAGGCCTCCCAGGTGGGGATAAATTCCATGCGGTCTTATCACTTAGGGCAGCTTCGGGCTCTCCTGGCTGACCTGGAACCATAAAGGCAAGGGGCTGCTTTGGCTAGAGAGGCCCTTGGAATTTCCTAACCTTACCCAAGAGGATTTCCCAGCAGTTCCTATTCTCCTTCCAGAGTTCCCTGAGATTCTGGAGAGGCACAGACCAAGTGCAAAATAAGAGAGAGACAAGAAAGACAGAGAGAAAGAGCATGCCTGATGTCCCAGGTATACTATCTTCAAGCATGGGAGAATAAAATATACCATCATGAAAAAAGGGCAAGAAGTAACACTATGAGACAAAGCCACCAATTCAGCAGGAAGATCATGTGCTGCTATAGCTCCCGAGGCTGACCTGACACCTTGGTGAAGTTAGTTCATGGGTGAACTATGCTAACCAGCCATGGAGGACATTCCTTCCCAGAATCTAGATCTTTTATAGAGGTAACTCCCATTTCTCTATAGATGATAGCTCTGCTAACGATGGGTGTGTGGGATGGGGGGTTAAGCAAATGATCTATTCACTTACACTTCATTATGTTGCTTGTTTTCCAACCATCTGCCCTAAAATAAAGAACTCTACAGACCTCCACGACAAATTTTTCTTTTATAATTATATATTATATATATTTAAACTATCGTTTAGAAAGAGGAAAACACTATTTTAGTTGGCATAAAAAACCAAATGTGCTTTAAATGTTATGTAATTTAAACCAGTTTCTTGAGCTCTTGACTGAAATAAAATGGTACCAGATATAAAAGTTGTGAGAAAATTGCCTTTTGAAAAGAAATAAAATATACATATAAATTTTTCAATGCTAAAAATGCTACTCCAGAATAAAAAAAAAGTATAGACTTACTTCCACTCTTGAGTAGTCGCTTTTCTTCTTCCTTCAGCTTGTTCTGCATCAGACGGAGAGTATTTTCGGCTTCCTATGGAACAGAAAAAACAAGATACAGAAGAGATGACCTTTTTGGACATTTGATTTTTTACCATTCGAGTAAATACTGCTAAGTTTGTGATACAGAACCAGAAAAAAATCTAAACCAAAAGAAGGCGAAGAGCCCTAGCCAGTTTGGCTCGGTGGATAGAGCATGGGCTTGCAGACTGAGGGGTCCTGAACTCGATTCTGGTCAAGGGCACAGCATGTAACCTAGGTTGCAGGCTTGATCCATGGCCCGGTCAGGTTGCATGTGGGAGGCAACAAATTGATGTGTCTCTTTCACACCGATGTTTTTCTCTCTCTGCCTCTCTAAAAATCAATGGAAAAATATCCTCGGATAAGGATTAACAAAATAAAAAACAAAATAAAAAGGAAGGGGAAGAGAACTAACACTGCCTGAGATACTACTACAGTTGGGAGACCTGATACCCTTTCTCTCTATAATCACCCAGCAGCCCTATGGAAAGGGAGGCTCCCGGACAGGTCACAATGGACTTAAAATGGGCCTGACTGGCCCCCAAACCAGTGCTCCTCCCATTACACCTCAATAACTCTGAAGAAAACTGAATGACACAATAATATACCCATCATGTGTGCCTGCATAGATATATGGGCACTACAGGCCTCTTACTCTAGGAAGAGTAAAGCATAATTTTATTGTTTTTCTGTCCTGCACAATTCAAGCCCTGAAAGACGCTAAATGGTGGGACTGATCAGGATGGGAAAAGAAATAAAATACTGGTTTTAATTCCTAGAGGATTAAAAGCAAGCTAGTATTTCAGTTAGGTCGCAAATGTGGCCCTGATTATTGTCAAAACAATAATGGGAGAGGAAATTAGCCTTTAAAATTTTGTTCATGCTATAAATGTTTTTTTAAAAAGCACTGCATTTCATGCATAAGATATTTTGAGGGGCCGGGTATTAAAAGGACAGAGAGTAGATGTGACCATAGGAGAAAAAAAGGGTAAGTACTTGTTGAAGGAAGAACATGCAGCCTGAAGCGTGTTCTTCAATACACTCTCTGAACCCAGGGGTGGCCCCAGGAGATAGTACAAAATGGTCAGTTTATTTTCATGGCCTTTATTTTTCTTTCCCAGGCATCTATGTTTAAAATATCCTGGACTCCAGGCTCTCTCCACTGCCTGCCTCTGCCATACAGTAATGTCAGCAATAGGGTCCTTGTCAAGATAAACATGTCCATGTGAATGTGGTAGTTACTCCCAGCCAGCCCTCCTGGAGAGCAAAATAGTTCCAACTAATTCAAACACCCAGGTTTATAAGAAGATTGCATAACCTTTATACCAAAAGCTGTCAGGGACAATGTAAGAAAGGGAGATTGTAGACTAGTTTTACCATGAACATAGATTCTAAATGACTATTCTTGTGTTAAACAGAAATATCCCTAAGGATATTCAAAAAGGGAGAGCAACTTAGTCCAACTTCCTTTGCTCTGAATTCCGTATTTATTAATACATGCTGAAGGAGGATTTGAAATACTCCTTCCTAAATGGCCTTAAATACTGGGATGAAAGGCTCCTGACATAGAATAATCAACTGTGATTTCTCTGTATAAAGCAGTCTTTGATAAGCTAGTTCGGGTGATTCAATTAACCAGGGCTTGAAAACCTTTAAGTAAGAGAAGTTACATAATTTGTGGAACTCAGTGCAAAGTAAAATGTACTTAAAAATTATTAAGGAGCCTGGCCAGTGCAGCTCAATAGTTGAGCGTCAACCTATGAAAGAGGAGGTCACGGTTTGATTCCCGGTCAGGGCCCATGCCCGGGTTGCAATCGTGATCCCCAACAGGGGGCACGCAGTAGGCAGCCAATCAATAATTCTCTCTCATCACTGATGTTTCTATTTCTTTCTCCTTCTCCCTTCCTCTTTGAAATCAACTAAAAAAAAAAGAATGCTGTTAAAAAAATTTATTCAAGATGGCAACAGCAGAGCATTAAAGCAAGCACAGGCTCTTCTGAGCTGTCTTATGTGACTGCACAGGTCACATGCTAGCCCTGTCTGCAGTCCTAATTGACCAAACCCTGATGATAAACTAATATCAAAGATTAGTTTAATAAACTAATATCAAACATTCACTGGCATTTTTTTCACAATGATATTTACAAACTGATTTGTCAACAAGTACAAAGTAACACACCAGAAAGAATGGTCTGTGCAGAAGAATGGGCTAAGCACTTACCTCAAACCTCTCTTGCTCCATCCTATGATGATCCTCGAGTTGCTGTTCCAGATAAGCTAGATTTCGAAATTTCTCCAGATAAATGTCATACTGCTTTTGCAATTCTTCCTCAATCTTCTCATATTCATCCATAAAGGCTGGCCTAGAAAAATCAAATGAAATAAAAGCGAAAGATTAATCGATGTACAGTAATTTGAAATTGGTATTCAGAGTTTCATATTCTGTCATGGCTTTCTTTAAAAAGCCTTGAATTAACTGGATGAAATGCTTCACAGCTCTCCAACAGCTTGAAGCTAATTTCCCCTTTTCTCTTCCCTCCCCCCCAAAATGTACATACTTTTTTCATCAAAAAAAGATGTGGGAGAACCAAGATGGCGGCATAGGTTAACGCCGGAGTTTGCCGCTTTGAACAACTACTTCAAAAGTGAAACTAAAAGACGGAAGGGACATCACCCAGAACCACAGGAACGCTGGCTGAGTGGAAGCCCTACAACTAGGAGGAAAGAGAAACGCATACGGACACTCAGAGGAGGCGCAGTGCTGAAGTCAAAGTCTGAGGTGCGGAGTGCTCGGAGCGGGCTGGCGGCGGAGGGCGCAGTTGTTGTTTTCATTCGGGAGGGAGTCGCAGACTCTGAGCTCCAGATACAGGCGAGTCTTTAGGGACCCAGACTCAAACCGGAGAAGCGGGACTGTCTGGCTTCGGTCAGAGCGAGTGCAGCTTTCTCTCCGAGCTTTGCAGCGGGTGCTGGGACTCAGAGAGGCAGAGCCCCTGGGGACAGGACTGAGAGCCGCCATAACTGCTCTCTCCGGCCCACCCTGTTGATCCTGTGCGACCCGCCCTACCCAAGCCCTGCACAGAGGCATTTGCCGGATAGCCTCAGGCAAAGGCTAGATTAGCACCTCCCTAGAGGACAGAAGTTCTCTCACTGCTGATACAGCTGATTCTCATAGCCACTTAGCCTGGAGGTCAAACCCTCCCTGGTATTAGCTACAACAATCAAGGTTTAACTATAAGACTGCGAACAAAGACCACTAGGGGGTGCACCAAGGAAGCATAACAAAATGCGGAGACAAAGAAACAGGACAAAATTGTCAATGGAAGAAATAGAGTTCAGAACCACACTTTTAAGGTCTCTCAAGAACTGTTTAGAAGCCGCCGATAAACTTAATGAGATCTACAAGAAAACGAATGAGACCCTCGATGTTATGTTGGGGAACCAACTAGAAATTAAGCATACACGGACTGAAATAACGAATATTATACAGACTCCCGACAGCAGACCAGAGGAGCGCAAGAATCAAGTCGATGATTTGAAATGCGAGGAAGCAAAAAACACCCAACCGGAAAAGCAAAATGAAAAAAGAATCCAAAAATGCGAGGACAGTGTAAGGAGCCTCTGGGACAGCTTCAAGCGTACCAACATCAGAATTATAGGGGTGCCAGAAGATGAGAGAGAGCAAGATATTGAAAACCTATTTGAAGAAATAATGACAGAAAACTTCCCCCACCTGGTGAAAGAAATGGACTTACAGGTCCAAGAAGCGCGGAGAACCCCAAACAAAAGGAATCCAAAGAGGACCACACCAAGACACATCATAATTAAAATGCCAAGAGCAAAAGATAAAGAATCTTAAAAACAGCAAGAGAAAGTAACTCAGTTACCTACAAGGGAATACCCATACGACTGTCAGCTGATTTCTCAACAGAAACTTTGCAGGCCAGAAGGGAGTGGCAAGAAATATTCAAAGTGATGAATACCAAGAACCTACAACCAAGATTACTTTATCCAGCAAAGCTATCATTCAGAATTGAAGGTCAGATAAAGAGCTTCACAGATAAGGAAAAGCTAAAGGAGTTCATCACCACCAAACCAGGATTATATGAAATGCTGAAAGGTATCCTTTAAGAAGAGGAAGAGGAAGAAAAAGGTAAAGATACAAATTATGAACAACAAATATGCATCTATCAACAAGTGAATCTAAGAATCAAGTGAATAAATAATCTGATGAACAGAATGAACTGGTGATTATAATAGAATCAGGGACATAGAAAGGGAATGGACTGACTATCCTTGGGGGAGAAAGGGGTGTGGGAGATTCGGGAAGAGACTGGACAAAAATCGTGCACCTATGGATGAGGACAGTGGGTGGGGAGTGAGGGCGGAGGGTGGGGCGGGAACTGGGAGGAGGGGAGTTATGGGGGGGGGGGAAGAGGAACAAATGTAATAATCTGAACAATAAAGATTTAATTTAAAAAAAAAAGATGTGATTTTTATAAAAACTTGAAATAATGCTGGAAGTATAAATAAAGTAAAAATTACTCATAATCCCATCACTAGGTATAAGCACTTAATATTTGCTATACATTCTTCCAGACTTTTCTATACATCTATATATATAAAAGCCTAAGCGACCCTTACAACCAAACAACCAGAATGACCAGTCAACCAGTTGTTTTGACACATACTGACCACCAAGGGGCAGACGCTCATTGCAGGAGCTGCCCCCTGATGGTGAGTGCGCTCCCACAGCCAATCTCCTGCGGCCCCGCCCCCCTCCCCACCAGCTGGCCAACTTCCCGAGGTCCCTCCCCCCTGCTGGGCGGCCCCCCTGATGGGCCTCAATTGCCGGCCAGGCTGAGGGACCCTACCCATGCACGAATTTGTGCACCAGCCCTGTAGTAGATACATATAGGAATGCACTGATGGATGAAAAAGGGCCACATGCTAACCTAATTAGTTCAGGGAAGGCCTGTGTGGCAGCCTTGCAAACTCCTAAAGTAACCACAAAGCAGGGTCTGAAATTAAAATTTTTCAAATAAAGCAATTAATGGTGGCCAGTATCTTCCCTGAGAAAGGTTAATCTTTACCTTAACTGAGCCTGTCTAGTGTCTTTTTGCATCTATGATAACATATTGTTGGAATGTCAAAGTAATTTTCCTTTTTCCAGACCCTTCAAAGCACAGGTAAACGCTGCGGAGACCATAAATCCCCTCATTGTTGAATTAATTGTTGACTGCTAACTATCCTGCACCCACCTAAGTAAAAGAAGTATGTGTCTATCATTTTACTTTCTATCCAATCCCAGAGGTTTTCCCACTTTGCCTTTCTCCTGCCTCCCTAATCTATCACCAATGGACTTCATGTCACCCACATACGTCTCCTCTTTTGATTGTAATGCATAAAACAAGGTGCAAAACTGCCTTTCTCTGGAGCATTATCTCAATCTGTTGAGATTCTACTTCCTGGCATTTGTGGACACTTTGGCTCAAATAAACTCACAAAAATTCTTCACAGGTTTGAATCTTTCTTATGTTGACACATTTTTTAATAAACATTAAGTTTATTACCTTAAATCAGCGATTTCAACACTGTTGTGCCACAAGAATTTTTAAAACATTCAATACTTGACTATTTAATCAGAGGCACTGACCTCTTTTCCCTTAGATTGTCAAATAAAAGAAAATTGACAACAGCCAACACAATAAGAGCTATCTGGTATGAATGAATCAAAATTATACCTATTTTTTGTCAGATTGGCAAAAAATATATTTTTGGTGTGCCACAGAATTTCAATAATTAGTTTACTTGTGCAATGAGATGAAGTTAAAAACTGCTGTCTTAAATGAAGCTCTGCAGTCTTTTTTCTCACTTGATATGCCATAGATTTCAATAAACAGTTTAAAAATTAGCATATACCATACACATATGTCAAAATCAATAAATTAAATAAATGCATTATCTAGGTTGGGCATAATACTTTGCTGTGCCAAAATTTAACCTAAATAGGGAAATGTAAGTGGCTATAAATTAAAGTTTTTAAACAATATAAAATTGCAAACTAAAACCATAACATAAAAAGCTATTTCAACTCGTTTGCTAAATTACGTTTTTCTTATTAAAGGGAAAATCTGTTCTTTTAAAATATAAACAGATAAACTAAAAAACAATTTTATAACCTTTTGTACTAAAGCAAAACAGACACCTTTCTATTAAAAGGATCTGAGGCTTAACAAAAATGAATTGATGCTAGAAAGGCAGAACTTTTTAATGAGACAGTCTATCTGGTGGCCCTGATTCTAGAGGCAGAACAGGCGAGGTCCCTGGCTGGGAGGAAGCCTTTGATGTTCCCTGAGTAACTGGCTGCTGTCCCCAGGTGCTGCCTCCCCACAGATCTAGGACAGTAGCTAGAGACTGTGGTCCAGTCACCAGTATCTCAAAAGAGCAAGACACATTTAGAGCAGGTGCTGCTAAACAGGGGAAGGAGTAAAGAAAGAAAAACAAAATGACACTAAAAAGGGAGAAAGAGTAGTGACATGGGAGAAGGAACAACAACAAAAATAACAGCAAGGGAAGGAGGGTACAAAATGAGAGGGAGGAGGGAAGGAAATGAGAGAGAAAGAGAGATTCCAAAAAATATGAAGAACATGCTTGAAAGGCTCCAATGATTTAAAAGGTGTTTTGCACCACTACCATCTATCTATATTCCCTGGAAAACATACTTTCAGTGAGGGAAAGTCAGAAGAAAGATGAATTTACTGGTGAGGAAATAAAGGTCTAAGTCTACTTAAACCAAGAAATGAAAGTATCCTTGTTTCCACCTAATTTATGGCAAGGCACAGATCTTAGAAGACGAAGTCTTGTATAACTTCTACCATCTGGATTTACTTACTTCGCCTTAAATTCCAAGAAGCTATAAAAACTGAATGGAAGTTCAAGAATTAAGCAGTTTTCCAGACATACTGAAAGCAGTAAAGAGAATGAGTTTAGCGGTGTGCTTGTTTGAACAAGCAACACACGTACATTCTGTAGTAGAGATAGCCTAATTCAAGGCTTCTTCCACTGCCTGAAGGGTTCATATCACTGACAATACATTCTCTCAATCTGTTTGAACTTTCAAAGACAGCGTTCCACTCCTGCTTTGGGTGTTCATATCTACCTGACACTCTGCAGAGTCTGGAGTCGCTTCCGGTTTCTTTCCAGTTCTAATTTCCTCTTTTCAATTTTGGCTTCTAAATTAGCTTCGTCAGAGGCCACGTTATTGAGCAGATCTTTCGTCTTCTGAACCTGAGCCTACATTTAATAGGAAATGAATGAGACAATGTCCCAATAAGGACTTCCAACTTGGAAGGTTGGAAGAGCGGAATTTCTCAAATCCTCAGGCACAGCGATACCATGCTAAACAAAAACCAAAGTAAGCAAACAGAGCAAACCTTCCCTCAAGTCATTATGTAACCAACTGTTCCCAGGGGGAACATCACATAGGCCCAGACAACATTATTATTCTTTTTTTTCCCCATGAGAAGAAGGTGTTTCTGCCCAGGGAAACAAATAAAGATGGAAAGAACAGTGTCCTAAGCAGAGTGGAGAGAGGGCCGAGATCTGGCCTGCTCACTTGTTTATAGACTGGCCACACATCATTCTGAATTGTGAGTCTGCTTTTATTTACATCTTGTTCAGGCTACTCCCATAGTTACAAATATCTGACTTCTAGAATGTACAGGGGTAGGCAAAAGTAGATTTACAGTTGTTCATATGGAAAAAGATATACAGGTTGTGATTATTACAATAGCTTTATTAACTCAAAAGAATGTCACAATGGCACAGTGCACTTAGGTACAATCTTGCAAGTGCTCAAATTGCTGGCCTTCAGTATTTACACGTTCTTCTAGTCTATTTGCTATATTCAAGCACATTTTGGCACAGAGGTCTTACCTACTTTTGCCCATCCCTGTAGGCACACACAAGTATGGCTTTATTTAGGAGGGGACAAAAAGAAACATTAGCTGGTCCCTGCCTGCTGGGATTGAGAGAGTTCCTTTTTTTCTCTCCCTGGCCACTGAACCCTGATTACAGACTGTAAGAAACAGAGAAACGACTCTGTGAAGTCAGACAGAAAGTGGCTGCCTCACGCAGTGTAAACCAGCCACTGGGCGGTGCCTTGGCAGCGGTGGGACAGAGGCTCTTGGGCAAGGGGGGCTGAGTAAGAAAGTGAAGGGGATGAAAGATCACTGATGAAACTACAGGCCTCCCTGTCCTTTTGTAAAAGCAAGTTCATGTGAAGCAGTGGTAGTCCAGGTAAACGCAGTGTCTTCACACTTGTGTTGTCTGGGAAGCTGGCTAGGTTGGGGCCTATGTATTACAGCAACCTGCCATATTAGGAATAATGTCTGAAATACAACCAGCCAAGTGTGGAACTGCCTCCCCAAGGTCGGGCTCTCTGACTCTGCCAAGATGGGGCTCTCCCCTCCAATACTGTGCACATGTGCAGTGTACCATACTAGCACACTGCAGGTCTCTGAAATGCTATGGGGTATACAAAGAAACCACCTAAGGAGACCAGGCACTCTCCACAACTCACAGAGACTGTGTGTATTTGGAAGCAACTACTTTCATTGATAATGAATTTATAGTTAAGTTATTTTTGTCTGAGACACCTAACCATTTCTAAGATGCTGTCATGAAAATATCACTAACCATCCACTTGCTGCAAGTGCTTTAAAAACACCAGCAGAAAACTTCAGGTCAATATGGCAGCATAGGTACTCAAATCCTTTCACAACCACATCAAAATTACAACTGAACTGCCCTAGCCCATTTGGCTCAGTGGATAGAACAGTGGTTCTCCACCTTCTGGCCCTTTAAATACAGTTCCTCATGTTGTGACCCAACCATAACATTATTTTCATTGCTACTTCATAACTGTAATGTTGCTACTGTTATGAATCGTAATGTAAATATCTGATATACAGGATGGTCTTAGGCAACCCCTGTGAAAGGGTCGTTCGACCGCCAAAGGGGTCGCGATCCACAGGTTGAGAACCGCTGGGATAGAGCATCAGCCTATGGAATGAAGGGTCCTGGGTTCGAATCCGGTCAAAGGCACATGCCTGGGTTGCAGGCTCAATCCCCTGTGTGGGGTGTGCAGGAGGCAGCCAATCAATGATTCTCTCTCATTGTTGATGTTTTTCTCTCTCTCTCTTCCTCTCCCTTCCTCTCTGAAATCAATAAAAATATATTTTTTTAAAAATTACAACTGGCCTTAGGTGGCGGCCATGGCGGGACAAGAGGATCCTGTGCAGCGGGAAATTCACCAGGACTGGGCGAACCAGGAGTACATTGAAATCATCACAAGCAGCATCAAGAAAATCGTGGACTTTCTCAACTCGTTCTATATGTCTTGTCGTTCAAGACCTGCAACACTAAATGAGAAATTGACAGCCCTTGAACGGAGAATAGAGTACATTGAAGCAAGGGTGACAAAAGGTGACCCTCACCTAGGACTGTGCCAGACTGCTGCTGAGAAGGAAGTTGCTTTACAGGCCTATGTGGGAAAGGTCCCAGCAGCCTTCACTTCTCTCTCCTTAAAGAGCAACAGGGCTTATTCTTGTTTTTCTTTCTTCAAAAATGTGGCCTTCGGGCTCTGCCATGTTCATCTGGCAGTGTGATATGGCATGTGGGGAGAAGTCCAGGGGAACTCTTGAAAACATTAGGCATTTTACCTTTTCAGTAACATATTGTAAAACTACTTGTCAATGTATTTGAAGCACTCAGAGCCAAAAGCCTGGGACTCTTTATTAAGGTCCTCCCCATATCTCTCTCTCTCTCTCTCTCTCTCTCTCTCTCTCTCTCTCTCTCTCTCTCTCTCTCAGATTTTCCTTACAGTTCTCATTGCCTTTGCATTGATTCTATAGACAGTCTTTTCTCCTCCCTACCTTTGTTGGGAGGTAGCAGACAGTCCTGGTTGAGAGACTCATGCCCTGGCAAGGTGGCTGCCAGAGAATGTTGTTGCTAATCTACCAGCTTTTTGTCCTTATGGGGAGTCAAGACCAGGTCTCCACTTGGCTTGAAGGGACACTTTCAGATTTTTCTTTCTGTCACTTGCGGTGTTTGCCTCTGATATTTCCCTAATAAACTCAACTTAAAAAAAAAAAATTACAACTGAACTGCAGAACAATCATCAGTAAAGCTGAAGTAGCAATATTTTTACCAAACAAAATAGACTTTAAAACAAAGGTTATAAGATATAAAAAAAAAAAAAAAAAAAAAGGACCCAGCAATTCCACTTCTGGGTATTTATCCCCCCAAAACACTACTAGTAAATATGAAAGATATATAGCCCTGGCCAGTGTGTTCAGTGGTTAGAGCACCAGTCCGCGTACCAAAGAGTCATGGGTTCGATTCCTAGTCAAGGACATGTACCTCGGTTGCAGATTACATCGCTGGCCCTTGTCAGGGCACATGCGGGAGACAACCAATCCATGTGTCTCTTTCATATCGATGTTTCTCTCTTTTTTTCTTTCCTCTCCCTCTCCCTCTCTCTCTCTCTCCTAGGGAGGGAGGGGAGAACCCCATCTTGGCAAACAAACAAAAAACAAAAGACATATACATCCATATGTTCATTGCAGCATTATTTACAATAGCCAAGATACAGAAGAAACCTAAGAGTACGTACATCACTACATGAATGGATAAAGAAGAAATGGTGCGTATACACAATGGAATATAACTCAGCCATAGAAAGGATGAAACCTTGCCTCTGCAACAACATGGATGGACCTAGAGCAGTGGTCGGCAAACTGCGGCTCGCGAGCCACATGTGGCTCTTTGGCCCCTTGAGTGTGGCTCTTCCACAAAATACCACGTGCAGGCGCGCACGTACAGTGCGACTGAAACTTCGTGGCAACATGTGCAGAAGTCGGTATTTTGTGGAAGAGCCACACTCAAGGGGCCAAAGAGCCGCATGTGGCTCGCGAGCTGCAGTTTGTCGACCACTGACCTAGAGGGTATTGTGCTAAGTAAGTCAGACAAAAAGACAAATGCCCTATGATTTCACTTTTATGTGAAACCTAAAAAAGAAACATGAATAAGCAGAAGACAGAATCATAGATGCAGAGAACATTCTTAAAAAAAAGTCTTTATTGATTTCAGAGAGGAAGGGAGAGGAAAAGAGAGATAGAAACATCAATGATGAGAGAGAATCATTGATCGGCTGCCTCCTGCACTCCTCCTACTGAGGATTGAGCCCACAACCCAGGAATGTGCCCTTGACTGGAATCAAACCTGGGACCCTTCAGTCCATAGACTGATGCTCTATCCACTAAGCCAAACCAGCTAGGATGATGCAGAGAACATTTTGATGGTTGCCAGATGGGAGGTGGGTTGGAGGGATGGGTAAAGGGATTAAGAATCACAAATTGGGCCCTGCCGGTGTGGGCTCAGTGGTGAGCATCGACCTGTGAACCAGGAGGTCACAGTTAGATTTCAGTCAGGGCACATGCCTGGTTGCAGGCTCAATCCTCAGTAGGAGGAGTGCAGGAGGCAGCCAATCTATGATTCTCATTATTGATGTTTCTATCTTTCTCCCTTTCCCTTCCTCTCTAAAATCAATAAAAATATATTTTTTATAAAAAAGTTCAAATTGGTAGTTACAGAATGGTTATGGGGATGTAAAGTACAGCATAGGGAATCTTACCTAATAATAGACAAACATGTAAATTGACCATCCCTCTGCTACACTCACCAACCAATCAGGAGAGTATGCAAATTAACCCAACAAAGATGGCGGTTAATTTGCATACGTAGGCGCGAAGCAGCGGAGCGAAGACAGAAGGCTCTGGGCCGGAGCGAAGGCCTGGGTCCCGGATGCTGGAGGAAAACCGATGCCGGCAGCCCGGGGAAGGGAACGCCTATTGCAGGAATCTCTTCATGCAACAGGCCTCTAGCATAGTCAATATTACTGTAAACACTGTCATGATGTCAGGTGGGTACTAGTGATTACTTCATAAATTATATAAATGTCTAATTACAGTTTTCAGATGTAATACTATACATCAACTGTAACTGAAAAATTAAAAAAATATTTATAAAAAATACAGCAGAGATATGAGTTCAATCTCAAAGGAAGACAAGGTGAGTCTCCTTTCTGAACAAATAACCCCAAGTCGATGACAACTATTTCTCTGAATCAAAGTCAGATTAAAATCTAGTGAATTTACCTGACCTCAAAAACAAAAATGATTTTTTAAAAGGTAGCTATTCCTCAAATAAGAAAAATCAATATCATAAACACAATTTCCCTAGTTTTCTGAAATATAAATGGCCTGTATTTCATAACCCCTTTTAAGTATCCTTGTTATTATGTTTTTGTTTTTAGAATTATCAAATGTCATGGATATTTTCCAATAATGAAAAGATAGCCGAAACTGGTTTGGCTCAGTGGATAGAGCGTCGGCCTGTGGACTGAAGGGTCCCAGGTTCGATACCGGTCAGGGGCATGTACCTGGGTTGCGGGCACATCCCCAGTAGGAGATGTGCAGGAGGCAGCTGATCGATGTTTCTCTCTCATCGATGTTTCTAACTCTCTATCTCTCTCCCTTCCTCTCTGTAAAAAATCAATAAAATATATTAACAACAACAAAAAAAAGAAAAGATATATTTTTAAAACATAAACTTTAATATTTTATTTTTCAGTTATAGCTGACATACAATGTTATATTAGTTTCAAGGTACAATATACACTTGTATACCTTATGAAGTGTTCACCACAATAAGTCTAGTACCCACCTGGCATCTTTCATAGTAGTTGCAATATTGTGAACTATATTCCCTATGTTGTATTTTACATCCCCATGACTATTTCTGTAATTGGCAACCTGCACTTCTTATCCCTTTCACCTTTTTTGCCCAGCCTCCCAGCCTCACTCCCATCTGGCAACCATCAGACTGTTCTCAGTATCTGTTTTTAGATTCCACATATTATATGGTATTTGTCTTTCTCTGTCTGATTTATTTCACTTAGCATAACACCCTCGGTCAATCCCTGTTGGAAACAGCAACATTTCGTTCTTTTTATGGCTGGGTCATATTCCATTGTGTGTGTGTGTGTGTGTGTGTGTGTGTGTATAAAATACCTTTTTTATCTATTTGTCTATTGATGAACACCTATGTTGATTCCATATCTTGGCTACTGTAAATAATTCTACAATGAACATAGGGTGCTATATCTTTTCAAATAAGTGTTTTCAATTTCTTTGGCTAAATACCCAGAAGTGGAATTGTAGGGTCATATGGTAGTTCTATTTTTAATTTTTGAGGAATTTCCATGTTTCCATAGTGGTTGTACAAATTATAATCCCAACAGTGCATGAGAGTTCCCTTTTCTCCATATCATCCAACACTTGTTTGTTGACTTATTGATAAGAGCCATTCTGACAGATGTGAGGTGATATCTCACTGTGGCTTTGATTTGCATTTCCCTTATGATTAGTGACACTGAGCATCTTTTCATGTGTCTATTCAGGCTATCTGGATGTCATTTTTGGAGAAATATCTATTCAGGTCCTCTTCCCATTTTTATTTTATTTTATTTTTAAATATATTTTTTGATTTCAGAGAGGAAGGGAGAGAGAGATAGAAACATTAATGATAAGAGATCATCACTGATAGGCTGCCTCCTGCACACCCCCTACTGGGGATCGAGCCCGCAACCTGGTCATGTGCCCTTGACTGGAATCGAACCTGGGACTCCTCAGTCCACAGGCTGACGCTCTATCCACTGAGCCAAATCAGCTAGGGCATCCTCTTCCCATTTTTAAATTGGATTTCTTTTTATATTGAGCTTTATGAGTTTTTTATATAGTTTGGATATTAACCCCAATATATCACTTGCAAATACCTTCTCCCGTTCAGGTAGGTTGCCTTATTGTTATGTTGATGGTTTCCTCTGTGGTGCAAAAATGTTTTTTAAAATTTGGGAGATTCTTTGTTTTCTTTTAGAGAGAGAAGAGAGCAATGGAGGGAGGGAGGGAGAAGGGGAGAGAGAGAAAGAGAGAAAGAGAAACATTCATTTGTTGTTCCACTTATTTATGCTTTCATGGTTGATTCGTGTATGTGCCCTGACTAGGGATAGAACCTGAAACATTGGCACATCAGGATGATGCTCTAACCAACTGAGCTACCCAGCAAGGGCCTGCAAAAGCTCTTTAGCCTGACGTAGTTCCATCTGTTTATTTTTTATTTTGTTGTCTTTTGAAATAATATATTTTTTCTTTTTTCAATATATATATTTTTTAAATAAATTTTATTGATTTTTCACAGAGAGGAAGGGAGAGAGATAGAGAGTCAGAAACATCGATGAGAGAGAAACATCAATCAGCCGCCTCCTGCACATCTCCCAGTGGGGATGTGCCCGCAACCCAGGTACATGCCCTTGACTGGAATCGAACCTGGGACCCTTCAGTCCGCAGGCCGACGCTCTATCCACTGAGCCAAACCGGTTTCGGCTTTCAATATATTTTTATTGATTTTTTACAGAGAGGAAGGGAGAGGGATAGAGAGCTAGAAACATTGATGAGAGAGAAACATCGATCAGCCGCCTCCCGCACACCTCCCACTGGGGATGTGCCCACAACCAAGGTACACGCCCCTGACCGGAATCGAACCTGGGACCCTTCAGTCTGCAGGCCGATGCGCTATCCACTGAGCCAAACCAGTTAGGGCTATTTTTTCTTTTTTAAAAATATTTTTTTATTGATTTCAGAGAGGAAGGGAAAAGGAAAGAGAGATGGAAACATCAATGATGAGCCTCGTTGGCATGGCTCAGTGGTTGAGCATCAACCTATGGACTAGAAGGTCACAGTTTGATTCCCAGTCAGGGCATATGCCCAGGGTGTGGGCTCTATCCCCAGTGTGGGGTGTGCAGGAGGCATCTGATCAATGATCCACTCATCATTGATGTTTCTCTCTCTCCCTTTCTCTTCGTCTCTGAAATCAATAAAAATATGTTAAAAAAAAAAAGAAAATCTATAAAAATATTTTTAAAAAGAAGTATCAATGATGAGAGAACATCCCCTACAGGGGATCAAGTCAGCAACCTGGGCATGTGCCCTGACTGGGAATCAAGCCTTGACCTTCTGGTTCATAGGTCAATACTCAACCAGTGGGCTGAAACAACATCTTAAAAGGAGTTCACTAAGTAATAGACTGTGCCCTCATCTGGCTGCTCTATTTTTGATATATACATAGTGCTAAATGCCATGTTAAATTGATTCAGCCAGAACAATGACAAGCACAAGAATATTATCATGTTAATTTTGTTAAATTTAGAAACAATCATGAACTTACGAACAGCTGGAGTATAATACAAAGCAGTTCTTTCTGGACCGAGATGAGTGAATTGCTGACCCTGATGCCCCATCACTTTTAGCTACTTTAGTGTGTATTTCCTATGAATAAGGACTTTCTCCTACAGAACCACAATACAATCATGAGAACAGAAAATGAACACTATTGCCATTTAACCTTATTACTTTTAGCCTTAACAGCAGACAGAGGTCACCCTGGCATTTAGTTATCGTGTCTCATTAGCTTCATTCAGTCTGGAAGGACCTTTTCACTGTTGAAGAGTACGAGCCAGATAATTTATAGGATGTCCCCAATTTGTCTTTATCTGATTAGCTTCCGGTTATGAATCTTTAGCAGGAATAGCACAGATATGGCTACATCATATCATGTGTGCATAATTTTGAACTGTCCCACTACTAGTGATGTTCACTTTGTTCACTTGATTTAAGGGGTGTCTGTCAGGAATCTCATGTGAAATTACTCTTTTCCCCTTTGTAATTAATTGTATTTTGTGGAGAGCTACTTTGTGTTTTGTTGTTTTGTTAATACCAGAGGATATAGTTTCCATTGATATTCAGAGAGAGTGGGAGGGGGAGAGACAGAGAGAGGGAAACATCAATGTGAGAGAAACACATCCATCAGTTGCCTCCTGCACACACCTTGACCAGGTTCAGGGACTGAACCTGCAACCAAGGTACGTGCCCTTGATTAGAATTGAACCCCATGACCCTTCAATCCACAGGCCAATGTTCTAACTAATCGCTGAACCAAACCGGCTAGGACTGGAGAGCTACTTTGAAACTATGTGAAAAACTAGCTGTCAGTATATTCGCTTGTTTTTTTATATCAGTGAGAACCCATCATCTCCCATGGTCTATAATCCATTACTATACTATTATTTATTTATTTTGGTCTTAAACTGTCCCTAGTTTGGCCAGGGGAAGCCTTCTCAAGCTGGTTCTGTGTCCTTCCGACAGGTCCCTTTCATTCTTGGAGCACTTCCTTGCTTTCTGGCACAACAAGATCTTGCACTTCTTGTCCCCCTTCTTACCCTGCTGAGGCTCTGGAGCCCCATGCTGGGTCTCCCAGGCAGCATTACCATTTTATAACAGGGTCTCTTTTTTAAAATATATTTTTATTGATTTCAGAGAGGAAGGAAGAGGGAGAGAGAGACAGAAACATCAATGATAAGAGAATCATTGATTGGCTACCTCCTCCACATCCCACAATGGGGATCGAGCCCACAACCCAGGCATATACCCTGACCAGGAATCGAACCATGATCTCCTGGTTCATAGGTCAACGCACAACCACTGAGCCACGCCAGCTGGGCTATAACAGGGTCTTATAAAAACCTATCAATCTGAGAATGTTGTACAACTCTCAGCAAATTGTTTTATGCCTATCCCTGCCTGTGTCTACTGAATAAAATGAATCCTAATAATGACTAAATACCTGCTTTATGACGGAGACTGTGTATGACACACAGTTATAATGAATGCTCAAAGGACCCTATGTGGCCATTCTCCCCATTTTACAGATCAGGAAAGTGAGGCACAGACAGGTTAAAAAACTTGCCTAAGATCACATGGTGGGATTCAAACCCAAAACAGTCTGAGTCTAGAATGCCCCCCACTATCTGCCTTCCAAATGAATGAACAAATAATAATTGATCAGTGATCATGCTATTTATTACAGTACTGTATAGAATTAAGAAAATCTAGAAATTATTTAAGGCACAGCAATGAGGAATTGGTTAAATAAAGTATGAAGTGCCCATAAAATAGGGCATTATTTATTAAAATAATTGAAAAATTTAATAGAATTATTAAACTATTAAAATTGACAAACTTTTAGTAACATGAGTTGCTTGTATTTATAATAAGGGGGGAAAGTAAGTGAGCTAAATATTCTAGCATGTTCTCTAAATTTTTCATTTCCTTACTAACATATCCTTCTTTGTAACTAGGGCTTTTTGTTCTGTCTTATGGAGGCAAGAAATCAATTAATCCTCACCCAAGGATATTTCTTCTATTGATTTTTAGAGAGAGTGGAAGAGAGGAGGGGGAGAGAGAGAGAAAAACATTGATGTGACAGAGACACATCAATTGGTTGCCTCCCAACTGGGGCTGGAGATCAAAACTGCAACCCAGGTACCTACCCTTAACCAGAAATCGAACCCACAACCCTTCAGTGCACGGGCTGATCTTTATCACTGAGCCACACTGGCCAAGGCAGAAATCAATATTTTTAAGGCAAGGCACAAAAACATTACATAAAAGCAAAGTAACCTTACCAAAATATCTTTTATTGCAATTCTCATCACTTTTTCAGTCTCGTTTATTTCCAGAGGTCTAGCAATTGCTTCTGTTCTCAGTTCCTATGGGAAACAATGAAATAAAATTACATATATTTTCAGAAGAGGAATTCTAAAAACCAATTTCCAGATCTAGAAATAGCTTACAGACTGGTTCCTAAAAGTTTATTTAAAACTTGGATCTCTGATGCAAAAACATTTCAACCATCACCTTCTGCAAATGTCTCTGTAATTCTACTGCCAACCTGGCCTCTCTCCAGTGCTCAAGGCCTCCTTTTCAGCTACAGGTTCCAGGTCCCCATAGCACCATGGGCAACTTACCATCCCTCATTTATCCTAAATTTGCTTCTTTATCTGCATTCTATTTAGGGGACTCCCAAACCAAGTACAGCTTAACTTGCTGTCTGAATCACCTGCCAGCCTCTACACTCTTTCTTTCATTTTTTTTAAAATACGTCTTTATTGTTCAGATTATTACAGTTGTTCCTCTTTTTTCCCTCTATAGCTTCCTTCCACCTGGTTCCCACCTCACCCCATGCCCTTACCCGCCCCCCACTGTCCTCATCCATAGGTGTTGGATTTTTGTCCAGTCTCTTCCCGCACCCCCCACTCTCCCATCCCCCTGAGAATTGTCAGTGCACTCCCTTTCTATGCCCCTGATTCTATTATATTCACTAGTTTATTCTGTTCATCAGATTTTTTATTCATTTGATTTTTAGATTCACTTGTTGATAGATATGTATTTGTTGTCACTCTGTTGTTCATAATTTTTATCTTTACCTTTTTCTTCTTCTTCCTCTTCTTAAAGAATACCCTTCAGCATTTCATATAATACTGGTTTGGTGGTGAGGAACTCCTTTAGCTTTTTCTTGTCTGTGAAGCTCTTTATCTGACCTTCAATTCTAAATGATAGCATTGCTGGGTAGAGTAATCTTGGTTGTAGGTTCTTGCTATTCATCACTTTGAATATTTCTTGCCACTCCCTTCTGGTCTGCATCGTTTCTATTGAGAAATCAGCTGACAGTCTTATGGGTACTCCCTTGTAGGTAACTAACTGTTTTTCTCTTTCTGCTTTTAATATTCTCTTTGTCTTTTGCCCTTGACATTTTAATTATGTGTCTTGGTGTGGTCCTCTTTGGATTCCTCTTGTTTGGGGTTCTCTGTGCTTCTTGGACTTGTAAGTCTATTTCTTTCACCAGGTAGGGGAAGTTTTCTGTCATTATTTCTTCAAATACGTTTTCAGTATCTTGCTCTCTCTCTCTTCTTCTGGCACCCGCATAATTCAGATGTTGGTATGCTTGAAGTTGTCCCAGAGGCTCCTTACACTATCTTATTTTTGGATTCTTTTTTCTTTTCTGGTTGAGTGGTTTTTGCTTCTTCATATTTCAAATCTTTGACTCGATTCTTGGGATCCTCTAGTCTGCTGTTGGATCTCTGTATGTTATTCTTTATTTCAGTGTTTGCAATTTCTAATTGGTCCTTTTTCATATCCTTGAGGGTCTCACTAAATTTCTCGGAGGTTTCTAGAAGATTCTTGAGTAACCTTATAACCATGGTTTTGAACTCTATATCTAGTAGTTTGTTTTCCTCCATTTCTGTCATTTGTGACCTGTTTCTTTGTCTCTGCATTTTGGCTGCTTCCCTATGTTGATAGAGTAGCTTTGTGTGCTAGGTGTCCTATAGGGCCCAGTGGCTCAGTTTCCCCAGTTACTTGAAGTGGAAGCTCTTGGTGTACCCCTTTGTGGGCTGTGTGCACAGTCTTGTTGTAGTTAAGCCTTGATAACTGTTGGTATCACTGGGAGGAATTGATCTCCAGGTCAATTGGCTGTGAGGACCAGTTGTGTCTACAATGGGAGAACTGCTGTGCTGGCGATACCCTTATGGGACAGGACTTGCTTCAGTGGGGCTTTGGTGCTGAGTCTGCCCCCTAAGTGTATATCTTACGAATCTGAAGAGTTGTAATCTGGTGTGGTTTCACTTTGACCACTGGGTAGACTGGCTCTTGGATCTCCAAGGAGGTGCAAAGTCAGCCACTGCCTGAGGCCACCCAGCAGGAGCTACAGAGAGATCTGCAGATTCCTCCTCTTTGTTTGGGGTTTGGAGGTGCCTAGTTGAGGCGTAGCTGTGAAGCAATGCAGGCTTCTGATGAGCCTTAGGCCTTCTTTTGGAAGCTCTGGGGTTCTTTGACAGAGCTGCAGTTTGTTAGGTTAGGTTGCAAAAGGCCAGGCCATTCATATGCAAAAGCCTCTGCTCACAACTTGGGTGGGGTTGTAAATTGAGTGAGGCATGGTCTCCGGGAATCACTGGGCGGTGCAAACAGCAATGGTTGCCCATCAGCCCTGCCCTGGATAGGTCCCTGGGTCTCTGTGTCCCGTGGCCCCGTGCAGGAACAATGAATGCTGTGAGCATCTCTGAGAGAAATCCGCCTTGTGTTTCAGTCTGATGCCAGACAGTCCCATTTCTCTCCGTATGAGTCTGGGTCCCCAGAGTCTCACCCAGAACTGGAGTTCAGAGCAGTCAGGAGTTTGTATCACCCTCCTGATTGAAAAAGACCACAGCGTACCCAGTTGCCAGCCCGTTTCACGCGCCTCCGTACCTCTGTTCTTCCGCACCTCTGCACCTCCTACCAGTCTAGATGCACTTTTCTCTTTCCCTCTAGTTGTTGAACTTCCACTCAGCCAGCCTTCCTGTGGTTCTAGATGATATCCGTTTTGTCTTTTAGTTGGAGTTTTGATGTGGTGTGCAAGGCAGCAAGTTCAGGTGTTTAACAATGCCGCCATCTTGGTCTTAAGTCTACAATCTTTCTTATCATTAAGTTCCTCTAAGTTGACTATCATTGACAACTGCAACCAGTGAGGAAAGTGGCCTTTGCCCTGCCCCTAGCATTAATCATGGACCAATCAACACTGGGAACATCTGAGATATGGAACTGTAATGGGCATGCATTTATAAGATTCCTGAATCACTTCATCACACTCTGTCTTGTGCTTCTTTTACTCCCCAGTGCACCTCATCTCCCCACGGGTAGAAAACTTATCAAGAGAAGGGATTAAGATTTACTCAAGGCTCAGTGCCTTGTCTGTGGTTGGTTTTGTTCCTCAGTGAATGTTGGTTGAGTGTATGAAAAACAAATACTGGCGAGGGGATCTTCCTCAGATCATGACTGTACATAGAATTTGAGAAGGGTCTTAGGGCTTCCATGGCAACAGTTCAGCCACTGACTGTTTCATCAATTCATTATGGAAAGGTGCTAAAATCTCACAATGAAGCCATCACTCTATTCCACTGACAAATAGCAAGTGACCAGCTCTTGTCTCTGGGTCTGTTATGAACATGTACAGACATGTACTCTATAAACAAAAAACAGTGAAAGCCTGAAGTTGCCTCATTAGTTACCTAAATTAGCTATTAGACATTAGTGGAAGTTTTGTTCTGCCAACTGCCCTTCAGCAGGTGGCAGCCACTATATCAAAAGCAGGAATGGTGACCTGGCACCCAAGTTTCCCACTCTAGTCTTCTCTCTTGGGCAGAAATGAAAAGCAAGAGGAAAAAATACCATAACAGTGTAGCAGCAATGCCAGAACACAGGCAAGGAAGTGAGAGAGTGGTCATGGCTGACATACATGATGGGAATGGAATGAATTAAATGTATTTAATTTAAAAACATTAGATGAGAGCATGTGTCCTTAAGTGCCATAAATCCTTACAGGTAAAACTAAATAATATTCCATTTCTTCTTAAACCAGTGGGCCCCAAATTTTGCTGCACTCTGGAATCACCTGGAAATCTTTACAAACCTGATGCCTGGTTCTCACCCCCAGACATTCTGACTCATTGATTTCTGGGACAACCTGGACATCAGGTGGTTTAAAAGCTCTTTAGGAGCTCTATAGAAGTTCTCCAGAACCACACTCTTAAATAGCTCCTTAAACATGATGGAGCATACTCCCTGAATGACATTAGCTAGAATAGGATTGCAAGTAAACTTAAACTGTTAACATTAACTGATTGGTAGTGACTGCCTAGATTACTGGTTCCCAAACTTTGCTGTGCGTTAGAATCATACAGAAGACTTGTAAAATCCCCAATGCCCAAGTCACATTTCATATCAATGATATCAAAATGGAAAGCCAGGCATCCGTAGTTGCATTGGGTGATTGCATTGGGCAGCAAGGTTTGGGAACCATCATGGCTCAGAAGAGGATTTTGTTGAGAAGAATGTTGAGGCTGAGTTCACCAACAAAAGCACCAAGATCAATAACGTACGACAGGGACAAAGGAGAAAAGTCTCAGCAACATGCCACATACTGGTATTTGCCATTCCTGAACTAGAAGTCAGAGTTATTAAAAAACAGACCAGTGCCCACTGAAGCAGGAAGAGCAACAAACACTATATATTACTTTCTCACACATTATATCATTTAATCAGGTACAGTTTAATAAAATCAGAAGAACAGGGGCAAAAAGAATTAGAAAAGAAAACCTTGAAAATCTGCTTAGCTGAGAAAGTAATTAAGTTATGTAAGCACTGCTTACCCTCAACTCTACCTCCTTGCCCAGCAAGTCATACAGAGATGCTCCTTTGTAGGTGATTTCAGAAGCAAGCTGCCTGGCAGCTTTCAAATCTGCAATCTGGAAGGAAAATATCAAAAACAGGAACCTCAGTGACAGGTTTTAATAGGCATTCAGAAAAAAACCAGTCTAATACCAACCCCTACCTCCAGTCAGAATACTTGACTACAGAAGACATTTTCCACAAGACATATCCTTACATCCTGTGGAAGAGAGCTCAGAGGATACCAGTTTAGGAAACACTGATCTAAGTACAAATTAGAGCAACTTCAGGTCTCCTTAAAAACCCAAATGTCAAGTCAAATGCAATTGACCTGCTTCCTATTTGGACTAGGTCAGCACAGGGGAACCCTACAGTAGTGAGTGACAGGGAGGGGCAATCTGAGGGACACATTTCCTAGTGCTGCATCCTGATGCCTTCTGTTAACCCTTTTGTCCCCTCATTCTCTGCCTTTAGACTGCACTTCACATGACTGCTGCGAGGTTCAAATGAGTTAACATGCAATAGCACCCAGCTCCCACAAGGGTGGCAGCCATTACTATGAAGATGATGATGATGATTTAGCATCTAGCCCTGTGCGCAACTTCTTTCTTAGGATTTGCATGTCACCTCTTCTTCCTTGAATATGTTAAATTTTCAGAGTCCAAACAAACATCTCCCTGCTCTGCTCATGCTCCCTCTCCTAAACAACAAATCCCCAGTGTCTCTTTTTTTAAAAAAATATATTTTTATTGATTTCAGAGAGGAAGGGAGATAACGAAATAGAAACATCAATGATGAGAGAGAATCATTGATTGGCTGCCTCCTACACTGATCTCCTACTGGGGATAGAACCTGAGCATGTGCCCTTGACTGGAATCGAACCCAGGACCCTCCAGTCAGCAGGCCAACACTCTATTCACTGAGCCAAACCAGCTAGAGTCCCGGTGTCTCTTTTTGATTATCAAACCATCAGCAACGACTCTCAATATTCATTCACAGCTGACTTTCCTCCTATTTCCTTAGTCCTCTAGGAGTCTGTTCCTGCTAGCTCTACTCCTACCTTACTAGCAACAGGCTTTCAGTAAATAGTTGAATTAATTTATTATGACTTCTGCTTTTATTCGAATGCTGATGAGTACAAAATTGACAAACTGCCCTCATTCAAGGGATAAGGAAAGAAGTAGTTCTATGAGTATATGACATGTTCCATTTCAGAGTGAGAAATACAAATTTCATCCCTCACTACAAGCCGTTCATTGTCCTTACCTTTGAGCCAAGATCAAACTTGAATTTGCTGATATCGTCCTCTCCTATTTTAGAGCTCTCCATCCCTTTGGTCTTCATAGCATTATAAAGGACAGAGGTGATCTTCAATAGTTCTTTCACTGCATACCCATCTGCTTGATACAGCTTCTTAGTATTGAGTTTTATATGTGCTTTTGTGGCCTATTTTCAGACCAAAACAAACAAACAGTTTAAGGCTTTTTCCATGTAGAATAGAAATTAAACCAAATTTCATGTAGGTAATATGAAATGTCTCTGCCAACAATTGGGATATGACCTGATTATATTAAGAATCAAACTTTCAAGTGACTCATACATTGCAAGTGGGTGTGTAAACTGATACAACCTTTTCTTTTCTTTTTTTTTTTAACTGATCTAATCTTGATGGAGAGCAATTTGGTAAAAGGCAACACAATTACAAATACACATATCTTTTGACCTAGCAATTCCAATCCTGAGAATTTATCTTAGAGATGGATATAGTAACAAAGGAAATGAGATGCATATAGGTTATCTGTTACAGCATTGCTTCAAAGAGCAAAGGTTATATACACCTAAATGCCTATCCATATAAATTATATAAATTGTGATTTATCCAGGCAAGCAATACTATTCGGGTGTTAAGAGAGAATAGGAAGTTCAATATGTATTTGGAAAGTTCTCCAAAATGTACCATTAACTGAAGAAGCAAGTTTCTAAACAGTATGCCACCATTTGTGCAAAAAGAAAGAAAAGAATTTATATCCTATTCGCTTACATATGCATAAACTCTGGAAAATATTAATAGTGGTTACTGGGAATGGAGCTGGGCAGAAGGCAGACAGGATAGAGGATAAGAAGCCATTTTACTCGATCATTTCGTAATCTACAAAAATTCTTTTTCTGAACCATGAAATATTATAACCAATTCAAAAATAAATTAAAATCTTAACAAATACTGAATTAAAACTAAATACTTTGCTGCAAAAATGGCTCTAAAGAAACCTGGTAATAGAATAGGTTTAGAAACTTGAAAGAAGCCCTAACTAGGACTTCTCTCTTTCTAACATATTTAATTTTACAATTCCATCAAATAAGCAGGAACTAACCATGAACTGGGCAACTGCCTTAATAAAGAAAACTCGGTCTTGTTCCGTCTCAACATCAGAAAGTATGTCAGTCTGAGGTTCATACCTATGAGAGCCAGGCAGACACAGAGAGAAGATATCAGTTAATTACTATAAAGTCCACGAAAGAGAAAGGGGGCAACTGAGAGGTCAGTGGATCTGTAACGGGAAGCTCTCTGAGTCCCCTGCGAAGTCAGTAAGATTAAGAAAGACTTCAAAAGCAACACAAAATACCAAACATTCAAGGGAACAAATCCTCACCCCAAGAATAGGTTTAACTAATTTCAAAAATCAAATTTGGGGTTCAGTTTACAAAATTAAATTTCTCAGACCTCAAAGTTTAATTAAAATAATCAGAATGACTACTTGGGCTGACAGTAACTAGTTAGCTCTGAGAAGCAGCAGAGTTGTTGGAGTTACTTTCTTCATGTTAGTAATGACCGCCCAGGAGTCAACAGACTGCAGCCCTTAGTGTCTTTCTGTACAGCTTGCCAGTAAGAAGGGTTTTTACATTTTTCAAGGATTATAAAAAACAAAACACAAGGCAGAATATGCAAGAGAGATCTTGTGTTGCCTGCAACACCTAAGGTCTTTGCTATCTTTTTTTCTTTTCTTTTCTATCTTCTTAATAAAGTTTGCCAACTGCAAATGTTAGATACTGGGTTTTACACACAAATTGAAATTTCTAATCCAGTGTACTCATTAAGAGTGTGTAGGGCGGTACCTTGTCACTCCCTGATGAAGGTGAGGGAATGAAGAATTTGGACCCCACTGTCTGCTTCCTACTGAGAAATAGTCTCCCTTTTCGGCTCACTGGTATATTTCGATTCCCACAACACTCTTTAAAACTCAACTGATTTTTAACAGGTTACACCTAAATCTGTCAAACTCAAATTTTATTGAACTCTTCCTTTAGCTTCACAACAATAACCTGTTTCTAGGTGGCTAATAAATAAAATTGAGTATTCATTCTTAGACTGCAATAAAGTGCAATTCTAACCTTTTCACAAGCCAGAGAAGAACTTCAGATACAAGTCCAAAATTTGGTGTGCGGAAATTTTCCATAGAAATGTGTCGAGGGTATCCCAAGGCTCTCATCATCTCTGTAAAATCTGTCCACGGTAAAATACAATTCAGTCAATTCATTGTCAAACAACAACTAATTAACTTACTTTCTCTGCCTTCCCTCCTTATTCCCAGTCTATTGACAGTTTTAGGGACTATTTATCAACTAAGAGGGAATTAAAAAAGTAGTTAAAACTTAAAATACTCTGCTTCCTGAAAAACAGTTAAAGTGCCCTGGGAGAAGTGGAAGCTGTACATTAAAATGGGGTTTAGAGACTGGTTGTGAATTTAATTTCTCTTTGATCTCTCTCTCTTGAATATCTTCTTACCACTAAAAATGAGAAATACCTGGTCTTATAAAATATCATAAATAAAAATATTTTAAAATGTTAACAGTGATATTATGGGGAGTGGTGATGGTGGTAGGGTAAAGTTCATGTTTCTGAGTTGTCTTTTTTTTTTTTTCAGTGAGCACATAGGAACTTACTAACATAAATTTTAAAGATTAGTTGCACTGTAACTAGGAAAAATCTTAAAAAGAATAGTTGAACTGTAGAGCACTATTTAGATTTATTATAAAACAGATTTAAAAACAGTAATACTAACACTTTTTGATACTGGAGGTGGCTGCCACTAAGCTTTAGGCAGAACTTGGAAATGAACACAACAAACATGTTTTGAGTTCCAACAATATGCCAAGATCTATATTGTGTGCTCAAGGCTATTTATGTCTGTCCTCGCTCTTCTTGAAGGTAGATGTTCAAAATGTCCCAATAACAGTCACAAGAAGCTACCCAGGCATCAGAGGTTAGGCTGATTTCACCAGATCGCAAAAGAGAAGGCATGGGCAGAGAAAAGAGCAGCGGCGCTGAGGGCCTCTGTCACTGTTTTTTGGGAAATCTGAATAGAGTGATGATAAATAAAGCAGCAGTCTTCCCGTCACACAGTCAGGCATTGCCTAAATACTTCTTCCCACTAAGCAGTAGTTAAGTTCTGTTCATTATGCAGCATTTTCAAAACGAGTAAGAGTCTTACCATTGCACAATTGTATAGCATTCATTTAATGTCAAAATGTTCAGAAACCCCCTTCTTGTACACTCTTCCCAATACAACCCCATTCAATGTCCCCTAGCAGAGTGCTCTCTCTAAACTACCAGGAAGGAGAAACTTGTCCCTACAACATATAGTCACCAAGAACCTTCCAATCCCAAAGGGAATAATGCACGCTATGGTGCTAGTAAGTGTATTAACAAAAGGTGATGATGCCTCTTCCTGTATATTTACATTGTAGAAAAAGAGCAACTCCTAACTGAAAGGAGTCATCTTTAATGGTGAAATTCCGGGTACCAGCAATTTAGTTCGAAAACTGGCCTTACAGATCACAACTCGCTGGCAATCCCCTGCTGCATCTATGAAAGTGGAGCCAGTTAGCTGAGCTGCTTCTGATTCAGAAAATGACACTGTATAAAAGGCAAGAGATTTTTTTTTTTTAATCTTCACTTGAGAATATTCTTTACTGGTTTTAGAGAGAGAGGAAAAGAGAGGTAGAGAGAAAAACATGGATTGGCTGCCTCCCGTACACACCTCAACCGGGCTCGAACCCACAAACTAGGTCTGTGCCCCGACCTGGAATCGAACCCACAACCCTTCGGTGCACCAGACGATGCTTCAACCACCTGAGCCACCCTGCCAGGGATTTGATTCACAAGCACTATGTTCTCATCCTTGGTTCCACCCAGTTCTGGTTGTGTGGCCTAAAGCAAGATACTTTACCTACCCGTGCCTCAAATCCAGGTATTATGCCACCTACCTCACTGTTAAAGTGAGGGCTAAAATAAGAGAGTGAATGTAAAATGTAACAGGCGTCCCCCCGAAGGAGTAGTAACTAATTCTCATACCCATTCTTCCACGTCCCCAGCCTCCTAGCAAAGGCATTTGGGTTCCGTTTCCCTCATCAGCCCCTTTAGAAAGTATGAAGGCTTTGGAGGTTAGACAACCTGAATTCAAACTCCAGCGCCAACTCTTACCACCTGGGTGAGTCCTCTCTGTGCCCGTTTCCTCATTTCTAAATACAGAAGCGTGTTTAGAAGAGTAAATAAAATGATGCACACACACACAGAGAACATTTAAATTGTAAAGATTCAAAAACAATGACAGCCGCAATTATTATTCAGCCGTCCCGCCCCCCCCCCCCCCCTCGGTTTTATTGTTCGTTTCTCAAGGCTCTAACCTAACTCAACCCCAAAACGGTTTCTGCGTTTTCCAATACGGTAACGACGTGGCTATACAAATCAATTAAAATCAGATAAAAGTAAAACTTCAGTTCCTCAGCCGCACGAGCCACAGCCAGTGGCAGATACAAAACTTCCCATCACCGCGGAAAGTGCTGAGCCAGGGCCGGGGCGCTCTGCCCGGGACTGGGGGGGGGGGGGGGGGCAGAGGCCAGGACCGCAGAGGCCAGAGGCGCTCGGCGGGGCCCAGAGGAGAGAACCCGGCGGCCGGAGCCCCTGTCTCTTGGGAGGCCCGCAGGTCACAAGGGGCAGGGTTGCCTTACTGCGGAGGTCGCGGAAGGACATGGCGCTGTGGTCCCCACTAGCCCGGAGTCTCAGGCGCCCCCAACTCAGTGCTCAGGTGTCTCTATGGCAACGCACGGAGCTCTCTACGGCGCGCAGCAGGGGCCAAACAAAACGGAAGGCGAAGCGGCCGGACTGCGCGCGCACGCGCACGAGAAGGGAAAGCGGGCTTGGGGATTCCTCGGAATCCAGGACGGAGGTGCGGGATTACCGCCCGACCGGGAGCTTCAAACCGCAGGGCACCCGAGCCCCCTTTACCCCACTTCAACATCTTGCAGAACGACATTTGACACTGGCTGACACGTCCTAAGCACCTATTATGTATCTGAAACTATGCTAGACGTTCTACATACTGCTTCCCATTTCCTCAACTCCTCTTGAAAGAACACACGATACTGTCACGAAGCTGGGTATCCCTTGCCCAGCACACTTCTCTCTGGCATGTGTAAACTGCTAGCTGTGGCCGCGTCCGAAGCCCCCAAACACAGACCGCAGCTTTAAAGGGCACAACCCCGAACTTCAGATGGAATGCCGGGGCCGACCATGGTATCGCGAGAGCGTGTCAGGCCTGGAACTGCGCACGCGCACCGGGCTAGTTCTCACAACAGGCCGGAAATCGGTCTGGGTCCTCGGGCGCCGGAGGTTGTCCTGGTAACCGTGCCCTCGGTCGGGGAGCATTTGTGCGCCTGGTTGAGGGACTGAAAGGCTAGGGTGAGAACCGCGCCCCAACTCCCGGCCAGATCCGCTGGGGCCTCAGCTGGGAGCCTTCCCTCGGCTGCCCTGGAGGAGGACAGGTGAAAAGAAGAGCTGGGAGATGAAGTGAGCTGAGCTTGGAAGGATGGGAGAGGAGGAGGGACTGCCAACCGCTGCGATGTCCTCCGCCCTCGTGTCGGTGTTGGCGAAGTAACAGACACATAAATGCACGGACGGTAAAGAGAGCCCCCAAATACATCCACACACATGTGGTCAGTACGACAAAGGTGACGGAGCACTTCAGTGGAGAAAGAATAGTCTTTCAATGAATAGTTTGAAACAATTAATTGGGAATCCAAGTAAATGAACCTTCACAGTTACCTAAATATAAAACTGTCACCTTACAAGAAACTACTGTTTATATCAAGTGCTCAATAAAGTATTTTTAAGTTAAGAAAAAACAAACCTAAAACTAACTTTTCTAGAAGATAACTTACAGGAACGCTTTATGACTGGATTAAGCAGGATTTCTTAGATACACCAAAAAATTTTTTAAGTAAACTGGACTTCATATAAAGTTAAAACTTCTCTTCAAGACACTTTTCTAAAAATGTATTTGAATTTATTTCAGAGAGGAAGGGAGAGAGAGAAACATTGATGAGAGAATCGTTTATTGGCTGCCTCCTGCACACACACACACACACACACACACACACACACACCCTCCCCCTCCTCAATGGGGACAGAGCTGGCAACCTGGGCATGTGCCCTGACCGGAAGGAATCCAGCCCTGACCTGCTGGTTCATAGGTGGATGGTCAACCACTGAGCCTCGCCAATTGGGTAAGGTACTTTAAGAAAATGAAAGACTAACCCTCGTTGGTTTGGCTCTGTGAATAAGAGCATCAGCCTGAGGACTGAAGTGTCCCAGGTTCAATTCCAGTCCTGGGTACGTGCCTTGGTTGCAGGCTCGATCCCTAGCCCCGGTGTGTGCGGAAGGCAACCAATCCAACACGTCTGTCTCACATGGATATTTTTCTCCTCTTTCTCTCCCCCTCCCCCCTTCCTTCCACTCTCTCTCAAAATCAATGGGAAAATACCCTCCGGTGAATATTAACAAAACAAAGAAAATAAAAGGGTAATCCACAGTTTAGAAGAAAATATTCACAAACCATCTGATGAAAAGTTTTATCCAGAATACATAATGAACTCTCAAAACTCAATCCAATTAGGAAGTGGGCAAAAAATGTAAACAGATACTTCAAAGAAGAAGATATATGGCAAATAATAAGCAAAGCAAAAGATGCTCAAGGTTATTAGTCCTTAGGAAAGCACATATTAAACCACAATAACATACCAGTAGATAGTTATTTGTATGGCTAAAATAACAAACAACAAAAAGCCTGACAGTGGGAACAGCTTAAAAGGATGTGTACCAACTTGAACTTTTGTACATTATTGCCGCCCCCATTTTACATTCCCACTAGTAGTGTAGGAGGATTCCAGTTTCTCCACATCCTCATTAACATTTCTCAATTTATTTAAATTTAATTATATCCATCCTCATGGGTAAGAAGTAGTTATCACATTGTGTTTTAAATTGTATTTCCCTAATGACTAATACTGTTGAGCATCTTTTCTTGTGCTTGTTGACAGCTTGTATATCTTTGGAGAAATATCTATTCAACTTGACCATTTTAAAATTGGGTTGTCTTTTTGTTGTTGAATTATAAGACTTCTTTATATATTCTGCATACTACACACTTATCAGATATATGATTTGCAAATATCACATTCTGTAAGCTTTTACTTCTTGAGAGTGCCTTTTGCAGCAGCAACATTGTAAATTTTTATGAAGTCAAATTATGTTTTCTTTTACTTGTAGTTTTGTCATATCTAATAGTTCATTGCCAAAACCAAGCTCATGAAGATTTATGTCTTCTTCTAAGAGTTTTTAGCTCTTACATTTAGGTCTTTGATGCATTTTGAGTTAATTTTTGTACATGGTGTGAGATAGGGGTCAAACTTCATTCTCTTGCATGTGGCTATCCATTGCCCCAGCACCATTTGTTGAAGAAATTCTTTACCCCTTTGAATAGTCTTGGCACTCTTGATGAAAATCAATTGACCATAGATATATGACTTTATTTCTGGTCTCTCTAATCTGTTCCATTGGTTGTGATGTCTATCCTTATGCTGGTTCCATACTATTTTGGTTAAATTTAAATTCTTTTTAAAAATTGTTTTTGGTTATTTGGGTTCCCTTGTAATTCCACATGAATTTTAGAATCAGCTTTCCTGTTTCTGCATAAAAGACCATTGGGATTTTCAAAGTATCTGTAGATCACTTTAGGGAGTACTGCCGTCTTAACAATATTAAGCCTTCAACTCATGAACAGGAATGTTTTTCCATTTTATAAGTCGTCTTTATTTTTTTCAGCAATGTTTTGTAGTTTTCAGTGTTATCTTGCAATTCCTTGGTGAAATTTATACCTGTTTTATTCTTTTTGTTCTTTTGCCAGTGTATAGAAATACAATTTTTGTGTTGATCTTATATCTAGCAACTTTGCTGAACTTTATTATTAGCTCTAATAGTTTCACTGTCTCAAACAATTTTGAGTGTGAACTAATTTTTCTCTATGTAAGATCATGTTATCTGTGAATTGATAGAATTGAAAGTTTAACATTAATTTCTCAGTTACAGTTGACATTCAATATTATGTTTTAGGTGTATAGCATAATGATGACATTTATATAACTTATAAGTGATCCCCCAATAAGTCTAGTACCCAACTGACACCACTAATAGATACTACAATATTATTGACTATACTCCCTAGGCTTATGTTACAGCTCCATGTCTTTTTAAAAACTGATGAGAGAAACACCTGTTTGTTGTTCCACTTATTTATGCATTCATTGGTTGATTCTTGTATGTGCCCTGACCAAGGATCAAACCCTCAACCTTGGTATAATTGAGCCACCCGGCCAGGGCTCCCATGACTATTTTGTTAACTGCCAATTTGTACTTAATCCCTTCGCTTTTTTTTTTTTTTTTAACCATATCCCTCAACTCCCCATCTGGCAACTATCAGTTTGTTCTCTGTATCTATGAGTTTCTGTCTTATTAGTTCATTTACTTTGTTTTTTAGGTTCCACATATAAGTGAAGTCACATGGCATTTGTCTTTGTCTGTCTGACTTACTTCACTTAGCATAATACCCTGAGTCCATCCATGTTTTCATAAATGGTAAGATTTCATTCTTTTTATGGCCTAGTGATATTCCCCATATATACAACATCTTTTTCCAGTCTTCTATCACTGGACAGTTAGGTTGCCTCCATATCTTGGTTATTATGAATAATGCTGCAATGAACATAGGGATGCATATATCATTTCAAATTAGTATTTTGGATGTCTTTGGATAAATACCCAGAAGTGAAATTGCTGGGTTATATGCTAGCTCTATTTTTAATTTTTGAGGACTTCATACTATTTCCATAGTAGCTGCACCAATTTGTAATGCTGCTAACAGTGCACAAAGGTTCCCTTTTCCCCAAATGTTCACCAACACTTGCTGATTTAATGACAGCCATTTTGACAATTGTGAGGTGATGTCCCATTGTAGTTTAAATTTGTATTTCCCTTATGATTAGTGACATTGAGCATCTTTTCTTATATCTTACTAGAGGCCCGGTGCATGAAATTCGTGCACTCAGGGGTGGGGGATCCCTCAGGCAGGATTGCAAGAGGGCACAGGCCAGGTCAAGGGAACCCATCAGCACATGATCAGGCCGGGGAGGGAGGTGGGAGGTTGGCCAGGTGGGAAAGGACCACAGGAGGGCTCCAAGGCGTGTCCAATCTGTCTCCCTCAGTCCCTATTGGTTGGACCCCAGCAGCAAGCTAACTTACCCGGTCGGAGCATCTGCCCCTGGTGGTCAGTGCACATAACAGCGACTGATCGACCAGTCGACTGTCTGCCCCCTGGTGGTCAGTGTATGTCATAGCGAGCAGTTGAGTGGCCTTAGCATATCACTAGCATATTACGCTTTGATTGGTTGAACAGACGACCAAACGACCAGACACATAGCATATTAGGCTTTTATTACATAGGATTGGCCATGTGTATGTCCTCTTTGGAGAAATGCCTATTCAGGTCCTCTGCCCATTTTTAAGTCTTTTTGGTGCTCAATTGTATGAGTTCCTTATATCTGGATATTAACCCCTTATCGATGTATAATTGGTGAATATTTTCTCCCACTCAGTAGGTTGTCTTTTTGTTGATGGTTTCCTTTGCTGCGCAAAAACTTTTTAGTTTGATGTAGACCCATTTATTTTTTGTTGGATTGTTTCCCTTGCCCGATTGAGACATATCCAAAAAATGTTTGCTAAGAGCAATGTCAGAGTTTACTGCCTGTTTTCTTCTAGTTTTATGGTTTCAAGTCTTACACTTAATCAATTTTGAGTTTATTCTTGTATATAGTGTAAGAAAGTGGTCTAGGTTTATTTTTTTGGCATATACCTGTCCAGTTTCCCCAACACCATTTATTGAAGAGACTGTCTACCTCATTGTACATTCTTGCATCCTTTGTCATAGATTAATTGACCATATAGATGTGGGTTTATTTTTGGGCTCTTTATTCTGATCTGTGTGTCTGTTTTTATGGCAGTAAAATGTTTTGATTACTATAGTCTTGTAGTATAGTTTGAGATCAAGTAGCACAATACCTCCTCCAAGTTTGGATGTTGTTTTTTTTCCTTTTACAAGCAAAAGTTTATTTAGAAGGTCACAGAGGTAGAAAAAGTGAGCCAGCTGGGCTGCATAGTCTCAGGAAACAAGTTATAGAGTCAAAAAAAGGGCCTTTATAACTTAGAAGAAAGGCAAAGGTAACATGCCTGGGGAAATAAGAAAGGGGAAAGCATGGGAGTGCTCCAGAGAAAGAGCACAGCCCAACTTTGTCCTTCTGGAAGTGACTCCTCAACCTGCAAGAGCTGAGTCTGTTTTGTATGGCCTGTCCCAAGCCAGAGGGACCAGGAACCTCCTCTCAGGTTCTGACCCGTTCCCTTGCTCTCCTTCCACCTTGTCTCTGTCCAGGGCATAATCCTACCTCTAACTCAGGGGGTCCAGGAAGGCTTCCCTGTGACATCACACAGCCGGTTGCTAAGGGAAACCTGTAGACCCACCCCCTAGGCAGGGGAGAGCAGAGCCCTGCTGCACAGGAGGCTGGGCCACTCCCCCACCAAACTGGCCCTCAATGGAAGCCTTGGTCTGTGCGTTCTCTGAGCTGCACATAAGAGAAGGTGTGGGGCTATGGGAAAGGATGGCAGGAAGAGAGATGTACTACTGTCCTGACGTGGGCCCAAAGCCACCAGGGACATGTATACTTGGGAGAAAGGAATGGCCACTGGTCCAGGACGTGTGACCTGGACTGTGTGATTCTGAACCCACTGTGAAATTTCTATACCACAGTGCTCTAGGTTAGGGGGGAAAATGGGTCTAGTATGGTCAATGGTTATAGCCCATACACTGAAGGCTCATGGGTTCGATTTCCGGTCAAGGGTACGTACCTGGGTTGCAGGTTCAATCGCCAGCCCAGATGGGTCACCTGTGGGAGGCAACCAATGTGTCTCATTCACATCTCTCTCTCTTTCCCACTTCCTTCCCCTCTCCTCCCTTCCTTCCACTCTCTAAAAATCAATGGAAAAAAATATCCTCGGGTGAGGATTAACCAAAAAAAGGGGAAGGTGGCAGGAGGACTTGAAGACCTGAAAGAGGATTTTGTGCCAAGGCTAACGGTTCTCAGACCTCCCTGTTGGCTGGGAGAGGAGAGGAGATTAATACCTTGGGTCAGGGGAGGCTGGAGGCAAGGATTTTAGTCCACTTGACAGACAGGTAAGCTGAGGTTTGGCAGGCTGACATGGAGCCCATCACATGAGCATGTGATGTGTTGTCTTCCCATCATGGCTGCTGTGGCCTGCTGGACACCACCCTCCTGCTTTCCCCTCCACAGATTCCGTGAGCTGGGCCCAAGGACTCCCCAGTCACCCCGACACACCATCCAACATCTACGAAGGAGGGCTGGGGGCCCAGCAGCAGCAGTGTCCCAGTGCCCAGGGAAGCAAGCCCAAGAACTTCCGGCTGCGCCACCTCCGGGGCCTGGCACTCTACCTACCAGGCCACATGCAGCCTGCTGGCCAGTGTGAGAGTCACTGGCTGGGCCGGCTCATGGCTGGGGGCTGCCTCCCATGGCCTGAGGGCATAGCCTGGCCCCTGGACCTGCCACAGGGGACTCTGAACCCAGGTAACAGCCACCGTTCAGCCCTTCTGGAAGCTCAACTGCCCAGGGACATCCTGGGAAATACAGGTGAGCACCTGTCTAGGTGATGCAGGAGGGAGAGACCCAGGGAAGGGATGGGTTGGAGACTCAGATGGATGCAGATGGGCCCTGCCCTACTCCCAAGCCTCAGGGTTTCTGTGCCATCTCTGCAACCGACAAGCTCCCCCACTTCTGGTTGGGCCTCATTTTCCCCATTAATAAAGTGAAGGGTTTGGGTCAGATGAAGAACTTGAACCATGTTTCCCTCTTCCTCCTCCCTCCCTCGTGGATTATCTTTAAAGAGACCCCCCAGCCCCATCCCTCCACTCCTGTTTTAAAGGATGTCAGGTTCTGGAGGGGGCATCATAGGATAAGACAGGCTGGCAGCCTCCCCTTGGACCCTCCAAGTAACTCCTCCCTCCCCTTTCCTCAGGATCCAGTTCCAGCATGGATCCAGCCAAGGGTGCCCCCTCCCAGCCCGGTACCCATGAAGGCTTGGGGTTCCGGCCCAAGAGATCCTGGGAGGCCTCAGAGGAGCCCACCTGTCCACTGTGCAAGAGAATCTGCTCTGGGGCTCTGGAGAGGCCGTAGGGATCCGAGTGCCGTTTTCACAGCTCAGGACAGGAGGGGAAAGATGACCCAGGAGGTGGCGGAGGAGGCAGGTCCAGAGAGGAAGGGCTCAGCCCCACCACTAGCCCCTCCAGATGGAGACACCTGCAGGTGCCCAGCACCAGAGCCTGGGCCAACCTTGGGAAAACTCGAGGGGAGGAAGAGGAGGTCCTGAGGGAGGGACAGAAAAAAATAGAAGCCTGGGCATGCCCTTGCAGCCTGCTCCAACTCAAGGAAACCACTTGTACCTGGGGGGCCGGGCTGAGTGGAGAGAGGGGCTCCCAAAGAGGCTGGGGAGCCCGCTGGTCTAATCTCAATAAAAGCCAGAGCCCACATGCACCTTTGTCCCTCTGTCTGTCATCAGGCCAGTTCCGTTAGAGAAACAGCCCCTTGGCACCTGTGTTTCTGAGAGCAAGTTTCCATGTCCTGGCCCTGTTGCTATTTGGGACCAGATCATACTTTGTGGTGGGGGCCATCAGGGGTGTTGTAGGATGTTGAGCGGTGTCAGCAGCCTCTACCCAGATTCAGCTAGCTCCCTCCTCAAACTGTGACAACCAAAAGTGTCTCCAGATAGTGTCCATCACTCCTGGTCTATGTCACTAGGCCTCAGCCCTGCCCTGTGGGGACAGGATGGGAAGACCCAGGTTGGCCTCAGTGACCCTCACTGTCTGGCTGACTTTGTCCTGGCAGCCCGGGTTGGAAGCCCCTTTGGGGGCTCCTGCCATACCCACGTGATAGCGTCTATGATTCTGGAGACCAGGAGAGCTGGGTTCCTTCCAGACTGCCCCCAGGGTTCAGATCTGAGGATGCCCCGTCTGTGGTGGCCTCCACTGGGCCACATCCCGGTGGCCTGACCCTGTGTATTACTTCCTGTCTTGACTTGGGACTGGCTCTGGGTCTTGCTTTACCAATAGATGTGGTAGAAGTAACCTGGCATCACTCTGGCATGAAGGAAGCCTGGTGGCTTCTAGTGTGTGTGTGTGTGGGGGGGGGGGGGGCGGGTCAGTATCCACATAAAGAGCCCCCACACGGTGGGAAACCAACCCATACCAGGGAGGCCACCACTGCCCTCTGAACCACCTTAGGAGTGCATCCTTCAGTCCGTTGAGCCACCCTTGCTGAAGCATGGAGGGCAGACAAACCACAGCCTAGTCTCTCCCTCAAGGAAGGACATCTGCTGCAGCTGAGTTGATCTCTAAACGGTTCTTCCCTAAACCTCCCAAGGCTTTTTTGAAAAGCACTCCAAAGAGGCTGACAATTGGAAAGCCATGGCCATGGCATGCTGGGGACAGGGAACTGATGTGAAGGTGCACCCAGGGCCTCAAACAAGCAGACATTTGTGGAAATGCACTCTGACCAACCTGGGGCATCCTCACCGCATTCCCTGAATGGCCAGTGGGTTTGGAACTGGGCCACCAGAAGCCAGTCTCAGCCCTTGGGAGCCTATCCTTGAAGCCTGATGGGTTGGAAGGGCAGTTACTTTTAGGACCATGGTCACCAGAACCCCTACCCCTACCCACCCTCGCAAGTTAATACTTGGCCACATGACTAACCAAGGGCCCCAAGGAGTCACCCCTTAATCCTGAAGCTGACCCATTAAACAAGGTGTATCTGCCTCAATTAGCAAAGGTGTAACTCACAGCACTAGGATGCTGCTAGGACTCAGAAACCAGGCCAGTTCACTTGACCTTGAAACATTCAATGCCTCCAGTCTCCATACAACCCCATGGGCTGGCTCCCTGACACCCAGCTCTGCAGGTGTCTCAGGACCTGTCCTGGGGAGGGCTGTCTGGGTGATGCGCCGTCAAGGGAATAGTACACACACAGGTTTTGGAGAGGCCATTCAAGAACTGCGTGGCTCCTGGGTAACTGCCGGCCCCTGAACCAGTTTTTATCTGTCTAAAGGGGCGACTAGCATGGCTCCATGGCCAGGGTAGCCAGAAACTCCAAGGAGAGATTGCTGGGAGCACATGATCCCAGACTTGGCCAACCTCAGGCTCCCAAGATGAGTTGCCCTGGACCAAAGGTCCCAGTCCCCCTGGCTCCTGTGGCAAGGTGCACTGGCCCAGGGTTCCTACCTGACCACTGCATTGAGTCACCTGTCGAGCCTTCTCTAAGCCAGGATAGCGACCCCCAGAGGACTGTGCCCCAGCTCAAGGCCTAAGGTTGGCCAAGGAGACCCCTAAACAAATGGGGGCAGCTGCTTGAGGATCTTCTGAGTTTAGAGAAAGAACCCATTTGTGCTTTTCGACTCTAGACCCTCTTCCCAGGACTGCATTCTTTGGCAGGATAATGACACAATCGGTCCTTTTACCTGGAAGCCATCCTCGGGACTAGACAGCAACCAACAAGCAGCTCCTGGGCCACCTAAAACCACTGTCCCAGCAAGGGGGCAAATCCCCACAGGAATGGCCCAAAGTGCAAGACAGGATGTGACCAATTAAAGTCTATTTATTTGTTTGTAATCAGACAGAACACTACAATCTGCTCAACACTGGGCTAGACACTGCCGTGATTAGGGGCAAGGAGGAAGGGGCAGGGCAAGGCCTCGGCTCAATTATGCAAGTCCAAGGCAGAACCTTCTGGAAGACTCTTCCCTTACCCCATGGGGCAGAAATAAAAACCACATGATAACCGTTGATTCAGATTAGAGAGGACACTGAGCTGGGCCTCAGCTCAAAGTCAATGTCAGCACGGAGGGGGGACCAGTCAGTGAGAGTGTGAAGTGGCCGAGGAAGGAGAGGTGATTTTCCTGCGCAGGCTCGCCTTCATCTCGAGAAACCCCTTTCCCCCACCACAAGGCCAGAGGAGCCCCTGGGCTGGGAGTTCCGAGGGAGGGAAGGATGCCAATCCGAGGCCCTCTTGCTTGGTTGTTCCACCTTCTCCTCCCTCTCAGACTGTGCACTGTGGCGATGGCTCCAGGACACTGCAGCAATGCTGGGCATGACTCTGCCAACCCCCTTTACTCTGGAGGGCAGGGCAGGGAGCAAGCAGCTTTGGGGAATGGGGTGGAGGGAACGCCAGAAGCAAGTGATGTCCACATGCATGCTTCCTGGCACTGACACAGCCTCTTCTGTTCCCAGAGGCTGAGGACCACAAGGCAAGCGACTGCCCCAGCCTCAAAGACCAGGTCCTACTTGATCAAACACCACACTCAATTCTTCTTGTTTGCATATGGTCAGGCCTCAGAACTGCATCTCACGGAACTGGGGGGCTGAAAGGGAAGGCCCTTGGGACCCTCACCAGCACCTGTCCTCAGCCCGGCTCCCTGGGGCAGTTCAACTGAATGGCACATCCAGCATGTGATGGGTAGCTCCTCGCTCTCTGAGGCAGCAGGACTGCCAACAGAGGAGTGGGAAACCTTCCCATTAACTGACCACCATGCCAAGGAACTAAGCCCCAGAGCTCTGTGCTTGGGTGAAAAGCCTCCCACCACTTGCCAGCCCCTCCTGGGGAGGTAGGGGTTGCTCCTGCCCCCAGGCTTCTGAGGCTGGTTCTTTACAAGGGTTTGGCATTCCCTTTATTTTGCCCCTTCATTGTTCTGAGGCTCCTGTGTCTTTAGGGCCAAGTCTATCCGTAACACTTGGGTTCCTCCCTCCCAGGAGTTAATTCCGGCTTTGGAGGAGGGAGTTGGAAGGAACGGGCAGTGCAGGGGAAGAGGCCAGTGAGGACGTGCAGGGAAGGAAGCCCTCTCCTGCCCCCATACTCCCAGGACAGCAGAAGCAACTGACCACAGTGAACACTGTGGCCAGCCTATGAGGCTGGTGCACTCACATGGGGGCCAGACCAGGGCAAGAGCAGAAGTTTCCAGAGCAGGAAGGAGGGCTGGAAGAGCCTGCAGGAAAGAGAAGAGGGGAGCAGGAGTGAAGGTCTCCACAGAAACACTATGCCCACACTATGTCCGGCCTAGGAACCCACTGCTGACCCTGGGTGCCCCCGAAGGGTGAACCCTTCTCTAGACCCAGAGTCCCTTTTAGTGACATCTGGTTCCTTAGTCCCAGCACAAATCAAGGCACTGGGCATGCCAGGCCAAGTGGCCACGGAGCACGCTGTGTGAGCCTGGCTCAAATCAACAATCTGCTCTAGGCCGTGTCCATGCAGAAGCGGATGAGCCCTGGGGTCCCCATGACCCTTTCCAACTCTGATGTTCTCTGAGGTCTGAGAGAGACGGGCTCCCCATAGTACTCATGGTGTTCAGAAGGGGCCATGTCTATATCTTCATGTCTGTATAGGTTTATAGGCATACAAATATGTTTGAAAAGAAGTTTACCAAAATATTAGTGGTTTTCTCTCAGTGATGAGGTTTTACTTTTTTTCTTCACACTTTTCTATATGGTTTGAGTTTTAAAGTAATGACCATGTAACATGTTTATAATCATAATAAAAATAAAGCTATTATTTTGAAAGAAAAGAAAAAAAAAGAAGTGGCCATGTCTGAACAGAGCCTCATCTATAAGGTGCCCACCTCAGGGAACGTCATTGTGAGCTGATGATGCGCTGGGGTTAAAGCTGACATCAGCCCCAGGCACCCCTGGAAAGGTAATAAGTGGTATGGATGGCGGGGTCGGGCAGAGAAAGGGCTTGATCTTTTGGTACCTTTCCCACTTCTGTGAATGCATTATTTTTTTAAAAGTTGTTCAAGGGAAAAGATGAGGTTCTGGGCAAGGGCTCAGGACTCTGCTTTCCTCCTTCAAATTTCATATATATACACACATACATATATATATATATATATACATATATATATATATATATATATATATATATATATATATATACATATATATCTTATTGATTTCAGAGAGGAAGAGAGAGGGAGAGAGATAAAACATCTATGATGAGAGAGAACCACTGATTGGCTGCCTCCTGCACGCCTCCTACCGGGGATCGAGCTCACAACCCAGGCATGTGCCCTTGACCAGGAACTGAACCCAGGACCCTTCAGTCCGTAGGCTGACGCTCTATCCACTGAGCCAAACCAGCTAGGGCAATCCTCCTTCAAATTTCTGAGAGGCCGAAACCGGTTTGGCTCAATGGATAGAGCATCGGCCTGCGGACTGAGGGGTCCCAGGTTCGATTCCGGTCAAGGGCATGTACCTGGGTTGCGGGCACATCCCCAGTGGGAGATGTTTCTCTCCCATCGATGTTTCTAATTCTCTATCTCTCTCCCTTCCTCTCTGTAAAAAAAAAATCAATAAAATATATATTTAAAAAAAAAAAAGTTCTGAGAGTTGCTCAGGAACTACCTCAGCCCTTAGTGCAGCAGGTGCCTATCCAGAGCCTTGTTTATATTGTTGGAAGTGCCAGGCCTCCATTTCTCAAGACCATCATGCCACTCAGTTCTGATCCCCTGTTCCCCACCACCTGTTCTGGCATACCTGTTGGAGACCGGGCATACCTGCCCCACGACGCTCTGCTCCCGAGCCCATGTAGCACCGGGCCTGCAGCTGGGGCAGGTGATGGGCCAGCTCCCCTGCAGAACACAGTTGAGGTCAAATGGCCAGGAAGGTGGGCTCCGCAGGGCGCCAAGGGGTGGGACCTGCTGGAGGCTGCCCAGCTGGCATCACATGGTCCGGCTGTACTCAATGCCGCCCTTGGTGGAGATGCTCGACCACGGCAGGAAGCTGCAGAGCAGGCTGTGGGCCTGGCGGTAAATCCTGTGTGGGATGGAGCAGGGGCTCAGGTTTGCTAGAGCAGAACCCAGGTGCTGGATGTAGTCCGTGGGACTCTGTTAAGGAAGACTCCAACTCGCCTTCCCTGCCTGCACACCCCTGGAGTGGCACTGTCAGCAGAGGCCCAAACAGCAACCTGCAGGACTGAATGCAGACAGCATGCCGTCCTCAAGGGAGGCTGAAAGTCCACTGAGCCTCTGCAGAGTGCTGGAAAACCTCCATAGATAGAAGGGCCTCCACTATGCAAAATAATAAAGGCAGCATGTGCGTACAAAAGGCCCTTCCAGGTGAGGCCTCAGGCACACGGACACACAGACTAAGGTTAACAGACAGGGACTGGGTGCTGCAGGGAGGGGTAAAGCAAAAGAGCAAGTGTTCCTGGTCCTCCCCCTACCCTCAGTCCTCAGAGGGGCAGGGCCTCATTCCTGTGACATAGGGGGGTCAACAGTGTTAAGCCCTTAGCACAGAGACCCAGTTTCACATAAGCATGGAGACCTGTGGGCTTTGTACACCTCTCTCCCATTTATTTCCCTATGAAATGGATAAATCCTAGACTCATTTATTTACTAGTAATTACACACAGGTACATGTACACACAGTATTTTCTGGGCCACACCCTATGACTATTAAGAAGTCTTCTAGCTTCCCTCTTACCTGTTTAGGGCCAGAGATAGTTAAAAGGGAGGGAGCAGGGAAGGGACACACCACTGGGTCACATACCCTACATTCTGGTAAGAAAGGTTTGAACTAAGTGTTCAAAATAGCAAACAACACTTTCACCTCCCTCATCTGCCTTCTCCCTGCCAGCACGCAGGCCGCACCAGGGCAGGGGCTTTGTCTATTTTGTTCACTATTGTAGCCCACACATACCAGGAACAGGAGACTCTCAACCAATACTTATTGGGTAAATAGATGGACGAATGGATGGTGGATCTTGGACCAGGAGAATTAAAAATCCACCTCTTCTACTGGGCTCAAGTCCAGGGAACAATGAATGCCAGAGCATGTCTGCTTTCCCAATAACTGCAACCAGACCATCAATTCCTGATACATGCAAATCAGATCTACCCACATCATCTCATCAGGAAAAAATGCATCCTGTGAGCTTGCTTTGTGAATGTCATCTGAAAGCAACCACAGCTCCAGCTGATGCTAGGAAGCCACTGTCTCTCACCCCTGAGAAGAAAAGGATATAAGATGGTCCAGGGAGGGTGGCCACCATTGATGTAGAGGACATAAGTGAAGCCATCTTTGAGGACCCCACGGATGGAATAGTAATAGGGGAGATAGTGGTGCTGCTTGAAGTCTCTGTTTTCGTAGAAGCTTATGGCTGTGTTGTTGGTGGTGAGGACGTGCAGGTAGATGGCTTTGCAGTGGTCCTGGGCAGTGGTGGATATGTGATCCTTTAAACTCTCAAGTAAAAGAGAACCTGTAGGCAAAGAAGCAACAGTCACGCATGGCGGGGCAGGTGAGGAGGAAGCATAAAGCAGATAAGGAAGTGACCTTCTCAGAGATCTCTATAGATCTCTCTGCCACTCTATCAAAGACTTCCCATAACCACCCACTGTCAAAGTCCCTAAAATCCCACAGCCAGACAGGGCCTGTTAGCTGCAGACCACTGGCTGTCCAGGGAACATATGCATAGTTTCCTCCCAGGGGCTGGATCCACAGTGGAGATTCACTAGCCTTTCAGACAACAGAAAGTGTAAACTTAAGCCCAGGAAAGTGTGGAATGGGCAGACCTGGGTTACAATGAAGCTTGCTGTGGCTGAGTGGGATGGGAAGTTAGAGACATCAGATAAAGAATCTGATCCATGGGAGCTAGGACTGTTTCATCAATTATGTTTTCTATTCTTAATCAAGCATACCTTGTGACCAGATATAAGTAGTGTGTGTGTGTCAGCAGGTGTGGTTAAAAGGTGCCCATTCTGTAATGAGGACCTTTGGGAGTTGTTAGTAATCTGATCTTGTAAGCTTTGGAACGAGGCCATACAGAAAGACCTGGTAATGTGTGGAAAGAGCATGGGCTGAATTGAAGGTCAACAGGGCAGTGGGTGGTGGTGGTGGAGTGTATATGCCAAAAATCATTATTTCAACCGCCCCTTACCTATGCCGTGCTTTCTGAATTCCTTCACTACTCCAAGACTTAGAATGTATGCAACTTGTGTGTCAACAGAGAAGTTGGACGCTAGAATATCTCCATCCTAAAGAAAAAGTCAGAAATAAAGTCAGGTTCACAGTTGAGGCACCTGGTCCCACTGCAGAACATATCTCATGTGCTGACTCTCCCAGCCACAACACCTGGGGGGGCCACTGGAGCAGGAAGGTATAGAACAGAGAATAATGGAGAGTCAACCCCATCCCATGGAAACAAGAGGGTGTGGGCCTTTCTGCTAAAAGAACAACACTCACAAAAAATCGCTTCTCTTTGGAAGGGTGGTAGACCATACAAGGAAGGACACTGATGCCAGACAAGTGAAGCTACGATGGTAAAGGAAATGACTATGCTGTGTGGGCACTATATGGTGCTCACGCGTGTCAACTGACACACTACGAGATCAAGCAGCCAGACAAACACAACGTTTTAAAAGTTTAATTAGCCTTGTGGCCTGTGTGACTCAGCTGGTTGGGCGTTGTCCAGAGCAAGGTTGCTGGTTTGACCCCCAGTCACACACCGGGGTTGCAATCTTGATCCCGATTAGGGGATGTGCAGGAGGCAGCCTCTCACACCGATGTTTCCTTCTCTCTCCCTTCCCCTTACTTTCTCTCTAAGTATCAATTTTTAAAAATCTTTAAAAAAAAGTTTAATTAAATTAAAGGATCCTTTGCTGCTTCCAGGTGGTCTTAAGAGTACAGAGGGTGGGGAGTCTGAGTAGCCTCTCTGCTGTCCACACCAAGCAGAGTGTCACACCATGGCCCACCAACCCTTGTGGGTCTCTTGGTTCAGAGATAAAATTCTGGACTGAGAGAGTTGTGAATTTGACCACCATGAGGTTGATGTTCTTCTACTTTGTAAAGAAGGCTTGGTGGATTCTCCCCCATGGAAAGAAAGCTTGGTGACTTGGCCTCTCTTATCCCTATCCACTGTTCACTGAGTGGCTCCCGTGTGCTGGACATGGGTTGGCCTATTCCTGTCCCTACTCACCACTCTCCTGGCCCTGACCCCGGCCCCAGCACTCCACATTACAGTTAAGCTGGACAGAGGCAAACTCAATCTCAGGGAGGTATCTGTATTGCTCTTGTTACCTGAAGCCCATGGAGGGTCAGGAAGGTAAAGCAGGTACTTCATTCCCCAGCTGATGTCTTCTGACAGCCCCTGCTCTCTTTCCTGTGTTGAATTCATTCTGCCTCTCAGCAGGGCCAGAAAAAGTGCCAGAGTGCAAAGGCTCTCCTGATACTCAGGAAGTAGAAGGAAAGGATCCCAATCTCTGCCCTCATGGGAAAACCCACACATTCAAAGGAGTGCAGAGATCTAGTCACCATGTGTGTGGGGCTGGACAGTTGCTTGGGGCACACAGGAAGAGCTTCATAGAGTGAATTTTGGGGAACAAGTCAGGGGACGGTAGGTGGGGGAGTTTGTTCTGTGAAAAAGCAAAAGATATTGATGCTTGCTGAAAACGCCAATGTTTCTTTTTTTGCTGTATCTTAGCACAGAAAAATGGAAGAAAAAAAATGAGAAGAAAGCTAGGATAGAAAAGTTACTCTTAAAAGAAACCAACTTTGCCAGAATCTAATTACAGGCAAATTAGAGTAGACCTGAGTGGGTTGGGTCTTTAAAAGGGAGAGAGATCTGCCTAGCTAGCTCAGTGGTTGGGCGTCAACCTAAGAACCAGGGGATCATGGTTCGATTTCCAGTCAAGGAACATGCCCGTTGCCAGCTCTATCCCCAGGAGGAGGCAGCCAATCTAAGATTCTCTCTCATCACTGATGTTTCTATCTCTTTCTCCCTCTCCCTTCCTCTCTGAAATCAGTAAAAATATATTTTGAAAAATAAAACAAAAGGGATAGATATCCTTCTTGCACTTTTAAATAAATAGCCTCAAGCCAACAGATAGAAGCAGTTGCCAGTTGTTGGTGGGGTTTTTCCCCTCCTTGGAGTAAATACCTATGTATAAATGCTACTCAGTCACTCTATAAGATGATCCAAATCATTAGGCAGAATGTTTTTTTTTAATTTATTTACTTTGAAGATTTAATTGTGTGTGTTTTTTTTTTACGTGCCCTTGACTAGAATCGAACCTGGGAACCTTTGATTCACAGGCCGATGTTCTATCCACTGAGCAAAACTGGCTAGGGCTAGGCAGAATCTTGACCCAAGTCAACCACATGAAAAAATGTGTTGGTGACCATAACATCACATTTTACATTTAGAGCAGGACTTGCTAACTCAGGGTCCAAAGACTCTCCAGGGTCTTAAATAGATGTTGGAGGGGTCTATGAAGTTGAACAGGAAAAAAAAAAAATATTTGTTTTTACTAACCTGTAACTGGAATTAGCATTTCCTTTAACAAATCACAGCAGTATTAGCAGTTTCTGTGACACTGTCACCAATACAAATGACAGACCCTTACAACTCTGCAGATTCTCAGTGAATCATTTACACCCCCTCCCAATTTCAAAATGACAGTCATTAGAAAGAAGCCTGCAGTTAGGATGTGTTACTTAATGTACATATGACTGTATTACGTACACACAGAAAGAAACCACCTGGATATTAGTCTCATACATGGTCTGAGCTCCTAAGGGAAAGGGCCACAGAGCAGGCAGTGTGATTCTGTCCCAAGGGCCTGGCAGCCCCATCATTGCCACACATGCTTACCTCCTTGTGTATCTTGGTCCTACTTTTTATTTCAGCTACTATCATTCCTACAATGGTACCCCTGTAGGTTGCAGCAAGGGAAAAGAACTTCTTGTTGGAGGTGATGTCACGATACCATGAGTCTGGGTACCTGAGGAGAACAAACTTAGGTGAAACTGCCAAAGGCCAAGTCCAACTAACCTCATGCTTCAGACAGTGGACCCACAGGGGACTCGAGGCAACTCTGTCCACTGCTCCAGGATTGATAAGGAGCCTGCCCAGCACTTAGTCTCCACCAAAGTGTATCATTCTCAGTGAATTATCATCTTAAAGCAGCAATCTATCCAGACAGGATGGGGAATTTCTGATGGAAAAATTATTTTACAAGATAGAGAGATAAGAGGGGGGGAACTTCCCATGACATTGTCTCCATGAGAGCAGTACCTGGAGGGGCAGCTGGAAGAGTTCAAACTCAAGACCCAAGGGGAGCAGAAAAGAGAACGTTTCATGCAAAGCCCTATGACAGTGATGAAAGACAGATGACTCAGCCCCAGTAAGGAGTTTTGGTGAGGGAACAGGACATTCTGGGTTTATTGGTCTGTGGGTCTGGGACATAACAAGTTAGTCCAGACGCCTTTCCTGAGACCAAGAGCTGGAAGAGGGTGGAGACACAGTGGAGAGGTGCTCCACTCGGGTCTGCTCTGCAGAGGCCACTGACCACCCACCAGAAGGCTCTACGAGGCCTGGCATCGCCCAAGTTCCTCTCCTGATGGCAGTGGGTGAAACCAGAGGTTAAGACTCATAGAAACATGATGTTTAGCAGGGCCTTGTTTATTTTTAATTTTTAAAAGTTTGTACTTATTTTTCTCACAACAAAAGCTCTATGTGCATATTACAGAAAAATAGAGAAAATAAAGACAAGCAAAATAAAACAAACTTGTAGCTACTAATAATCTACCCATTCCAAAACACCAAAAACACTTTGCTAGATAGTATATATCTTCATAGGCTTTTATCTTATGCATGTTTTCAAATAAAAGTGGAATTGTGGTACATACAATTTTCTAGTCTACTTTTTTCACTCAATATCTCACTAAAAAACTCTCCTTGTCAAGTATATCTTGATGACAGATTTCACTTTTCCTGGCTGAATAATATTTCATTTTCGTATGCAGATATCCTAATATATGTCAGCCATTCTTTACTGTTAAGATACTTAAGTTGCTTCTCAATTTTCTGACTTACAAATAGCAGTACATCGAACATCTTTGTAAGTAAAGTTGGTGGTACTTAGCAAAGCCCTTTTGGAGAACTCTTTGCATAAGGTAGAGTGAGATGGAAAAGATCTGATTGCCGTCAGGGAGCAGGGGCTGGGCTCCTCTGACAGGCAAGGTGACTCTGGGCCACCATGGCACCTCCAGGACATCCTCACCTCTGCACAAGCCTTCCAGCTTCATCAGATCCATGGGCATTACCCCACCCCTCCAATCTGCAGCTGCAGGGCAGAGGGCACCACTTAACTTACTCAATGGGGAACCAGTCGCCACACAGATGCTTCACAGTGTCTATGTCATCGTGGCAGAGGAGGCGCAGGCTGACCTCGCTGAGGGCGCTGGATGGCACCACCTCTGTCATTCACACCTGCAGGGAGAGAGGTGGGGTCAGGAGAGCAGCCAACCTCCCCTAAACACCCCACCAGCCCACAGATCCCATCATGGCACATTCACTTCCTCTTCCTCCTCCTAACCTGTGACGCAGGAAAGATGGGAGGACTAATGCCCCGCCATGGATGGTGGTCCCCTTTAGTAACTGCATGAAGCTCACAATAATCTGTTGCACCAGGTGTCACAGTCACCCCCACATTGCAGACAAGTAAACTAAGGCTTGGGAAGGGCTGGCAGGATGGGGACCTAGTGTCCCCTCACTGTTTACTTGGAAACTCCTGAACCCCCAGAGAGCAGCCTGCCTTTGGTCAGTTTTCTCTCTCCTTTCTGCCCCTCTTAGGTGCCCTTTGAGCACCACTCCTCCCTGGCCAGTGTCCTGTCTCCCTCACGTCACCATTTCTCCATTGCACATAGCACACAGCCCCAGCAGTCCAACTTCTCCCGACCTGGGCCAGTGGCCATCAACACCATCAGAGCAGCCTGGGCAGGGGCCAATGACCTGCTGGATTTCCAGGAAAATTGGCACTCGCTAGGTGGGTCATTTCTCCTCCCTTATCCAGCAAACGAAACTCATGAGTGAAGAGAGAGAAACAGGGAGACTTGCAAGGCACTAGAGGTTCAAATCAGGGTCAGGAGTTGCTGACAATTATTTTAAATCAGGAAACTACATTCAGCCCAGGTTGCTGATGAAGCAGCTGCCCTTGGTCCAATTAAGATAAGGCAAGGAAGCAGGAAGGAAAGTCAAATATTAGATTCTGACAAAGGGAACACAGGAGCCTTTCTTCTTTATGTTGAAAGCTGGTAGTAAAAGGCAAAGGACCATGCATTTACTACATCTTTTAGGATAACTGTGTAGTTCATCCTTGATGGATGAGGAAAAATTCTTTCTATAGAATAGAAGAATGAAAGCCAATAAAAGTAGAAATAATGATAGAATTGGAATGTCATCACTTTAAAAGTGCTGATGAAAATAAATGACTCAAGCAAGAATCATCAAAGGCTTTTAACCACACAGTGGAGGATGTTGGGGAGCAGGTGTGAAGCATGGAGGCAAAGTACCTGCACCCCCAGGACTTACCAATCACCAAGGAAAAGCCTTTCAACCTCAAGATCCTGCAGTCACAATTCCCCCAGTTATGGAGCCCAGCCTCTCTGACCAGTGCCATGCATATGACATCCACAAAGCCTTTAGGTTTCTGCCTAAGCCAGTTGTGTCTCCAGACCTAACTTCACGACTACAGATAATAGCTGGCACACAGGCATGTATATTCAACAGCATCGTGACAGCCAACAAACACAGAATGCTGATATTCTACAAGATGAGCAACCTGGTCTCTTCAAAAAGTCAATGATGCCCTGGACAGTTTGGCTCAGTGGATAGAGCGTTGGCCTGTGGACTGAAGGGTCCCAGGTTCGATTCTGGTCAAGGGCACATGCCTAGGTTGCGGGCTCCATTCCCAGTATGGGGTGTGCAGGGGGTAGCTGATCAATGACTCTCTCTCATCATTAATGTTTCTATGTCTCTCTCCTTCTCCTTTCCTTTCTGAAATCAATAAAAATGTATTTTTTTAAAAAGTCAATGCCATTAAAAAAACAAAAGTGGACTAAAAGAGACAAGAAGATCTATAACCAAATGTAATATATAACACCTCTACTAGAAAAAAAAATCAAAATCTTTTGTGGAAATTTAATTATGTGCTAGAAAGCAAATAAAATTGCAATTAACTGTCTTAGATGTGAAAGTGGTTATGTAGAAAGTCTTAGGAGATGCATGTGGAACACTCTGGAGTGAAGCATTATGAAGTCTAAAACTCACTTTAAATGGTTCAAAAAATGAACCCTGGCCGGTTGCTCAGTGGTTAGAGCGTTGGCCCGTGCACCAAAGGATCACAGTTGGATTCCCAGTCAAGGGCACATACCTGGGTTGCAGGTTTGATTCCAGGGCTAGCTGGGAGGCAACCAATCTATGTGTTTCTCTCCACCCCCCCTTCTACTCTAAAACAGCGGTCGCCAACTGGTGGTCCATGAGGTCCAAAAGGTTGGCGATCGCTGCTCTAAAAGCAATGGAAAAAAATATCCTTGGGTAAGGATTAACACAAAAAGAGGGGAAAAAAGAATGGCTCCTTTGAGGGCCAGTCCTGGGCTGGCAGTCCCCCAAGGACCAGGTGCTACTGGGCAGTCAGGCTGATGACAGAAGCCCCACAGTCTGGGTAGTGACAAGTTTGATGCTGTACCCCCTTCCCCTTTATGGTACTAGCCAGCTGGGGGTGGGGGCACATGTGGAGTGGGGCTACCTTGTGACCTTGAAGCAGACATGGGGGGGGGGGGCTAGGGAGGAAGGAGGAGGTACTGCAGGAGCTCTGTGGCTCTGGGGCCACCTGAGGTTCAGTCTTTCTAGAATACACTGGACTCCAAGGAGTGGGGACTGTGCCACCTTGACCTGTCCCTCTACACAGCATGACTCAAGAGTCGAAATGAGAAGGGACCTACTTTCTTCTCCTTTTTGTTTTTAGCCAGCACCTGGACACTGACCACGTGATGTCTGCAAAATGGGGGTGGGGAGTAGGACGGGCATCCTCCTGTGACCCTGTTGGCAGCACTGGGTACCCTCACCAGGCCTGCAGGCCAAGAGGCTCAGAGGGGTATATGAAATGGAAACTCTTCAGGACAAGAACCGGAAGCGTTCCTGCCTGAGGCCTAGTGGATCCCTACAGATGTTAGGTCCGGAAGAAGCTGAGGTACCTACCACCTACACCTTAGAAAGGAGCAGCATTCCCAGTAGGCACCCTACTAGAGAAGACTAGTTCTTAGAAGGGGACAAAGCTGGTCTTTGGATGCATGACCTTGATGGAACCTCTGAGAGCTGAGCTGACCCAGACAAGTCTCTCTGGGCAGAGATGACAAAACAGGGCCATCACAAAAGTTAATGTGAGAGGCCTATTGAGAAAGGGCAGGTCACAAATGCTGGGCTGTGCTTATTTGAGTTCTTAGCTCCAAACACAAAACAAAAACAAAACACCAACCAAACATGAAAAAGCCCCCGACTTGGCAAATCTAGTCTTTCCATGTCACCTGTTTTATTCTTTTCACTGGGATAGGCCTTCAGAAACCAAGATACTGTCTGGTACAATGTATTTTAAACAGCTTGACTACCTGGTCCCTACCCAGTAGGGCCATTCCAATACTTAGCACCCCCTTCCATGGCCAATGCTCCAGGTCCCCGTCCTCGATGGCACCCAGGACATTCCGATGAGTGTGACCTCAGGGACCTCATGCTGCCTAAGTGGCTACCTCTTAGGAAATGGACTGGTCGACCAAAAATGGCAAGTCTTGCATTTTTCATGAGTCAATACTGTCCAAAATATATCCTAGCGGTCACTGGCTTGGAGGTGACTCCCCTGTCATCCTAGATAAAGGGCTGTTTTGCTCCACAGAACACAATTGTACAGGTGCAAGGGGTCCACCCACCAAAAGCAGGATGGAGCCCAGCACATCACATTCCCCAGTAGGAAACACAGCTTCCCTGGAGATTTCTACACAACCCCCACCTCTCAGGCAACACTCCCTTTCCCTACAAAGGGAACAAATTCCATACATACACACAAATCTTCTAAAAACTAAAAGTGGTGTTAATATTGTTAGGTATGAGAATAGCATTGTGGTTATGTAGAAAATGTCCATATTCCTTAAGAGATGCACACAGGATATGTAGGGTGAAATGACAGAATGTTCTGGAATTTAATTCAGTTGGTACAGAAGTGCAAAATGTTAATAACTGTTGAAATGGATGATGGGTATGGCAAGTGTACATTTAAAAATATTCCTAATTAAAATTAACCACCAGGGCCCTAACCGGTTTGGCTTGGTGGATACAGCGTTGGCCTGCAGACTGAAAGGTCCCAGGTTTGATTCCAGTCAAGGGCATGTACCTTGGTTGTGGGCACGTACCTTGGTTGTGGGCACATCCCCAGTGGAAGGTGTGTAGGAAGCAGCTGATTAATGTTTCTCTCCCATCGATGTTTCTAACTCTCTATCCCTCTCCCTTCCTTTCTGTAAAAAAACAATAAAATATATTTTTTTAAAAAAATAAATAAATAATAAAATTAACCAGCAAGAAGGAGAACCAAGATGGAGGCATAGGTAAACACTTGTACTTGCTGCCTCTCACAGCCACATCAAAATTACAACTAAAAGACAGAACAACTATCATCCATAACCATGGGAAAGCTGAGTGGAAGAACTACAACCAAAGAGGTAAAAAAGAAAGCACATTGAGACTGGTAGGAGGTGTGGAAGTGCAGAACAGACTGGCACCTGGGTGCGCTGCTTTTTTAATCGGGTGGGAGATACAAGCTCTCGCTTGCTCTGAACTCCAGTTCCAGGCGAGACTCTGGGGAACCCAGACACATACGGGGAGAAACTGGACTGTCTGGCATTGGGGCAGGAACCTCTGAGGGCGTTTTTCTTTTAGATGGAGGTGCTTGGAGTGGTCATTGTTCCTTCGCTGGGACCTCTCTGGTGCAAGGCTGACTGGTAGCCATTGCTGTTTGCGACACCCTGGTGATTCCCTGAGACACTGCCCTACCCAATTTACAACCCCAAGCTGTGCACAGTGGCTTTTGCATATGAATGGCCTATCCTTTCTCAGCCTAAAACCTGTCAAACAGGCAGCAGCTGGGTCAGGGAGCCCCAAAGCTATCAAAAGAAGGCCCAAGGCTGGCAGCAGCTGCCTGCCTTGCTTCACAACTGGGCCTTGTCTGGGCACTTCCAAACCCATCTGGGCACTTCCAAATCCGATACAAAAGGGAGGAATCTGCAGATCTCTCTGTAGCTCCTGCTGGGTGGCCCCAGGCCCCAGGAGATCCAAGAGCCAGTGTACCTACCCAGTGGTCAGTGTGAGACCATCCAGATTACAACCCTTCACATCTACAAGTGACACACTCAAGGGGCAGACTCAGTGAGCACCAAAACCCCACTGAAGCAAGTCTTGCCCCATAAGGGTGTCTCCTGCACAGCAGCTCTTCCATTGTAGATACAGCTGGTCCTCACAGCCAGTTGGCCTGGAGGTCAATTCTGCCCAGTGATACCAACAGCAATCAAGGCTTAACTACAACAATACTGTACACACAGCCCACAAAGGGGTGCACCAAGAGTGTCCACCTTAGGTGATTGGGGAGGCTGAGCCACTGGGCCCTATTGGACACCTACCACATAAGGCCACTCTATCAACCCAAGGAGACTTAACAGCTACCCAATATATTAGAAACAAATACAGGGAAGCAGCCAAAATGTGGAGACAAAGAAACATGTCACAAATGAAAGAAATGGAAGAAAACAAAATACTGGATATAGAGTTCAAAATCACAGTTATAAGGTTACTCAGGAATCTTCTAGAAACCTCCGAGGAACTTAGTGAGACCTTCAAGGATCTTAGTGAGAATGTCAAAAAAAAGAAAAAAAAAAGAAAAGGAAAATGACCAGTAAGAAATTAAGCATACATTGACTGAAATAAAGAATAATTTACAGAGATTCAACAGTAGACTGAGGATCCCAAGAATCAAGTCAAAGATTTGAAATATGAAGAAGCAAAAAACACCCAACCAGAAGAGCAAAAAGAAAAAAGAATCCAAAATATGAAGATAGTGTAAGGAGCCTCTCGGACAACTTCAAGCGTACCAACATCTGAATTATGGGGGTGCCAGAAGAAGAGACAGAGCAAGATATTGAAAACCTATTTGAAGAAATAATGACAGAAAACTTCCCCTACCTGGTGAAGTAAACTTACAAACCCAGGAAGCACAGAGAACCGCAAACAAGAGGAACCCAAAGAGGACCACACCAAGACACATCATAATTAAAATGCCAAGGGCAAAAGACAAAGAGAGAATCTTAAAAACAGCAAGAATAAAAACAGTCAGTTACCTACAAGGGAGTACTCATACGACTGTCAGCTGATTTCTCAACAGAAACTTTGCAGGCCAGAAGGGAGTGGCAAGAAATATACAAAGTGATGAATAGCAAGAACCTACAACCAAGATTACTCTACCCAGCAAAGCCATCATTTAGAATTGAAGGTCAGATAAAGAGCTTCACAGACAAGAAAAAGCTAAAGGAGTTCATCACCACCAAACCAGTATTATATGAAATGCTGAGGGTATTCTTTAAGAAGAGGAAGAAGAAAAAGGTAAAGATAAAAAATTATGAACAACAAAATGACAACAAATACATATCTATCAACAAGTGAATCTAAAAATCAAATGAATAAAAAATCTGATGCACAGAATAAACTGGTGAATGTAATAGAATCAGGAGCATGGAAAGGGAGCAGACTGACAATTCTCGGGGGGGGGAAGGGAATGCGGGGGGTGCAGGAAGAGATTGGACAAAGATCTTACACCTATGGATGAGGACAGTGGGGTGGCGAGGGCCTAGGGTGGGGTGGGAACCAGGTGGAGGGGAGCTATGGGGGGAGGGGGGGAGGAACATCTGAACAATAAAGATTTTAAAAAATAATAATAAAATTAACCACCAGTCCTGGCCATTTGCTCAGTGGTTAGAGCGTCGGCCTGAGAACCGAAGGGTTTTGGGTTCGATTCCTGGTCAAGGGCATGAACCTCAGTTGCAGGTTCAATCCCTGGCCCTGTGAGTGGGAAACAACCAATCGATGTCTCTCTCATATTGCTCTTTCTCTTTCTCTCCTTCCCTCCCTCCCTCTCCCCCCTGTTCCTCCCCACTCCCCCTTCCTCTCTCACTAAAAATAAATGGAAAAAGTATCCTCACTCCTCCGGTGAGGGAGAATTTAAAAAAAAATTAACCTCTGACCAAACTTGTTCACATAGGCCGAATTTCACTTACGGACAGATTTTCCAGGGCACTGATTTAAATGTCTTTGGCATCCTCACTGAGAGCTTTGGGAAGCAGTGCCACAGCCTCTGCACAAATCCTCACTGGGACCAGTGAGTTCTCAGCAAATCATGGCTGGCTTACTGCTGAGCACTCTGGATTCCAGATGGGTCAGGCACCTGGTTCAGAGTATTATGGGGACAGGGAATACTACTTGGGACCCTCAAATTCCAATGAAGTGCTTTTTAAAAAATTTTTTTTTTAATGAAGATGGCACCAAAAGGAAGCCCCTGCTCCTCCCAAAGCCAAAGCCAAAGCAAAGGCTTTGAAGGCAAAGAACGCAGTGCTGAAAGGTGTCCACAGCCACAAAATAAAGAAGATTTCACACATCACCCACCTTCCAACAGCCAAAGACACTGAGGCTCTGAAGGCAACCTAAATACAAGAAGCGCACCCAAGAGAAATAAGCTTGACCACTATACCATCATCAAATTCCCCCAGACTACTGAGTCAGCCATGAAGAAGACAGAAGACAACAGTACACTGTGTTCATTGTGGGTGTCAAGGCCACAAGCACCAGATCAGACAGGCTGAGAAGAAGCTCTATGACATTGACGTGGCCAAGGTCAACACCCTGGTCAGGCCTGATGGAGAGAAGAAGGCATATGTTTGACTGGCTCCTGACTATGATGTTTTGGATGTTGCCAACAAAATTGGGACTACCTAAACTGAGTCCAGGTGACTGATTCTAAATATAAACATTTTACACTGGAAAAAAAAAATTCCAATGAGGTTTTAAAGAGTGACAGTACAGACACCCACTGTGCAGTCTAAGGACACAGGGCACTGTTTTAGGAATTGTGCTTGAAACTACCCAAGATGCTAGGTTATCAACCACAGGGCCACTTTAGGGCAACGCCCTTCCCTTTCCCTCAGGACCAAGAAAACTGTCAAAACTTAGAGCCTTTGAAACAAAGTCAACAACCCTTTATCATCCCAGGCCATCAATGCAGTCTTTCCAAAGAAGGCTCCTGAGACAAGGGTCTTCCTCTCCCTATTGCAACCACCTCTAGGGGAAATTCTGGCAGAGAAGCCCAAATAACTCAATCCAAGCAGCTAAACAGTATGATCTATAAAAATTCTGCTCCACACCCTAGTGCAGTAATGGCGAACCTTTTGAGCTTGGCGTGTCAGCATTTTGAAAAACCCTAACTTAACTCTGGTGCCCTGCCACATATAGAAATTTTTTGATATTTGCAACCATAGTAAAACAAAGATGTATATTTTTGATATTTATTTTATATATTTCAATGCCATTTAACAAAGAAAAATCAACCAAAAAAATGAGTTCACGTGTCACCTCTGACAAGCGTGTCATAGGTTCGCCATCACTGCCCTAGTGAGAACACAATCCCTGCTCTAAACTGAGCAAGGAAGTATAAATGGGAGTCCACTACAGGCTCACCAAAAGTGGAAGCAACCCAAATGTCTGCCAATAGATGATTGGATCCATAAAATGTGGTCCACCCATACAGTGGATATTTAGTACTGACACCTGCTACGTGGATGAACACTAAGAACATGATGCTGAGTGAGAAAAGCTACAAAAGGCCACATAACTTATGATTCCATTTATATGAAATGTTCAGAATAGTCAAATCCGTAGGAACAGACAGTAGATTAGTGGTTGCCTACAGTTGCGAGGACTGTAGGGTAATGGCTAAGGGTGTGGGGTTTCTTTCTTTTTTTTAATATATTTTATTGATTTTTTTACAGAGAGGAAAGGGAGAGAGATAGAGAGTTAGAAACATCGATCAGCTGCCTCCTGCACATCTCCCACTGGGGATGTGCCCGCAACCCAGGTACATGCCCTTGACCGGAATCGAACCTGGGACCTTTCAGTCTGCAGGCTGGTGCTCTATCCACTGAGCCAAACCGGTTTCGGCAGTGGGGTTTCTTTTGGAATGCTGAAAGTGTTCTGAAATAAAATGTGGTCAAGGATGCACAGCTCTGTGAATGGTACATTCTGAATGGGTGAATTTTATGGCATGTGGATTATATCCTCGATAAAGCTGTTAAAAACAAACAAAAAACAGCCCCAATCCTGAGAATAAATGATTCTTTCATGAGCAAATGGATAAGAAAGATTCATTTTGAAGGAAGTCATAGTAAATTCCAGAAAGAATCACAAGTTTTCCAGCCTGCAAGTCAAACTGCAGGGACTCTGCTGGTGCTGCGTGGTGGGGCTCCTTTAATGGGGCTGGCCCAGATCCTGCATCCCATAGGCTACTACTGTGCCAGGTGGGGTTAAGGTGGGGTTGGCGGTGCTCTGGGGAAGACGAGGCTAAAGATCAGGGAGGCTGGCAGGAGGTACAGACTCAAAGAGCCACCAGCCTACCAAGGCCAATCTGTAGCTTACTCTGGATTTGGGCCAATTTTAATACTTCATATTCAAAGAAAAGAAAAATCTGTCATTTGCTCGGTGTAAGAAGTGACCAAAGAAAGTTATCAAGTCTCAACTAACCACAAGTTTTAATTGATGCAGTCTTAGCTGCTCAGATATTTTGAGAAAGGAAAGATCACTCTCAGATTTTCCATAGCTAGGAAATCAACACAAACCACAAATCACCGGATAAATCTCAAATCAATTTTTAGCCCCAATGAGTGACCTATGCCAGGAAACTCCATGTTGTCCTCTTCCCTGGAAAACCAGTTCCAGTGGCTCACCTGGGGCTTGACAGGCTCTGTTATCCCAAGAAACAGGGTGACCTGACTGCCCGCCCACATTACCCTTGGCAGAGCTCCAGGTGTCTCATCGACTGTGCCCCACAGTTTTGTTCTCAACCAACAGGAAATGTGCTCTGGGCCCCTCCTACAAAAAGGAGATGCAGGACAGGATACTGTCAGCTCACTCTCACCGACCCTACAGCAGAGCTGGCAGGACAAGGGCAGGCAACTGGCAAAACCAGTCAGTAGAGCCAGGGTTTGGATGGCCACAGGTAGACCTGGGGCACCTGAAGAGCTAGAGCTGCTGCCCAGTCAGTAAGAGCTAAGATGCAAGGCCTTGACCTCCATGGTTGCCTGTGACAGAGGACTGACTGCCAAGAGGCTGAGGGTGGGGCAATTCCTGGGCGGGGGTGGGGGACGTGGGGGGTGGTGGCACTGTTCTGTATCTTGTTGGCAGTGTTTACACACACAAACATATATGCACACATTAAAACTCATTGGGTACATTTTCTTATATGTATGTTAAACTTTAATAAAGTTGATTTGAAAAGATTAAAAACCACTTTACAGTGAAGTTTGATAGCAAAGGAAGAGACCCATAATAAATGAGCATCTCTTATGCCCTGAGGTTTACAAATTTTCCCCCTAGTAACCTTGGGGAAAGCTCGTGTTCTCTCCCTGTTCAGTGTTCAATAAAAATACTGGGCTCCAAGAAACACAGCTATTTGTGGATTCTCTCATCCCTATTAAAAGCACTTCCATGTTTTCAAAGGCCAGTTCTTTAGATGCCTTGATTTAAAAATAGAAACATGTCACATTTAACTAAGGGACAAAGCTGGATATTACAGTGCCTAATCTGTCCCAGCCCAACTGACAGTGGGTAGAGAAGGTGGCAGGAAGGCACAGGAGGAGAATCTGGCACTTGTTTGCCAGTGAAAGGAAGAAATGGAGTCAGAGGAGGCAAATTTAGAGATGGTGGCAGTGCAGATGGGAGGCGGGTATGGCAAGTGGCTAGTTTACCACGGAGGAGCAAGTCAGGAAACCCTTATGCAGCACCTGTGGGGACTCCACTTGTCCATCCTGAAGCTTCCACCAACTACTAATCTCTTCTTGCTACCATTAGGGCTCAAGGAACACGGATCCTGAGATTTGCTAGAAACAGGTGACAGTGGATGAAGCCAGAGTAGAGGCCAGGTGTTAGGCCCTCTATTCCAGCCTGAGCCCTAGGGTGCTGATGGGACAGCACCGAAGCCACAGATGCACAGGCCATCGCTTGGTATACATTTTCCTACAGACACTGGCATGTCTATATTACAACAGTAGGGACGTATTGTACAGGAGAATTCTAAGTTCACTTTAGGTTTTTGAAAATTTATTTTAGAGAGAGAAAGAGGGGGGAGAGAGAAACATTGATTTCCTGTTTCACTTATGCATTCATTGGTTTATTCTTTTTTTAAAAATATATTTTTATTGTTTTTATTGATTTTTTACAGAGAGGAAGAGAGAGGAATAGAGGGTTAGAAACATCGATGAGAGAGAAACATCGATCAGCTGCCTCCTGCACACCCCCTACTGGGGATGTGCCCCAAACCAAGGTACATGCCCTTGACCGGAATCAAATTGGGACCCTTCAGTCCACAGGCCGACGCTGTATCCACTGAGCCAAACCGGTCAGGGTGGTTTATTCTTTTTTTAATTTTTTTTTTATTGATCTCAGACAGGAAGAGATAGGAACATCAAAGATGAGAGAGAATCATCGATTGGCTGCCTCCTGCTAGCCCCCTACTGGGGATTGAGCCTGCAACCAGGCATGTGCCTTTGACTGGAATCGAACTGGGGACTCTTCAATCTGCAGGCTAGGGCTATTCTTTTTTTTTTTTTTTTTTTTAATATATTTTATTGATGTTTTTACAGAGAGGAAGGGAGAGGGATAGAGAGTTAGAAACATCGATGAGCGAGAAACATCGATCAGCTGCCTCCTGCATACTCCCCACTGGGTATGTGTCTGCAACCAAGGTACATGCCCCTGGCCGGAATCGAACCTGGGACCCTTGAGTCCGCAGGCCGACGCTCTATCCACTGAGTCAAACCGGTCAGGGCTAGGGCTATTCTTTTTTTTTTTTTTAATCCTCACCTGAGGATATTTTTTTAATTGATATTTTAGAGAGAGAGAAACATCAATATGAGAAACATGGATGAGTTGCCTCCCTTAAGCACCCTGACTCCTAGGTATGCGCCCTGAGAATTGAATCCACAATCTTTTGGCATAGGGGGGATGACGCTCTAAGCAACTGTCCCACCAGCCAGGGCTTACTGGTTTATTCTTGTATGTTACCTGACTAGGATTGAACCCACAACCTTGGCATACCCAGATGACGCTCTAACCAACTGAGCTACCCAGCCTGAGCCACTTGAGTTTTTAAGTAGAAACATGAAGTGCAAAGATCAGGCTTGTAGTGAGAATTCTTCCCGGGGTTTCTTGGTTCTACATCATGTCCTTGGCCTTTAGGGGATGGATGAGTGGAGCAATTAAGGAGGAGCAAAACTAGATTCTCCAAGACCCAAATGAAGGGCCTGCTGGCTCACCCCTCAGCCCATCCTTTCCCCTTCCCCAAATCTCATCCTCCTAAGGCTGTCTGCAAGCCTTGTCTTCCTTCTGTGCTGAAATGACCTTTCTGGTCCCTGAACCCAAGGCTACTTTTTCCTGAGGACTCAGTGGTGGCTGCAAGGGGGTGGGGTCTGGATATCTGGGCATTCCCTCACCCACAACACTTCCTGAGCACCTCTGTATGCTCAGCTAGAGTGAAAGTGGAGGAATGGCTGCCAAGATGCCCCCAATATCCACAGGAGCATTTTCCATCTCCCTGCCAAGTGCTGGGGATTCAGAATTTGGGAACTCAGAATGGAATTGCTCCAGGTTATGGAGGAGTTTCCTGGCATTGTCATGATACCCACAAGGCCCTCTACTCCCACTCAAGTAATAAGCCAGAAACAATCCTATTTGCAGACTGTATCCTGACACCAGAGGTCCACAGGGCCTCTCCCTTGTTCAAAAGCAATGCTTCTGGATCCCAGACAAACCACACTTAACTTTTAAAAACCAGCCTTTGCTCTTAATGGCTTAAGAAGTGCTGTGGACCCTACCCCTGACCCCAGCAGATTTAAAGGCCAGCCATGACCACACTACACCCTTCATCACCCCTAGAACCTTCCCCTTTCCTTCTCTTCTCTTACTTCCATAGGTTCCCAAGCGTCCTCCCTCCTTGCCAAGACTAGCCCAATCTCCACTTATGCTCTGGATGCTGTGCCCTCCATGTGCTACCAGACCCTGCAGGGATGCTGGAGTCACAATGACCCAGGGTCAAATCCCAGCTCCGATGTCCACTGAGACATCTCTGTCCTGCTCCATGCTTCAGCTTTCTCATCTTTCTCTGGAAGACAAATGAGATGGCCACTCCAGTCCTTGGTCCAGCTCCTGTCTCCTCCCTTCCCGACTCAAGCACCCTCTTTCTCCAACATTTTCAACCTTCTCTTTTGCACAAACTCCCTTCCAATGGGCTATAAACGCACCATGTATACCTTCTTTTGGACAAGTCTCCTGTCACCTTCTTTTCCTTCAGTGTAACTACCTACACCACCACATTTGCTGCCACCTTCTGCTTTATTCCTGCACCCAGCCCCCTTCTGCTCCAACATGCCACTGTTGACAAACCAACAGCTTCCCCTCCCTGAAATCCAGCAGCCCTCCCTTAGGAACTGCCTCCCCTGACTTTACAGCTCACACCTCAGTTGGCTCCTCTTGAGCTCCTGACTCCCTTCACCCTATGTCAAAGCACCACCATGGTCCTTCCCTGGCACTCCAGGCTTCTTCTCAAGTGAAGCACAAAGGAAGAGTAGCACTCCTCCATAGCACAAGTATTAAAAACCACCAGGCCCTTGGGGAATGTGAAATTCTGCAGACGCCAGGTTTATTGGCTTGGACAATCCAACAATAAACTCCAAGCTCTTGTGTTTAGGATAGAGAGGGGAGAAAAGGAAAGATAAACCAGTGATGGGCACAGGACACTGCCTTGCTCATCAGTAAAATGGCTAAAAGGAGAGTGAGGGGAAACTGAGCACTCTTCATAGTTGGTCTGCTCAAAGGAGCAGCTGCCGGTGGGAGCAGCAAGCTGTCTCCAAGGAAGCCTGGGTTCCTTCCAAAACTTCAGTGTAGGAGGAACATGATTAATTTACAGGGTGACAAGAAACAAACACCCAGCACTCTAGTTCCAACAGCCTCCCTCTTAAAACTCAAGCCATCGTGCTTAGAAGGAAGCCCATATATTCGTGATATACAATTTAAGACATATCTCTTCAAGCATGAATTGATGATACGGAAGAATTCCATTTGCATGAAATTCTGAAATTGTCTAACCCAGTGGTCAGCACATCGCGGCCCGCGAGCCACATGTGGCTCTTTGGCCCCTTGAGTGTGGTTCTTCCACAAAATACCGGTTCTTCCACAAAATACCAACTTCTGTGCATGGGCCATGAAGTTTCAATTGCACTTTATGTGCGCGCCCGCACGTGGTATTTTATGGAAGAGCCACACTCAAGGGGCCAAAGAGCCGCATGTGGCTCGTGAGCCGCGGTTTGCCGACCACAGGTCTAAGGGAACTGATAGTAACAGAAATCAGATAGTGGGGTGGGGGGACACTGAGATGCCCCATAAGGCAACTTACTGGGGCAATGATGATGTTCTATGTCTCCTTTGTGGTCATCAAATATATGGATCTGCTCGCTTAAGATCTGACCACTTGGCTGCATGTTAACTATACCTCAACTTTAAAAAGACAATTAACAGGTGGTTCCAGTGTGGTCCCAGCTCCAGACCATTCTTTCCTTTGGGCTAAAGTTTCTATCATCCCCTAAATTTCATACTGAGAATTCATTTAGTCTTTTATTTACCAAAATTGTGTTGAAAATCCAGGCATTGCTCTAGATCAATGGTTCTCAACCTTTTGACCCTTTAAATACAGTTCCTCATGTTGTGACCCAACCATAGAATTATTTTCGTTGCTACTTCATAACTGTAATGTTGCTACTGTTATGAATCGTAATGTAAATATCTGATATGCAGGATGGTCTCAGGCGACCCCTGTGAAAGGGTCATTCGACCACCAAAGGGGTCGCGACCCACAGGTTGAGAACCGCTGCTCTAGATGCTATGTGGTTGCAGCACTAAGCATATCAGAAATCTCTGATTATACAGGATAGAGGGGTATATTGGGGGACCAGGGTGTGTGCTTTCCTGCACCATTACCAAAATATTCACAGAAGCCACTTCTTTTGCTCAAGGATTTCCATGGCAAACAGCACATTAGTGAACACAATAGTGCTGGCAACTGGGCTGTGTAGAGGGGTTAATACAACTGTGTGGGAGGGATGTTCTCCAACCTGAGCCACAAGGAAAAAGGCAGGAGATCAAGCCCCTTGCATTTCCCCCAAATTGCACCGAAAACCCAAGCAGTCCTACTAAAAAAAAGAAAACTGTCAAATGTTGCAATGTTCTTTATCTTTTTTTAAAGTGTGGTAAAATATACATAAATTGTATCATTTCAACCATTTTAAAGTGCACAGATCAGTGGTATTCACATTGTTGTGCAACCACCACCAATTGATGGTCACCAATGACTATCATCTTCAGAACTTTTTCATCTTCCCAAACTGAACTCTAACTCCCTGTTCCTCCTGTTCCAGCCTCCAGCAACCACCATTCCACTTTCTGTCTCTACAAAGACACTGCCCATTTTTATGCTTAGTGGTATCTCTTCACTCAAAATGTCAACTGAGAAGGAAGCCTTTAATTTTACTTAATAGGAGACTTCCATCAAAGTCTCCCAGAGATGTGGCTCCAACAAACATGGCTTTTTCGACTTCGTAGGAAGGCAAGTTTCCAGATCGGAGCATCCTTTCAGCATGACAGAAGTTTCCATGCTGTTTGGGGCATTGTGCATTTTGAAGTGATGCTTTTTAGCTTCTCATTGTGTCCAAGATGAGCTAGATCTTATTTTGTTTAAAATTTTATTTTATCTTTTTTTTTTTTTTTTTTTACTCCATGTTCACAGTAAAATGACCCAACGTGAAGGACAGGCTTTTGGGCCGCTGTGCATGCGTACCACTTACAAATCCCGATGCTCCTTCAGAAGGCATTTGGGCTAACCTTGGGCATAGCAGTCTGAGAGAATCCTCTCCTTGTCCTAAGGACGTACACCAGAGCAGCCGACGAGTTTCTATTGGAAGAAGGACTGGATTGTGGTGTGCCGCCCAAGGACTGTTTGCCTTTTGTGGCCCCATTAGGTCAGTGTCAGAACTAGAGAAGACAGTTTAGGTTGAGAGAGAGACAGGGCGAAGAGGAAGAGCAGTGATGAGAACAGGTTCCAGGAGGGTCTGAACTGGGGGCCAGGGACATGAAGCCAAGACCAAACAGACTCCGTGGTCCCCTCACCTGAAAGCTCAGCAGAGTCATCTTCCTGGAACAGAAAATGAGGGCACAGATGAGCCTGCGCTGCCAGCTCACACAGTCATATGGGAAGATACAGCCAGAGTAAAAGCAGGTGACAAGTGGGGCATGGCCTGGATGGGCAGTAAGGATGGCCTGGTCAAGAAGTGCCTTTGCCTGGAGGTTTTTCTTCTTTTGTTTATCCTCCCCAGAGGATTTTTTTCCATTGATTTTTTTTAGAACCAGTGGAAGGGATTTGGGGGTGGGTGAGGTGGGGGAGAGAAACATTGATGTGGGAGAGAGACATCAATTGGTTGCGGGCTGCACATGCCTGACCAGGGCCAGGGATCAAACCTGCAACTGAGGTACATGCTCTTGAATAGGAATCGAATCCGAGAATCAAGCCCAAGACCCTTGAATGCACAGGCCGGCAGTCTAACCACTGAGCAACACCGGCCAGGGCTGCCTGGTGGCTTTTTAAGCTGGGATCTTGATAGGAGACCATCTGAGAGGGCATGCCTAGAATATAATTTCCAGTTCAGTTAGCCAACTGCTTTGGTGTAAAAAACAAAACAAATGAAACAATAATAAAATCACCTGTAATGACAACATTTTTGAGGGGTGGGAATCAAAGGGTAGTAAAATACCCAAGAATGGATCCCGCCTAGGGCTCAAAATCAAGAGCAAATTGGTTCTCCCACAGAGAACTTCAATGGCTACAAGCAACCCTAACATTGTTTGGGGGGAGGAGTGGGTGAAATGGACAAGCAGCTACTCAGTTTGAAAGGAAAAAGTACAGCAACAGGGGAATCCGGTTTCAGAAACCCTGCCCGGCCCCTGGCTGCTGCCCCTCCAGCATATCAGCCCTCTGCCTTTCTTCACCTTTTCCATCCCATTCTGCTGGGTTTTATTATGATTTTTAATCTCTGCTTCTCTGTGTTTACATTTAGGATCCTTCAGAGTTAAATAGAAGTTAAATATAAAAAAAATGGGTCAAATCTGGTATACGTTAACACAGGATCGTGAGGTAGACTTTTATACCAAAAATGACTTTTGAAAAGTAATTCAACTTCCTGTCAGCATTTGCCTCTGGGGTGATGGCAGATGTCTGTGTTCTATGCCACTTAAACTAACTTCTGTTTTCTTACAATGAGTTTGGGTTTTTAGTATAAGAAAAAAAATTTTTTTCATGTGGTAATGTAAAACTTGTGAACATATTTTTATATTAAAATAATCTCATGGGTTGTTTTTAACTAGTAATAACTTGGAAATTTTATACTGTCTCTTCAAATTATAAGTGGAATAATTACCCATATTGTCCCAAAATACACTTAGTGCCAACTTTTAAAACCCCATACCATTGGAATAACATGGCATTTTGTGCACCGATGCCAAAAATAAACAGACTCAGAGCTGTAATGAAGCAAAGAGGGGGTGGTTGTGGATAAGAACACCGAACAGACTTTTACAAATATTTTAGAGTTCCTGTGTAGTCATTAAAAAAGAAATTTTAATGACTTCACAAAATTTAACTTTAAAAAATACTTATGTTTTAAGACAACCACTTTAAAAAAAGGTTTAAAAAGAACATTTCCTCCTTTTTTTAAGGGCATGCTCTTTTTTAATCTTTTTGTTTTACTATGAACACAAAATAAGAATTCACATGCAATATAAAGCAAAATCTAAGAATCCCCTGCTTACCCCTTCCCCCCAAAATGACTGCTAATGATCTCCTACCAGAAAATCAGTATTTTAAATAGAGAGGGCTTGTCTGATAAAGAACCTGAGGGGTCTTTTGTGGTGGTGGTTAAACAGGTAGTTCATGACCGTCATCAAGCAATGTACTTTTCTGTATGTATATTTCTTTTTTTTAAATATATTTTTATTGATTTCAGAGAGGAAGGAAGAGGGAGGGAGAGATAGAAACATCCATGAAGAGAGAGAATCATGGTGGATCAGCTGCCTCCTGCAAGTCTCCCACGGGGGATTGAGCCCACAACCCTGGCATGTGCCCTTGACCGGAATCGAACCTGGGGCCTTTCACTTCGCAGGCTGAAGCTCTATCCATTGAGCAAAACCGGCTAGGGCTATATATTTCTTTTTAATTGATGAGAGAGAGGAAGAGGAAGAGGAAGGGAGAGGGGGAGAATGAGATAAACACTGATTTGATGTTCCCTTATTTATGCATTCATTGGTTTATTCTTGTATGTGCCCTGATTTTGGGGGGGGGGGGATCGAACTCCCAACTTTGGGGTATCAGGATGATTCTTCAATCAAGTGAGCTAACCACCAGGGCTTGTATGTGCATCTCAATGAAAGGGTTAAAATGGGAGGCCAGAGAAAGTAATTTGAAACTAAGTATAAAGAGCAACAAATAATCTGACCAGCAAGACCTCCTGAATAGTTTACAACTAGAGTCAGGAGTCATGTCTAAAAAGCAGCAAGTTTGAAAAAGGAATCCAGCATCACTCCCAGGAACTACAGAAATGATGAAACATTGTTGCGTTAGCATATTCCAGATAAGAATTCATTCCAGTACCTAAGGGACAATTACCCACAGACTATTTTATAAAATGAAATTGCTTCTGTTATTTCCAAGATGGGCTCTTGGAGATAAGATGTAGAGATAGAGGAGCTGCCATTTAAGGGAAGACTCTATCTGATAAGCTGTCAGCTTTCCGTTCAGGCTGGAGAGCTGTCAACAACAAAGTGGACAGACCTCTGGGCTATTTCAGCACAGAACTGAGAGCCCTGAGCCGAGCGCTCTGAGGAGTCTTCTCTACACTGTGTTCCACGTGGCTGCCGCAATGGAAGGCTGCCATGCCCCCCTGGATTAAACACCCCGAAGGCTGTAAGGTACCAAACTGTTTGCTAACAGGTACACGGAGGCAGCCAGGACAGCACCACCCTTCTCAGTTCAGGTGTTATCTTTTATCTCTCCAATCTCCTACCATCCAGGAATTTCCTTCCACCCAGGGCAGAGCAGGCTGTTGCTTAGCAACTTCAACAAGTCATATCCCAAATATGGAATAGATGTGGCTAAAATAAACACCGTGACAAAAATCACTGCAAGTTACAACCGGGAGGGGCTAAAGATAGGAAACACAGAGACTTTTTGTTTTACTCTGACCTGTGAACACCACACCATGCCCTGACCATGTTGCTCACAGGTTTTAACTGACTTTATAGAAACCCAGAGGAAGCATAGGAATTCGTTTTGGCTTTCAGTCCCTTTCAATTCAGTGATGCTCAAGACTCGCCTTCTTCCCTTGCACGCTGGGCCAGAGAACTTCTAGCACTTACCTCTACATCACAAAACGCTGGGAGGACTGCGGTATTTATTTCTGTAGGGGACCTGGAGCAGCTTGTACCGGTCCAGTCAATTAAACATTAACTAGGGGTTTTCTGTCTCTAGTTTTCTGGTAAAACACCTGCAACCCGAAGCGTTCTCTCCAGTTCTGACGCTCCCCGCAGCGATCACCTCCAGAACCACAGGGAACTACCGTGGGGGGCTGTTTCCCTGTCCTTCGGGACGAATGACTAACAGATCCCACGGCTCCAGGACTCGGCAGAGGGAAGGCCGACCCGCGAAGCGGCCAGTGTCCGCGTTTATTGCACAGTAACTCCTCGCCTCGCCTCGCCTCCGGTGCTGGGTTCCGTCCCCCGCTGGGCAGGCACGCGGGTATTTGTTAGGGGTGCAGCGAAGGCCCACAGTTCCCCTCCCCTCAAAATTTCCCCGGGGGACCCACCACAGACGCTACAGGCGAACAGGTACAGCCTCTGAGAGAGGAAGACGCGGAGCCGACCGAGACAGAGCCCCGGGCTTCCAGGAGCTCACAGGAGGGCAAACCAGTCGGCAAAGTAACTACAGACCGACCGACAAGTACCGAAGCCGAGCGAGGCGGCGGCAGAGCGTTCCACGGCGGAAACACCAGGCGCTTCACCTCCGCGGGGGCGAAGGGCAGGCCACGCTCCGGTTCGAAACCTCCCCAACAACCCGTCCCAGGGCAGGGCACCGAGGCGCCCGAGAAAACAGGGCCGGCTCCCACCCGGAGCTGGGAACCGCGCCCCTCGGCACCCCTAGGACCTGGGGCGCTCCCCTCCTCACCCCGCGGCCCCTCCTCACCCCTGCCGGACGCGACCTGACCTAGGCAGCCCCGAAACCCCGCGGGGATCTGGGCACCGACTGGCCTCCCTCCACTGGCCCGGCTGTCCCGCGCCCCACCAGGGCCCCCCGCGCCCCTGCCCGCCCCAACCCCGAGCTGCACCTCCTCCCCACTCACGACCCCCACCCCGAGCCGGGCCCGGCGCCTCCACCACCAGCCCGAGACCGGGGGAACCTTACCTCGGGCGGGAGCCTGCGGCGGCGGACGGTGCCGTGGGGCTCAGCGCATCCTGGGGTCGCAGGGAGCCGGAAGTGGGGCCGCGGGCCGCAGCCGGTTATGTAACCCGCAGGGGCCGCAGCCGGGATTGAGGCGGCGGCCCACGGCACTTCCGCCTCCCGCCCTGGGCCGGCGGGGCAGACCGGAAGCCCATTGGCCACTAGCGCCCACTTAGGGCGCCGCCTCCCGGAGGCCGACGCCGCCATCTTAGGAGTGGGCAGGCCTCCCCTGAAACCGGGTGGCAGAGGCGCTGGGACGCCGGTTGGGCAGCGTCTGCAGGGGCCAGTGAAGCTCTGAGAACCGAGGGGGGCGCCCAGACGAGGCGGACGGATCAGGAGACAGCTCACAACCCTCCGGTTCTTGCTATCGTTTCCCTTGTTGGGTTTGGGGCTGGGGCTTGCCCATCCCCACCCGTGCGGGGTACCGAACCAGGCTAACGTGATGGCTTGACCCACCCCGCCCATCGCCCGACATCCAGCCGACAGCCCGAGGTTCCTCTCTGCAGAAAGGCAGTTTAGGGCTGTGGCTGTGTAAACGGGCAGGTGTCACTTGCCCTCAGGTTGCAGGAGGGTCTGTATCACAAGCTCCAGGGAACTGTGTTGACCAAAATCTGATGTTAACTTTGAAACAGGAATTTGTTCTTTGACTTTCAATAGCTTAAACAATGGTCCACATAGCCAAAGAGTGGAATAAAAAGGACCTGCTTACAGCCAAGGGCGACAATGACCAATCCTTAAAGGATTTTTTTTTTGGCTTTTTATTTTTTTTTAATTAAATCTTTATTGTTCAGATTATTACAATTGTGCCTCTTTTTTTCCCCCATAGCTCCCCTCCACCCGGTCCCCATCCCACCCTCTGCCCTCACCCCATCCGCCCCCCCCTCCTCATCCATAGGTGTACTATTTTTTCCAGTCTCTTCCCGCACCCCCACACCCCTTCCCCCCGCGCCTCCCCCCCCCCGAGAATGGTCAGTCCACTCCCTTTCTATGTCCCTGATTCTATTATAATCACCAGTTTATTCAGTTCATCAGATTATTTATTCACTTGATTCTTAGATTCACTTGTTGATTGATGTGTATTTGTTGTCCATAATTTGTATCTTTACCTTTTTCTTCTTCCTCCTCTTCTTAAAGGATACCTTTCAGCATTTCATATAATACTGGTTTGGTGGTGATGAACTTCTTTAGCTTTTCCTTATCTGTGAAGCTCTCTATCTGACCTTCAATTCTGAATAATAGCTTTGCTGGATAAAGTAATTTTGGTTGTAGGTTCTTGGCATTCATCACTTTGAATATTTCTTGCCACTCCCTTCTGGCCTGCAAAGTTTCTGTTGAGAAATCAGCTGACAGTCGTATGGATACTCCCTTGTAGGTAACTGACTGTTTTTCTCTTGCTGCTTTTAAGATTCTCTTTTGTCTTTTGCTCTTGGCATTTTAATTATGATGTTTTCTTCGTGTGGTCCTCTTTGGGTTCCTTTGTTGGGGTTCTCTGTGCTTCCTGGATTTATAAGTCTATTTCTTTCACCAGGTAGGGGAAGTTTTCTGTCATTATTTCCTCAAATAGGTTTTCAATATCTTGCTCTCTCTCTTCTTCTGGCACCCCTATAATTCGGATGTTGGTATGCTTGAAGTTGTCCCAGAGGCTCCTTACACTATCTTCATATTTTGGATTCTTTTTCTTTTTTGCTTTTCCAGTTGGGTGTTTTTTTGCTTCTTCATATTTCAAATCTTTGACTTGATTCTTGCGATCCTCTTGTCTGCTGTTGGATCTCTGTATAATATTCTTTTTTTAAAAAAATATATTTTATTGATTTTTTACAGAGAAGAAAGAGGGATAGAGAGTTAGAAACATCAATGAGAGAAATCGATCAGCTGCCTCCTGCACGCCCCCCACTGGGGATGTGCCCGCAACCAAGGTACATGCCCTTGACCGGAATCGAACCTGGGACCCTTGAGTCCACAGGCCAACGCTCTATCCACTGAGCCAAACTGGTTCGGCTGTATAATATTCTTTATTTCAGTCAGTGTATGCTTAATTTCTAGTTGGTCCTTTTTCATATCCTCGAGGGTCTCACTAGATTTATTGAGGGTCTCACTAAATTTATCGGCGGTTTCCAGAAAATTCTTGAAAAACTTTATAACCGTGGTTTTGAACTCTATATCCAGTAGTTTGCTTTCCTCCATTTCTGTCATTTGTGACCTGTTTCTTTGTCTCCGCATTTTTTATGCTTCCCTGTGTTGGTAGAGTGGCTTTGTGTGCTAGGTGTCCTATAGGGCCCAGTGGCTCAGCCTTCCCAATTACCGGAGGTCGACACTCTTGGTGCACCCCTTTGTGGGCTTTGTGCACAGTCTTGTTGTAGTTAAACCTTGATTGTTGTAGGTATCACTGAGAGGAATTGACCTCCAAGCCACTTGGCTGTGAGAATCAGCTGTGTCTGCAGTGGGAGAACTTTTGTGCTGGAGACACCCTTATGGGGCAAGACTAGCTTCAGTGGGGCTTTGGTGCTCACTGAGTCTGCCCCCTGGGTGTGTCCCTTATGGATCTGAGGAGTTGTAATCTGGATGGTCCCACTCTGACCACTGGGTACACTGGCTCTTGGATCTCTAAGGAGGTGCTAATTTAGCCTCTGCCTGAGGCTACCCAGCAAGAGCTATGGAGAGATCTGCAGATTTCTCTTCTTTGTTTGGGGTTTGGAGGTGCCCAGATGAGGCCCAGCTGTGAAGCAATGCAAGCTGCTGTGGGGCCTTGGGCGTTCTTTTGGATGTTCTGGGTTTCTCTGACCCAGCTGCAGTTTGTTAGGTAATTTTAGATTGCAAAGAGCCAGGCCCTTCCATATGCAAAAGTCTCTGCGCACAGCTTGGGTGGGGCGGGGTCTCAGGGAATCAACAGGGCAGAGCAAACAGCTATGGTTGATCCTCTGTTCTGCCCTAAGAGGCCCCGGGTCTCAGTGTCCCGCGGTAATCGCTGTAAGCACCTCTGAGAGAAAGCCACCCTCGAGTTCTGCCCGCTGCCAGACAGTCCAGTTTCTCCCCGTATGAGTCTGAGTCCCCAGAGACTCGCCCAGAACTGGAGTTCAGAGCAGTCGGGAGCTTGTGTCTCCCTCCCAATTGAAAAAGACAACTGCGTCCTCAGTTGCTAGCCCTTTCCATGTGCGCCTCCGTACCTCTACACTTTACTTCCACACCTCCTCCGAGTCTCAGTGTGCTTTTCTCTTTCCTCCTAGTTGTATAATTTCCACTCAGCCAGCCTTCCTGTGGTTCTGGATGATATTCGTTTTGTCTTTTAGTTGTATTTTTTAAGTTGTTGTGGGAGGCAGCAATTTCTGGTGTTTACCTATGCCACCATCTTGGTTTTCCCCCTTAAAGGATTTAAATCATATTTAGGAGAATAAACATCATCACAGATTAAAAGTCTAAATAACACTATGTTAGAAGTGTTAAAAGTACATTCTTTTAACATTTTTACAAGGAAATGGTACCTAGAGAGATGTTTTTATATATTTTTATTAATTTCAGAGAGGGAGAGATAGAAACATCAATGAGAGTCATGGATTGGCAGCCTCCTGCACGCCCCCTGCTGGGAATAGAGCAGATACCCAGGCAAAACCCAGGCATGTGCCCTCATCCCAAATCCAGCTGTGACCTTCTGGGTTCATAGGTGGAGATGCCCTGAACCACATGGCACAGAGATTAGAAGTTTTATAGGTAATTGGTATCAGTAGGTCAAAGTGATATAAAACAACAAGGAATAGATCACCTACTGTCTACATATGTGTAGTTGCTGGTGGAATACCGATTTATGTAAAGTAACCTGTATTTGTATTTACTTTTTGTAGTGTTTCTGTTAAGTTCCTTTTTTTAAAAAAGGCTGAAAAATCACTTGGACAAAATGAAAATTAATACTATTTACAACTCTGCAGACTTTTAGGTTTAAATACTGCAAACTGAATTTAAATCATATTTAGGAGAATAAACATCATCACGGATTAAAAGTCTAAATAACACTATGTTAGAAGTGTTAAAAGTACACTTCTGATACTGAATTTTTGGACTGGAACCTGGATTCTTTGGCCGCCAGAATCAAAGAATGAATCCACTGACAGAAAGTGGTATAGCAAAGGTGGAGATTTATTGAAGGAGACTCCCACATGGGGAGAGGGAAAGAGTCCCGCAGAACAGACTCCCACGTGGGGAGGGGGAAAGGATCCCACTGAGTTCCTTTTCCCTATGGCTTATAAAGGCTACAGATCCTGGTGCCTTGATATCCCTTCTGATTGGTCACTATTCCCTTAGACTGGTTACTACAGTAACTCCTGGGTTGGAAGGTTGAACCTCACATGGGACATGTGAGGCTCTCCCCCACTCCTTCCTTATTGTTTTTCTATTCCCTTCGGGCTTTCTTCCTCTCCTTCTGGATGAAGGGCTTCCTTCTCTTTATTTTGTAAATATAGACCTTTTGCTGTTCCCAGCTCCCTCATTCTATGGAAATATACCTTCTGCTGCTCTGCAGCCCTGTGCTTTCCTCCATGGTCCCCTTAATTTCCAAAATTTCTAATATTCCCTAAACCTGCCCTATCTTACCCCTAAAATTCCTGTTTCATTACTGTAAGAAAAAATGCTATAGTAAACTGTGTTTAGGCCCAGAACACCTTGTTGCAAAAAAATTAAGAGGAATTAGAAAATCCATACAATATGAATGGACAGTAGGGCACTTAAGAGTGAGGTGGGTGTGTAAAATGCAGACTTTGAAGCCCTACAAACTTACTAGAGATGGGTTGCAAACTTTTTAAAAATATTTTTATTGATTTCCAAGAGGAAGGGAGAGGGAGAGAGAAACATCAATGATGAGAGACAATCATCATTTGGTTGCCTCCAGTACCCCACCCCCACCCTACACACCCCACTGGGGATTAAGCCTGAAACCGGGGGCATGTGACCTGGAGACTTCCTGGTTCATAAGTTGATGCACAACCACTGAGCCATGCCGTGGACTATAAATTCAGATCCAGTCCTTCCAGAATCCACTTTGAAGAGAACAACTGGTTACAAGATTTGATAAATTAGTGTGTCAGGGATTGCTAATTGTCCCCTGGTGTCCATTATCCCACTCCTCCTCTTCCTTTTCCTCTTCTTTTTTAAAAAAATGACTGCTTTATTATATCTTCTTGTAGTAATAGAATCTTACCCCCTATTGCAGGCAAATAGCTGTCAAGCTAGGTTTACTAGTATGTTTCTTGGCCTCCCTTGGGGCAAAAGTGAAGCTATGTGCCAAAGTTTTTACCAATGGACAAGAGTGAAAGGGATGGCCCTGGCTGGTGTGGCTCAGTGGATAGAGCATTATCCTGAGGACTGAGGGGTCCCGGTTCAATTCTGGTCGGGGGCACATGGCTGAGTTGTGGGCTCGATCCTCGGTAGGGGGAGTGTAAGAGGCAGCCAATCAGTGGTTCTCTTCTGTGTCATGTCCTCAAAAGGAAATTGTTTAAATGTTAACAATTACTGAAACTAGGTGAAGGGTACATAGTTGTTTACTGCATTATTCTTTCAAATAATCCTATTTGAAAAACATTTCAATAAAAAGATAGGGTTTAAAAGAAGGAACTTGTGCCCTAACTGGTTTGGCTCAGTGGATAGAGTATTGGCCTGCAGACTCAAGGGTCCCAGGTTCGATTCCAGTCAAGGGCATGTACCTTGGTTGCGGGCACGTACCCAGTGGGGAGTGCAGAAGGCAGCTGATCGATGTTTCTTTCTCATCGATGTTTCTAACTCTCTATCCCTATCCCTTCCTCTCTGTAAAAAAATCAATAAAATATATTTTAAAAAAATAAAAGAAGGAATTTGCTTGCTTTCCTTCTCCTCTATCTCCCCTTTCCCCATGGAACATGGATGCAGTGGTAAGCCCCTTCAATCCAATCATCCAAGAGAGGCAAAACCCTACGTAGGTTCCTGCTACTCAGAATATGGTCTGTGGTCCAGCAGCATCATCATCACTTGGGAGCTTGTTAAAAATGCAGAACCTCAGGCCTCACCCAGATTGACTGAGTCATAATTTGCATTTAACAGATCCCTATGTGATTTATATGCATATTAAAGTGTGAGAAGCATGCCCTAGCTGATGACAGAGTAACAACATTCTACTGTTTCTAGGGTTCAATGTACAGCTGTCCTTAAAATGAGTTTCAGATAAACTTTCAAAACTGAAAAGGGCAGACATATCCGTTCAAACTTTAAAAACATTCTTTTTAAACACAAATGAGAAAAATAATAATGATAGCTCTTTTCACAGGGCTTACTATGTGCCGGGCACAGGATCTCATTTATTCTCAGCACAATTGTTTCAGTTAGGTACCATATGTCACTGCAGGGCTATTCAAGATGGTTGTCCTCCTAAAAAAACAGTCCAGCTTCTCCCATTGTATGGGTGGTATTGACTCCACCCTCAAAATGGTCTTAATCTTCTAACCCATTAAGGTCAGCCATTCCCCCTTGGCTTGGTGATTGGCTCAGATAACTCAGCATGTGGGAGGGATATCTCTTGGTCACGGGTATTGGCTCAGGAAAGGTCTAATCAGCACTGAACTCAGTATTGATTGGTCCTCCTACTCTTTGCCTTCCTGGCTTTTTCTTTCCTTTTGATGTTATTTATTTTTTCTTTTTAAAATTTTTTTAGTATTTTAAAAATTGATTTCAGAGTGGACTGACAATTCTCATGGGGAAAGGGGTGTAGGGGGTGCAGGAAGAGACTGGACAAAAATTGTACACCTATGGATGAGGATAGTGGGGGGTAGGGGGTGGTAAGGGCATAGGGTGGGGTGGGAACAGGGTGGAGGGGAGCTATGGGGGGAAAAAAGATGAACAATTGTAATAATCTGAACAATAAAAATAAAAAAATTTTAAAAAATTGATTTCATACTATGCTACTGTAAAAAAGAAGGAACTCTTACCATTTGCAATGGCATGGATGGAACTGGAGAGCATTATGCTAAGTGAAATAAGCCAGTCGATGAAGGAAAAATACCACATGATCTCACTCATTCATGGATAATAAAGACCATTATAAACTTTTGAACAATAATAGATACAGAGGCAGAGCTGCCTCAAACAGACTGTCAAACTGTAGCGGGAAGGCCGGGGAAGGTAGGGGGGGCAGAAGGGGGGGGGGGAGAGATCAACCGAAGGACTTATAGCATGCATATAAGCATAACCAATGGACATAAGACACTGGGGGGTAGGGGAGGCCAGGGGATTGTCAAGGGCAGGGGAAAAAAGGAGACATATGTAATACCCTTTGTCATACTTTAAGCAATAAAAAAATAATTGATTTCAGAGAGAAATGGAAAGGGAGAGACAGACAGAAATATCAATGAGAATCAGCAGCCTCCTGCACACCCCCTACCAGGACCAAGTCTGCAACCAGGCATGCCCCCCCTACCCACCCAATCGAACAGTGACCTCCTGGTTCATAGGTTGACACTTAACCACTGAGCCATGCTGTCCAGGCTTTTTAGTATGTTTTGAGATATTTCTTCCACTTGATCTAAGAGACTGCTGTCTTTGTGATAACCATCCTCTCCTTTAATGTATCTACTGAATTAAATTTTAAAAAACAAACAAAACATGCTTTTCAGTTCAAAAAGTTTTGCTACAATCAAATCTCCAGTCCTTGGATTGGAAATAGAGCTGTGATCTGTCTCCTCCAGAAGTACTGCTTCAGCAGGAACTGCCTATTCTGAGAGTTCTGCCTGCTTCCCCTCCCTCTGGCACCAAGATCTCTACAGGTTTATTATTATTTTTCTCTTGCTTACTCATGGCTCTTTTAATCCTCTGGCCATGGGTCAAGCAGAGAGATACCTAGAGGCACTACCAGTGGACAAAGTCAGCAGTCTCTACTCCTCTAGTCTAGCCACATTCCAAACTGCCAAGTAAAGACCGTCCTTTATGGAGCACTTGGAAAAAATCCCTCAATTCCTGCCTCCTCAGCTGTAGAACCCTCCTCCCCCAGCCTCAGAGATAGGAAGGGAATCAGTTTCCTCTGGGCCAGGGAGCGCAACAAGCTACCATCTACATGCGCAAGCTCAGTCCTTCCCAAGCCCTGGCTTAATTACTCCGCTAATTATGAAAGTAAGATGTACTATACATATAAGAATCAATATCTCTGCAGTTCCACAAATATCTAAGGCCAAGATTTCTTCAGAAATTATGGCATTTTAATTTTCACCTCTCCCCTCTGTTTCCCAGGTTCTCACCTGGCCTATAGGGGAACAAAGTTGGGTACTGCTCTCTTATACCAACTAGGGTGATTGCACTGCCTAGGGCCCTACTCACTATACTCCATCAGATGGACTGGGGTTGGGGAGAGGGGATAGCAGGGGCTGGTGATCAGGTTTCCCCAGCAAATACAAAGACATTCAGGTATAAACGGCATTGCAACGAGCAATCTTGTACAGACCCCGGCACACGGCTCAATTATTTCCTTAGGGAAAATTTTTGGAATGTTGGTTACAATTTCTCAAGTGAGAAGGCTCCTGTCTCACACATCCTTACTAAGAGGTAAGGTATTATCATGCCTTCTCTGCAAACTAGGTGAAAAAGATATCACTATTTTAATGTATATTTCTTAGTAAGTTTGATCACTTTTTCTTATTTTCATTAGCCATTTATATTTCTTCTCTATATGATTTCTACAGATGTGTCCAACATGATATTTTGATTTTAATTTAATTTGGGGAAATTTTCTGACATAAACATTTTTTTAGAAGTATGCATGCCCATGGTAACTTTTTAAAAGCAGAACAAAAGGGTATATGGAAAGTAAGTTTCCCTCCCTCTGACTCAAGCAGTATGACATTTTCATAAATAAAAAGCGAGTAGGAGGGAGATGAGGGCCATGCTTGGATATTGGATTCTTTTTTTCTTTTTTTTTAAATACAATTTATTGATTTTTTACAGAGAGGAAGGGGGAGGGATAGAGAGTTAGAAACATCAATGAGAAACATCGATCAGCTGCCTCCTACACACACCCCACTGAGGATGTGCCCGCAACCAAGGCACATGCCCCTGACCGGAATCGAACCCAGGATCTTTCAGTCCCCAGTCCGGCGCTCTATCCACTGAGCCAAACCGGTTAGGCGGATATTGGATTCTTTTCTTCCTTCTTCCAGAACAGACAGTGGGCACTGTGCCAGGAGCTGTGGATGTAAATGGTGACTGAGATACATTCTCTACCTTTGAGAAGATGTGATTACAAGATGGTTTGATAAGGATTTCAACAGAGGTACTTACACAGGACAATGGAATGAGTGAATGCATATTTATGAAGTGTCTGTTACATGCTCCTCATTGTGTTAGTACTTCCTGAGTGTCCTCACTTACTTTCCTAATGGCCCTGAAAGGTAGGTATTGCTGTCCCATTTACAGATGATGTAAGACACCCACCCCAACCAGGTCATTATAGCATGCAGAACGAAGCTTCTTTCCCCAGCAACACCATGAAGAATGAAAGCCAAGGAACAAATGAACTGGTTCATCATTTAAAGGCATGATGCCTTCTCTTGGATCATAATTTTCCTGACACACCCAGGAGGACAGCTAAGTTTCCAAAAGCAGCCTTTCCAGGAAGACCTTAAAAACATTTTTCCAGGGTCTCAGAAACAGATCATGAACAAACTCGTTCATGGCAAGCCCTGGGGGACAGTCAGCGTATTGACCAGCCCTCTGCAGCTGAGATCTAAGCAACTAGTGGCAGAGGTTGGGGAAGGAACTCAATTTTAAAATTCCAAATCCCTACACCACAGCACCCGTGTCTTAATGTGGAAAATATGTAGCGGTGGGGCTGTTTCAATGTGAGGTGTCATTAGGCATATGTTTGGAGAAGCAAATGGCCAGCTCTACTCCCTGCTTCAGGCTCTAAACCTGATCTCAGTTCTGATGAGTCTTGGGGCACAATTTCCCTAGATCAGCGATTTTCAACAGGTGTGCTGCAAGAGGCACACTGGTGTGAGCAAGGGTTTTTAACACATGCAACACCTGACTATTTCGTCAGGGGCACTGACCTCTTTTCCCTTAGACTGTCAAAAAAAAAAAAATGACAACAGCCAATGCAACAATAGCCGTCCAGTGTGAATGAATCAAAATTATACCCTTTTTATGTATTTATTTATTTATTTAAAAATATGTTTTATTGATTTTTTTACAGAGAGGAAAGGGAGAGGGACAGAGAGTTAGAAACATCGATGAGAAACATCGATTAGCTGCCTCCTGCACACACCCTACTGGGGATGTGCCCGCAACCAAGGTACATGCCCCTGACCGGAATAGAACCTGGGACCCTTCAGTCCGCAGGCTGACGCTCTATCCACCAGCCAAGCCGGTTAGGGCTATACCCTTTTTATTATCAGATCAGCAAAAAATATATTTCGTGTGTGCCAGAATTTTAGTAATTAGTTTATGTGTGCATGAGATGAAAAAGGCTGATAATCGCTGCCCTAGATTACATTGGGTCAGAGACTAGCAACCAAGCCTAAGCCGATCTGAATAAACTTTGTCCACACGAAGACACACCCCGCCCCTTACGTTCCACCCCGATACACTCCACCTCATTACACTCCACATACCCACAGCCCAAGACACAGAGGACAGCTCAGGCCAAGACTAGGATCCGCACTCCGGGCTACTCATTCATCTCACGCCGGCAGGACCCAAGTTTGGGGCCCACACGGCACTGCCGGCTGGACCCAACTTTCAGTACGGATAATCTTTCGGGATCCAGAGTCTGTCTTCTTGCTTGCTTCCTTCCCTGAAACATTACAAACCTGGGGAGTCACCCTAAGTTAGCTCCACTTCAGGGCGCCCGCCTGCACGGAGCTCAACGGGGAGACCCAGGCAGCGGAACCGGAAATATTTGCTTGGAAAACCGAAAAACAAAACTACATCTCCCAGCATGCCCGGTGAGCCATCGGTCTGGCGTTACTGGTCAACACTGGGAAACTGGCCTGGCACTGATTGGCCGAGTTGTTCAGTTGGTTGGAGCATCCCCCCATACACCAAAAGGCAGGCAGGTTCCATTCCCGGTCTGGACATGTAGGGGAGGTACCGATAAATGTTTCTCACATCCATTTTTCTCCCCTCCGCTACACACACTCTCTCTCTCTCTCTCTCTCTCTCTCTCTCTCTCTCTCTCTCTCTCTCTCTCTCTCTCTCGTCCCCCACTTCCTCCATTCCTCTCTGTCCTAGGGTGAGGATTTTTTTTAAAGAAGAGAAAACTGGCTCTAGCTGGTGTGGCTCTGTGGATAGAGCTTCGGCCTGCGGACTGAAGGGCCCCGGGTTCAATTCTGGTCAAGGGCACATGCTCGGGTTGCAGGCTTGATCCCCTGTAGGGGGCTTGCAGGAGACAGCTAGCTGATCAATGATTCTCTCTCATCATTGATGTTTCTATCTCTCTCTCCCTCTCCTTTCCTCTCTGAAATCAATAAAAATATATATTTAAAAAAATAAAAAGAAGAAGAGAAAACTGGCCCCTCCTCCCTGGCTGGCTTTGCTCAGTGGATAGAGCTTCGGCTTGTGGACCGAAGGGCCCCCTTTGGATTCTGGTCAAGGGCAGTACTTCAGTTTCAGGCTCCCCTCGCCCTGATGGGGGCTTGTGCAGGAGGCAACCAATCAAAGTGTTTCTCTCACATCGATATTTCTCTCCGTCTTTCCCTCTCTCTCTTCCATCCTCTCTAAAAATCAATGGAAAAATATCCAAGGGTAAGGATTTAAAAAAAACAACAACAATAAACTGGCCCCTCCACGTTCACACTGGCCAATCACAAGGCAGAGTTGCCTAAATGCAGGGCTTGGGTACTTCTGGTGGCTTTGGGGAATGCTCCTGGGAAGTTGGGGAGAATGGGAGCGTGGGAGACACAGTGGTTGGGACTCCTGGTCTTGGATTTTGATGGGTCACATTCTGCTGTTTCTGCCTGGGTAGCGGGAGGTTTTCCAAAATCATTAGTTCTAGAGCAGTAAGTGGGGCCCAGCCAGCCAGGAGTAAGCCCTTGGGTGTGAAAAGGAGCTTTGCAGATAAATTGGACCTCTAAGGACTAATTCTCACCCCTCCCAGTTCTGACCCAAAGTCCCTGTGGCATCTTGAAAAAGACACTTCCACACCAGAGATGGTGTCCACACTCCAACAACTGGGTCCCAGGTGAGATCAGGTCCGTTCTCCCAATTGTTTATTTTTTATTATTTTATAAACTTAAATCTCCCAATCTTTTAGAGAAGGTACGCCCTGAGTAATAGAGGTGGTGGTGGGGGGGGGGGTGGACTTATTTCCAAATAGCCCTTTCACCTAGATGTCTGCTCCTAGGAGAAATGGCTTACCAAATTCTTGCTTTCAGAAGCACCACCTGGGAGCAGGGCACATTGGAGTGGCTATAACAGTACCTCCAAGTGTCTTTCTGAAATGCTGCCTAAATTACAGATTTCTAGGCTTCATTACACACCTGTTGAATAAACACAAACAGAACCTTCAGGTGGCCTGCCAGTGTGGCTCAGTGGTTGAGCTTCACCTATGAACCAGGAGGTCACAGTTGAATTTCTGATCAGAACACATGCCCTGGTTTTAGGCTAGATCTCCAGTAGGAGGCATCCAATGGACGATACTCTTTCATCATTGATGTTTCCACCTCTCTCTCCCTCTCCCTTCCTCTCTCTACAATTAATAAAATAAATAAATGCAAAACATGTGCAGAAGGTTTTATTCTGGACTCAGAGCTTGCAAGCCACCACAAGAGCTACACAGGAGAGGAACCTTTTAAATGTATTACATATGGCCCCTGGCCAGCGTCACTCAGTGGTTAGAGAGTCAGCCCACTGAACTGAAGGGTCCCGGGTTTGATTCCCAGTAATCGGCACGTGCCTGGGTTGCAGGTTCCATCCCTGGCCAGGTTGGGGTGTGTTCCGGAGGCAACCAATCAATGTGTTTCTCTCACATCGATGTTACTCTTTCACATAGAGGTTTCTTTCTCTCCCTCCCCTTACCCTCCCTTACACTCTCTAAAAATCAATGGAGCCCTAGCTGGTTTGGCTCAGTGGATAGAGAGCATCAGGCCTGAGGACTGAAGGGTCCCAGGTTCGATTCTGGTCAAGGGTCAAGGGCACATGCCTGGGTTATGGGCTCAATCCCCAGTGGGGGGCGTGCAGGAAGCAGCTGATCAATGATCCTCTCTCATCATTGATGTTTCTATTTCTCTCTCTCTCTATCCCTTCCTCTCTGAAATCAATAAAAAATATTTTTAAAAATCAATAGAAAAAATATCCTCAAGTGAGGATTAACAATAAATAAATAAATGTACCATGTATGGGGAAAATTTCAGGTTAAATATGCATCTCATTCATCAGCAAACCTATAAAAATTCATGTAAATATAGCACATTTTCATTATTGCTTGTGCTTTTCAACAACTGTACTGAAAATTGAGGAACAATTACCCTATTTGTCACAGGCATTGTGCTAAGCATTTTATACACATTCCATGTAGTATATCATTTAATTTTCACCACAACCTTGATTTAGGCACTATGATTTCTATTTTACAATCAAGGAAACATAAACAATGTCACAGCTAGTGAATAAAGCCAGGATTCTAACTCAGTAACTCAATTACTGTTTGAATTCCATTTGTATGAGCTGGAAAACAACACAAAATTTTTTAAATTCAGTTTTCATTAAAGTAAAGGTTATTGCTAGAGTTCTTTTAATTTTGCTTACATGGTTTTAAAGGAAGTTTTAGAAGGAAGAGATTTTATTTTTTTGCCCATTCCGCAGATATTAAAACTAGGAAAGTAAAAATGATTGTTTAGTGAGCATGCTAGATATTTTACATATATTACATAATTTAATCCTCAGAATAAATCTATGTAATTTAATTACTCTTGAAGGAGTTGGACTCAAATAGTTTTATTTAGAGTTTTGTTGCAATAGGTAATGAATAATCTATTCACATTTCCCCATTTAACATAGAAAATTACTAACCCAGTAATTCAGGGAGTTAAAACTAAAAACAAGTGACACTTCCAAGTAAATGCTGTTATAAGTTTGTTTGTTTTTTTAATTAAATCTTTATTGTTCAGATTATTACAGTTATTGCTCTTTTTTCCCCCCATAGCTCTCCTCCACCCAGTTCTCACCCCACCCTCTGCCCTTACCCCTCCCACTGTCCTCAACCATAGGTGCACGATTTTTGTCCAGTCTCTTCCTGCACCTTCACACCCCTTTCCCCCCAAGAATTGTCAGTCCACTCCCTTTCCATGCCCCTGGTTCTATTATATTCACCAGTTTGTTCTGTTCATCAGATCTTTAATTCACTTGATTTTTAGATTCACTGGTTGATAGATATGTATTTGCTGTTCATAATTTTTATTTTTACCTTTTTCTTCTTCCTCTTCTTAAAGAATACCTTTCAGCATTTCATATAATGCTGTTTTGGTGGTGATGAACTCCTTTAGCTTTTCCTTATCTGTGAAGCTCTTTATCTGACCTTCAATTCTGAATGATAGCTTTGCTGGATAAAGTAAATCTTGGTTGTAGGTTCTTGGTATTCATCACTTTGAATATTTCTTGCCACTCTCTTCTGGCCTGCATAGTTTCTGTTGAGAAATCAGCTGACAGTCGTATGGGTACTCCCTTGTAGGTAACTGACTTTTTTCTCTTGCTGCTTTTAAGATTCTCTCTTTGTCTTTTGCTCTTGGCATTTTAATTATGATGTGTCTTGGTGTGGTCCTCTTTGGATTCCTTTTGTTTGGGGTTCTCCATGCTTCCTGGACTTGTAAGTCTATTTCTTTCACCAGGTAGGGGAAGTTTTCTGTCATTATTTCTTCAAATAGGTTTTCAATATCTTGCCCTCTCTCTTCTTCTGGCACCCCTATAATTCGGATGTTGGTACGCTTGAAGCTGTCCCAGAGGCTCCTTACACTATCTTCATATTTTTGGATTCTTTTTTCTTTTTGCTTTTCCGGTTGGGTGTTTTTTGCTTCTTCGTATTTCAAATCTTTGACTTGATTCTTGGAATCCTCTTGTCTGCTGTTGGATCTCTGTATATTATTCTTTATTTCAGTCAGTGTATGCTTAATTTCTAGATGGTCTTTTTTCATATCCTCCAGGGTCTCACTAAATTTATCGGCGGTTTCCAGAAAATTCTTGAAAAACCTTATAACCGTGGTTTTGAACTCTATATCCAGTTGTTTGCTTTCCTCCATTTCTGTCATTTGTGACCTGTTTCTTTGTCTCCGCATTTTTTATGCTTCCCCGTGTTGGTAGAGTGGCTTTGTGTGCTAGGTGTCCTATAGGGCCCAGTGGCTTGGCCTCCCCAATTACCTGAGGTGAACACTCTTGGTGCACCCCTTTGTGGGCTTTGTGCACAGTCTTGTTGTAGTTAAGCCTTGATTGTTGTAGGTATCACTGGGAGGAATTGACCTCCAGGCCAGTTGGCTGTGAGAATCAGCTGTGTCTGCAGTGGGAGAACTTCTGTGCTGGAGACACCCTTCTGGGGCAAGACTTGCTTCAGTGGGGCTTTGGTGCTCACTGAGTCTGCCCCCTGAGTGTGTCCCTTATGGATCTGAGGACTTGTAATCTGGATGGTCCCACTCTGACCACTGGGTATACTGGCTCTTGGATCTAAGGAGGTGCTAATTTAGCCTCTTCCTGAGGCTACCAAGCAGAAGCTACGAAGAGATCTGCAGATTCCCCTTCCTTTTTGGGGGTTTGGAGGTGCCCAGATGAGGCCCAGCTGTGAAGCAGTGCAAGCTGCTGTGGGGCCTTGGGCCTTCTCTTGGAAGTTCTGGGTCTGTCTGGCCCAGCTGTAGTTTGTTAGGTAATTTTCAGATTGCAAAGGGCCAGGGCATTCATATTCAAAAGCCTCTGCTGCAGCCTGGGTGGGGCAGGGTCTCAGGGAATCAGCAGGGCAGAGCAAGCAGCTATGGCTGATCCTCAGTCCTGCCCTAAGAGGCCCTGTGTCTCAGTGTCCTGGTAATTGATACAAGCACCTCTGAGAGAAAGGCACCTTCGAGTTCCGAGTTCTTCCCGCTGCCAGACAGTACAGTTTCTCCCCATATGAGTCCTGGGTCCCCAGAGACTTCCGGGAACTGGAGTTCAGAGCAGTCGGGAGCTTGTGACTCCCTCCCGATTCAAAAAGACAGCCACGTCCTCAGGTGCCAGCCCCTTTCCGCGAGCGCTTGAGCCTCCGTACCTCTGCACTTTACTTCTGTACCTCCTCTGCGTCTCAGTGTGCTTTTCTCATTCCTTCTAGTTGTAGAATTTCCACTCAGCCAGCCTTCCTGTAGTTCTGGATGATGTTCATTTTGTCTTTTCGTTGTATTTTTGAAGTTGTTGTGGGAGGCAGCAATTTCTGGTGTTTACCTATGCCACCATCTTGGTTTCTCCTGTTTTAAGTTTTTGATTCCTGAGATTTCATATAATTAAATGGCACTGTTTATTTCTTTTTAAAATATTTTTTATTGATTTCAGAGAGGGAGGGAGAGAGAGATGGAAACTTCAATGAAGAGAGAGAATCATTGATTGGCTTCCTCCTGCACGCCCCACACTGGGGGTCAAGCCCACAACCTGGGCATGTGCCCTGATCAGGAATCCAACAGTGACCTCCTAGTTCAGTGATGACGAACCTTTTGAGCTCGGCGTGTCAGCATTTTGAAAAACCCTAACTCTGGTGCTGTCACATATAGAAATTTTTTGATATTTGCAACCATAGTAAAATAAATATTTATATATATTTTTTATTTTTTTTAATTAAATCTTTATTGTTCAGATTATTACATTTGTTCCTCTTCTTTTTTCCCCCCATAACTCCCCTCCTCCCAGTTCCCGCCCCACCCTCCGCCCTCACTCCCCACCCACTGTCCTCATCCATAGGTGCACGATTTTTGTCCAGTCTCTTCCCACATCTCCCATACCCCTTTCCCCCCCAAGAATAGTCAGTCCATTCCCTTTCTATGTCCCTGATTCTATTATAATCAACAGTTCATTCTGTTCATCAGATTATTTATTCACTTGATTCTTAGATTCACTTGTTGATAGATGCATATTTGTTGTTCATAATTTGTATCTTTACCTTTTTCTTCCTCTTCCTCTTCTTAAAGGATACCTTTCAGCATTTCATATAATCCTGGTTTGGTGGTGATGAACTCCTTTAGCTTTTCCTTATCTGTGAAGCTCTTTATCTGACCTTCAATTCTGAATGATAGCTTTGCTGGATAAAGTAATCTTGGTTGTAGGTTCTTGGTATTCATCACTTTGAATATTTCTTGCCACTCCCTTCTGGCCTGCATAGTTTCTGTTGAGAAATCAGCTGACAGTCGTATGGGTATTCCCTTGTAGGTAACTGAGTTTCTTTCTCTTGCTGTTTTTAAGATTCTTTATCTTTTGCTCTTGGCATTTTAATTATGATGTGTCTTGGTGTGGTCCTCTTTGGATTCCTTTTGTTTGGGGTTCTCCGAGCTTCTTGGACCTGTAAGTCCATTTCTTTCACCAGGTGGGGGAAGTTTTCTGTCATTATTTCTTCAAATAGGTTTTCAATATCTTGCTCTCTCTCATCTTCTGGCACCCCTATAATTCTGATGTTGGTACGCTTGAAGCTGTCCCAGAGGCTCCTTACACTATCCTCGCATTTTTGGATTCTTTTTTCATTTTGCTTTTCCGGTTGGATGTTTTTTGCTTCCTCGCATTTCAAATCATTGACTTGATTCTTGCGCTCTTCTGGTCTGCTGTCGGGCGTCTGTATAATATTCGTTATTTCAGTCCGTGTATGCTTAATTTCTAGTTGGTTCCCCAATATAAGATCGAGGGTCTTATTAGTTTTCGTGTAGATCTCATTAAGTTTATCGGCAGCTTCTAAACAGTTCTTGAGAGACCTTAAAAGTGTGGTTCTGAACTCTATATCTTCCTTTGACAATTTTGTCCTGTTTCTTTGTCTCCGCATTTTGTTATGCTTCCTTGGTGCACCCCCTAGTGGTCTTTGTTCGCAGTCTTATAGTTAAATCTTGATTGTTGTAGCTAATTCCAGGGAGGGTTTGACCTCCAGGCCAAGTGGCTATGAGAATCAGCTGTGTCAGCAGTGAGAGAACTTCTGTCCTCTAGGGAGGTGCTAATCTAGCCTTTGCCTGAGGCTATCCGGCAAATGCCTCTGTGCAGGGCTTGGGCGGGGCGGGTCGCACAGGATCAACAGGGTGGGCCAGAGAGAGCAGTTATGGCGGCTCTCAGTCCTGTCCCCAGGGGCTCTGCCCCTCTGAGTCCCAACACCCGCTGCAAAGCTGGGAGAGAAAGCTGCACTCGTTCTGACTGAAGCCAGACAGTCCCGCTTCTCCCGTTTGAGTCTGGGTCCCTAAAGACTCGCCCGGATCTGGCGCTCAGAGTCTGCGACTCCCTCCCGATTGAAAACAACAACCGCGCCCTCCGCCGCCAGCCCGCTCCGCGCACTCCTCACCTCAGAATTTGACTTCAGCACTGCGCCTCCTCTGAGTGTCCGTGTGCGTTTCTCTTTCCTCCTAGTTGTAGGACTTCCACTCAGCCAGCGTTCTTGTGGTTCTGGGTGATGTCCCTTCTGTTTTTTGGTTTCACTTTTGAAGTAGTTGTTCAAAGCAGCAAACTCCGGCGTTAACCTATGCCGCCATCTTGGTTCTCAATCCCAAGATTTATATTTTTGATATTTATTTTATATATTTAAATGCCATTTAACAAAGAAAAATCAACCAAAAAAATGAGTTTGCATGTCACCTCTGACACGCGTGATGCGTGTCGCCATCACTGTCCTAGTTCAACACTCAACCACTGAGCCACGCTGGCCAGGCAAGTGGCAATGTTTTGATGAGTCATATAATCTGAAACCGCAGATTTTATTCAAAGTAATCTGCCAATTTAACGTGTGTGTGCAAAGCAGGTTATAGTTTGTCTGAAGAGTCTGTTTTGAATTGTTCATTAAACTTGTTATTTCTGTAGTATTTCAGTAGGAAAGTGTCTTTGCTTTGATCATCTGTTTAAAAAATAACTAAATGATCTTCATTAGAAGTGTGTGTATACATTTATCTGTCTTAATTTTGTAGCTTGAGAGAGCTATTGAGCTGGTAACAGTATGACTATTATCCATCTTTTCAGGCCCATCTGACTACAGGTGATTTGACATACATTTATTTATTTATTTATTTATTTATTTATTTATTTACTTACTTACTTACTTACTTACTAGAGGCTCGGTACATGAAATTCATGCATAAGTGCAGTCCCTAGGCCTGGCTGGCAATCAAAGTGTGAGTATCTTGTATGGGAGGGCAGGTCATAGCTGACCACTGGGTCCTGGGCAGTACCTGGGTCCCTGGGCCCCACACCTGAGTCACAGTGCCAGAGTCCCCACGTGGAGATGCAGTGACTGCGGCTGAACTCTGCGGGCTGGGGCGCAGTTTGGGCCTCTGGGCTGCCCTGCAGGGCTGCACGGAAGCTAGGCAGCTCACTCTCTCCCAGCCAGCCTCACAGACCAGCTCCTGCACAAAGCCACAGGGAGCCGACTGACTGGCCCCTGTGGTTCCAGTGGCTGTGGCCCAGCTCACCAGAAGAGGTCACAGGGGCACAGGGAGGACTCCTCATGGGCACCCAGCACCTGAGCCAGGGGCTTTCCAGGTGCGCGAGCCCTGGCCCCTGGCGTCCCTGGGAAGGGTAGTAGGGGGAGTGAGAGTGAGCTTGGCAGACACCCTGCATTCTCACCGCACTTCGTCCCCATCACTCCCGCCCCGAGATAGCTGGCAAGAGGTTGCAGCCCCCTGCCCAGGTGCCAGCGGGAGGTTGGTCGCTGCCACCCACCCCCAGTTCCCCATCCCAGCCTGGGGCCCAGCCCCGATCAGGTGATCAGGGCCGGCTGGCCTCTGGTCGCCTTCTGTGGGTCCATCGGCTCTCCCCCACCCCCTCGCCCCTGCGCACACCCGCCTTGGCCTGGTGCTGCTGCTCACCTGCTCCACCATTCAGCCACAGTCCCGCTCTTGTCAGGGCCCATTGGGGCCGGCAGCACCTCCACTGCCACCCACTGCCAGCGCCATGTAGTGGAGGCCAGCCATGTTCTGCACCACTCCCTGGTGGTCAGAGCACATCATAGTGAGCGGTTGAATTCCTGGTCAAATAATTTGCATATTAGGCTTTTATTATATAGGGTATATTTTTATTGAGTTCAGAGAGGAAGGGAGTGGGGGGGGAGAGAGAGAGAAACATTAATGATGAGAGAGAATCATTGATTGGCTGCCTCTTGCAAGCCCGCTACTGGGGATCGAGCCAGCAACCCGGGCATGTGCTCTGACCTGGAATTAAACTGTGACCTCCTGGTTCAAAGGTCAAAGCTCAACCACTGAGCCACTCCAGCCAGGTTTGTCTTTTTTTTTTTAACATCCCTCCTTGCATTAACAGCCTGGGGAAGATAGGGATATGACATAAGTGTACATTTAGAGAAATCTGTGAATATGCTGCAATCTCCAGTTCCTTTGGATACCTCATAAGTATGTTTGTTGTATGCACTTGTACTGTTGTTTAATGTTTTGATTTTACTGTTTTTGGTGTATTCACATCAGGCTTAGCTCTACATTGCAAGCTCTTACTAGGCAGTGATTATGTCTGTCTGATGTGCAATTTTTTAAAAAATATATTTTATTGGTTTTTTACAGAGAGGAAGGGAGAGGAATAAAGAGTTAGAAACACTGATGAGAGAGAAAGATCCATCAGCTGCCTCCTGCACACAACCAAGGTACATTCCCTTGACCAGAATCGAACCTGGGACCCTTCAGTCCGCAGGCTGACGCTCTATCCACTGAGCCAAACTGGCTCGACTGATGTGCAATTTGACGTCTAATAAATGCTTTTGTTGTTGTTGTTGTTCATCTTCAACCATAGAGAGTGGAAGGGAAGGAGGGAGAGAGAAACATCGATGTGAAAGAGAAACATGGATTGGTTGTCTCCCTTGACCTGGAATCAAACCCTTAACCCTCTGTGCATGGGCCAACACTCTAATAACTGAGCACACCAGCCAAGGCTAACTGCTTTTTTATGATGGCAATGAGGTGATTTTTAAAAAACATTTAAGTGGTTTTAGATGCAATGAGGTGAATTTTGAAAACTGTTGGGATTGTGGTTTAGACAGGGCCCATTAATAATGGAGGTAAAGGAGAACCAAGATGGCGGCATAGGTTAATGCCGGAGTTTGCTGCTTTGAACAACTACTTCAAAAGTGAAACCAAAAAATGGAAGGGACTTCACCCAGAACCACAGGAACGCTGGCTGAGTGGAAGTCCTACAACTAGGAGGAAAGAGAAACGCATACGGACACTCAGAGGAGGCGCAGTGCTGAAGTCAAATTCTGAGGTGAGGAGTGCGCGGAGCGGGCTGGCGGCGGAGGGCGCGGTTGTTGTTTTCAATCGGGAGGGAGTCGCAGACTCTGAGCACCAGATCCGGGCGAGTCTTTAGGGACCCAGACTCAAACGGGAGAAGCGGGACTGTCTGGCTTCGGTCAGAGCGAGTGCAGCTTTCTCTCCGAGCTTTGCAGCGGGTGCTGGGACTCAGAGAGGCAGAGCCCCTGGGGACAGGACTGAGAGCCGCCATAACTGCTCTCTCCAGCCCACCCTGTTGATCCTGTGCGACCCACCCGGCCCAAGCCCTGCACAGAGGCATTTGCCGGATAGCCTCAGGCAAAGGCTAATTAGCACCTCCCTAGAGGACAGAAGTTCTCTCACTGCTGACCCACCTGATTCTCATAGCCACTTGGCCTGGAGGTCAAACCCTCCCTGGAATTAGCTACAACAATCAAGATTTATCTATAAGACTACGAACAAAGACCACTAGGGGGTGCACCAAGGAAGCATAACAAAATGCGGAGACAAAGAAACAGGACAAAATTGTCAATGGAAGAAATAGAGTTCAGAACCACACTTTTAAGGTCTCTCAAGAACTGTTTAGAAGCTGCCGATAAACTTAATGAGATCTACACGAAAACTAATAAGACCCTCGATCTTATATTGGGGAACCAACTAGAAATTAAGCACACACAGACTGAAATAACGAATATTATACAGACGCCCGACAGCAGACCAGAGGAGCGCAAGAATCAAGTCAATGATTTGAAATGCGAGGAAGCAAAAAACATCCAACCGGAAAAGCAAAATGAAAAAAGAATCCAAAAATGCGAGGATAGTGTAAGGAGCCTCTGGGACAGCTTCAAGCGTACCAACATCAGAATTATAGGGGTGCCAGAAGATGAGAGAGAGCAAGATATTGAAAACCTATTTGAAGAAATAATGACAGAAAACTTCCCCCACCTGGTGAAAGAAATGGACTTACAGGTCCAAGAAGCTCGGAGAACCCCAAACAAAAGGAATCCAAAGAGGACCACACCAAGACACATCATAATTAAAATGCCAAGAGCAAAAGATAAAGAGAGAATCTTAAAAACAGCAAGAGAAAGAAACTCAGTTACCTACAAGGGAATACCCATACGACTGTCAGCTGATTTCTCAACAGAAACTTTGCAGGCCAGAAGGGAGTGGCAAGAAATATTCAAAGTGATGAATACCAAGAACCTACAACCAAGATTACTTTATCCAGCAAAGCTATCATTCAGAATTGAAGGTCAGATAAAGAGCTTCACAGATAAGGAAAAGCTAAAGGAGTTCATCACCACCAAACCAGGATTATATGAAATGCTGAAAGGTATCCTTTAGGAAGAGGAAGAGGAAGAAAAAGGTAAAGATACAAATTATGAACAACAAATATGCATCTATCAACAAGTGAATCTAAGAATCAAGTGAATAAATAATCTGATGAACAGGATGAACTGTTGATTATAATAGAATCAGGGACATAGAAAGGGAATGGACTGACTATTCTTGGGGGGGAAAGGGGTGTGGGAGATGTGGGAAGAGACTGGACAAAAATCGTGCACCTATGGATGAGGACAGTGGGTGGGGAGTGAGGGCGGAGGGTGGGGCGGGAACTGGGAGGAGGGGAGTTATGGGGGGGGAAAAAAAGGAACAAATGTAATAATCTGAACAATAAAGATTTAATAAAAAAAAAATAATGGAGGTAAAGTCATATGCTCCCGGGAACTCAGAAGAAAATTCCAGTGCTACTCTGGGAGACAACACTAGACATCAAGTTCCCCTCCTCTCTGTTCCACCTTGGCAGTACAGGGGCAGCAATTAGTGGGTGGAAGGTGAGGGTGCGCTGGCTGGGGCTCCCAGAAATCTTTGCTCAGCCTTGGAGAAGAACCCCTGCAACTTGTGCTCGGCCACCAGCAGGGTACGCCTATGGAAGTGCCAAGACCACTTGCATTAGAATTGCCATCAAGGTTGGGAAATGAAATTCACAGGCTCACTTCTGGTGCCTTGCTAGCTCCAAGTCCAGCTGTTCTTTTCTGTATTGTTTGTCTGTTTCTCACTCTCTAGTTGCATTGACTTTCTTACAGTTCATCAAATATACCAGGCTATTGAATGTCTCAAGAATTGTGAACATACTTTTCCTTTTACCTGGAATATACCCCCATCTCTGCCTCCTTTATTTTGCCCTCCTCATAACACCCATTTCTCAGAGGGTTCCTCAATGGCCTGGCCCCTCTTCACACTGACAGCGATGCCAGGCAATAAGAAACAAGGTTTCCTTGGCTCTCCCTCCTGGGAGCACACCCTTGCCCTTTCTTTCCCCCACCCCCCAGGTGCTGTTATCATTACCTTCCTCACTCCCAAGCTCCAAGGGCTCTTCCTTTGCCTGTATAACTTGTTTCCTAAGCCCATTTCTTCTACAAATTACTTTTTCTACCTCTGTGATTTACCAAATAAATGCTCTCCTATAGTTGGGAAAAAAAGAAAAAAAGAAACAAGGCTTCCTCAGGTTGGGTGCTCGAAGGCCTAATTGGAGGGGACTGGACAGTACATTCTGTAGAGGGGTCCGCTCCTCATCCATAGGCACTGGTGCCTATGCCCCATCTGCCCATCAAGTCCCAAGCCCAGCGGGGGAGACACCGGGCTCTGCTCCCCACTATTTGGGTCAGTTTGGGGGCCATCAGCAATCCAGCACGCCACCCTAGGATGAGGGGCGCTCCCATGTGGTGGTGGGACAGAAAGGCAGGGACAGAGTTTTCAAAGTGACCTGCATTGTGTTGATAATTCTGCAACCAAATGCTACAGATTAGGACCAGCCAAAGATGACAGACACTCAGGAGGCTGCTATAATATAGTGAGGGAGAGATGAGGGCCTGTAGTGGGGGTCATGGGAATGAGAAAAAAGGGTTGACTTCGAGATAGATTTAAAGGCAAAAGTAATGTTTTAGTGGGATGAGAAAGCAGAGATGATGGTTGCTAGCTTTGTGGAGAGAAGACCTATTGCCTCCTCATGAATTTACAGTTTTTTCTAAACTTTCTAGGGAGATGCTTTAATCACAAGTGAGTGTGACATTGCAGTATGGTGCATGCCATAGAGAAGAGGCACATCATGCTATGAGAGAGATTTCATCTGGCGAGGAAGGTCAGGGAGCCTATGTTCTTCTGAGGAGAGCTGGGAGCTACATGATGACGTGGAGTTTATTGGTTGGAGACTTCTGGAAAGAGCACAGGGCAGTGGGCTGACTTCTCTAATGGAGATCCTTACAAGGACCTCAGCTAATGTGTCAGCTGACCCCATGTATAGTAAGCTTTTCCTGTTCACCTGTACTTTCTCTGTTTCTAGGAAAAAACAGCCAGAAGTTGGAGGACCCAGGTGCCCAACAACACCCTATGGACAGAGTGTGATGTTCCTAGGTACAGTCCCAGCTGGTATCCTTTGGGATACAACTGTCCTATCCCATCCACCTGCCTCAGGAGGTCCCTTACTCTCTAGGAGCAAACTTCTCCAACAGAAAGGACTTTCTCCTTGGCTCTGATATCCCTTTCCTAAGGGTACATATCTGGCTTCTGGTTGACCTATGACCTTCAATTCCTGGATCAGAGAGGACTCTTACTGTCATCTTCTAGAAAAGAACCTCTTTCCCAGGGAATTATCTTGCTCAGTGCGGTATATGCCTCAGAACTAGACATACAGGGGCATGTTTTGCAGAGATGTCTAGGTCTCCAAATGTTTTACTTCACCTTCATCCTGAAAACAAACTTCCCTTGTGGGCTCCTTCTCTGTGTTGAGGAGCTAAGACCAACAGATTTTCCCATCAGCATATGAGAGGATAAAAAAGCTGTGGTACATTTACACAATGGAATACTATGTCAAGCAAAATAAGTCAGTCAGAGAAATACAAATACCATATAATCTCACTAATGAACAAAATAAAACTGACCAAGAAAATGGAACCAGAAGCATGGATACATGGAACAGACTGCTGGGTGCCAGAGGGAGGGGAGGAGGTGACTGGATAAAGAAGGTAAGGGGGTTAGCTAATGAACATACACTATACGCATACTCCATGGACACAGACAATAGTGTGGTGAAGGCCAAGGGAGGTATAGGTGGGGTTGGGTGGAAGTGGCCAAAGAGGGGGAAAATAGGGGACATCTGCAATAGTGCCAACCTTAAAAGTTTAAAAATAAAAAAGACTGACAGATTTTTACAAAGCCTTTGTGTGGAGCATTCTAGAAGCTGTAACATGATTCCCCTCATTCCCAGTTCTCTGCCCCTGCCCATTGCCTCTCCAACGTATTGACAGAAGCAACCAGGGATCCAGAGGCAAAGGCCTATATGACTGAAAGTCCAGCATCTTAGAATTTAAAACAATGACAGTCCCCAAATGAAATGTTGTATCTTGTAAAGTGACAAGTTCCCCATCTATAAAAATTTCTAACAAGAACTTGGATGATGGTCTATTAAGGTATGGTAGAAGGATCTATACAACAGCTGGACTGTGGACAATCTTGGTTATTCTTTCAGCAATAGACTGATTTTTTTTTTAATCCTCACCCAAGGATATTCTTCCATTGATTTTAGAGAGAGTAGAAGAGAGAGAAAGACAGAGAGAAACACTGATGTGAGAGAAACACATTGTTTGCCTTCTACATGAGTCCTTACCAGGGCCTGGGCCAGGGAGGAGGCTGCAACCGAGGTACGTGCCCATAACTGGAATTGAACCTGGGACCCTTCAGTCCACAGGCCATCACTCTATCTACTGAGCCAAACCGGCTAGAGCTAGTCTGCAATTTTGAAAAGGTTTGTAAATGTAGTTAGAGGCAGACTTGATCACCTTCCCAGTTTTGCTGTAGATTGGCCTTGCCTGAGGCAGCCTTGCCCACTGACTGGTCCACACTTCCAGTAATATCTGGACCAGACCCCTGAGAGCCACCCCGAGGGGGGACCAGGCCTCTTAAGGAATGAGGCATTTATGCTCCATGGAGCCTTTGCATTAGCTAGGATACTCATCATGCTGAGACATAACTCAGATTTTCTTATTTAAACCTTATTGAGTTGAAGAAACAGATTTGAAAGGGGAACCAGAGCCAGGATTAGATCTAGGTCTGTCCAAAGCCAAAGTTCATTCACACTTGGTGCATGGTATGAATGTTTGTGTGCCCCCCAGCCCTGCCACAATTCATATGTTGAAATCCTAACCCCCAAAGATGATGGTATTAGGAGGCAGGAATCTTTTAGAAGTACTTAGTTCTTGGGGGTCGGGGGTGGAGCCCTCATGAATGGGACAGTTATAAAACAGACCCCAGAGAGCTCCCTCACCCCTTCCATCATGCTCACATGACACAGAGAACTCAGCCTGCTATGAACCAGGAAGAGGACTCTCATCAGAACATGACCTGCCTATGCTGGCTCCTTGATCTTAGATTTCAAGCTCCAGAACTATAAGAAATATCTGTTGTTTATAAGCCTCCAAATCTGTGGTATTTTGTTATAGAAGCCCAAGCAGACTAAAAACACTTGGCTACGCTGAACTGCCTCTGGACACTCCTTTCTTATAGTTTTCCAAATGGTTAATACCTCCCCCAGGGCATCATCTTTGGCCTGAACACCCACACTCTGCATGAACTCTACTCTGCAGTATCATTTCCTGAGCTCTATCATTTCCTAAGAGTGTGTCACTCTCAGAATCCATCCACTCAGATTTTCCCTCCTAATGATGCAAGCATACTGCTCCTGTCCTCTCCTGAAGAGGCTGAATCCTTAGTACAAGTGCCTGCCCATCACCCTCAACAGACATGCCCATGTCCCATGCCCCTGTTCTCATACCTCCCAGTGGGACATGGTGAGCCCTAATTTGTAACCATCTTTAGATGTTCTGCCCTCCTTAAAGCTGCTCCTGAAGGGGATGCTGTCCCTCTGCTATCCTGGTCTCTCCCATCTTCTAGAGTAAGCCCTTCCCTAGACCTCTGCACCTATTCTTGCTTGCAGGTACTCTAGAAGCACTAGTGTATGGCACTACTCTCACAAGACTCTAGGCTCTCTGACAAACTTTTCATTGGGTTTTTGAAATTAAGGTATTTGCAAAACACCTGTACATGAATGTTCATAGCAGCATTATTCATAATGGCCAAAAAGTAGAAACAACCCAAAAGTACATCAACTAATGAATGGATAAACAAAACATGATCTATCCATACAATAAAATACTATTCAGCCATAAAACAGCACACAATAATATTTTTTTTTTTTTACAAGGGGTAGCTGATTCCAAGTCAGCAGATCAGTGTTTTGTGCTGAGACTCTTTAGTGGAACCATGCAGAGGTGAAGGGGGCAGGAGGAACCTACATCTGAAGAACTGAGTACAATCCTGGCTGGTGTGGCTTGGTTGGAGCACCGTCCCATACACCGAAATGTGGCAGGTTGAAGCCAACCAGGGTACATACCCAGGTTGTGGGCTTAATCCCCGGTCGGGGCACATACAGGAGGCAACCAATTGATGTTGCTCTGTCTTTCTCCCTCTTCATCTCTTTAAAATCAGACCTGCAAATGTGGCTGGATGTCCAGGAACCTTCTTCCAGACCCTCAGACCCTCAGAGGCACTCATCACCTTATCTGCCAAAGGAAAACTGGGCTGGGTCAGGTAAGGTAGCATCACCTTTTGGGAATGAGTGATAGTCAGAGTGGTGATTTTGTCACCTTTATTCAAGGTTCAGTGTTGAACAGGTACCCAAAGACATTAAGATTCAACAATTATCGATTTTGTAATTAGAAGAGAGAACACATGCACACAGGTTCAAAGTACCAAAGAAACAAAGCTCTTATTTAAGGAAGAGTTCCTGTCCCAACTCTTATAAATAAGGAAAGTGGACATCTATCTTCCTTTATGTTTTAGATCTTAGATATGCAAAAGGGATTTTGCAGATGTGATTATATTTAAACGATCTTGATGGGGAGATAATCTTGGATTATCTAAGTGAGCCCAATATAATCATAATATTCCTTATAAGAGGGAGGCTAGAGGGTCAGAGTCAGAGAAGGTGATGTGATGACAGAGTGGGGGGATGCATGTTGAAGATGGAGGAAAGGCCCTAGCGGGTTTGGCCCTGTAGACTGAAGGGTCCCAGATTTGATTCCAGTCAAGGGCACATGCCTGGGTTGCAGGTTGGGTCCCCAGTGGGGGGGGGGGGTGCAGGAAGTGACCGATCGATGATTCTCTCTCATCACTGATGTTTCTCTCTCTCTCTCTCTCTCTCTCTCTCTCTCTCTCTCTCTCTCTCTCTCTCTCTCTCTCTCTCTCCCTTCCTCTCTGGAATCAATTTAAAATATTTTTTTTAACGTTAAAAACAAACAAACAAAAAAAACAAAAAAGGTGGAGGAAGGGACCACAAGCCAAGGAATACCAGCAGCCACTAGAAGTGAAAAACACAAGGAAACAAGATTACCCTCTCAGAACCCCCAGAAGAAACCAGGGCTATTTACACCTTGATTTCAGCTCAACAAAACTGATTTTGGACTTCTGACCTCTGGAACTCTGAGATGTTTGTGCTGTCTTAAGCCACTAAGTTTGTGGTCATCTGTTACAGCAACCAAAAGAAATTAATACAGATATAAGTAAGATTAGGAAAGTTAAGAAACAATAGTGAAATTGGCATGGAAAAAGGAGGTGGGGAAGGTAGGAACAGAATGAGGAACCAAAGAGGCCCTGGCCAGTGAGAGGCAGCAGACAGGAGTGAGGTATGGTCTAGGCCAGCGGTCGCCAACCTTTTGGACCTCACAGACGACCAATGGTCCACGGACCACCAGTTGGCAACCACTGCTCCAAAGGTTTCCTTAAAGCAGCGGTCACCAACTTTTCAGACATCACTGACCACTAGTGATCCACGGGCCACCAGTTGGCGACTGCTGGTCTAGGCCTAATAATGAAGATGAACTCTTCTAATATCTAATGTGTTTGTTGGGAAGAGGACTGTGAATTAGTCTAAAGGGCGACCAAACATTATGACAAAGGCCACTAGGCTTCCATTAAGTCCACCTCTGCCCCAGAGATAAAAAGTTTCATCCGCTGCATTCAACAGATTGTCACCAGGATCTGATTCAGTCAGAAATGGGCCCCGAGGAGCCCCTGGCACTTCCATTACTGACATCTATTTCTCTATTTCTCCTGGTAGCATATGGCTAAGTCCAATAGCTAAAATGGTGGTAAAACAGGTTCTTGTCCTTAAAGATCTTTTATCCTGTATGATACAGCTCCCCAGCCCTAGCACTATTGACATTTTGGATCAGATAATTCTGTTGTGGGGGCCATCCCGTGCACTGTCTGATATTTAGCCGTACTCCTGGTCTCCACCCACGAGGGGCCAGGAGCTATCCTTCCTTCCCCAACAATGTTTCCAGACTTGGCCAGATCTCCTCTTGGGGGCAAAATGTACTCCCAGTTTGAGCACCACTGGTGTGCAGAATGGTGTAGGGAGTGACATTCCATTAAGTCTAAGTATGCCTAGAACTTGTCAGAGAAGGATTTGCAGAGCAGGCAACTCTTGTGAAGTGAGAGGATGGAAGGGGGGTATGTGTTGCAGGGTCTAAAGGCAAAGGAAACTATGTGCAAATATCTGGAAAGCAGGAATGCAGGTATGTGCACTTGACCCTCTGCTGTAAGGAAGGATGTAATGGGGAGGGAGGTAATGACAGCACAAGCCACAGTCCTGAGGTGACTAGGAGTGACATTAGGATACTGATGCTTTAGGAAGAATGCTACGTACCAGTTTTCTGCATGAGATAGTGCACCTATCTACCAAAAGTTTTCTCTCAACTGGGGGATCAGCTGGTTTGCCCAGGGTAACTAAAAATTGCATAATAATTGCATTTTAATTTCCACTATGAGAGAATAAAGGAATGGGATTAGATAATCTCTCAGGCCTAGTTCCAGGACTTTAACATCTTATATAAGTATATTTTGTTATTTTCAGAAACTTCATTTTGGCTTAATTACATATATAATTAACCCATTTCAATAATTCTTAGTAAACATACTGAAATAATTCAGTTTTTAAAACTTTTTCATTACCCCAATTATTCTGTTATTCCTAAAGCTACTGGCACGTGAGAAAGGAGAGTCGTAAGGATTCCCTGTGACATCTGCTTAGCAGTCTACATCCACTACTTGCTCCTGGTTGTAGCTTTTCCCTATCCCTTGGACAGGATTGCAGTAGCTGTGTAGATTTTCTTTTCCTAAATTAAGGGTGCTTTGATATAAAAAAGATCCCTCAATATGTGTGTGTGTGGTAAAAGCACTAATTACTTAGAAACCCTCTCCTCACACAAGTATGTTCATATTCTCCCTTCATGTGTCCTTTGTTATGAACAGCCAGGAATTACAGAAAGAATACTAGGGTATTTATATTCCAATGAACTTTTGCCTTGAAATTCTTGTGTATCACCCATCTTTATTAAAGTGTGTGCATGATAAAGATTGCCTGGTATAACAGCAAATATATAACTATATATAGAATATACCCTTGAGGATAAATAAAGCAGTGCAGAAAAGATTTAACATGGGACAGGGACATCTGCAGGATCATCCTGATGCTCCTTCAGTAGTTATGCCCCACTCTTCAGTAGAGATCCCAGTTCCCTTTCAATCAGTGCTCAGACCTGCCATTTCTTCACCCTGTCACCATGCATGGTCATGTTCCCAACAGCTTCTTCTGGGATCCCTCACCAGCGAAATGTACACTGTCATTCTTCAGGGACCTCTTGCATTCCTTGTAAGTCCCACAGACAGTCTTTATAATTTATATGCAACTAAGGGGAAGGAGAAACATGAATACCTTCCTTCTGAACAGAAAGACCAAAGCTCTGCTTTCAGTCCCCATGGTGAAGTCTGTGATGCTGGTGAAGGTTTGAGCTCTGGCGAAAGCTTTTCCCACACTGGCCACACTGGTACGGCTTCTCTCCAGTGTGGATCCGCTGGTGCAGTTTCAGAGTTGATTGACGCCCAAAGCAGTTGCCACACTCTCCACAGGTATAGGGTCTCTCCCCTGTGTGGACTCGCTTGTGTCTTTTCAGCTCTGAATTCCATGTGAAGCTTTTCCCACAGTCATCACATTTGTAAGGTTTCTTCACTGAGTGGGTCGCCTGGTGACTTGGACGTTGCAAACAACTGTTCAGGCTTCTTGTACTTCCTTTGCTTTTCTTCAGCTCTCTCAGTGGATGGTTTTTTAGGGGGCTGCTGATATATTCCAGTTCCCTGTAATGTCTCTGGAAGTGAGTGAATGGCTTTTGAGCATTTGGGGGGCTGACCTGCCTTCGTGACAACCGGGATTCACTCATATTTGCCCCTCTTGGATCAGGACTCTGCAGATGATTCCCTTTGGGTCTGCTGGGTGACACTGCACATGGCTTTGCTCCTTTAGTACCTTCCTGTTGTGGATTCTCCTTGTTCTCACTTTTCATTCTGGGGGCCTCTATAATTAGAAAGAATCTGTTTCATATTTTGGGCTTCAAAGAAAGAACCTCAGCAAAAGAGTTATGAAATATACTGTAAGGTTTCTCAATCTGTGGTCCTCCACTGGCGACTTGCATTAGACTCATCTGGAGAACTTACCGAACAAGCAGACTGCTGAGTCAGAATCTTTGGGGGGTGGTACCTGGAAATTTATGTTAAAGTTAGGAACCAAGTTTTCCAACCTCCTCCCTTCTTCCTAACTTTAGGAAAGGCTTAGGAAAGGAGAAATAGGGAAAAGCAAACCCAAAGGCCTGAGTATCAACTAAGGAATAAAAAGAAGAGAGTTGGAATGTCAACTTTGCAAATTCACTCTCTCTTCATGGACATTGAATGACCACCACTTTCTCTTCAAATGGTAAATCCAATGAATGTGTAATTTCCTTTCCTTATAAAATTGACAGCATTTGTGTTTGGAACCTGGAATATGGGTTAGATATGCATCCTATTTACAGAAACTACCCAACTTCTAACCAACAGGATTGAGAATCAGGATGGAAATTAGCTGGAATAGCCTGTGGGCTAGTCAGAGGATCCAGAGCTGTGTTATCCCATAGAATTCCTGACATGTAAGCAATATGTGTGTGTGTACGTGTGTGCAAGTGCTATTCAATATAGCAGCCACTAGCCACATGCAGGTACTGAGTACTTGAAATGTGACTAGTGTGAGAAACTGGATTTTACACTTTTAATTAATTTAAATAAGCAGCCCATGCAATTATAATCAATTGCTCTTCAACAAGGTTGACAAGACAACTCAATGGGGAAAGAATAGTCTTTTCAATAAATGGTGCTAGGATAACTGGATTTCCAGATGCAAAAGAAGGAAGTTGGATCCCCACCTTATAGCATATACAAAAATTAATTTAAAATGGATCAAAGACCTAAATGTAAGAACTAAACCAATCTCTCTTTAAATAAAATATAGATGTAAATCCTTATGACTTTGAATTAGGCAATGGTAATTTACATATGTGACCAAAAACATAAGCAGATATAGAAAAAAACAGATAATCTGGACTTAATTAAAATAAAAAACATTTGTGCTTCAAAGAATACTACTAAGAAAATAAAAAGATCCCTGGCCAGTGTGCTTAGTGTTTAGAGCGTCAGCCCAAGCACCGAAGAATCACAAGTTCAACTTCCAGTCAAGGGCACGAACCTGTGTTGTAGGTTCCATCCCCAGCCCTGGTCAGGGCTTGAGTGGGAGGCAACCGATCAATGTATTTCTCATACATCAATGTTTTTTTCTCTGTCTGTCTCTTTCCCTCCCCTTCCATTCTCTCTAAAAATCAATGGAGAAAATGATCCTCAGGTGAGGATTAACAACAAAAAGTAAGAAAGTAAAAAGACAACCCAAAGAATAGGAAAAACACTTGTAAACTCTATATAAGGGTCTAGTATCCAGAATATGTAAAGAACTCTTTCAACAATAAAAAGACTAACTCAATTTAAAAATGAGCAAAGGATCTGAACAGACATGTCTCCAAAGAATATATAAGTGGCCAATAAACACATGGACAGATGCTCAACATCATTAGTTACTAGGGAAATAACTCAAAACATCCACAAGATACCACTTCCCACCTACTAGGATGGCTGTAATAAAAAAGACAACAGTAACAAATGTTAGCAAGGATGTAAAGAAAGTGGAATCCCCATAGACTGTTGGTGGGAATGTAAAATTGCACAGCCTCTTTAGAAAACAGTCTGGTGTTTCCTCCAAAAGTTAAACATAGTTGCCATATCACCCAGTAATTCCACTCCATACCTAAGAGCAATGAAAACATGTCCACTTGTATATAAATATTCACAGTAGCATTATTCATAATACCCCCAAGTGAAAACCCAAATGTCCATCAACTGATAACAAAATGTCCATTAATAAATATCATTTAGCCTTAAAAAGGAATAAAGTACTGATACATGCTACAATATGGATTAACCTTGAAAATATGTTAAGTGAAAAAGCCAATCATAAAAGAGCACATTTTACATGATGCTGGACAATGAAATGTCCAGAATAGGCAAATCAAGAGACAGAAAGTAGACAGTGATTGTCAGGGATTAGAGAGGAAGGGATGGAGAGTGACTGCTAACAGGTATGGGTTTCTTTTTTGAGATTATGAAAATATTCAGAAATTAGTGGTGATAGTTGCACAACTGTGTAATTATATTAAAAACCACTGTAATTATACTAAAATCCACACTTTAAAAGTGTGAATTTTATAGTATGTGAATTATATCTCAATAAACAACATCTACACAGTTGCATGTGGCTAGTGGCAAATATACTGCACAGTGCAGCTCTGAAGGAAGACACTGTTGGATCTTAGGGATGAGAAGCATGAGAATCTACAAATGAAGGAAGATACTGTACACACAGCCAGTTGCCTTTGCTGAGCCAGGGGAAGGAAGTGTGTGTGGTCCACTTTATTCAGGTCCACGAAGGCCATAGATTATGGCGCAGGACCTCAGCTAGGGTCACACTGATTTTCTATTGGATACCTCAATTCTTCTCCATTCTTGAGTTCTGAGAATAATGAAATCAAAGTGTTTCACTGACTGTAGCAAATCTGAAGGGATCAAGGCTCTAGTTTTCTTGCAACTCTCTAACTTGCTGACTGTATCCTATATTTACTTCACCAAGACTGGCCAAAGGTCACTGCCATTCAGTTTTAGCAGTCACAGGGCTGTGTGGAGTAGGGCTGAGAGTTATACTGTCATTGTACCAGAGACAGGTAAGGAAGTGGACACAAAAGTTTAAAGCACAGAAAATGTCATAGGAGAAGGAGGCAGAAAATAATATGTTATGGAGTGGGCTTTTTCTCTAATGAAAAGAACTTGTGTAGGCCCCTTCTAAATACTAGTATAGGACCATTTTAAGTGATGAAACTCAGCTTGCATGGAAGTTAGTCAGTGGTCATATTTGGATCTGTCTGCACTATATAGGAAGTCCTAAAAGGGACAGAAAAGCACTAGAACAGTCCTGTTGTGTACTGCATTGTCAAATAGTCATTAACAGAAAATAAAAACATAGTTCTCATGTGTAGTATCACGGCCATTCGTGTTTTTTTTTAAATATATTTTTGTTGCTTTCAGAGAGGAAAGAAGAGGAAGAGATAGAAACATCAATGATGAGAGAGAATCACTGATCAGCTGCCTCCTGCATGCCCCACACTGGAGATCAAGCCTGGTACCCGGGCATGTGCCCTGACTAGAAATCGAACTGTGACCTCCTGGTTCATAGGTTAATGCTCAACCACTGAGCCACACTGCCTGGGCATACCACTACCATTCTAATCAGTGAAATTTTTTCAGGCATAAAGATCTACAATTACATACAACATTTTAAAAAAACATCATCATCTTGTCTATGGCTTTTCACAACCATGAATGCTTTGATGGAGATGAAGACTGATGAGAGGGAGAGAGGAGGCACAGAGCATTTACCTGTCCCAGCCAATTTGGTGACTGGTTCCAGAAGGAGTGGGGATTTTTCCCACTGATGGGGGCTAAACTGGTCCTGAAGTCCTGCCTGGAAAGGCTCCTCCAAACAGTTTTCCCTAGGATATCTCCTAGGAGTTTGCAGTTGAAAGTCTGGCAGTTCCTGTTCTCCAAGCTGAGATCCAGTTCTCTCCAAGAGCACTTTCTGCCCCTGCATACAAACAGCCACCTAGGAACAAGCCCCATGCATTAGAGTGCAGCCAGAGGACTGACTCAGGCAGCTTGACCTCTCACTGCTCTGTAAGGACCCCTGACCCTGGGAATTCCTGATAATGGACTGGAGGTCACCTTTGATAGAGATTGCTGAAACTCTCAAAGAAAACACAGGGAAGGACATGGGAAATGACCAGAATGAGGCTGCTTCAAATCAGCCAATACTTCTTGAGTGGAGAATCCTAAAGCTTGGGCCTTGCTCAAGGCCTGGAATCAAAGTCACTAAAGAGCAGGCGCAGACAACAGGGTCAATCATGATTCCCACCCTATGCACACCTGCCTCCCTACTACTCCTGAAAACAGGCTCTGTAGAATTGGGAAGCAGTGTAGTAAGGGCCATTAAAAACCATCTTTACCTAATAAATTGTTCTGCCCAAGGACTGCCCCACTCCTGTTCCCTAACTGCTTCCATTCCCCAAAGCACATGGTTGTTTGCTTCCTGCTGAGGATCCAGCTTTGGTCTGACTTTGAGGGTGAGGGTTGAAAGGGATACTAGCCAACTGAGCTGCGACTTCCTGATCCAAAGGCAATATGCAAGACACTTAACTGGAACAAGGTTCAGTGAAGTTCCTCATAAATCAAATTCCTACCCAACAGGATTACACTATCTGCTAAGAATCCTGATGGTAGGAAACCTTCAAAAGGAACGGAGGGGAGATCTGTCAGCAAAGGCTCAATAACCTTACTTGATCCTCCACTTTGTCATGGAAGCGCCCATGGATGGGTTTTCTGAAAACCTGGTATATCTGGGGGTAGGGGAAATGTTCCCAAAATAGAGGCCAGAAAACATGTTTGAAGCCATCTGGTCCATTTCTGGGCTCTGATTAGGGAGGGCCAGAAACCAAACATTATCCAGATGGGGAAGAAAAAAGAAAAATCCTAGGGACCATCAAAGAAGACCCTCCTTACCCACTGCTTTGGTCTCTTGGCTGCTCTGTGAAAATCTTCCACCAGAGTCACCATCTCCTTGCTGCTCATTGGACATCGATGCCTGACCCGAGCCTGGATTTCCGGGGGCAGGATGTTCAGGAACTGCTCCAGCACCAGCAGCTCCAGAATCTGCTCTTTGGTGTGCAGCTCGGGCTGCAGCCACTGCCGGCAGAGCTGCCGGAGCCGGGAGAGTGCCTCTTGGGGTCCAGACACCTCTTGATAACAAAACCGCCTAAAGCTCTGGCGGGAGGCCTCAGGGTTGGGGCAGTCCTTTTGCAGAGCCGTCCCCCGCTTCTCTTCTAGCTTTGCTATGATGTGTCTCTCTTGCTTGGAAGAAGCCTGAATGTGGGACTGAGAGCTCAGCGTTATCTCCATCTTAGCTGCCATTTTGGGGCGCAGGAGACAGCTTTTTTTTTTTCTCCTCGCAAACAGCTCAAGCCTGAGGGATCATAGCCCTGGAGAAGTCGTTCTAAACGCTAGAAACGAAGTTCTCCTGAAGGTGTTGAGGACAGGATGCAGACAGGCCCTTCTCATTCACTGGCCTTGACTCCAGACTCCTGAAGGCAACACAGTCCCTGGGAGTGGAAAGCGTCTGTCTTTCCGATAGTTTCTAGAACTATCTTGTGAAGGAGAAAAGTCGGAAAATCTTCAGAGGAAACTGTGGGGAAATACTGCTTTTATTTCACCTATGAGCGCGCGAAGTCTCAGAAGAAACGCGCAGCACGACCTAGGAAAAGTTCAAGCTGTCAGACACCCGCACCGGCTGTCCCGAATTCTGGTTAGGAGACCTCCAGCAGCTCACCCGGCGCCACCGGGTGATCCGAGGAGGCCGCGTGCGTCGGGGTGGGAGTCAGCGAAGGCCTCCTACTTGCGAGCAGAGGCGTCGGAAACCCGGGGGTGGCTCGTTGCAGAGGCTCCGAAGGCCCAGCCGCTCCGGCCTCCGAAAAAGCCGGGCTCGGGCTCCGCGCCCCAGCTGGCCCCGGGCTTGACGAAGCTCCCGCACTCCGGGCGCGGCTCAACTTCGCGGCCGCCTACAAGCCCGGGCTGGCCCCTGGGAAGGCAGCGTCGCCGACTGGCTGTACCCCGCGCCCACCAGCAGCGGACTCACCTCACGGAGTATCAGGAAACCAAAACCCCGGAGCCAGGGCTGGAGGCGGGGCAGAACCTCTTGCCGCAGACACGCCCACTTACTGCGGAGGAACTACGCCACGGGAGAGCCGCCTTCTTCGCAGAGGGATTGGATTTTCGAGGGCAGGCTTTCCTGTCTATTGGCTGGGATATCTGTCGAGGCTGACGAGAAACGGCGTCCAGCCGTCGTAGTGCATCCTGGGAGTTGTAGTCCGGTGGCACGGCCCACGAGGCCCACGAACGTTCGCCCAGGGCGGTTAACGCCCGCGCTTGAGACCTGATTTCTGGCCTGGCGGCTTTGAAGAGGTGAGAGTGCGTGCGTCAGGTGAATGCTCTGCTTGCTCCTGGACAGGGGCCGGGGGCCGGGGGCCGGGGGCCGGGGGAAGCGCCCGCAACTGGGCACCATGTCGGCCTGGGTGCCTTTTGCCTCCCAAGTCGTTTCAGGGCGGTCGAGCCAGGCCCGGGCACCTCTCGCATGCTCCGCGGTCACCTTCCTACGTCCCGGTGCCCTCGGTCCACCGGAGCGGGCCAGGCCGGATTCCGACCTCTGCCCGCGCCCTGACTCCTTCTTGCCGGTGACCACGATCGCCGTCTCACTGCAGCGCGAACCTGCGGATGTTTCCTGCCCCACTTCAGCCACAGTACAGACCCTCTTTAGCATCAAATGCTCCGGGAGTACTTAGTGCATCCTTGACAAGTGAAAGGGAATCGGCCCGGTCCCCATTCTCATCCTACTTTCTCCTGAGTGGATCATCGCCAGAGGGAAACACGCTTTTGAGAGACCAGAATTTTAAAATTAATATGATGTCAGCAGTCGAGAGGAGTGCCGGCTCCGCTTTCTGCATGAAACTAGAATAGCATTTGTTAAGTTATTCTTCCAGATAAAGTGCGGAGGTACGAAAATGTGTTAGACAAGGGGTGGGGGGTGGGGATGGCTACAGGTTCTAGTCCCGGCCTTGCTGCTGAGGAGATATGGTACTCCTTTTTTTTGTTAAAAAGGACTGTTAACAGCAATGCTTTTGATTCCTCTATCTCTAGCCCCTCCTGCCACATTAAAATGGAAAGAGAATATAAATGAAGGCAGTTCAAGTTCTTTGGCAGAAAGGCAACCTGAATCCCCACCCACCCCCACCCCCACCCCCCACACACCTTTTTAAAGTCGTTATTGTTGAAAGTACTACATACCCCCCTTCCCCACCCCCATTGACCTCTTCTAGACCACCCAAGGCCTTCACTACCCTATTGTCTGTGTCCATGGGTTATACATGTATGCATACAAGTTCTTTGGTTGATCTCCTTCTATTCCCCTCCCGCCCCCCATTCCCTCTGAGATTCCAGTTTATTCCGTGCTTCTATGTCTGTTTTGTTCATTAGATTCCATATGAGTGAGATCATGTGATACTTATCTTTCTCTGACTGGCTTATTTCGCTTAGCATAATTCTCTCCAGGTCCCTCCATGCTGTTGGAAATACTAAGAGTTCTTTCCTTTTTACAGTAGTATTTCATTGTGTAGATGTACTACAACTTTTTTATTCACACATCTGCTGATGGGCACTTGGGCTGTTTCCAAATCTTAGCTATTGTAAATTGTGCAGGTATGAACATAGGGGTGCCTATATCCTTTCTGATTGGTGTTTCTGGTTTCTTAGGATATGTTCCTAGAAGTGGGATCACTGGGTCAAATGAGAGTTCCATTTTTAATTTGTTGAGGAAACACAATACTGTTTTCCATAATGGCTGCACTAATATGCATTCACACTAGCAGTGTGCAAGGGTTCTCTTTTCTCCACATCCTCGCCAACACTTGTAGTTTGTTGATGATAGTCATTCTGACAGGTGTGAGGTGATACCTCAGTGTGTTTAAATTTGCATCTCTCAGATGATTAGTGACTTTGAGCATTTTTTCATATGTCTCTTGGCTTTCTGTTTGTCCACTTTGGAGAAGTCTCTATTTAGGTCCTTTACCCATTTTTTAATTGGATTGTCTTCCTTTTGTTAAGTTGTATGAGTTCCCTATATATTAAAATTAACCCCTTATTGGCTGTATCATTGGCAAATATGTTCTTCCATGCAGTGGGCTCCCTTTTCATTTTGTTGATGGTTTCTTTCACTGTGCCGAAGTTTTTTATTTTGATATAGTCCCATTTGTTTGTTTTCTCCTTAGTTTCCTTTGTCCTAGGAGAAGTATCTGTAAACATATTGCTATGAGAGATGTCTGAGATTTTGCTGCCTATGGATTCTTCTAGGATTTTTATGATTTCACAACTTCATTTAAGTTTTTTATCCATTTCAAGTTTATTCTTGTGTATGGTGTAAGTTGGTGGTCTAGTTTCATCTTTTTGCATGTACCTGTCCAATTTTCCCAACACAATTTATTGAAGAGACTGTCTTTACTCCATTGTATGCTCTTGCTTCCTTTGTCAAATATTAATTGAACATAATGGCTTGGGTTGATTTCTGGGTTCTCCATTCTCTTCCATTGATCTATATGCCTGTGCTTGTGCTAGTACCAGGCTGTTTTGATTACAGTGGCTTTGTAGTATAACTTGATATCTGGTATTGTGATTCCTCCATCTTTGTTCTTCTTTCTCAAGATTGCTGAGGTTATTAGGCCCTTTTTTAGTTCCATATTAACTTTTGGAGTGTTTGTTCTAGATCTGTGAAATATGCTGTTGGTATTTAAATAGGGATTGAATTGAATCTATAGATTGCTTTGGGTAGTATGGGCATTTTAATGATATTGACTCTACCAATCCATGAACACAGTATATTCTTCCACTTGTTTGTGTCTTCCTCTCTCTCTTTTTTCAACGTCCTGTAGTTTTTTACCTCCTTGGTTAAGTATATACCCTAAGTTTCTTAATTTTTTTGTTGTTGCAGTGGTAAATGTTTTTTTTTGTTTTTGTTTTTTTTTTAGTTTCTCTTTCTGAGAGTTCATTATTGGTGTAAAAAAAAGCTATAGATTTCTGGGTGTTAATTTTGTATTCTGCTACATTGCCAAATTTATTTATTAAATCTAGTAGTTTTTTGAGAGATTGTTTGGAGGTTCTAGCAGGGGAGTGCAGCTTCTCGTATACTCTTGACCAAAGACAGGTCCTGTCCTCTGGAGCGAAGGTCATCTATTCTCACTGAGCAAGTCTTTTTCAACTGAGCACGCAGCTTCAGGAGGGACGCACATGGATTGGTGAGGGAGGAGGGGGACACCCGCCTAGTCAGCCAGATCAGCCAAATCAACCCTGGGGATTAATGGGTGACAAATATTGCAGCCAGATTGCCCTCACATCCAAATCTAGGAGTTTGTTTTTTTTTAATATATTTTTATTGATCTCAAAGAGGAAGGGAGAGGAAGAGAGAGAGAGAAACATCAATGATGAGAGAATCACTGATCAGATGACTCTTGCATGCCCCCCACTAGGGATTGAGCCCACAACCTGGGCATTTGCCTGACTGGGAATCGAACCCAAGACCCTTCAGTCCACAGGCTGATTCTCTATCTACTGAGCCAAACCAGCTAGGGCAAATCTAGTAGTTTTTTGATGGAGTCTTTAGGGTTTTCTGTGTACATCATGTTATCTGCATTTAATGACAGTTTTACTTCCTCCTTTCCAATTTGGATGCCTTTTATTTTTTTCTTTTTGTCTGATTGCTATGGTTAGGACTTCCAGTGCTATGTTGAACAACAGTGGCTGATCATGTGATTTTTGTCTTGCAATCTGTTTATGTGATGTATCACATTTATTGGTTTGCAAATATTGTACCTGCCTTTCATCCCTGGAATAAATCCCACTTGGTCATGGTATATGATCTTTTTAATATATTGCTGGATCCGATTCGCTAATATTTTGTTGAGGATTTTAGCATCTATGTTCATAAGGGATATAGTTGCTTTATCTGGTTTTAGAAATAGTGTAATGCTGGCCTCATAAAAAGAGCTTGCAAGTATTCCTTCCTCTTGAATTTTTTGGAATACTTTGAGGAGGATAGGTGTTAGTTCTTCTTTGACTGTTTGGTAAAACTTCCCTGTGAAGCCTTTCAGACCAGGGCTTTGTTGCTGGAAGTTTTAAAATTACTGCTTCAATTTCATCAGTAGTTATGGGTCTACTCAGGTGGGGTTTTTTTTATTCTTCCTGGTTGAGTTTTGGAAGATTGTATTTTTCTTGGAATATATCCATTTTGTCCAGATTGTCCAGTTTGTTGGGATGTAGTCGTTCATAGGTTTTTTGGGTTTTTTTTATGATCCTTTGTATTTCTCTGGGATCATTTATTACTTCACTTCTTTTGTTTCTGATTCTGTTTATTTGTGTCCTCTTTGTTTCTTGATGAGTCTGGATAGAGTTTCATCAATCTTGTTTATCTTTTCAAAGAACCAGGTTTTATTTGTTTTATTTATTGGTTTTATTTATTTATTTATTGTCTCTATGTCATTTATTTCTGCTCTGATCTGTATTATTTCCTTCCTTCTACTTACTCTGGGCTTTTCTTGTTCTCTAATTCTTTAAATTGTAGAGTTAGATAACTTATTAAACTTTTTTCTTGTTTTTTAAGGTAGCCTGAAAGGGCAAAGAAGGACCAACTCCATTTTGTGTTGTATCCTCCATCTTGTGTAACTATGTCCCCAACATGACCTTTTTCCGAGAAAAGCCACAGAATGCACCAGTTGCTTAACCCTGCTTCCCCCACCCCCTTAAATCAGCCAATAGGAATGCAAGAGGAACTAACCTAAGGCCAGAAATATGCTAGCCACATCCTGTCTTTGTGTAACTGGACCCTGGCCGCATCCTGCCTTTGTGTCACTAGACTCTAGCCCCCACCCAACCAATCAGAATCGGCCAACTCAGTGGTCCAAGTATCACCTCACCTCCCTACCCCAAGCCCTATAAACTCTTTGTTCTCCTGAAGCTCGGGGCTCTCTTGCATCCTGCTGCTGCATTGGTAGAGGCGAAGAGACCGAGCTTGAGCTTAAATAAAGGCTCTTTGCTTTTGCATCGGACTCGGCTCCCTAGTGGTCTTTGGGGATCTTGAAATCTGGGCATAACATTTGGGGGCTCGTCCGGGATCCCCAAGACCCACGAGGGACCCTGACCTGGAGAGCCTGACTGACCGCGGTAGGTGTCTGTGTGTTTGTGTGTTTCTGTCCCTCTTGTGTGAGCTCATCTCTGGTATTCTGGTTGTGCCCGATGCGGTCTAAGTGGACGCACTGGAGGACCACGGGCTGGAGGACTCGAAAGACGTTCCGATCCTCCTTTCTGGAGGGACATGGAATCCTCTCACAAATCTGAGGTGAGGCTGGGCGCTCCCACCAGTCGGCGTGAGGCCGTCGTCTAGCTTTTGGTTTTGCTTCCACGGAGTTGGAAGACTGTTCTTTGGGGCCCTTTGTTTATCTGTGTTTGTGTTTCTCTGTTTTATTCTGTGGACTTACTGGAGGGACATTATGGGACAGACTCAGACTACTCCTTTAAGTATTATGGTTGATCATTTCAAGGAAATTAGGGGAAGAGCCAACGACCTCAGTGTGGAGGTCCGGAAGGGTCAGTGGCAGACTTTTTGTTCCAGCAAGTGGCCAACTTTCAGTGTTGGATGGCCGCCAGAGGGAACTTTCGACCTCCCTACCATCCGCCGGGTCAGAGACGTCATCTCCCGGCCCAAGAAGGGTCATCCTGATCAACTCCCTTACATTATTACTTGGCAGGACCTTGTGGAGGACCCACCCTCGGCTTAAGCCCTTCCTGGCCCCACGCCCTCTGGAGCCGAGACCTATTCTTGCTTTGCAGGGGACGGAGAAGAAGGAGGAAATGAAGGTCACCCAGCCATCAGCTCCCCTCTACCCTGTCTTGCAGGGGGGAACTGAAGAAGAACTGATTTTTCCTCCCACGTATCAGTCCCCTAGAGTGCCGGAGGGACCCAGCCACCCCCCATCCGGGGAAGCAGGCGCTGCTCCGAGAGCGGAGGGCGGAGGCGTTCCAGTGGGAAGCCCGCCCTATACCAGACCAAGGGTTCAGAGAGAGCAGTCTGCCTGCGTTGCCGACTCCACTATTAAGACTCTACCCCTGCGAGCCACCAGTCCCCCAGATGAGGGGGGCAATCAGCCCCACCACTACTGGCCTTTCGTCACTAGCGACCTCTATAATTGGAAAGCTCAGAATCCTAAGTTTTCTGAGAAGCCGGCAGGGCTCATTGATTTACTAGATTCTGTTCTTTTCACCCATCAGCCTACCTGGGACGACTGTCAGCAGCTTTTGCAGGTCCTATTCACCATCGAGGAGAGGGAGAGGTTCCTCAATGAGGCCCGAAAGCTAGTCCCGGGCACGGACGGGAATCCTACCACCAACCAGGCTCAGACAGATACCTTTTTTCCTCTAACTAGGCTTGAATGGGGTTTCAACACGGCAGAAGGTAAGGAGAGGCTCTGGGTCTACCGCCAGACTCTAATGGGGGGTCTTCGGATGGCTGCTAGGAAGCCGACTAATTTGGCTAAGGTAGGAAATGTACAGCAGAAGAAGGATGAATCTCCAGTGGCCTTCCTAGAGTGGGTCATGGAGGCGTTCCGTACCTATACCCTCATAGACCCAGAGGCTCCCGAGAACAAGGCGGCTGTTATCATGGCCTTTGTAAACCAATCTGCTGCAGACATTAGGAGAAAACTGCAGAAGATAGATAGACTAGGGGGAAAAGTCTGCAGGACTTGCTGGTAGTAGCCTAAAAGGTATACAACAACTGGGAGCCCCCAGAAGATAAACAGGCTTGCGCTGTGGCAGCTGCCAGCAGTAAGCAAACCCAAGACCTGGCCAGGATTCTGCTGGCTACCACCACGGACTCTCCCGAGGAATGGGACCGCTGCCTCCAACAGCTTGCAAGTGACCAGAAAAGAAAAGAGGTAAGGAGACCGCCAGGGAAGGGAGGCGGAGGCTGCAGAAGGATCAGTGTGCTTACTGCAAGGAAATAGGGCATTGGGCCCGAGAATGTCCAAAGAAGGCCGGTGGGAAGGGAAGCAAGACTGATTGAGTGAAAGTCTTAGAGCTGGATGAACTGAGTGATTAGGGGAGTCGGGGTTTGGACCCCCTCCCCGAGCCCAGGGTAACTCTGAGAGTGGAGGGGACCCCGTTAACTTCTTTGTCGACACTGGAGCGCAACATTCGGTCCTCCGTACACCTCAGGGGAAGCTAGCAAACAATAAGTCCTGGGTACAAGGGGCAACTGGTATGAGCCAGTATTCATGGACTACCCGAAGAACGGTAGATCTAGGGACGGGCTGGGTATCCCACTCCTTCATGGTAATACTGGAATGCCCCTACCCACTGTTAGGACGGGACTTACTGGCCAAGATTGGAGGTCAGATAACTTTCAGACAAGGGGGGGGGGGGGGCTCAGGTCTCTGATGGCAAAGGCCACCCCATCCAGGTCCTGACTCTGAGACTGGAGGATGAGTACCGCCTCCACCAGAAGGCGTCCCCAATAGAGAACAACATGGACAGATAGCTACAAGAATTCTCCACGGCTTTGGCAGAGACGGGGGCGGGGTAGGACTAGCCGCTCACAGGACCTCAATCCTAGTAGAGCTAAAACCAGGAGAAGGCCCAGTAAGAATCAAGCAGTACCCTATGTCTCAGGAGGCCCGGAAGGGAATCCAGCCTCACATCCGGAGACTGCGAAGCCTAGGGGTACTAGTTCCCTGCCAATCTGCCTGGAACACCCCCCTCCTGCCAGTCAGGAAGCCTCACACGAATGATTACCGACAAGTACAGGACCTTGGGAAGTAAATAAAAGAGTTATGGACATACACCCAACTGTTCCCAACCCATATACTCTCTTGAGCTCCTTGGCACCCTCTAGAGTCTGGTATACTGTATTAGATTTAAAGGATGCCTTCTTCAGTCTGCCGCTGGCGCCCCGAAGCCAACCGTTATTTGCCTTCAAATGGCATGACCCAGAGGAGGGCTACAGTGGACAATTAACCTGGACATGGTTGCCTCAGGGGTTCAAAAATTCACCCACCATCTTTGACGAGGCGCTACATGAGGACCTGGGTGAGTACAGGAGGGAGCACCCCAGCCTCACCCTCCTCCAGTACGTAGATGACATCCTGATTGCTGCTGACACGGCCGAGGACTGTGAGCGGGGGACCCAGGATCTGCTGGCTACCTTGAGGGTCTTAGGGTACCGGGCATCTGCGAAGAAGGCTCAGATATGCAGAGAGAGGCTCAGTTACCTGGGGTACATCCTAGATGGTGGACAGCGGCAGCTATCAGATGCCAGAAAAGAAACTGTCCTGAAGATCCCTACTCCTACCTCCGGAAGGGAAATAAGGGAATTCCTAGGATCGGCCGGCTACTGCCGCCTCTCGCCAGGCCCCTATATGAAGCTACCAAAGAGGGGAGGGCGTTTGAATGGACTAAGAAAGAGGCTGCCTTTAATCAGTTAAAGAAAGCCCTCCTAGATGCTCCGGCCCTAGGACTGCCAGACGTTACAAAGCCCTTTCACCTCTTTGTAGACGAAAACACAAAGGAATAGCGAAAGGGGTTTTGACTCAAGCCTTGGGCCCCTGGAGCCGCCCAGTAGCTTACTTGTCTAAGAAGCTAGATCCAGTAGCTGCCGGCTGGCCGCCGTGCCTAAGAATTATTGCAGCAACAGCGCTCTTAGTCAAAGATGCCGACAAACTGACCCTGGGGCAGGAAATCTGGATCACAACCCTGCATGCCATTGAGGGAGTCCTGAAACAGCCTCCTGATAGATGGATGAGCAACGCATGTATGACCCATTATCAGAGCCTTCTGCTCAACCCCCCTAGAGTGCAGTTCCACCCCAGTGAGGCCCTTAACCCCGCTACTTTGCTGCCCAACCCTGACCTAGATGCCCCACTACATGACTGTGCGGGAATCCTAGAGCAAGTACATGGATTCCGGAAGGACTTGACCGACCGGCCTCTCCCAGATGCCGAGGCCACTTGGTTCACGGATGGGAGCAGCTTTATATGGGACGGGCACAGGTACGCGGGTGCTGTGGCGGTCACTGAAACGAACATCGTATGGGCAGAAGCTCTACCCTCCGGAACGTCAGCCCAGCAAGCAGAGATCGTCGCCCTCACTAAGGCGCTGACGCTGGGAGCTAGAAAACGGCTCAACATCTACACAGATAGCTGTTATGCGTTTGCCACACCTCATGTTCATGGGGCAATCTATCAGGAGAGGGGATTACTGACGGCAGAGGGACGGACTATAAAGAATAAGCAGGAGATACTCAACCTGCTTACAGCCTTATGGCTTCCTGCCAAGTTAGCCATTATCCACTGCCAAGGGCACCAGAAGACTGATGACCCGATAGCAAGAGGTAACCAAAAGGCTGACCAGGCAGCCAAGGCAGTGGCCCTTACTTCGGTCCCCACCATGGCCCTACAACTACCGGACCCGGGGGACCCAGTTTTACCAGACCAGCCCTGATACTCCCAGGAGGAGTTGCAGCGGATCAGGAAACTCCCCCTGGCCCAGGAGATAAAGGGATGGTGGTATACACCAGACAAGGAGCTCATACTGCCAGACCGGCTTGGAGTCCCAGTGTTAGAACGCATGCACCGGTCCACCCACCTTGGGGCCCGGAAATTAAAGGACTTAATCCAGCATGCCGGAATCAAAATTCACCAGCAAAACTCCAAAATAGATCAAGTTGTATCCGCCTGTAAGACCTGCCAACTCACAAACGCGAGGGCCGGGTCGAGTGAAAAAGGGACCAGGCTCAGAGGAACCAAGCCGGGAGCTCAATAGGAGATCGACTTTACCGAAGTCAAGCCAAGGAAGTATGGTTATAAATATTTTTTAGTATTTATAGACACCTTTTTTGGATGGGTAGAGGCATACCCAACCAGGCATGAAACAGCTCAGATGGTGCCAAGAAACTGCTAGAAGACATCCTACCCAGGTATGGATTTCCTGCTATGATAGGATCAGATAACGGGCCAGCTTTTATTTCACAGGTAACACAGGCAGTACCCAAGGCTATAGGGGCAGATTGGAAATTGCATTGTGCCTATAGGCCCCAAAGTTCAGGGCAGGTAGAAAGGATGAATAGAACTCTAAAAGAGACCCTTACCAAATTAACCATGGAGACTGGCGGGGACTGGGTGGCTCTCCTTCCATATGCCCTCTACCGGGTACAGACCTCTCCTTATACCCTGGGCTTTACCCCCTATGAGATCATGTTTGGCAGGCCACCCCCTATCATTCCTAACCTTAAGGCTGAGCTTCTCGCTGAGTTTGAAAATCAAGAAATATCTTTTCTCTTAAGAGGGCTCCAGCAGGCGCACGAGGACATTTGGCTGTGTCTCCGTGCCATCTACGAAGCTGGCCCGACCCCAACGCCTCATCAGTACAGACCGGGAGACTGGGTTTTTGTCAAAAGGCACCGCTGGGAGACCCTCGAGCCGCGTTGGAAGGGTCCCTACTTCGTGGTGCTGACTACACCCACCGCTCTCAAGGTAGACGGCGTCGCAACCTGGGTCCATCACACCCACGTCCGCCCAGCTGATCCCTCTGCAGTCCAGGAGGACCTCATCACACAATGGAGCCTCAATTACAATCAGCACAACCCACTCAAGCTCAGGCTACCGTGTACTCGACCTGCCTGATACTGGTAACCTTGCTCACGGCCACTCATGCCGCCGGGAGTCCCCACGCCCCCCATTACCTTACTTGGCAAATCATAGACACCAGTTCGGGGACTGTACTTAATCAGACCTCCCAGTTGCACCCTAAAGACACTTGGTACCCGGACCTCTATGTAGACCTGCTTTCCCTCATTCATGTCCAATACGACCCCGGATTCGCCCGGGGACTTCACTTCTATGTCTGCCCCGGGCACTCTTGGACTCCACGAGGCCACACCCAGGACCCATGCGGAGGAGCGGAGGACTATTTCTGTGCCTCCTGGTCGTGTGTCTCAACGGGACATATATGGTGGACTCCCCCGAAAACGGGTGACCTAATTACCATCAGGCGGCCGAATAGCCCGCCATGCGACCGAGAAGGTAATCCTTGTAACACCGTGAGAATATCTTTCACGGAGCAAGGAAAGAAGGCGACAGGGTGGGACGCCGGTAAGACCTGGGGAATACGTTTCTATGATAAGACTAGGGTCGGGTATATGGACCACGGGGGACTGTTCACTCTTCGGGTACGGGTGGCACCTCTCTCCCAACAGGCTCCAGCAGGAGTAGGGCCTAACCAAGTACTGGCCCCCCAACCTGCCTCTACCCGGGCGTCCCCGCCCAAGAGCACCCGGGCCCTGGCCTCACAGCCCTCTGCACCCCTTGGCCCTAACGGGGCATCCTCCGCATCCCCGACCCCAGTCCGCCCCTCAACGTCTGACACAGACCCCTATGGAGCATAGTTATGGGAGCATATCATGTGCTGAACGCTTCCTGACCTGACCTGACCGCGTCCTGTTGGCTCTGTCTAGATGTCCGGCCACCATATTACGAAGGCATTGCTATTAGAGGCAATTATACAACGGCCTCTAATTCCAGCTCCTGCAGGTGGCAGCAGGCCACTGCAGGACTAACCCTCCAGGCAGTAATAGGGCAAGGTACTTGCATAGGCCGAGTGTCCCCTGAACAATCACATCTTTGTAATAACACTAACAGTCCCTAATGGGACAGCTTACCTGCTCCCTGCCAAAAATGCATGGTGGGCCTGTTCCAGTGGCCTCGCTCCCTGCGTCCACTCCCAAATCCTCCACTCCTCAAAAGAAGGCTTTTGCATACTCGTCCAGCTAATTTCCAAGCTAGTGTACCATTTGGGGGAGGAAGTACTCAGCAGGATAGGCTCTGCTAGCCCCCGAAGCAGGAGAGAACCTGTCATAGCCCTGACCCTGGCTGCGCTCCTGGGGCTGGGACTAGCGGGAGCAGGAACCGGGATATCCTCGCTTGTTATACAGGACAAGAACTATGAAACCCTAAGAGCAGCCATAGACCTAGATATAGAAAGAATCCAGAAGTCCATTACCCATCTGCAAGAATCTCTTACTTCCTTATCTGAAGCAATACTCCAGAACAGAAGAGGACTAGACTTACTGTTCATGCAGCAAGGAGGCTTATGTGCTGCCCTAGGGGAGGAGTGTTGTTTTTATGTTGATCATTCGGGAGTTATAAAGGACTCCATGGCCCTCATAAGAGAGGGATTGCAGAAACGGAAGCTAGAGCGGGAGCAATCCCAGTCTTGGTATGAATCATTATTTAATTGGTCCCCATGGTTAACCACTCTTATTTCTGCCCTCGCTGGGCCCTTTATAATTTTACTCATGCTATTGACCTTCAACCCTTGCATTATCAACCATCTAGTCCAATTTGTCAAAGAGCGCATAGGGGCGGTTCAGTTGATGGTTCTGCGCGCTCAGTACCGGCCTCTAGTAGCAGAAGGCGAGGTAGAAATGCAGTCCATCCCATAATTGGGCCTATAAATTTCAAGACAAGGGGGGAATGAAAGGGCAAAGCAGGACTAACTCCATTTTGTGTTGTATCCTCCATCTTGTGTAACTATGTCCCCAACATGACCTTTTTCCGAGAAAAGCCACAGAATGCACCAGTTGCTTAACCCTGCTTCCCCCACCCCCTTAAATCGGCCAATAGGAATGCAAGAGGAACTAACCTAAGGCCAGAAATATGCTAGCCACATCCTGTCTTTGTGTAACTGGACCCTGGCCGCATCCTGCCTTTGTGTCACTAGACCCTAACCCCCACCCAACCAATCAGAATCGGCCAACTCAGTGGTCCGAGTATCACCCCACCTCCTGACCCCAAGCCCTATAAACTCTTTGTTCTCCTGAAGCTCGGGGCTCTCTTGCATCCTGCTGCTGCGTCGGTAGAGGTGGAGAGACCGAGCTCAAGCTTGAATAAAGGCTCTTTGCTTTTGCATCAGACTCGGCTCCCTAGTGGTCTTTGGGGATCTTGAAATCTGGGCATAACAAGGCCTAGTGGTATGAATTTCCCTCAGGACTGCTTTCGGGATGTTTTTTAATTTTTTGATCTCTTTGGTAACCCATTTATTAATTGCATGCTATTTAGCCTCCATGTGTTTGAATATTTTTGAGTGTTTTTATTATAGTTGATTTCTAGGTCATTGTGATCTGAGAACATGCTTGATATGTCTTCTTGAACTTGTAGAGACTTAGTTTGTATCCTAACATGTGGTGTGTCTTTGAAAATGTCCATGTGCACTTGAGAAGAATGTATATTCTGTAGCTTTGGGGTGATTATTCTGAAAATGTCAATTAATGCCATCTGATCAAGTGTGTTGTTTAGGGTCACTGTTTCCTTGTTGATTTTTTGTCTAGAAGATCTATTCAGTGATGTCAGTGGGGTGTTAGAGTCCCTTACTATGATTGTATTGATGTCAATTTCTCCCTTAAAATCCTCCAAAAGTTTTTTTTTTTTTTTAATATATCAGGATGCTCCTGTATTGGGTGCATATATGTTTACCAGAGTTATATCCTCTTGTTGTATTGATTCTTTTAATATTATGCAGTGGCCTTCATTATCTCTTATTATGGCCTTCACTTTGAATTCTATTTTGTCAGATATGAGTATTGCTACCCCAGCTTTTTTTTTTTTTTTTTTTTTTTCATTTCTATTTGCCTGAAAATTTTTTTTCCATCCCTTCACTTTCAGTTTGTGTGAGACCTTTGTGCTGAGGTGGGTCTCTTGTAGACTGCATATATATGGGTCATGTTTTCTTATCCTTTCAGCTACCTAATGTCTTTTGATTGGAGCATTTAAGCCATTTACATTTAAGGTTATTATTCATAGGCACTTATTTATTGCCATTCTTATTCTTTGCCTGCTCCGCCTCTGCTTGCTTTTGCATGCCTTTAATCTTAGTCACTCAAAGGTCTGTTTCTGAAATGGCTTTAGGTGGGGGAGGTGCTGCTGAGGGGGAGATATAGCAAGGAAGGAATATGGTGGGTGTTTCCCTGTCCCAGAGCTACTCCTCCATGAGTGGCCCATAATATTACTCTGCCATTGGCTGGACAGAGATCCTTCTAGGAAGACCAACAGGGTTGGCTGGAAACCTGGAGTTTTTACCACTTCTCCTATTCAGGGAAAGTACCAGTCTGTTTCCCAGGATAGTAGGGCAGATGGCCCTCTCCCAATCCAGTCACTGAGAGGTCCTTGAAACTGTTCAAACTTGTAAGCTTGGCCTCTGCTTTTATTTCCTCTGAAAAGCTCAAAATGCAGGGTGTGGCATGCAGGGCTCCTGAGGGTGGGGCAGGGTGTCTAGGGCAGGGGTTCTTTTCTTGCCCGGCAGCTAGGAGGAGCAGCTAACTCCTCTCAGAAGAAAATGGCTGTTTCAGTTTGGGTGCCTACAACCAAATGCTCCTGGTTGTTGTTTTTCCAAGTCTCCCCGCAATGCTTCCCACCTCAATCTTTCCTTAGGCACCTCAAGTCTGCACCTCCCTCCCTGCACCAAAGCCTCAGGTGACTAGCTGCAGATGAGAACTCCTGTGCTCTGGGTTAAAAAAAAAAAGAATGAAATTGTGGATTTCTCTCTGACTGGCTCTGGTGTGCTGGCTCCAGGCTCTGCTGTGGCCAGCAGCCCTGCCGCCTTTCATGGCTGAATGTTACAGAGGCTACAGGTCTAAACTCTGATGCTGCAAGCTGTGGAGACGAGCCTGGGTTCTTGGCCTATATCTTCTGAGGGAACAGACCCTCCTTTAACCAGGACATGCCTCCTCTCTCTCAGCCCCTGCTGGCCTGCCACCCCTGGAAGCTGGGTCATCCCCTCTCCCAACCTCACCCTTCCTACTGGTCTCCAGGCGTTTTCTGTCCTTCCTTGATATGTCTCTTCAGCTGGACCTCAGTTGGTAATTCGTGTTAGAAAGAAGGCGAGCCTCAAAACCAGGGGTCCTAGTAGAACACAAAGGATACTTGGGAGCCAGACAAGGCAAATATCTTTACTTCTGCAGGAAGGTGGGCAACCAACACAGGATTTGGTAATCATGCACACTGAGCGGGCAGTCCACTCGGGGTTTTATCTCTGAAGCCTGCCATCTTTCCCTCACTCTTGATTGGTCAGAGTTTAGGCTCACATTCTTGCACAATTGGCTAATTTAAAGGAAAAAGGGAGGGGTTGACCTTTGTAGTTTCAAAATGGCAGTTGTCAAGTCATACAAACCAAAATGGTGGTTGCCTAAACTCCCTTCTATGACAGAAAAGATTACTTTGGCTATCAGAAGTGGGGAAGGAATGCTGGGTGGGGAAGGGGGGAGCAACATACAGCAAACCAGAACAGTCATCTATCATACACATTGTGGGTGGTGGTGGTGGTGGTGATAGGGAGGAGGGTATCACAGTGATAAAGAGGTTAATCCAGAGGCACTCACATAGTACTCTCTCCTTAAGAGAAAGTGACAATTGGAAAGGTGGGTCCAGGCTTCTTGAGGGTGGGGAAGGGCAGGGACAAGATCCAGACTACAGCTGGACTACACTGAGTAGTTTGAAGAATTCATTATAAGAGAGAAATCTGGCTGGGAGAAAACTATGTTTTTTTCGTATCTCTAATGCTTTGGGTCCTTGACTTATATTGTGAAGGGAGTAAAGATAAAGGATAGAAATAAATCACAAGAAGCAGAGGGAAAGAATACAGGATAGTTTAATGCTGTATTTTTGCATTATCCCTTCAAAGTTGAGCCCTTTCCTTTTTTTAAAAAAGAAAACACTTGTTTTATTGATTTTTAGAGAGAGGGAGAGAGGAACATCGATTTGTTATTCCACTTATTTATACATTTATTGGTTGATTCTTATATGTCCTGTGACAGGGGATGGAACTTGCAATCTTGGTGTATTGGGACGATGCTCTAACCAAGTGAGCTATCTGGCCAGGGAGGCCCTTTTCAACTATGATTCTGCACATCTATGTCACTCTCACATCTCTGATTCCTTTCATTGGTATCCAGGAGAACTACTTCCCAGTGACATGAAAAGAAATGGAATCTGATCCCAGGTGAACATGTTTACCGTGACCTTCTGCATAGTAGTTCTTCATGTACTTAAAGACATTAAATAAACCCTGCCCCATCCAGCTTAATCTCCTTCAGAATACATTTCTCCTATTATTTTTGCCTTTCTTTCAAAGCTCTAGTTTTTGTTTTGTCTCAATTATTTTAGAAAAAAAAATAATGAAAAATTTTCTTAATTTAGGTGAAATTCACATAACATAAAATTAGCCATTTTCAAATGAACAATCAGTGGCATTTTAGTACATTAAAAATGTTATACAGCCCTGGCTGGTTTGGCATGGTGGATAGAGCGTTGAACTGCGGACCAAAGGGTCCCAGGTTTGATTCCGGTCAGGGCCCCGTGCCTTGGTTACAAGCTCCTCCCCCGCCCAGGTTCTAGTTGGGGTACATGTAAGATGTATTTCCTTCTCTCTTCCACTCTCTCTGAAAATTAATGGAGGAATGTCCTCACGTGAGGATTAAAAAATATATATATTACACAATCACTACTTCTGTCTAGTTCTAAAACATTTTCTTAAAGGAAACATTGTATCCATTAAGCAGTTTCTATTCATTCTCTGTCTATGGATCTGCCTGTTCTGGACATTTCATAGAAATGGAATCTTATAATATGTGACTTTTTGTGTCTGGCCTCTTTCACTTGGCATGTTTGCAGCATGTATCACTTCATTCTTTTTTACGGGACGGATATTCCACTACATGGACAGACCAAGGCTCTATATTTATAAGTCTCTTTCCATTAAGCACTTTAGCTCCATACATTTTTAGATAGCCTTAAGACCACTGCGGCCTTTTCCGCTTCATTAAAAGCTGCCCTTGCAGGTTGCTAAATAAGTTTTAAAAGCTAGTTCATCTTTATATGACTCAAATCCTGGAGGAGAGCCTGGTGTCTTCATGCTATTTATTTAAATTGGTAAGCTTCTGCTAATGAAATGGGTAATTGTCCAGAAGTTTTATTAACTTTTGTATTTTTTTGAGCAATGTAAATACTCTATCAATATCTTTTTAAATTTTGCTATTTAGCATTTATGTCCTTTTAATCCTTGGGAACATCTGTGCTCTCTTGTATGTGATTTCTGAAGCTTTGGGGTCTGAGTAAAGGGGGTAGGACTCACTATGTTCCAGTTCTGCTCCCGTCACTCACCATGCCCACAGGCCGCTCAGATCCCAAGTGTTGTAACCTTCCCAAGTCCACAGACCTCTGTGTGTCATCAAAATGAACCGTTTCTTTTGTAGAATTCTTGAAGGTGGGATCTGGGAAAGAATAATCTTGGTCTGGAAAAAATAAGAGGTTTGAGTTGTGGTATTTTTAAGAGTATTTAGTTATCTCTAGTATTTGGCTGTGAGACCCTTCCCACCACCACCCTTATTGTCTTAAAATTTTTCTATAGCCCTAACTGGTTTGGCTCAGTGGATGGAGCGTCAGCCTGCAGACTGAAGGGTCCCAGGTTCTATTCCAGTCAAGGGCATGTACCTTGGTTGTGGGCACATTCCCAGTAGGGGGTGTGCAGGAGGCAGCTGATTGATGTTTCTCTCTCATTGATGTTTCTGACTTTCTATCCCTCTCCCTTCCTTTCTGTAAAAAAATCAATAAAATATATTAAAAAAAATTTTTTCTATAATGTGCACATATTTCTTTGGAATGAAAAAAAACTTTTTAAAAAAGCTGTTTTGCAAATAATCATCTAGTAAAATTAACTTCTCTACACGCAGTGAGGTATTGGCTATGAAAGTCTTCCTCAGACTTGACTGTGCATCATACTCATCTGGGGACATGTTAAAATAGATTCCCAGGCATCATTTCCAGACTTTCTCAGATCTGAGTTGGGTTCCTGGGAATATGCATGTGTAACAGGCTCCCAGGTAGTGCTGATGCTGTTGGCCCAGGGATCCCACTCGGAACCTCTGTTAGTGGAAGCTGCCCTCTAATAGTGGATATTTCTCCCTAGCCTGGCTTACTCCACAGGCTGCCAAGAACCATCTCCAGAAGAGGGGTCTTCAAAGCCAGGAGATGGTGCTGGGCTCTGTATCACGGAGATCGGGTGAGCTGAGGTTGATGTTTTTTGTCTCTTGAAGTTCCCATTTCACTTTGTACTGACTCACTCTAAAACTCATTCTTTCCCAGAGATGTTATAAAGAATTTTATGTGGTCCATTGAGCTTGTCGTGGGTTGTTTTCTTATTCTGTCTACTCAGGCATCACATGCTGCTTACCTACCCTAATCCTTCCCAAAGAATCCATGCCTCCCTTATCTTGCTTTGCCTGATAACTATCGTCCTGACTCTGCCCCACCCCAGGTTAGAGCAGAGCTATTTTGTTTTATTTTATTTAAATTTTTTATTTTTTAATCCTCACCCAAGAAAAGTAGGGTGACCACAAATTTGGAGGTAAAAAGTGTTACAACTGGAAAATAAAATTTAGCAGAAGACTTAGTCACATGAAGAATTCAATTAGGTATTTCTTCTTTATGGTAGTTTAATTATAACTCCTTCTTCATTCCATTGTTTCCCTTCTCCAGAGTCCAATGTAATTTTATTCTTTCAGGTTCTGAGATGAAGAATGGGGTTACAAAAGAGAATCTAAAATGGGATGATTCAGAAGTAGTAGAAATGAACAAGGATTTATGGAGGAAGTTTAGTAGAAAAGTTTTTTGACACTTTGAGTTCAAAACAGGCTAGGAGCGTGAACCAAGGACAAGAAAGCAACATAGACATTGTCCAGGGGAGAGTGAGGAGACAGTGAGGAGAGTGAGGAGGATGTCACCAGAGATTTTGGACTGAGAAACCCTGGACACATCTCTTGTGTGGGAGAGAATACTCTCAGAGTTCTTTCTCCTCTCATCACTAGCCAGCCCCTGAACTGGAAAAAGCTTCTAGATGTCATGAATGTGGGAAAAGCTTTAGCTGAGTTTTTTTACCTTGTTCGGCATCAGAATCCACAGAGAAGCCTCACAAATACTGTTTATATGGGAAAGGCTTCAATGAACACTCCAACCTCACTGCCCACCTGAGGACTCACACAGGGGAAAGACCATACTAGTGTGTGGAATGTGGGAAAAGCTTCAACCAGAGCTCCAGCCTCATTGTCCACCAGAGTACCTACACTGGGGAGAAGCCTTATCAGTGCACTATCTGTGGGAAGAGAGTCAACAAGCTCCCATTTAGCCCTCATTGCCAAGTCCACATTGTGGAGGGCCTGTACCAGTGTGCCCAGTGTGGGAAAAGCTTTAAGAATAGTTCCTGCTTCAGTGCCCACCAGGAAACCTACACTGGGGAAAAGCCACATAAGTGCTTCCAGTGTGAGAAAAGCTTCACTAAGAATTCTTCCCTCATCTGCCATCGGGATATACATAAGAGATACATAAAAGGAAGGAAGTGATGTCCAAGTTTGTAGAAAACCTGACATCAACTCCTTAGGTCAACATATTTTTCTGAGAGCTTTCCTCTGTGGATAGTTCTACTAGCCAATCCCTGGCTTAGCAGTAAACTTGACAACCGGATCTCAAGAACCATGTCCAGGAATATGAATCAACCTAAGAATGCAGAGCCCTCTTTCTATTCTGCCTAGAACTTCACAGTCATGTCTCACTGTGGATTTCCATTTTGCTTTGAAGGGGAGAAGGCTATAAAATCCATAATTCCTGCTGGGAAACTACGGTATCCTTGTTCTGAACAAAGAATGTGTAGCTAGTGGCCTAAGAACTGTTTCTGAGCCATATCAGGGGGGAAAAATACTGTCCCCTCCTGGGGAATACATCTAGAATTTTAATAGCCTGGATCTGTTCTAAACCAATAATTGACCACTAGGTACCTACTGCTATATACTATTGCAACCTTCAGGTCATATTCTGCAACAGAGCCATGAACAAAGGAAAGAAAGGCTAGTTTAAGCCATTGGGTAATATGGCTTATACCATATGGTAATATGGGTAATAAAGCGACCTAATCTTAAGCAAGTGTGATATCTAGGTTAATTTTGCAAGATTTCTCATCTCACCATCACTCCCAACTCAGTTCTTGGTTTCTTCTCTCATAGCATTTATACAAGTTTATAAGCATTATTATCGCTGATGAAAATAAAGGTATTTCTCCCTCCCCTTCCTTGGCCTATGGTTATATTTTCTCAATTAGAAACTCTGCACTCGTGTTGAAGCCTGCAGGATTCTGAAGAGGATCTATGTGTAGAATCTGCTTTAGGGCAGTAGGTCATGCAGAAAGTGAATTAGGGGTAAGAAATAGGGAGAGGAGGAATAGAATTTGGTGGGAAGGATTTGAGGTTACAGTGAAGGGAGATCATAGGCATAAGGAAAATATAGGAACTGCAGGAGGCTGTGTCTGCAGGTGAAAGGAAGAGTGAATGTGAGGAGCACTAGGAACCAAAATTACTAGTACAACTTACGGATACAGAACAAGGTGTAGATACTCCAGCTTCTGTGAAATCTCCATAGATAAAATGTGGTAAAAGATGGGTATGTAGGAGCCGAGGTGTCGCTGCAGGTTCGCTCTTCCGTGCGCTAGGCTTGGTGGGAAGGCCTGTTCTCGAGTCCGCGCTTTTCGTCGTCGCCATGTCCGGAGGTGGTGTGATTCGTGGCCCGGCAGGGAACAACGATTGTCGCATCTACGTGGGTAACTTACCTCCAGACATTCGAACCAAGGACATTGAGGACGTGTTCTACAAATACGGCGCTATCCGCGACATCGATCTCAAGAATCGCCGCGGAGGACCACCCTTCGCCTTCGTTGAGTTCGAGGACCCGCGAGACGCGGAAGACGCGGTGTATGGTCGCGACGGCTACGATTACGATGGATACCGTCTGCGGGTCGAGTTTCCTCGAAGCGGCCGCGGTACCGGCCGAGGCGGCGGCGGGGGTGGAGGTGGCGGAGCACCCCGAGGCCGCTATGGCCCCCCATCCAGGCGATCTGAGAACAGAGTGGTTGTCTCTGGACTGCCTCCAAGTGGAAGCTGGCAGGATTTGAAGGATCACATGCGTGAAGCAGGTGATGTATGTTATGCTGATGTTTACCGAGATGGCACTGGTGTCGTGGAGTTTGTACGGAAAGAAGATATGACCTATGCAGTTCGAAAACTGGATAACACTAAGTTTAGATCTCATGAGGGAGAAACTGCCTACATCCGGGTTAAAGTTGATGGGCCCAGAAGTCCAAGTTATGGAAGATCTCGATCTCGAAGCCGTAGTCGTAGCAGAAGCCGTAGCAGAAGCAACAGCAGGAGTCGCAGTTACTCCCCAAGGAGAAGCAGAGGATCACCACGCTATTCTCCCCGTCATAGCAGATCTCGCTCTCGTACATAAGATAATTGGTGACACTTTTTTGTAGAACCCATGTTGTATACAGTTTTCCTTTACTCAGTACAATCTTTTCATTTTTTTAATTCAAACTGTTTTGTTCAGAATGGGCTAAAGTGTTGCATTCTTGTGTAATATCCCCTTGCTCCTAACATCTACATTCCCCTCATGTCTGGTAAATTGTATTTTAAGTGATGTCGTAGACAGGATTGTTTAAATTTAGTTAATTCTCCATTCTCTTCAGACTGTGATATTGTGCAAATGTCTATTCTCTGGTTTGTGTGAACGGGGATATTGGGGATGTTTGTGGTTATCTTACCTGGGGAAGTTCTTATGTTTATCTTGCTTTTCATGTGTCTTTCTGTAGACATATCTGAAGAGATGGATTAAGAATGCTTTGGATTAAGGATTGTGGAGCACATTTCAATCATTTTAGGATTGTCAAAAGGAGGATTGAGGAGGATCAGATCAATAATGGAGGCAATGGTATGACTCCAAGTGCTATTGTCACAGATGAAATTGGCAGTATTGACCTTATACTAAAAGGCAAGCGTTAAAAATGATATATATGCATCTACCTTAAAACACTTGCAAACATCTTATGCAGTTATCTTTACCTACAATTGCTCTGCTCTTTAAACCTTGGCAATTGTGGAAAAATTATATTGCCCATTTGTAACAGTTTATTTTGCTCCCTTCCCCCCTTTTTTGTTTTAATAGGGACTAATGTGGGAAGAACTGGCTAATTTGTCACAGTGCTTAGTTACAACTGTTAATGTGTGACCTGCTGTTGGTGTACATGTGGGTACAGGGTGTCTTTAATTCCAACCAGATAGAGTATAATATCAATACTGCTAAATCTGCATGTCCTCTGTGTGACTGATATAGCGTTGCTATTTCATTTTTTTAAGACAAAATGAAAGCAAGTTATAGAATTCCAACATATTGGTGTAGATAATCTTAGTTGGGAATATACTTTTAAGTATCATCTTCCCCTTTAAACTAATATTCATAATTGACTCATGTTTAAAACACTTTAATTTACAAATTACATTGCAGATGGGAGCATTAGATTTAGTTTAGACTTAGGTGGGTAACAATACCAGTAAACTTTTCAAATACATAACTTTTTGCAACCACAAAACCTGTAATAACGCTGTACAGTAACAAGTGTTGGCATTATCAGTTGAACTGTAAATATTAAATGCTTCTTCCAATTAGTCTCTATGATGATTAAGTTTCTAAAGTTTATCTGAACACCATTCAGAAACTTGTTTTGGGGAATTTGATAGTTATTGATGTACATCTGTTAAACTGATGACAGACATAACTCATCATTCCCCAGAAACCTTTTTTGATTACAGTATCTAACATTTTGCCTCCTCTTTTTTGGTTTTGCTGGTTATAAAGGTTTGGATTGGAGAGGGCTCACTGGATCCCAATCCTTGGAGCTGGATCATTGGATTCAAATCATAATGTGGATAGGATAGGGAGGATGAATTACAAGGATTCATGGAGCGGGATCAGATTACCAGGAACATAGGAGTGGATTCCTGCCCCAACCAAACCGCATTCGTGTGGATTTTTTTTTTTTTTATTCAACTTAATTGGCTATTCCAAAGATTTTTTTTCTTCCTATTTTTGACGATTGGAGCCCTTAAGATGCACGATGGAATTGTGTTTTGCATTTTTTGGTAAAAGGAGCAAAGCGAGGACCTGGAGATATACGCTGGAGCAATCTCCTTGGAAGGATTCAGCACGAGTAGATGGTAAACACTTAAAGGGGAAAAGGGGGGGGGGTTTGTTTAAAATAGTAAATCAGTAAGTCATTTCTAAATTTAAAGAAAACGAAATTGGAGTTGAAGAATAAGTAGGTTTCCAATTGGCTGTTGCCATTTTTCTTTTGAAAAATAAACGTTTTTTAAAAAACAAAAACAACAACAACAAAAAAAGATGGGTATGTTATACAATTCTTGACCCTTACAGGCAAGATGTTAGTACCTTGGCTAAGGTATGTTGAAAAGCAAGCAAAATGGTCTCTGAGTTTTTTTGAGGATTTCAATATGAGCAAAGCAGGCCCCCCAAAATTTTCATTTTTCTAAATTTTGGGGAAGAAGAGGATGCAAAGGCAGGACAGAAGAACATACTTCAGTATTTCCTCAATTTGAGCCTAGCTGGACCTTACTCTAAGATTCCTTGCATACAGTGTCCCTTAAGCATGGCCCTTATAACAAGTTATGTAGGTTAGTTCCCAAAGTCACATAATTACATACTCTGCACAGAGGCAAAAATTAACACCTTCCAAAATCCTGGGCAAAGACAATGAGTTAGGCTTGAATGTGACCTGTTTGGGACAGCCTGGCATGGAATGGATATAGTAATGAAGGGCTTTGGATATGAGCTTGAAGAAGTTAGATTTGATGACTGAGCAGAGCCAGTGAAAGTCAATGAAAAAGCTAAGGAATTGGAGTTATTTAATGAGGCCTCACTATCAGGATTCTCCCACTCATGGGTTTGCAGTGGCTAGAGAAAACTGAAGCAAGTGTTGACCTCCTTGCAGTTTTAATTTGCCTCTACCCTCCAACGTGCTTTATTCTCGAGTGTGCTGGGCAGAAAAAGGAACATGGTACTAGAGCTCGTAACACTTGCTTGTGAGCTATTCTGGATGGTCTGGAGTAGACAGGTAAGAATTGGAGAATACATTCATTTAGGAAATATTTTATTATCTATAGTGTACCAGGTTTTATAGTAGGAGGTACATACAAAGCAGTGAACAAAGACACTATCTTCTAGAACTATCCTCATTGGACACCTCAGAAATACCGATGTCATGCCCGGTTGGTGTGGATCAGTGGTTGAGCGATGACCTGTGAACCAAGAGGTCACAGTTTGATTTCCAGTCAGGGTGCATGCCTATAGATAATTCTCATTATTGAGAATCTCTCTTCCTTTCTAAAATCAATAAAAATATATTAAAAAGAAATATCAGTGCCAGTCTAGCAGCACCACCTAGACACCAACCCCCCCAAGATCTGAATGACAGCTCTGCAGGGCGTCTCTTCCAAGCTTCCAATTTCTGATAAACAGACTTTTTCTTGTATTCTCCCAACCCCCTGTATGGTGCCTCCTATAGTTATGATCTCTATTACCTTAGTGTTTATGTATCATTGCCTCAGTGTACTACCCGCTTGAGAATGAATTTGAAGTAGGTTGTACAAAAGGCAACACTCCCAAGTCTATAGAGTATAAAAGGCAACGCTCCCAAGTTCTTCAGATGTGTAACAATATCCTCTTGTGTGTTTTTGTTGTTGTTGTTTTCTCTAAATATTTTTATTTTTTAACCAATTGTCTCAGTATATGATCTTGAAATCAGGAAAATAATTGCATTAACCTATCCTCTTGTTTCGATTCAGCCCTTCAGATGTTCATTAAAAAGCCAGATTTTCCCCCTGAAAATTAATTACTAGGGCTCTTCATATGGTTTCTGAGTATCTCCATCACTGAAACATTTTAACTAATTGGTTAAATTTTTCAATTGATACTTTTCTTTTTTTTAACTTAAAAAATACTTTTATTTATTTTAAAGGAAAGGAGAGGGGTAGAGAGAAACACTGATGAGAGAGAAACATAGATTGGCTGTCTCCTGCATGTCCCCTACTGGGGATACAGCCCACAACCTGGGCATGTGCCCTGACCCAGAATCAAACTGTGACCTCCTGGTTCAACCACTGAGCCACACCCCACAAGGCAACACTATTTCTTATTTACTTATTTATTTAAATATATTTTATTGACTTTTTACAGAGAAGAAGGGAGAGGGATAGAGAGTTAGAAACATCGATGAGAGATAAGCATCGATCAGTAGCCTCCTACACACCCCCTACTGGGGATGTGCCCGCAACCAAGATACATGCCCTTGACTGGAATCGAACCTGGGACCCTTGAGTCCTGGGACCCTTGAGTCCACAGGCCGACGCTCTATCCACTAAGCCAAACTGATTAGGGCATCTTTTTTCTTTTTTAAAATATATTTCTTTATTGATTTCAGAGAGGAAGGGAGGAGAGACAGAAACATCAATGATGAGAGAGAATCATTGATCGGCTGCCTCCTGCACATCCTCTACTGGGGATTGAGCCCGAAACCCAGGCATGTGCCCTTGGCCAGAATCAAACCTGGGACCCTTCAGTCCGCAGGCTGACACTCTATCCACTGAGCCAAGCCAGCTAGGGCTACACTATTTCTTTTTTTCCAAGAATTTCTAACCATTTCCCATAGACTGGATCAGATATTCTCACTAAAATCCAGAGAAATGTAGGGCAAACCCTATTGATTGTCACCCTTTTTCCTCACCCTAAGGTGGTGGACGGGTGGTCATAGCCAAAGCAGAGCTAGGCCCCTGAAACCTCCTTACCCCACTTTCCTTTGCTCTTGCTACGTCTTCTATGCTTCTTCTGTAAGAGGATTCTCTACCAGTCAGTTTAAGAACAGCCCAGGACTTCTGGTATCCTGAACTAGAGTGCCCATTTCATTGCTCACAGATGAATCCTTGCTTTCATTGTTATTCGCTCTAGGCTCCTTGCAGTCCAGTTGCTCATCCTGGCTTGACTTCTGGGTAGAGATAAGAGAAAGACGGAGCATTCTTTTAGTGCCTAATGCCAAAAGTGGAACTAAAACTTTTTTAACCCAATGTTTTATCCTGTTATTAATATTATGTAGGTACTGCAAAATATTCTCACCCCAAAATAAAGTCTTGTCATTTTCTTACCTCAAAAGTTACACTCCTCAAAGGAAATGATTAATACTGTATAGATCTTTCTGGACCTTAATCAGTATTTATGCCCATCTACTATCTTTTCAAATTTTTATTTCAATATATTGACCTCATCTTTAAAAAAGAAAACAAAACTGCTGCATTTAGGTATATACTGCAACATATTCAATCTTCAATCATTTCCCTTTTGATATGACACTTTCCTTAATATTCATGTGTTATTCTAGATTGCAATTTTCTGGATATATATTCAAGAGGAAGATAATGAATTGGGGTGCTTAGTGTAAGGGAAAAATAATGGCAGTTTCTACATGATCTGCCTTTATTCTGTCTCCCTTCATCCCTCAATCATTTCTGAATACTCTTGTTGCACAATGAAGGTGAGTAGTCCATCAGGATATAAATGGAGAGAGGTGAAATACACCTCCTTAGGTTATATTTCCCATCTTTGATTAATTGCATAACACTGAGCAATTTATTCTAAGCACACTTACCTACTTTGATCCTTGCAACATATCTGAAAACTATTATATTTACACAGGTGGTGAAACAATATTAGATCCACTGACTACCATAATTGCAGAATATAACAAAATGCTCAAGTACCTTTGGCTGCAGTGTCATGAACTTTCTAGGGTATCTTGTTGTCTCCCTATTCAGAGGTCAATGTAACTAGATGGCTGCATTGACAGGAAAGAGCAGAGTCTGACTGTGAAGAGAAGCAGGGGGAGAACAGTGCTTCGCAGCCCTAGTCATGTTTCTCCTCAGCCACCTAGAAACTTCTGCAGTGCACCCTGAAGGTGTGTTTCTCTTTATATATGAGGGGTAGGGGTCCCTCAGCCTGGCCTGTGCCCTTTCACAGTTTGGGACCCCTCAGGGGTGACCACTTGCTGGCTTAGGCCTGCTCCCCAGGGGATTGGGCCAGGATGGCAATCAGACATCCCTCTGGCAGCCTGGCAGCCCTCGGGGGATGTCCACGTGCCAGCGGGGAGCAGACCTTAGCTGCAGTCAGACATCCTTAGCACTGCTGAGGAGGCAGGAGAGGCTCCCACCACTGCTGTACTGGCAGCTGTCAGCCTGGCTTGTGGCTGAGCAGAGCTCCTCCATGTGAGAGCTCACTGACCACCAGGGGGCAGCTCCTGCATTGAGCATCTACCCCCTGGTGGTCAGTGTGTGTCATAGTGGCCAGTCATTTCCAGTCTTTCTGCTGTTAGGGTCAGTTTGCATATTATCCTTTTACTATATAGGATAGAGGCCTGGTGCATGGGTGGGGGCCGGCTGGTTTGCCCTGAATCGTTTCCCGGATCAGGGTGGGGGTTCCACTTGGGTGCCTAGCCAGGCTGGATGAGGGGATGATGGATGTTTGCAGCTGGTCACACCCCCTTCAGGGTGGGGGTCCCCCCTGTGGTGCCTGGCCAGTCTGGGTGAGGGGCTGAGGGCCATTTTCAGGCTGGCGGGCAACTGAAGCTCCCAGCCTCTCCTTTTTTTCTGTTTTTTTTGTTTGTTTGTTTTTTTTATTCTGGGATTTATTTACCTTCTATAGCTGTCACTGGAGCTGAGAGGTGGCTCCAGCTCTGAGGCTGCGGCTGGCTGAAAGCAGGTATCTGGGTTTGTTTACCTTCTATAATTGAAACATTGTTGCCATCACTGCTGCTCTAAGCTCTGAGGCCGAAGCTGGCTGAAAGCAGGTATCTGGAGCTTGTTTAGCTTCTATAATTGCAACTTCGTTGCTTAGAGTGTAGCTTAGAGCAGGGCGAGGCAGGCCGGGAACATTGGCTTCCTCCATTACTGGAGCAAGCAAGTCTCATGTTTGCTTCAGCTGCGTGGCTGCCGGCCGCCATCTTTGTTGGCGGTTAATTTGCATATCTCGCTGATTAGACAATGGGAAGGGTAGCGAAGTTATGGTTAATCACCATGTTTCTCTATTATTAGATAGGATATATATATATTTTATTGATTTTTTTACAGAGAGAAAGGGATAGGGATAGAGAGTTAGAAACATCGAGGAGAGAGAAACATCCATCAGCTGCTTCCTGCACACTCACTACTGGGGATGTGCCCGCAACCAAGGTACATGCCCTTGACAGGAATCAAACCTGCAACCCTTGAATACGCAGGCAGATGCTCTATCCACTGAGCCAAAACCGGTTAGGGCTTGAAGGTGTGTTTCTTAGGCTGCAAATGAGAGTGGAGTATGGGTTTAACTAAAAGAACAGGATAAGGAGCCCTGGCCATGTGGCTGTTGATTGGAGCATCATCCCATACATCCACCAATCAAAAAAAAAAAAAAGGTTGAGGGTTCGATTTCTGGGCAGCGCACATACCTATGTTGTGGTTTGATTCCCAGCAGGGGCAGGTACGGGAGGCAACAGATCTATGTTTCTCACATCAATGGGTGTTTTTTTTTCTACTTTCTCTAAGATCAATTTAAAAAATATCCCCCAGTGAGGATTAAAAACAAACAGGATAGGGAGAAACCAAGATGGCGGCATAGGTAAACACCTGAGATTGCTGCCTCATACAACCACTTCAAAAATACAACTAAAAGACAGAACGGACATCACCCAGAACCACAGGAAGGCTGGCTGAGTGGAAATTCTACAACTAGAAGGAAAGAGAAAAGCATACCGAGACTCAGAGGAGGTGCGGTGTAGAAGTAAAATACTCAGGTGTGGAGGTGCATGCGGAGCGGGCTGGCGGCTGAGGGCGCGGTTGTCTTTTTCAATCGGGAGGGAGTCTCAGGCTCTGAGCTCCAGTTCTGGGCAAGTCTCTGGGGACCCAGACTCAAACAGGAGAAGTGGGGCTGTCTGGCATTGGTCGGAACTCGAGGGCAGCTTTCTCTCCGAGGTTTGCAGCAATTGCTGGGACACTGAGAAGCAAAGCCTCTGAAGGCAGGACTGAGAGCAGCCATTACTACTTGCTCCGCCCCCCCCCCCCCCGTTGATCCCCTGGGACCCGCCCCGCCCAAGCCTTGCATTTTCTGGATAGCCCCAGGCAGAGGCTAGATTAGCACCTCCCTAGAGATCAGCACAGAAGTTCTCCCACTGCAGACACAGCTGATTCTCACAGCCAATTGGCCTGGAGGTCAAATCCCCCCCAGTGTTACCTACAACAATCAAGGCTTAACTACAACAAGACTGTGCACAAAGACCACAAGGGGGTGCACCAAGAAAGCATAAAAAATGTGGAGACAAAGAAACAGGACACAAATGACAGAAATGGAGGAAAGCAAACTGCTGAATATAGAGTTCAAAACCACACTTTTAAGGTGTTTCAAGAACTGTCTAGAAGCCACCGATAAATTTAATAAGGCCCTCGAAAAGACTGGTGAGACCGCCGATAAATGTAGTGAGATCCTCAAGAAATCTAGTGAGACCCTCGATGTTGTGATAAAGGACCAGCTAGAAATTAAGCATACACTGACTGAAATAAAGAATATTATACAGACTCCCAACAGCAGACCAGAGGATCGCAAGAATCAAGTCGAAGATTTGAAATACGAAGAAGCAAAAAACGCCCAACCAGAAAAGCAAAATGAAAAAAGAATCCAAACATACGAAGACAGCGTAAGTAGCCTCTGGGACAGCTTCAAGCGTACCAACATCCGAATTATAGGGGTGCCAGAAGAAGAGAGAGGGCAAGATATTGAAAACCTATTTGAAGAAATAATGACAGAAAACTTCCCCTACCTGGTGAAAGAATAGACTTACAAGTCCAGGAAGCGCAGAGAACCCCAAACAAAAGGAATCCAAAGAGGACCACACCAAGACACATCATAATTAAAATGCCAAGAGCAAAAGACAAAGAGAGACTCTTAAAAGCAGCAAGAGAAAGTCAGTTACATACAAGGGAATACCCATACGACTGTCAGCTGATTTCTTAACAGAAACTTTGCAGGCCAGAAGAGAGTGGCAAGAAATATTCAAAGTGATGAATGCCAAGAACCTACAACCAAGATTATCCAGCAAAGCTATCATTCAGAATTGAAGGTCAGATAAAGAGCTTCACAGATAAGAAAAAGCTAAAGGAGTTCATCACCACCAAACCAGTATTATATGAAATGCTGAAAGGTATCCTTTAAGAAGAGGAAGAAGAAAAAGGTAAAGATACAAATTATGAACAACAAATACACATCTATCAACAAGTGAATCTAAAAATCAAGGGAATACATAATCTGATGAACAGAATGAACTGGTGATTATAATAGAATCAGGGGCATAGAAAGGGAATGGACTGACTATTCTTGGGGGGGAAAGGGATGTGGGGATGCGGGAAGAGACTGGACAAAAATCGTGCACCTATGAGTGAGGATAGTGGGTGGGGAGTAAGGGCGGAGGGTGGGGTGGGAACTGGGAGGAGGGGAGTTGTGGGGGGAAAAAAGAGGAAAAAATGTAATAATCTGAACAATAAAGATTTAATTAAAAAATAATTTAAAAATAAATAAAAAAACAATATTGTAAAAAAAAAAAAAAAAAAAAAGCCTGCAACCCAGGCATGTGCAAAAACAAACAGGATAAAGATAAGGAACTTGATCTGATTAAGAAAGCAGCTCTTATTGGGGGTAGGTTTAGTCAAGTGACTGTGCTAAAGAGTAGTCCACCACCACCACCTGGAAAATTCGGGATCCAAAGCCTTTGCTTCTCTCTGTCGTTGGTTGCATTGACAGGAAAGAGCAGAGTCTGATTGTGAAAAGAATCAGACTTGGTTAGCTTTGCCAATACTGCCACAGGTGACAAGGTCAAGCCCATGGAGATCAAGAAGATGATGACTGTGTCACTAAGACCTTAAACTTTTTGAAACAGGCCAGGTTATGTAGTAGAAACATACAGCACTAATGTCTCAGTGCTTAAGCACAAGAGTTTATTTCTCATTCCCACAAAGCCCATTATAGGTCTGGGGACTCTCCAGAACTGCTGTCCTGCCATGTGGGAGACACAGCATTCCAAACTGGTTTGATCTCATGGCTCCTCTCTCTGTATGTGCTTCCATGATTGAGGCGAGAAAAGGAGAGCACTGCAGAGTTCCCCACCATCAAATAAATGCTTCAGTCTAGAAATGAGGCTTCTGCTCACAACCCAATGAACAACCTGATGAGTCTAACTGCAAGGAGTAGAAAAGCATAACCATTCTCCTTTTTACTATTCACTAAAATACAAATTGCATGAGGATATGCATTTTTTCTCTTTTGCTCACTACTATATCCTTGGTCTACAACAGTCCATGCCTGGGCACATAACAGGCCCTCATCGAATTAAGTGAATGAGTATGGCTAGAAAGAAATCCACATGTATCTTGGGAGAAGAGTCAGAGTCCCAGGGGTCTAAGGCTGAGGCTGCTGGGTAAGAGCTATGCAGACTAGAGATTCAGAGCCGGCCTTGATTTAGAAATACTTGGTGTAGTTTACCTTGGGAACAAAATAAAATCCCACTGAGAGTGCCAGATAGTTCAGGTGATTTACACAGAAAAGCACTGAAGTCACAGACCAAACCAAGACAGCATATCCCTTACTACCAGGGCTCAGTTCCTGAAAGGAGTTGCAAGAGCCACCAATGAACCCTGGCCTGGTAGTTCAGTAGAGCGTCACATACAAGAATCAACCAATGAATTCCTGAGTAAGTGGACAACAAACTGATGTCTTTATCTCAAATCAATTAAAAAAAGAGCCACAAATGCATCTGCTCCTTTAATGTAGTCAGTCACCCAACATATTACTAGGGAGCAGGGAAAACACACATTGATTGAGCCAGGCTGATAGGCACTCTTCTTTCATCAACCCCTGAAATCCCCACATCAACCATGAGGTGTTTTCTGTTTCATTGAGAAAAGAAAGTTGAGAGGGTTTCAGTAATCAATCAAGAAACAGGACTGTTTTATAAGCTAGAAATAGAAATAGATACAATGTCATTTAGGCTGGCTCCGTGGAGATAACATACAAAGTCCTGATAATCCTGCCTTCAGGTCTGACTGATAAAGCTAAGTGACAGCCAACAAACCCACTAGCTATGGGGTCTTGAACAGACCAAGTCCCTGAATATTTGAGCCCTAACTTCCTCATTTGTGAAATAACACATTTGGAACCTTTTTCCTAATACTACCTAAAAGCTCTTAAAGGAACAAATCTGAGTCAAAGATAAAGGGTGCTATTAGAAAACCTACAGACTAGCCATGGCTGGTAGCTCAGTTGGTTAGAACATTATCCTGATATGCCAAGGTTTCGGGTTCAATCCCCAGGAGGGGCATACACAAGAATAAACCAATAAATGCATGACTAAGTAGAACAACAACTCAATATTTCTCTCTAAAACAAATTAAAGAGCCTTAGCCAGTCTAGCTTAGTGGATAGAGTGTCAGCCTGTGGAATGAAGGGTCCCAGGTTCAATTCCAGTCAAGGGCACATGCCAGGGTTGCGAGCTCCATCCCTAGTGGGGAGCGTGCAGGAGGCAGCCACTTGATGATTTTCTCTCATTGATATTTCTCTTTCCCTCTCCCTTTCTCTCTAAAATCAATAAAAATATATTTCAAATAAAGAAAGAAAAAGAAAAAGAAAACTGTCTAGAGAGATGGTCAGCAGTCTATCAAACTCTCCCAAAGCAACTGCTAATTGCTGCGCTGGAGAAAATAGACACCGGTGGACCATGCCTGTTAAATAGATTGCAGTGTAAGACAACCAACATGGGTGTAGATTTGTCCAATTTGCCCACCACTGAGCATGAGTCCTCAAACATTTTTTTGGAAACCTGGTCTTATGCTGACTGAATTCCCACCATGACCAGTGAGCCACAGAATCCTGTCTGCAGCACACAGTCCTATTCCCAAACATAACTCTCTCCTTGTTCTTAAAAACAAAAGTCAAATTAATGAGTAAACAAACAAAACCCTGAGAAGTTGACCCTAAGCTCCAATTAATTTTATTTTAGACCTCAGGAAAGTGCTAATTTTTATGATTGCTTTATTCTATTAACCTTGTGAGAGAAGGAAACGATTTACTTTGTTTTGCAGAAAATTATTTATTTATTTATTTATTTAAGTTAGTGATTAAAAAAAAAATTTAATGAGAAAAATCATTCAAGGTACTTAAGGAGAGCAAGACTGGGTTAGTCTGAACTTGGGGTAACAAAACATGTTCATTCTCTTCCTTGCCTGTTTGGAAAATAAGTTAAGCTCTTAGAGAGAAAGCCATAGGGGTGAAGAGGAGAATGAAGTGGCCAGCCCAGTAGATGTCCTGAGCCATCAAGAACTGCCAGGATCACCCCACCTTAGGTTACATCTAACACATAGTCCATGGCTAAAAATCTCAACTGTTTCCATATGATCTACTAGAAATGTTTCCTTTTCTCAAATACCATCAATGAGAGGCATAAGATATTAGTTATTTGGCAGATACCCTAGTGATGAAGTAAATATGATTCCATCACAGAAAAATTGTGCTAATGGATTCAAGAGCTAAAGTAGCTAAAAAGTTCAAGGATTCACATGATGTCCAATGATGAGAGGAAGAAAGTACAATTTGGTTCTTGGAAAACTTTACGATAGAATTCATTTCTACCATATGAGACTATTGAAATTGATTATCCTCTTACCCTGGAGTAATAGTATGCAATAAAACAAGGATGTTATTGCTTTTGTTACAAAAGACTATGCTACAAATGTTTCTATCACATGTTTAAGGGTAGGTGGGAAACCAACAATATTTATGTCTGTGACCACTGATGATTGATTCATAGTTTTGTGTACTATTTGAAGCTGAATTTGCTATATTGCCAGGTACAGTCCCAAACAGATTTTTCCCTCATTCAGAAGGTTTTTCAAACACCTTTTGCTAAGAAACTCCTCGAAGGGTAAGTAAAAACAGTAATAATACAACTACTACTATGTCCCCTGCAGAGTCCAGCTTGATTCCTTTCTATGAAAGTTTATATCCCCAAATTTTCCACTGATGAAAAATTTTTCATGCTTCATAAATTTGCATTTTCATAAACTTTATGGTCAAGCTCCACTTGGTAAAATTCTTCAGCCTGAGGACATTGAACAAGCTTCCCTGCATTGGTGGTTTCTGGTGCCTGAGAAGGCTTGACCACCTGCTGAAGTTTTTCATGTATATGCTATAGGTGGGTTCTCTGGTGTTTAATTAGGTGGGAGTTCTGAATGAATTTTTTCCCACATTCATGGCATGTGAAGGGCTTCTCTCCGGTGTGAGTTCTTTGGTGTGTGTGTAGATTTGAAGTTTGACCAAAGCTCTTCCCACACCATGAGCATTTATATGGTTTTATCCCTTGGTGCGATGTGAAGTGCTTATTAAGATCTGAACTCCACCTAAATCTCTTATCACACTGTGGGCATTTATACGGTTTCTCTTCAGTATGAATTCTTTGGTGCTTAATAAGGCCAGAGCTAACTCTAAAGCTTTTCCCACATTCCTGACATTTAAAAGACTTCTCTCCTGCACGTTCTTTCTTGTGACGATCTATAAGTTTCAGCAGCTCTTGTCTCCAGGTTGAAAGTTTCTCTCTTTCCTTCACTGAAAAGTCTTGGTGCCATTTCCCCACCCTGTGTATATCACCATGATTTTCTTGGATTGTTGTTTTCTGAGGAACTTTCACTCTGTCCATTTTTGAAACTATGTCTCCTGGTGTTGGCATTTCTAAGTCAGAAAGGCATATAGATTGATGATTTTCAATGTCATTTTTGAGGTTTAACCCTGTTGGAATAAACATAAAAATCAACCAACTAAATAGCAGAAAGAAACCTTAAGAATAGAGACAAAAATTCAATGATTACTCAATTTTAAAATATAGATAAGTAGAATCTTAAATTGTTAAGTCTTTGCAAAGACTTTTTTTGAGGGCACATTTCCCTTCTTCTCATGGTGTATTTATCTATATGCAGCATTCCAGGACTGTCCTTGAACTCCATGGATCCTTAAACTCATGGCTCTTTCTCTTGCTCTAGAGAAAGACAGGTCACTGTAGGTTTGGGGAACACAAATATGGCTATGAAATGGAAAAATGGAGGTCAAGGACCGCTAACTTAACAATGTCCATTAATTATAGAATATTTCAGGAACAACAAAGAACACTTTTACAGTTTGTTACCCCAAATGGTTAAATGAATAGACTCTCATATCAGGTATCAGGTTGATACTACACTGCATTTGTGAATAGATATGCAAAGTGGAGATTAAGAAATAAACCTAGCTAGCTTGATTGATCAAAGGACACAGTTCATGGGAACCTTGTGCATATTCCCCCTCTTCTGCCACCAATAATATCCCACACTTGACTGAGTTGGAATAAACTCCAGAGGCTGCAGGGAATGCAGGCTGGTTCTATCAACTCTTTAGGACTCACTCTGAATAACATCTGGTCTAGCGGAGTCAAAGTAAAGGCCAGTGGGGTGGGAATCATATGCATAAGTGATTGCTGTCATAATTATACTTTTTATTTAGCAGCCGAACACCAGACACTAAACTGGTATTTCTACCACTCATAGCTCATTGGTTCACATCCCATTGAATGAAACAAACCAGAATCACTTAGTGGACTTTTTGTAACTATGTATTATCAAATAGGAGATGTAGTCATCATTCAGTCTTTTAACATGTGTATCAAATGGCCATGGTGTGCCAGACACTCTCTATGAATAACAGATATAGTGATGCATAAGCCAAAGTTCCCTGATCTCAGAGAATTTATCTGCTGGTGGGAGAGTGAGACAATCAAACATGAATAATCAAATAAAATGGCAGGAAATGATAAATGTTTTAAGAGAAACAAAAGCAGAGTAAGAGAGCATTTAAGACTCTACTTCCCGCCTCGCCAGTGTGGCTCAGTGGTTAAGCGTCAGCCCATGAACCAAGAGGTCCCTGGTTCAATTCCCAGATCAGGTTGTGGGAATCTATCTTTGCCTATCTATCGATCCCCGGTGGGGAATGATCAATGTTTCTCTCTCACTGATGTTTCTCTCTATCCCTCTCCCTTCCTCTCTCTCTCTAAAATCAATGAAAACATTATTAAAAAAAACACACACATTAAAAAAAAAAGATTCTGCTTCTATTAAGCTATTTGAGATATGGCTCTGTGGAAGGCCTCTTTGAGAAAGTGATATTTGAATTGACCTAAAAGTGAGAGTTTTGCCATGTGGCAGAAAAGTGTGCTGGGTAGAGGGAAGCCGAAAGTACAAATGAGCATGGCAAGTTCAAAAAAACAGCATTAAGAATAGTGTGGCTGCCAAAACCGGTTTGGCTCAGTGGATAGAGCGGCAGCCTGCGGACTGAAAGGTCGCCGGTTCGATTCTGGTCAAGGGCATGTGCCTGGGTTGCGGGCATATTCCCAGTGGGGGATGTGCAGGAGGCGGCTGATCGATGTTTCTCTCTCATCGATGTTTCTGACTCTCTATCTCTCTCCTTTCCTCTCTGTAAAAAATCAATAAAATATATTAAAAAAAAGAATAGTGTGGCTAAAGAGAACTGAACAAGGGCACTAGTAGCAGGAGCTCAGGGCAAGGAGGTTATAGAGGCCAGATTGAGAGAGTACCGGAAGCCTTGGTAAGGAGGCTTTATTTTACTCTCTTTAGAAGTCATCATAAGATTTTGAAACAAGAAAATGTTATCATCTGATCAGGTTTTAAAAGACTCTGGCTGCTGCATGGAAAACAGATGATGGGAGGGCAAGGCTGATGGCAGGAAGAGCTAGTTAGAAAGTGAATGAGGTAAATCTGGTCAGAGATGGTTTAGACCCGATGTTAACAGCACAAGAAGATAAGACATGGTTGGACTCTCACAATACTGTGAATGTGGACTCAAGAGGACTAGTGATGCATTAGTAGTGGGATATGATGGCAAAATCAGAGTAAACGATGACTATATTTTTCTTGCTCTGAGCAACTGGGTGAATGAAGGTGCCCTTTACTGAGTAGAGAAAGATATGAGAAGAGCAGGTTTGTGAGGGAAGAGTGAAAAGAGGTAAAAAATTCTATGCAGGATAAGGAATGTGTACTTGAAAGGAGCTCCAAAGTGACCTGCACTCACCTTTTCCTGTCCATACCATCAAGTGGAGAACCAACCAGCTCCTGGAACAGACTCTCTCGCAAGAGTGTGCATTTCCCGTAAGTTGAAAACATGACATATCACTCAACTTCTACACAAAGGGGAGAGCCTTTACCTAGAGAGATGACAGTCTCATAGTTTTCCTGCATTACGTCATTGTAGAGGGCCTTCTGACTGGGATCCAGTAACTCCCATTCTTCCGGGGAAAAATACACAGCCACTTCTTCAAATGTCAACAAGCTCTAAAGAAGAGAATGGGCTTCAGCTCAGTACTGGCCACTCCAGAAGTAGCTCTAACATCTGGCCCATGAACTGCATGATAGGCTGAAGGCATTAACAGCACATGATTTTTTTGTTTTGTTATTAAATTCTTTTATTGATTGATTGGAGAGAAAAAAAAGAAAGTGAGAGGAGGGAAACATTGATTTGCTGTTCCAGTTATTTATGCATTCATTGATTGCTTCTTGTATGTGCCCTAATCGGAGAATCGAACCTACAACCTTGGCATACTGGGATGACACTCTAAACAACTGAGCTACCCCACCAGGGCCCAGTACATGTTTTGTTGTGTGTGTGTTTTTTAAGTGATAAGGCAGAAAGGAAGGAGGCAAGGAATCAGCAAACAGTCCATGAGGTGTCCAGTTCCCCAGGAAAAACATCTGGGCTAACATGCCTCTGAGCACCTGCTGGGCAGTGTGGGTCTCATGGGCAACAGAGAAAAGCTCAAAAGCATGGCTCACCTGGGACTCAGGCAAGATGAACTCAGGTGCCACTGTCCAGTCTTTGGTATTTGTCTGCTCAGGAAATTCTAGGATCTGGTGAGTAGGCATAGCTATGGGTGGAAAAGAGCCATCAGAAATTTCTCTCACTTCTATGCACATCCTGAGCTCATTTCTAAAATAAAGATCTTGATTCTTACAGTGTGTGTGGTGACCATAAGTGGCCTTATCACTGTTAATAAGAACCAAGTATCTATCAACCCCAGAACAGGTTGCCTAGTTTTCATGAAGCTAAAACAAAAATCCTTCTTATTTTCCTCTTATGACAAACTAGAGGCCTGGTGCACGGATTTGTGCACATTGAAAGGAAATTAATTAGAAGAAATATTTTAATATCGCTATTTGCCCTTTCTCTATAATAGAAGTGTCAATCAAATTCATGATCGACAATGACAGATTGAAACACGTGTGCAATTGGTGCCAGAAAGAGCTTTATATGTGTTGCGCATGCGCGAGTCAACTTAGCCTTTTATATATAGAGAATAAACTTGCTTAATTAGACCTGCTTTCTAAATGTAGCTAATCTTTTTCCAGCGCAGTGAAGCACCCCAACTTCTCTTTCAGATAACTGTCAGCAACACAGCAAATATCAACACGAAGCAGATTATTGTAGATCACGCAAGGAGAACGGTAAAATATTTAACTGCAGCAGTGTTTGACTTTATTCTGCACAGTGAGAAAACCTGAAGTCATTTTCAAGGTCCACCATTTCTTACTTCTTTTTAGTCGGGTCAAGTTTCTAAATCTGTTTTCCAGCTAATGAAAAGAAAATAGGATTCCACCAAGTTTCCTATCTACCTACTACAGGATTTCTGTGAGGATCAAATGACATGAGGCACAGGAAAACGCTTCATAGACATTTGGTTAAAGTGTAAAATGTTTGCACCTGGCTCTAAAGCAAGTCATGTTCCTGGGCTGAAGAAACTCCAAGGAGGCTAGTCACTAGGGAGAGGAAGCTGGGTGTTGCTATGTGACATCATTACCCTGCACCCACAGCAACCGTTTCTGGGCTGGGCTGTGGACTGCATTTTGCGCCATGGGGTCTCAGAAGCGTTGGCTGTGATTTGGTGGGGTGTTGCTCTGGGGTGGGGACGAGGCCTGTGCCCCACTTGGGGGAAGCTGAGTGTTGGTTTGTCGGCACCAGATCTGTGGTGCCGTTTCTTTGTAAATGGCCAGTGCGCACCATGGCAGCTCCTGTGTTGAGCATCTGCCCCATGGTGGTCAGTGCGTGTCATAGCTACCAGTTGGATGACCAGAGGGACACTTAGCATATTGGCCTTTTATATATATAGATAGTTCTGAATTAAGAAAAATTTAATGAATTTGAAAATGAAATACTGAGGGATTCCAGTGTACAGTAGATGTATTATTTATCATTTATTTATTTTCATGGTACACAATTTTAGTTCACATACTGCCACTGACAGCCCATTTGTGATCCCAATTCCTTCTGTGATTTGAGGATGGGGTGGCCCAGTCCTCCACTTTGCTAAGGAACAGTGTTCATGGTGTTATTACCAGGGTCCTCTGGTTTGGATATTTCTGTACCTTAGGCCAATCCCCACCTTCACAACAACTGGTCTATTCTAAGGCCATCCATCTGTGAGGGGTGAGGGTAAGGGTAATCATAATTGCAAACATGACTACATTTGCACATCCACAAAGCTGGGAACCCAGAAAGTGTTCACAATGTTCTGGCTGGACAAATTACTATGACAGCTCCCAGCAGAAAGAAATTATCATGAAGCTCCTTACCCCTCTCACACATAGGCTCAGTTTCTTTATGAGTATTCCTGCTCAGCTGTTGTAGATCCTGATATTCATTCCAAAATTCTTCATCCTGGGACCTGCCCACTGGCTGGGACTCTGCTGGCTTCAATTTGAAGTCTGAGGTCTCTGCTGTTTCTCCCAAGAGCACTGCCTCCTTTCCCAGCACCTGGACTGCAACCTAGAAATAATTCCCATCCATGTTACCAGAATTACTTGGTGCTTGGGGCTTGTGGAAGAGGAGAAAGCATATAGTCCAGATTGTGGGAAGTGTGAAAACACCCACCAATTTTCCACAGTCTGGGAAATTTAGGATAAAAGGAAAAAGATGTGGCTACTGCCAGCCCTTCAACAAAGTAGCCACTACATATAGCCTAGCTCAGACCACTAGCAGGATTGTGAGGGCCACCTGTGTTCATGCTGTCTTGACAGCCTCTCTCTCTTCATTTTGATCCCTACTGCAGTGATTTATCTTATACTTTTCTCAAAAGATTAAAAATTTTAACTGTCCTATCAACCATATTTTCTCTATGATCAGAGAATGTTGATAAAATGGAGAAGGGGGAGGAATGGGCTTGGTTCCAACATCCTTCCAAATGATTTGACACCAAACATATGTCCTGCCCTGTAGTCTTTAAATTTTTTCTTAATATACATATGTGTTATTGTTTTTTTAATTGGTTTCAGAGAGAGGAAGAGGGAGACAGGGATAGAAACATCCATGATGAGAATCATTGATCAGCTTCCTCTTACACGACCCCTACTGGAAATCAAGCCCACAACCCACCATGTGGTCTTAGTGAGAATCAAACCGTGACCTCCTGGTTCTAGGTTGAGTCTCAAGCACTGAGCCATGCCAGTCCGGCCTGTCCTGTATTCCTGACAGTACACCCAAAGCCAGTTGATATGCTGCCATCTGCCCAAGGTCATACCCTGGATTCCCACTCCCCAGATGCACCAAGGACCAACCCCTAAGGGAGGGCAGTGCAGGGTCTTAACTATGGCATGGAGGACACTATCCCACAACATCTTTCTTATCTCAGCTACTCTGTTGGGATTTCAAACCTTGATTTCCCTTTTTTCTTTTTCCTCTTTGTTATCTTCTCTAAGTACAGTGGGGCCTTGACTTACGAGTTTAATTCGTTCTGAGACCGAGCTCGTTAAGGAGCTCGTTAACTCAAATTACTCTATCAACTCAATGCAAAAAATCGGCCGAGAGACAGCTGGTATCTCAAAAAACTCCTTAGTTGGGACACTTGTAAGTCAAGGCCCCACTGTATAATCCATTTTTTGTTCTCCCTGTTACTCTCCAACTCCTTGTTGCCCTTTGTTTCTAAGAACTTAAGATCCATCCCATAGGTTAAGCCAGACTAACTAAGTTTATTACCCTCAATACACCCTGCTCTAAAGAGAGAAAAACACCAATTCTTTTTGTAAGGCCATGGAAGTCTCAGCCAGGGTCTCTGAAATCTGTGGAATAACTATTGCTATATGTCTGTGGTCTCTGGTCCTGCCTAAAATGGTCCAAAGGAACAATAGATCACTGACCTAACTCATTTTATTTCTCAATTACGTGCCTCTACACCCCAAATATCTACCTTCATCCTATTTCTTTGTATTTATCAGGAATTTTTCTTCTCATCCATTTCCCATTGAGCAGATTCACTCTATGCAAGTGGTATACCAAGGCCACAGCTTCCTCAGTGCTCTGTAGATGGCGTGTCTTTATCTGGGATTCGGTATCCCTGGGCAGGATGGGCAGGAACAGCTAGTAGTTCCAAGATCTGCTCTTTTGAGTAGACCTCTGGCCTCAGTATAATTCCTGAAGTTGGCCAACAGCCACTTGCTTCATGATAGTGGAAGCTCTGGAAGTGCCCTCCAGCTGAGACTGTCCATTTGTGCTGTATAGTTCTCACTCCCTGTCACAGGTCCCTTAGTCTCTACAGAGCCCTGATTCTAATGCTCAGCCCCCTTCAGACTTACCGTCATTATGCTCCGGAACAGTCTGCTCCTGCGCTGGACACACCACGAGCACTAACTTTGAGAACAGAGGCCCAGTCTGGTCTGGAACAAAAAAGGATCTTCTTCCTAAGTCTCTGAGGTCAGAAAAAAGTACAGTTAATAAGAAGGTCACGTGAACTTTACTACTTGCTACTTATTATGAGAAAATGAAGAAAAAACATCCTGCCTTGTCTTTATCAATCAACTGCCAGACCCTTTCTCTCCTTTTATTTACAGCACAGCTCACTGAAGACAAACGCGACTGCTTTAAAAAATAAAAAAATTTTCATGCCCAGCTGGCATGGCTCAGTGGTTAAGCATCAACGTATGGACCAGGAAATCCTGGTTCGATTCCCAGTCAAGGCACATGCCTGGGTTCTGGGCTCAATCCCCAGTAGCGGGTGTGCAGGAGGCAGCCAATCTCTCATCACTGAAGTTTCCATCTATCTCTCTCTCCCTTTCTCTCTCAAATCAATAAAAATATCTATAATAAAAGCATAATATGCTAATTAGACCAGACGTCCTTCCGGATGTCCTTCCTTCTGGACAAAGCCGCAGCAGGCGGGGGCGAGGCAGAGGCGGCAGAGGCCCCCAGCTGCCGGCAGGCGGGGGCCCGGGCCAAGGCCCTTGCACAACTTTCGTCCATCGGGCCTCTAGTACTTTAAATAAACTTCAAAAAAGGTTGTTGGGCGAGCCCTGGCCGGGTAGCCAAGGTTGTGGGTTCAATCCCTGGTCAGGGCACATAACAAGCATCAATCAAAAAATGCATAAATAAGTGGAACAACAAACAATTAAATGTTTCCCTCTCAAATCAATGGATTTTTTATTAAGTTTGGTGGGTGTTAAATTTGGCACCCATTGGCTCCAAAGAGTTTGGGGATTATCAGAAGAGTTCATTGATATGGCTTCTATCTCATCTTCCCAATGTCAAAAGATCTGAACATACTGAGTTTTTCTTACATTTTAAATATTACCCTAGTCTGCTTTTAGTATAAGGGTATAACTTCTATGACCCTATATCAGTGATGGCGAACCTATGACACAGGTTCTGCCACTTGAACTCATTTTTTTGGTTATTTTTCTTTGTTAAATGGCATTTAAATATATAAAATAAAAATCAAAAATATACATCTTTGTTTTACTATGGTTGCAAATATCAAAAAATTTCTATATGTGACACGGCACCAGAGTTAAGTTAGGGTTTTTCAAAATGCTGATACGCCGAGCTCAAAAGGTTTGCCATCACTGCCCTATATCCTCTTGAGATAATGGAAGCCTCCACTTCATGGAACATCTGAGATTCTCATGAACACTGGCAGGAGAGTTGAGACAGTGAGACCAGAGTCGAAGGAAAATAATTAGGCAAAAAGTAGCTTTTCTTCTCAGAAAGCATCCCCCAATTAAGTAATGAGATGCTCAACATTCCTCATATGAAGGGGGTGGGTCCTAGCTGGTTTGGCTCAGTAGTTAGAGCAGGGTCGTGGGTTCGATTCCAACGTACCTTGGTTTTAGGCTCATCCCCACCCACACACACATCGATGTTGCTCTTTCTGTCTCTCCCTAAAAAATCAATGGGGGAAAAATATCCTTGGGTGAAGATTGAAAAAAGAAAAACATATGAAGGGAACTATGCATAAGATTTAAAACCTGTATTTTAAAATGTCTGTTTACTTCCACTAGGAAAAATCACAGCCGACCTTTCTTTACAAAATGTATGTCCAAATACCAAGTCGTAAAAAGGGGGAGAAGGGCAGTTGGTGATGCTTAAGCTGACCCTTCCTCTGACTTTACGTTTCGAGGGTCTTTTAGACTTCTAAGGAGCCTAGGGGGAGCTTCACACGCCTCCGTCTCCCTGGGTGATGCAGCAGAACCCGCCCCGAGCTTCTGTGCAGGGTGCCACGGCTCACAAATGAATGGCCGGCTCCTCGCTGTGCACCCGGAAAACACACACACACACACCACACACACACACACCACACACACACACCACACACACACCCACACCACACCACACACACACACACACACACACACACACACACACACACACACACACGCACACACCAACCAAACCAACCCAAACACACCAGCAGGGCGGGATCGCGGCTTTTCTGGAGGGCAGTCGGGCTCCGTGAGCGCCGTGCGACCGCGCCCTCGCCGCGGGCCCCGGAGTCGCTGCGCAAAAGGCAGAAAGCGGGACCTCCGGGGTCTGACGGCCGGCGCCTGGCTCTGGCCGCTCGGCCACGAGAAATGGCGTCTCGCCTCCAACCGCCTGCCGCGGCCGCAGGTCTCCGGGGCTCCGCAGCCAACTCCAAAGGGAAAGCGATTCCTGGTTACCTGGGATACCGGTAGCTCCGTCTCTAAGAGGCCCCTCCCTCTTCCTACGGCTCAACCGCAAAACCCGCCGCGCGACGCTCGGGGAGCAGCGAGGGCCGAGCTGGGGGTCCGCTCAGGGTCGGACGCAGGCCGACAAGCCCCTCCGCCCACAGGATGCCATGACTTCTGGCCTCGGGCCGCGCTGCTACCGGAAGCGAAAGCCGAGCGCTTCCGGTCAGGCCCGGTGCCGCTCTCCCCAGTCGACAGCCCCGCGACACCGGGACCCGCTGAAGAATCGGGCTCCCCCCAGTCAGCGTGGCAGCCTCGAATTAATGCCCCCGAGTCTCCGAGCCGCCGCGCCCAGAGCCGCCTCCGCGCGGCCTGGCAGCGCGTGTCGCCCTCCCGCGGCGTCGTGCTGCGAGGTCAGGAACGGGTCCTGATAGACAACGACCTCGGGAGACCGGTAGTGGGGCCGGGACACCTCAGGAGACGTTAGAGCTGGTTGTGCCAAGAGCTGTGCCTGCAGCCCCGGGGCACAGCGCACGCTAACAGCCTCAGCTGGGAGAGGACTTTGCATGTTTGGAATAGAACGGAGGGTTTGTGGCTAGAGCTTCAGGGTCAAGGGGAAGGGTGGGATGAGAGGTGAGAGGAAGGCGGGGCCCCGTTATGCGAGGCCTTTCAGGCTGGGAAGAGGAGTTTGGATTTCATTCGGTGCGCAGTGGGAAGCCACTTCGGAGTGTTAACAGGGATGGACGCGATCTTACATTTTAAAAAGATCTACCGGGAGAACCAAGATGGCGGCATAGGTTAACACCGGAGTTTGCTGCTTTGAACAACTACTTCAAAACTGAAACCAAAAAACGGAAGGGACATCACCCAGAACCACAGGAACGCTGGCTGAGTGGAAGTCCTACAACTAGGAGGAAAGAGAAACGCATACGGACACTCAGAGGAGGCGCAGTGCTGAAGTCAAATTCTGAGGTGCGGAGGGCGCGGAGCGGGCTGGCGGCGGAGGGCGCGGTTGTTGTTTTCAATTGGGAGGGAGTCGCAGACTCTGAGCTCCAGATCCGGGCGAGTCTTTGGGGACCCAGACTCAAACGGGAGAGGCAGGACTGTCTGGCTTCGGTCAGAGCGAGTGCAGCTTTCTCTCCGAGGTGTGCAGCGGGTGCTGGGACTCAGAGAGGCAGAGCCCCTGGGGACAGGACTGAGAGCCGCCATAACTGCTCTCTCCGGCCCACCCTGTTGATCCTGCCCAAGCCCTGCACAGAGGCATTTGCCGGATAGCCTCAGGCAAAGGCTAGATTAGCACCTCCCTAGAGGACAGAAGTTCTCTCACCGCTGACACAGCTGATTCTCATAGCCACTTGGCCTGGAGGTCAAACCCTCCCTGGAATTAGCTACAACAATCAAGATTTAACTATAAGACTGCGAACAAAGACCACTAGGGGGTGCACCAAGGAAGCATAACAAAATGCGGAGACAAAGAAACAGGACAAAATTGTCATTGGAAGATATAGAGTTCAGAACCACACTTTTAAGGTCTCTCAAGAACTGTTTAGAAGCTGCCGATAAACTTAATGAGATCTACACGAAAACTAATAAGACCCTCGATCTTATATTGGGGAACCAACTAGAAATTAAGCATACATGGACTGAAATAACGAATATTATACAGACGCCCGACAGCAGACCAGAGGAGCGCAAGAATCAAGTCAATGATTTGAAATGCGAGGAAGCAAAAAACACCCAACCGGAAAAGCAAAATGAAAAAAGAATCCAAAAATGCGAGGATAGTGTAAGGAGCCTCTGGGACAGCTTCAAGCGTACCAACATCAGAATTATAGGGGTGCCAGAAGATGAGAGAGACCAAGATATTGAAAACCTATTTGAAGAAATAATGACAGAAAACTTCCCCCACCTGGTGAAAGAAATGGACTTACAGGTCCAAGAAGCGCGGAGAACCCCAAACAAAAGGAATCCAAAGAGGACCACACCAAGACACATCATAATTAAAATGCCAAGAGCAAAAGATAAAGAGAGAATCTTAAAAACAGCAAGAGAAAGAAACTCAGTTACCTACAAGGGAATACCCATACGACTGTCAGCTGATTTCTCAACAGAAACTTTGCAGGCCAGAAGGGAGTGGCAAGAAATATTCAAAGTGATGAATACCAAGAACCTACAACCAAGATTACTTTATCCAGCAAAGCTATCATTCAGAATTGAAGGTCAGATAAAGAGCTTCACAGATAAGGAAAAGCTAAAGGAGTTCATCACCACCAAACCAGGATTATATGAAATGCTGAAAGGTATCCTTTAAGAAGAGGAAGAGGAAGAAAAAGGTAAAGATACAAATTATGAACAACAAATATGCATCTATCAACAAGTGAATCTAAGAATCAAGTGAATAAATAATCTGATGAACAGAATGAACTGGTGATTATAATAGAATCAGGGACATAGAAAGGGAATGGACTGACTATTCTTGGGGGGGAAAGGGGTGTGGGAGATGTGGGAAGAGACTGGACAAAAATCGTGCACCTATGGATGAGGACAGTGGGTGGGGAGTGAGGGCGGAGGGTGGGGCGGGAACTGGGAGGAGGGGAGTTATGGGGGGGAAAAAAAGAGGAACAAATGTAATAATCTGAACAATAAAGATTTAATTAAAAAAAAATTGATACTCAAAAAAAAAAAAAAAGATCTACCGGATTCTGTGTCGATGAGAATGGAGAGAGTCCAGCGGGTGGAGCAAGATTTCAAATTAGTTAATAGCGCATCAATAGAGTGAAGATCCTTTGTTTGTTCTATTACTTCAGAATCAGTTGTAATAATGTGAACATGTTTACCCTGAGCTTCTGCATAGCAGTTCTTCATGTACTTGAAGACATTAAGCCCCTCCCATGGTCGGCTAACTGTGGCTTGCGAGCCACATGCGGCTCTTTGGCCCCTTGAGTGTGGCTCTTCCACAAAATACCACGTGCAGGCGTGCACTACAGTGTGATTGAAACTTCGTGGCCCATGCGCAGAAGTTGGTATTTTGTGGAACAGCCGGTATTTTAGACGGTCTAGCCCAGTGATGGCAAACCTTTTGAGCTCGGTGTGTCGGCATTTTGAAAAACCCTAACTTAACACTGGTGCCGTGTCACATATAGAAATTTTTTGATATTTGCAACCATAGTAAAACAAAGACTTATATTTTTGATATTTATTTTATATATTTAAATGCCATTTAACAAAGAAAAATCAACCAAAAAAATGAGTTCGCGTGTCACCTCTGACACACTTGTCATAGGTTCGCCATCACTGGTCTAGCCCATCCAGCTTAATCTTTTTCAGAATACATTTCTAGTATTTTTGCTTTTTATGAAGCTCTAGTTTATGTTTTTACTTGTTTCAATGTTTTCGGAAAAATCTTTAAAATTTTTCTTAATTTGGGTGAAATTCATGTAACATAAAATTAGCCATTTCCAAGTGAACAATTCCATGGCATTAAGTACAATAACACTGTTCCAAAGCACTGGAATCCTTCCAAAGTAAATCCTGTATCCATTAAGCAGTTGCTCTTTGTTCTGTATGGATTTGCCTAGTCTGGACATTTCATAGAATTAGAATCCTAAAATAAGTAACCTGTTATGTCTGGCTCTTTCATTTAGATACCATGGGACACTAACTAGCAAAGGGGGGAACCAATCAGGAGTCACACAAAAGCGCTGTATTGGGCAGTTGGGAAAGTGGCAGGTTCACCATGGGAATCTTAGGAAACCAGGACTTTCCTGTCTGTTGTCAATGAGCCTCAGTTTTATGAGAAACCCCGGGTACACAAACACAGCAGCCAGCTATAGAGGGAATTAGTTCTGTGAATGAAGTTTCCACTGCACTCAGGAGTAGTGCCAAACATAATTCAGAAGTCCCTGGGACAGTGGCTGTCAAGAGCCCTGTGCCTTTCAAGAGAAGATGGAAGATCTGCTGACCTCATAAGGCTTCTCCAGTTCTTCTAGGGCAGTGATGTGATGGCGAACCTTTTGAGCTCGGCATGTCAGCATTTTGAAAAACCCTAACTTAACTCTGGTGCTGTGTCACATATAGAAATTTTTTGATATTTGCAACCATAGTAAAACAAAGATGTATATTTTTGATATTTATTTTATATATTTAAATGCCATTTAACAAAGAAAAATCAACCAAAAAAGTGAGTTCACGTGTCACCTCTGACACACGTGTCATAGGTTCGCCATCACTGATCTAGGAGCTTGGCAGACACAGCTGTTGAGGCAAAAGGGACAAGTCAACGCCCATGGAGGTGGAATGAAGAGGGATGCGAGGACAGTGGAGGACCGACACAGCTAAAAATTGGATGGCAAGCAGCCAGTCCTGGAAACTGGGAGGTCTGGCACTTACAGCCTGCTCCAGAGCCACTTGTTTGAGGACCTCTCTGTACGTATCCTGGTACTGATCACTTATTAGCAAACAGCTCCCCCAAGCTAGGTCTTGTCTTCTAGCTATAAATTGAATGCTTCCTGTTCCCTCACTGTTGGGGGTACACTGAGATAAAACGTATAGTGGAACCCAACATAAAGCCATTCAGTTGGCCATGTACAGATTATACATATAGGAGAAAGTAGTACCTAAACCCATATGTTGGCTGGGTAGTCTAGCGGATTTTGTTTCAAGTTGTGAAATTGGAAGGCCAAAGTCAGGTATGTTACTATCACCAAAGTAATGAATTATCTGAGTAGATGTTATATCTAGAGTTTGTCAGTAGAACATAAAAGAATGAAGGTGAGCCCTAACCGGTTTGGCTCAGTGGATAGAGTGTCGGCCTGCAGACTGAAGGGTCCCAGGTTCGATTCCAGTCAAGGGCATGTACCTTGGTTGCGGGCACATCCCCAGTAGAGGGTGTGCAGGAGGCAGCTGATCAATTTTCTCTCTCATCAATGTTTCTAATTCTCTATCCTCTCCCTTCCTCTCTGTAAAAAATCAATAAAATATATTTAAAAAAAAAGAATGAAGGTGACATTGGCCTGGGGAATGAATACTGCATTCTCTGTGGAAGGTGGGTGATGTCCTAGAAGGTGTCATCATGTGAATTCAAAAGGCTGTCATTAGTCTAGGAATCAGGTCCCATTGCAGCTGCAGGGTAATGGAACAGAATAAGAATGGTCAAGAGTGTAGGTTTCATTTTTAGTTTGGGTAGTTAGGGTACTCCTCATTGAAAAAAATGACATTTGAACAAAGACTAGGAGGAGAAGGAGTGAGCCATGTGGTTCTCTGGGGAAGGAGTGTAACTGACAGCGAGAATAGCCAGTGCAAAGGCTCTGAAGCTGGAGGGGAGCCTGAGCAAGGAGGCCACTGTGACCTACTGCGGACTGAGAGAGAAAAAGGGTAATAAATGAGATCCATGAGCCAGATCATGTAGGGCAGTGCCTTTGGAAGCGACGTGAACTGAAATTGAGAGTAAGTATTTAGAAAATTTTAAAGCAGTTTGACATTGCTGTACTACCCAACTGAATTTTTGTTGTATTTTTTAAAAATGTTTTTTCACAGATCATTTGAGAATCACAAAGAAAGGGCCTTGAGTCACTACATAAATAATTTTGTAAGGACTTGGACTTTCTGAGTTATAAGGAGGTAGCCTTGCAGGGGGAGTAATAGTTTTAAAATAACTTGAATATTTCAATTTGTTTGGTACTTAACTCTACTTAAACATTTGTTTACGTCTCATGTTACAGAAACTTTTACCAGACTGTGGCCTCCTTGAAGGCGGATTCCATGTCATATTCATATTTGCATTTCTCAGAAACTAGCATAATGGACATTCAATATGTTAGTTGAATTGAATGAAAAAGGAGAGGGGCTATATTGACTGCTGGGCTGAAAAAAGATGGTAGGAGGTCAAGAGTGGAATCAAGAAGACCAGGGAAGCCCTAGCTAGTTTGGCTCAATGGATAAAGCATGGTACTGTGGACTGGGGGGTCCTGGGTTGGATCCCCAGTGAGGGGACATCCCCAGTAGGGGGCCTGCAGAAGGCAGCCAGTCAATGATTCTCTCTCATCATTGATGTTTCTCTCTCTCTCTCCCTCTCCTTTTCTGTCTGAAATCAACAAAAATATATTTTTTTAAAAAAAGACTAGGGAAACCCAAAACAATATATAGATTCAATGCAATCCCTATAAAAATACCAATGACATTTTCACAGAAATAGGACAAATAATCTTAAAATGTATATAGAACCACAAAATACCCTTAATATCCAGAGCAATCTTGAGAAAGGACAAAGTTGAAGGTACCAAGCTACCTGAAACCAAACTATACCACAAACTATAGTATAATCAAAACAGCATGGTACTGCATAAAAAAGACACATAGATCAATGGAACAGAATAGAAAGCCTAGGAATAAACCCACTTATATGGCCAATTAATATATGACAAAGGAGGTAAGAATATACAAAGGGGTAAAGATCATCTCTTCAATAAATGGTGCTCGGAAAACTGGACAGATACCAACAAAAAATGAAACTAGACCACATTCTAACACTATATACAAGAATAAACTCAAAATGGATTAAAGGCTTAAATGTAAGACCCAAAACCGTAAAACTCCTAGAGGAAAACATAAGGAGTAAACTTTCTAACATTGCTGTAAGTCAGTGGTCGCCAACCGGTGGTCTGCGGACCACTGGTGGTCCATGAGGTCCAAAAGGTTGGTGACCGCTGCTCTAAGTAATATTTTTTTGGATATGTCTCCTTGGGCAAGAGAAATAAAAAAGGTAAATAAACAAATGGGACTACATCAAACTAAAAAGTTTTTTCACAGTAAAGGAAACCATAAATAAAATGAAAAGACAACTTTCTGAATGGGTAAAGATATTCATCAATAATACATCTGATAAGAGGATAATATCCAAAATGTACAGGATGAGGTAACAGTAGGTTTACAGTTGTGAGTACACAAAACACAGTTTATTCTTGTATTATTTCTTAATTATTATATTATTTATTTGTATTATGTTAACCTATTTTTGCCCACTCCTGTATATAAAGTAGAACATTACTTGGCCATTAAAAAAAAAAAAAGAAAATCTTACCATTTTCAATGACTTGGATGGACCTAGAGGGCCCTATGCTAAGTGAAATACGTCAGACAGAGAAATACAAATACCATATGATTTCACTTACATGTGGAATCTAAAAAACAATAAATGAACAAATAAACACATTTATAAACACAGAGAACAAATGGATGGTTGCCAAATGGGAGGAGGTTTGGGAGGTGGTGAGTAAAGATGAAGGGGTTAAGAAGTACAGATTGGTTGTTATAAAATAGTAACAGGGATATAAAGTACAACACAGGGAATATAGTCAATAATATTATAGTGACCATGTATGGTGCCAGGTGAGTACTATACTTGGGGGGGGGGGGGGGATCAATTTATATGTTATATAAATGTCTAACCACTATGCTGTATATCTGAAATGAATATAATATTGGTTGTCAACTGTAATTGAAAATAAGTTAAAAAACACAAAGATGCAGCTATGGTGTAATTCTTATACGAGATGGTGGCTCAGAACAGAGTGGACTAGAAGGGGTGATGATAGAGGCTGTGTGCCCTTCAGAGAATCACAACCAGATATAATCAGAATGCATGTGCTCTAGCCAAATGAGCCCTCATCAACTGACCCAGATGGGCACCCCTTAAAAAGAATGCTGGGCCTCAGCTGGGTGCAGGAGTGTGTGCTGAGGGATCTCACATCACCAGCCAGCCTGAACTGCTCTCCTCAGACTGCTCTCCTTAGAGTAACTGCTTATTCTAACCTTGGGATAATAACTGATGTAGTTTCTTGCTTCTACAAAGATGACAGGAGATGTAACAGATGGTGATGGGCAGATCAGGTGGTACTCAGGCATCAGAAGTGGGATTAGGCAGAAGTCCCCTATGATCATCTCTTCTTTCCTCTGAATCTTTGCTTGCCTCCAAGTCTTGCCTGTTCACCATATCCTCTTAAGTAGCCACATCCCCTCAGGGATTCCCACCAGTGTGGAGATAGGCAAGCACTATCCTTATTGAATGCTCTTTCAGGGAAAATGAGTGGGATTCAGGGTAATTAAAGAGAAATACAAAGAGCAGCTTTAGTAAATACACTACAATCTTTCTCAGTTGGAGAGGATATCTTGTCTATGATATTGAAAGTTTTTGTTTTAGGAAAAATGCCCAGAGTGAGATACCTTCCAGGAATGATGGTAGCCAGTTGTAGCATTGTTTGAGAAATTCGTATGTTGGGTTGCTAAAACTCTGCATTTAGGTATCCAGTCCTTTGATATGATCCCTGTGTTCTTTGACCATTGGTGCAGGTATACACTTGGGAAATGAGACCAAAATACTCCGGGCCACTCCCAGCAATTCTGTTTCATAACTCCAGACCCATCAGCAGAACACCCAGACCTACAGGCTGTGCAGGAACAACTCCAGGAGCAGGGTTTTCTGAGGACCCCATAGCAGTGTCACACCAAATTCAAAAGCCTATAGTCAGGTTACTGCAAAGTGAGGAGAGATTGTTTGCCTTGCCTTATATCTTTTATGAGGAAATGGATGCCCTTTCAAGCTTCTCTGAACCTCCTGTGGCAAATGATGCTGTTTCTAGCCAAGAGGGAAATTACATGAAGTTTGGAGAGGTGAGTCAGCAGAACAGGGAGTCCACAAAGGTTGGACAAGGTACCACTAAAGATAATACAGCCAGAGATGAAAAGGACTACAGGGTTCCTGGGAAGGAAGTTAGGGGAGTTGACCTGCCCGTCCTGTGCCCAAACATACTTGGTAAGACTCTTTGCTCTGATGGTCAAAGGATTGGAAAGTATACTTAGAAAGGGTTGTTTCTGCTCTTGGCCTTGTCATCTTCTTGATGAATGACCATATACTTGCCAGAGAGTTTCAATTTTCATGGAGTTTAAGTATTATTTCCTTGCACTTTAGAGCCCAAATTTTGCATTTGCTGGTCTCTTTCACAGAGTCCATATTTTTTTTCTTCATGGAGTTTCACTTATTTTCCTTCCTTAGATTGCCAGTTAAGTCTCCAGCTCAGACTCTCTCCTCTTCCCTCTTTTCATAACTTAAGTCTGTGCTTGCCAGATATTCAAAAACTTGCTTTAACCCGGTTGGTGTGGCTCAGTGGTTGAACATCAACCCATGGACCAAGAAGTCAGTGGTTCAATTCCTGGTCAGGGAACATGCAGGAAGCAGCCAATCTCATCCATGTTTCTATCGCTCTATCCCTCTCTCTTCCTCTCTCTCTAAAAATCAAGGAAAACATATTTAACACACACACACAAAGAAACTTGCTTTATTCTTGTTTCAGCTGCCCAAACTCAGAGTGGCCTTTTATGATTCTGCTCGCAGAAGCTAGGCCATTCAAGAATTGAGAATACACCTACAGACAGAATGACAGCTTACCTCTTTGCTTCAGTTTGTCATCATGTCAGAATATCCCAAAAGATACAGAATAGGAGAAAAATGGGTGTGTGTGTGTGTGTGTGTGTGTGTGTGTGTGTGTGTGTGTGTGTGTGTGTGTGTGTACAGTATATTTATCAGTGACCACAAGTTTGGAGCTAAAAAGTATTACAATTGGAAAATAAAAGTTAGGCCTTTCATTAGCAGAAGACTGACTGTGACTGAGTCACATGAAGAATTCCAATTAGGTATTCCTTCTTTATAGTAGTTTATTTGTAACTCTTTCCTCATTCCATTGTTTCCTTCTCCAGAGTCCAGTGAAATTTTATTCTTTCAGGTTCTGAGATGAAGAATGGGATTATAAAAGAGAATCTAAAATGGGATGATTCACAAGAAGTAGAAATGAACGAGGATTTATAGAGAAATTCTAGTAGAAAAGTGTTTTGGCACTCTGAGCTAAACACAAGCAAGATGGGTGAACCAATGTCAGGAAAGCAACATAGACAGTGTCCAGGGGAGAATGAGGAGACAGCTCCATCCCAGGAAACTATATGTCACCAGAGACTTTGGACTTAGGAGAAGCCCTGGATACATCTTGTGTGTGGGAGAGAATGCTCTCAGAATTCTCCCTCCTCTCATCACCAGCCAGCCCCTGAACTGGAAAAGGCTTCAAATGTCACAAAATGGGCAAACACTTTAGCCAGGTTTCTTATCTTATGACTTCAGAGAATCCACACAGGAAAGAAGCCTCAAAAGTGCAGTGAATGTGGGAAAGGCTTCAGTGAGCACTCCAACCTAACTGCCCACCTGAGGACTCACACAGGGGAGAGACCATACCACTGTGTGGAATGTGGGAAAAGCTTCAAACAGAGCTCCAGCCTCATTGTCGACCAAAGAACCCACACTGGGGAGAAGCCTTATCAGTGCACTGTCTGTGGGAGGAGAGTCAACAAATTCCCATTTAGCCCTCATTGCCAAGTCCATATTGTGGAGGGCCTGTACCAGCATGCCCAGTGTGGGAAAAGCTTCAAGAACAGCTACTGCTTCAGTGCCCACCAGGAAACCCACACTGGGGAAAAGCCACATAAGTGCTTCCAGTGTGATAAAAGCTTCACTAAGAATTCTTCCCTCATCTGCCATTGGGATATACATAGAAGAGATACATTTCAGGAAGCAAGAGATGTGACAAATATGTAGAACACCTGACATCAACTCCTTAGGTCAACATTTGTTTCTGAGAGCTTCCTTATTCTGTGGATAGTTTTACTATCCAATCCCTGGCTTAGCAGTAAACTTGACAACTGGATCTCAAGAACCATGTCCAGGAATAGGAATCAGCCTAAGATTGCACAGCCCTCTTTCTATTTCTGCCCAGAATTTCACAATCCTGTCTCACTGTGGATTTCAATTTTGCTTTGAAGGAGAGAAGGCTCTAAAATCCGTAATTCCTGCCTGGCTGGTGTGGCTCAATGGGTTAGCATCAACCTATGAACCAAGAGGTTATGGTTCGATTCCTGGTCAGGGCACTGCCTGGGTTGTAGGCTCGATCCCCAGTGTGGGGCATTCAGGAGACAGCTGGTCAATGATTCTCTCTCATAACAGATGTTTCTGTGTCTCTCTCCCTCTCACTTTTTCTCTGAAATCAATAAAAATAGATTTTTTTAAAACCGCCATAATTGCCCTGGCTGGTTTGGCTCAATGGATAGAGCGTTGGCCCGAGGACTGAAGAGTCCCGGGTTCAATTCTAATCAATGGCACATGCCTGGATTGTGGGCTCGATCCCCAGTAGGGGGCGTATAGGAGGCAGCTGATCAATGGTTCTCTCTCATCATTGATGTTTCTTTCTCCCTTTCCCTTCCTCTGAAACCAATAAAAATGTGTTTTTAAAAAACCCATCATAAGAAACCAAGATGGTGACATAGGTAAACACTGGAAATTGCTGGCTCCCACAACAAATTCAAAAATACAACTAAAAGACAAAACGGACATCATCCAGAACCACAGAAAAGCTGGCTGAGTGGAAACTCTACAACTAGAAGGAAAGAGAAAAGCACACTGAGACTCAGAGGAGGTGCGGATGTGCAGAGGTACGGAGGCGCACGCGGCAAGGGCTGGCAACTGAGGACGTGGCTGTCTTTTTGAATCGGGAGGGAGTCACAAGCCCCCGACTGCTCTGAACTCCAGTTCTGGGTGAGTCTCTGGGGACCCAGACTCATACGGGGAGAAACTGGACTGTCTGGCAGCGGGCAGAACTCGGAACTCGAGGGCAGCTTTCTCTCAAAGGTGATTGCAACAATTACCGGGACACTGAGACTCGGGGCGCCTTAAGGCAGGACTGAGGATCAGCCATAGCTGCTTGCTCCGCCCTGTTGATACCCTGAGATCCCGCCCCACCCAAGCTGCAGCAGAGGATTTGCATATGAATGCCCTGGCCCTTTGCAATCTGAAAATTACCTAACAAACTGCAGCTGGGCCAGACAGACCCAGAACTTCCAAGAGAAGGCCCAAGGCCCCACAGCAGCTTGCACTGCTTCACAGCTGGGCCTCATTTGGGCATCTCCAAACCCCAAACAAGGAAGGGAAATCTGCAGATCTCTTCGTAGCTCCTGCTGGGTAGCCTCAGGAAGAGGCTAAATTAGCACCTCCTTAGATCCAAGAGCCAGTGTACCCAGTGGTCAGAGTGAGACCATCCAGATTACAACTCCTCATATCCATAAGGGACACACTCAGGGGGCAGACTCAGTAAGCACCAAAGCCCCAACGAAGCAAGTCTTGCCTCATAAGGGTGTCTTCAGCACAGAAGTTCTCCCACTGTAGACACAGCTGACTCTCACAGCCAACTGGCCTCTGGAGGTCAATTTCTCCCAGTGATACCTACAACAATCAAGGCTGAACAACAACAAGACTGTGCACAAAGCTCACAAAGGGGTGCACCAAGAGTGTCCACCTCCGGTAATTGGTGAGGCTGAGCCACTGGGCCCTATAGGACACCTAGCACAGAAAGCCACTCTACCTACACAGGGAAGCATAAAAATGCGGAGACAAAGATACAGGTCACAAATGACAGAAATGGAGGAAAGCAAACAACTGGATATAGAGTTCAAAACCACACTTTTAAGGTGTTTCAAGAACTTTCTAGAAACCACCAATAAATTTAGTAAGACCCTCAAAAAGTCTGGTGAGACCGCCAATAAATGTAGTGAGATCCTCAAGAAATCTAGTGAGACCTTCGAGGTTATGAAAAAGGACCAATTAGAAATTAAGCATACACTGACTGAAATAAAGGATATTATGCAGAGTTCCAACAGCAGACTAGAGGATCGCAAGAATCAAGTCAAAGATTTGAAATATGAAGAAGCAAAAAACACCCAACCGGAAAAGCAAAAAGAAAAAAGAATTCGAAAACATGAAGATAGTGTAAGGAGCCTCTGGGACAACTTCAAGCGTACCAACATCCGAATTATAGGGGTGCCAAAAGAAGAGAGAGAGCAAGATACTGAAAATCTATTTGAAGAAATAATGACAGAAAACTTCCCCTACCTGGTGAAAGAAATAGACTTAGAAGTCCAGGAAGTGCAGAGAACCCCAAACAAAAGGAATCCAAAGAGGACCACACCAAGAAAACATCATAATTAAAATGCCAAGAGCAAAAGACAAAGAGAGAATCTTAAAAGCAGTAAGAGAAAGTAAGTCAGTTACCTACAAGGGAGTACCCATACGACTGTCAGCTGATTTCTCAACAGAAACTTTGCAGGCCAGAAGGGAGTGGCAAGAAATATTCAAAGTGATGAATGCCAAAAACCTAGAACCAAGATTACTTTATCCAGCAAAGCTATCATTCAGAATTGAAGGTCAGATAAAGAGCTTCACAGATAAGGAAAAGCTAAAGGAGTTCATCACCACCAAACCAGTATTATATGAAATGCTGAAAGGTATCCTTTAAGAAGAGGAGGAAGAAGAAAAAGGTAAAGATACAAATTATGAACAACAAATACACATCTATCAATAAGTGAATCTAAAAATCAAGTGAATAAATAATCTGATGAACAGAATAAACTGGTGATTATAATAGAATCAGGGGCATAGAAAGGGAGTGGACTGACTATTCTTGGGCGGGGGGAAGCAGTATGGGGGATGCGGGAAGAGACTGTACAAAAATTGTGCACCTATGGATGAGGACAGTGGGGGGGCGGTGAGGGCGGCGGGTGGGGGGGGAACTGGTTGGAGGGGAGCTATGGGGGGAAAAAGAGGAACAACTGTAATAATCTGAACAATAAAGATTTAATTAAAATAAATAAATAAATAAAATAAATAAATTGGCCACAGCCCTGGCCAGTGTTCTCAGTGGTTAGAGCTTTGGCTCATGCACTGAAGGGTCATACATTTGAATCTAAGTCAAGGGAGCACACCTAGGATTCAGGTTCCCCGCCCAGATTCAGGGCATGCTTGGGAGGCAACCAATTGATGTGGCTCTCTCATAGCAATGTTTCTCTCTCTCCCCTTTCCCCCTTCCCTTCCACTCTATTTAAAATTAATGGGGAAAAAATATGGCCTTGTATGGTAGGTATCCTATAGGGCCCAGTGGCTCAGCCTCCCCAGTCAGGTGAGGATTAACCAAAATAAATAAATAAGACACAGTCAAAAATACCACAAGGGAAAAAACTACAGACTGATATCCTTTATGTATACAGATACAAAAATCCTCAACAAAATACTAAGAAACTGAATTTAATGGCATATTAAGATTTTACAGCATGACTAAGTGAGATTTATTCCAGGAATGCAAGGGTGGTTTCAACGTAAGAAAATCAACTAATACAATACATTGTAAAATGCAGGGAAAGAACAAATGACCATTGAATGATGCAGTAAAAGCACCTGACAAAATTCAACACCTTTTCATGATAAAAGGACTCAACACACTAGGAATAGAATGGAATATTCTCAAGATGATAAAGGGTAATTAGTTTTAAAAGTACAGATAACAGAGGGAGAACCAAGATGGTGGCATAGGTAAACACCTATACTTGTTGCCTCTCACAACCACATCAAAATTACAACTAAAAGGCAGAACAACTACACCCAGAACCGCAGGAAAGCTGGCTGAGTGGAAGTTCCACAACTAGAGAGGTGACCAAAGCACATTGAGACTGGTAAGAAGTGCAGAAGCGCAGAAAGTGCTGGCACCTGGATGTGCTGTTCTTTTAATCGGGAGGGAGATACAAGCTCCCAACTGCTCTGAACTCCAGTTCCAGGCGAGACTCTGGGGGACCCAGACACATACGGGGAGAAACTGGACTGTCTAACATCGGGATAGGAATGCGAGCTTGGCTTTCTCTCAGAGATGCTTGCAGTGATCATTGTTCCTGCATGGGGGCATGGGACATGGAGATCCGAGGACCACTCCAGTGCAGGGCTGACTGGCAGCCACTGCTGTTTGCTCTGCCCTGGAGATTCCCAGAGACCCCACCCCACCCAATTTACAACCCCACCCAAGCTATGCACATTGGCTTTTGCATATGAATGGCCTGTCCTCTCTTTGCCTAAAACCTGTCAAACTGCAGCTGGGTTAGAGAGCCCCAGAGCTTCCAAAAGAAGGCCCAAGGTCCGGCAGCAACAGCCTGCCTTGCGTCACAACTGGACCTCGTCTGGGCACTTCCAAACCCCATACAAAGAGGAGGAATCTGCAGATGTCTCTGTAGCTCCTGCTGGGCAGCCTAAGACAGTGGCTGACCTTGCACCTCCTTGGAGATCCAAGAGCCAGTGTACCCAGTAGTCAGAGTGAGACCATACCAGATTACAACTCTTCACATCCATAAGAGACAGACTCAAGGGGCAGACTCAGTGAGCACCAAAGCCTCACTGAAGCAAGTCCTGCCCCATAAGGGTGTCTCCTGTGCAACAGATCTTCCAGTGTAGACACAGCTGGTCATCACAGCCAATTGGCCTGGAGGTCAATTCCTCCCAGTGATACCAACAACAATCAAGGTTTAACTACAACAAGACTGAGCAAACAGCCCACAAAGGGGTGCACTAACAGCATCCACCTCAGGTGACTGGGGAGGCTGAGCCACTGGGCCCTATAGGATACCTACCATACAAGGCCACTCTCTCAACTCAAGGAGACTTAGCAGCTCCACCCAATTCATAGAAACAAACACAGGAAAGCAGCCAAAATGCGGAGACAAAGAAGTCACAAATGAAAGAAATGGATGAAAGCAAACTAATGGATATAGAGTTCAAAACCACAGTTATAAGGTTACTAAAGAATCTTCTAAAAACCTCTGAGAAATTTAGAGAGACCCTCAAGGATATGAAAAAGGACCAATTAGAAATTAAGCATACACTGACTGAAATAAAGAATAATATACAGAGATCCAACAGCAGGCTAGAGGATCCCAAGAATCAAGTCAAATATTTGAAGTACAAAGAAGCAAAAAATACCCAACTAGAAAAACAAAAAGAAAAAGAATCCACAAATATGAAGATAGTGTAAGGAGCCTCTGGGACAACTTCAAGCGTACCAACATCTGAATTATAGGGGTGCCAGAAGAAAAGAGAGAGCAAGATATTGAAAATCTATTTGAAGAAATAATGACAGAAAACTTCCCCTACCTGGTGAAAGAAATAGACTTACAAGTCCAGGAAGTGCAGAGAACCCCAAACAAGAGGAATCCAAAGAGGACTTTTGTCAAGGGCAAAAAACAAAGAGTGAATCTTAAAAGCAGCAAGAGAAAAACAGTTACCTACAAGGGGGTACCCATACAACTGTCAGCTGATTTTTCAACAGAAACTATGCAGGCCAGAAGGGATTGGCAAGAAATATACAAAGTGATGAACAGCAAGAACCTACAACCAAGATTACTCTACCCAGCAAAACTATCATTTAGAATTGAAGGTCAGATAAAGAGCTTCACAGACAAGAAAAAGCTAAAGGAGTTCATCACCACCAAACCAGTATTACATGAAATGCTGAAGGATATTCTCTAAGAAGAGGAAGAAGAAGAAAAAGGTAAAGATAAAAAATAATGAACTAAGTGACAACAAATACATATCTATCAACATGTGAACCTAATCAAATGAATAAAAAACCTGATGAACAGAACAGACTGGTGAATATAATAGAATCAGGAGCACGGAAAGGGAGCAGACTGACAATTCTCTGGGGGGAGGGGTTGTAGGGGGATATGGGAAGAGACTGTACAAAGAGCTTACACCTATGGAGGAGGTCAGTGGGATGGGGTGGGGGGGAAAGCCTGGAGTGGGGTGGGAACCAGGTGGAGGGGAGCTATGGAGGAAAAAAAAGGAACATCTGTAATAATCTGAACAATAAAGATTTTGTTTAAAAAAGTACAGATAGCATCATACTCAATGGGAAAAGACTAAAATCTTTCTGCCTAAAATCAGAAATGAAATAAAGATGCCTAATACCACCACTGATATTTAGCATTATACTGGACGTTTTATAGAGAGTAAATAGGCAAGAAAAAGAAAGAAAAGGCATTCAAATTGGGAGAAAAAGAAGTAAATCTTTCTCTAAACATAGATGACATGATTCTATATATAGAAAATTCCAGAGTCCACATAAAAACTACTAAAGCTAATAAACAAATTCAGCAAAATTGCAGGATCAAGATTAACAAAAAGTCAGTTGTATTTTTATACACCAGTGATAAACACTGTGAAAACTAAATTAAGAAAATAATTCCATTGCCCTAACTGGTTTGGCTCAGTGGCCCCGATAGAGCATCGGCCTGCGGACTAAAGGGTCCCAGGTTCGATTCCGGTCAATGGCATGTACCTTGGCTGTGGGCACATCCCCAGTGGGGGGTATGCAGGAGGCGGCTGATCGATGTTTCTCGCTCTTCGATGTTTCTAACTCTCTATCGCTCTCCCTTCTTCTCTGTAAAAAATCAAATATATTAAAAGAAAGAAAGAAAATAATTCCATTTATAATAGTATCCAAAAGAATAAAATACATAGGTACAAATTTAACTAAGGAGATGAAAGACTTGTACACTAAAAACTACAAAACATTGCTAAAATAAATTAAGAAGACATATATAAAAGGAAAGTACTTCATGTTCATGGATTAGAAGACTTATCATTGTTAATATGGCAGTACTCCCAAAGCAATCTGAAGATGCAATGCAATCTCTATCAAAATTCCAATGGTCTTTTTTTTTTTTTTGCAGAAATGGAAAAGTTAATCCTCAAATTCAAATAGGATTGCAAGGGACCCTGATTAGCCGAAACAGTCTTGAAAAAGAACAAAGTTGAAAGATTCACATTTCCCAATTTCAAAACCTACTACAAATCTATAGTAATCAAAATAATGTGGTACTAAGATTATATAGAGAGACATACAGACCACTAAAATCGAATTAGGGCTCCAGAAATAAACCCAGACATCTATGGCCAACTTATTTTCAATAAGATCATTCAATGGACTGATAAAATAGTCTCTTCAACAAATGGTGCTGGGACAATTAGATAGTCACATGCAAAAGAATCAAGCTGGACCCTATCTCACACTATCCAAAAAGATTAATAAAAATGGATCTATGGCCAAAACCGGTTTGGCTCAGTGGATAGAGCGTCGGCCTGCGGACTGAAAGGTCCCAGGTTCGATTCCGGTCGAGGGCATGTACCTGGGTTGCAGGCACATCCTCAGTGGGGGATGTGCAGGAGGCAGCTGATCGATGTTTCTAACTCTCTATCTCTATCCCTTCCTCTCTGTAAAAAATCAATAAAATATATATATATAAAAAAATGGATCTATGACATAAATATAACAAATAAAACTATAAACCTATAGAAGAAAACATCAAGGTAAATCTTTATGACCTTATATTTGACAATGGATTTTATTTTTATTTTTTAAAAATATATTTTTATTGATTTCAGAGAGGAAAGAAGAGGAAGAGGGGGAGATAGAAACTTCAATGACAGAGAATCATTGATCCACTGACTCCTGCAGGCCCCGCACTGTGGAATGAGCCTGCAACCTGGGCATATGCCCTGACCTGGAATCGAACCATGACCTCCTGGTTCCTAGCTTGATACTCAACCACTGAACCACGCCAGCTGGGCTGACAAGGGATTTTAAATATTACACTAAAAGCAAAAGCAACAAAGAAAAAGTAGATAAATTAGACCTCATCCAAATTTTAAAATTTTGTTTAAAAGACATTATCAAGAAAGTGAAAATAAAACCTACATAAGGAGATAAAATATGTGCAAATCATATTAGGATAAGGGTTAATATCCAGAATATATAAGGAACTCCTATAACTCAAAAGTAAAAAGACAAACAACCCGGTTTTAACATGACCAAAGGATTTGAGCAGATATTTTTCCAAAGAAGAGAAATGATCAACAAACACATAAAAATGTGCTCAATAGTATTAGTCACTGGGGAAACGCAAATCAAAACCACAATGAAAGACCACATCATAGTAATTTAAATGTCTATAATCTATAATAATAAAAGCATAATATGCTAATTAGACCAGATATCCTTCGGGCTTCCTTTTGGATGCGGTCGGGGCTGCAAAGGAAGCCTGGCTCCGGGTGTCAGAGGGAAGCCGGTGCCAGCAGCTAGTGGAAGGAAGGCCTACTCTTGCAGAATTTTGTGCATCGGTCCTCTAGTAATAATATAAACTAGGAAAATAGCTAGTGTTGGCAAGGATGTAGAGCAAGTGAAACACCTGCACATGGCTGGTGGGAATGTAAAATAGTTCAGCCACTATAAAAAAGTTTGACTATCCCTCAAAAATTAATCATAGAATTACCATATGACCCCACAGTTCCACTCCTTGATGTATACCCCAAAGAATTAAAAGCAGGTATTCAAAAACTTGTACATGAATATTTATAGCAGCACTATTCATAATAGCCAAAATGTAGAAACAATTCAATTGTCCATCAACAGATGAATGGGTAAACAAATTGTGGTATATTAATATTATGGAATATTATTCAGCCAAAAATGGAATGTAGTGTTGATACATGCTACAATGTAGATGAACCTCAAAAACATCATGCTAACTGGAAAAAAAGGCCAGACACGCCCCCCCTTTTTTTTAACTGCTTGATTCTATTGATATTAAATATTCAGAATAGACAAATCTACTGACACAAAAAGATTTCTGGTTGCCAAAACTCTGGGGAGATAGGAATGGGGAACAACTACCTAATGGATATGTGCTTTTCTTTGAGAGTGATGGAAATGTTTTGAAACTAGAGATGGTGGTTGCACAACATTGTGAATGTACTAAATGTCACTCAATTGCTCATTTAAAACTATATCTTTACTAGAGGTCTGGTGCACAAATTCATGTATCAGTGGGGTCCATTGGCCTGGCCTGCAGGATGAGGCCAAAACTGCCTCTCTGACATCCCTCGTGGGTTCCCGGATTGTGAGAGGGCATAGGCCAGGCTGAAGGACCCCACTGGTGCACGGTCGGGGCTGGGGACGGGCGTGGGAGGTTGACCAGCTGGGGAGGGACTGCAGGAGGGCTCCAGGGTGTGTCTGGCCCATCTCGCTCAGTCCAGGTCGGCCGTACCCCAGCAGCAAACTAACCTACTGATCAGAGCATCTGTCCCCTGGTGGTCAGTGCACATCATAGCAACTGGTCGACCAGCCGACTGTCTGCCCCCTGGTGGTCAGAGCATGTCATAGTGAGCGCTTGAGCGGCCTTAGCATATCATTAGCATATTATACTTTGATTGGTTGAATGGCCTACCAGTTGACCAGACACTTAGCATATTAGGCTTTTATTATATAGGATTGATTTCAGAGACAAAGGGAGAGGGAGAGAGAAAAAAATATCAATGATGAGAGATAATCATTGATCCGAAGCCTCCTGCATGCCCCCTCCTGAGGGTCAAGCCTGCAATCCATGCATGTGCCCTAATTGGAATCAAACTGTGACCTCCTGGTTCATGGGTCAAGGCTCAACCACTGAGCCATACCAACCAAGCTCAATTGTTCACTTTTAAATGGTTATTTTTATGTGAATGTTACCTCATTAAAAAGTTGCCCATAAAAAATCAACTTGCCATATTTATTTGCATCTAATTCTGGAGTTTTTATTCTATTGATCTATGTGTCTGTCTCTTTACCAACTGAACCACACCAGCCAGGGCTATAAGAGTGCCTCTTGCCAAAACCGGTTTGGCTCAGTGGATAGAGCGTCGGCCTGCGGACTAAAAGGTCCCAGGTTCAATTCCGGTCAGGGGCATGTACCTGGGTTGCGGGCATATCCCCAGTAGGAGATGTGCAGGAGGCAGCTGATCGATATTTCTCTCTCATCGATGTTTCTAACTCTCTATCTCTCCCCCTTCTTCCTCTCTGTAAAAAGTCAATAAAATATATTTTTTAAAAAAAAAGAGTGCCTCTTAACTCAAAGAAGAATAGTTTGGAAATGTGAGCTTCTCCTTTTAGGAGGATAAATAGCTTTAATGCTGGGTAATGCTTACTCATGATAGTTACAGGATGACGAAACTTTTTAAAAATTATTATTTGTGTGTGTGTGTGTTTTGTTAATCCTAACCTGAGAATATTTTTTCATTGATTTTTAGAGAGTGGGAGGTGGAGATATAGAGAAACATTGATGTGAGAGAGACACATCAATTGGTTGCTTCCCGCACGCACCTGCCCTTGACCAGAATCGAACCTGGGACCTCTCAGACCACAGATAGACACTCTATCCACTGGGGTAGAGCTGAAGAAACATTTAAAAAACCATTTTTCTAACTCTTCTGTGCAAGAAATGTTTATTCCTTAAGCTACTAACTTTTCTAATTTAAGATTTTTTTAATTAAAAATACTTAATTTTACTTTTCTCCTCATGAACATTAAAGATCATTCACTTTCCCCCTCCAATGCTTTGAAACTGTGCAGTTGTTTGTACAAATCATGGACAAATACTTAGTGTGAAAATTATGTTGTTGGAAATATAGGGTGTCCCCCAAAATGTATACTAGTATGCACACTTTGAATGATAAAGGTGGTATTTATTAAAATACATTTCATTTAACAGCTACCAGCTGTTAAAGTATATGTACATTTTTGTGCCTTGTATATCCATTGGTTTAAAAAAATTCATCAGTAAGATTATTTTTCCGTAAAGGTGCAGTGTATCCAAATACTATAAAGCTTAATCTGTTGAGTTAGTGCTAAGAGTGGTGCAATATCTATCATCTTTCTGTGATAGAAATGAGAAGTGATTCTGATAGTTTTCCCAAATCTGAAAACTCAACGCAAGAGCTTGCTTACTTAATTTCTCAGGTAGATGGGGGAATTGCTTTAAGTGAAGTACAGAAATGATCAGATATGTGTATATCATATTGGAGGAAAGCAGTTCATTGTGGCCCAGTTACCATTCACAAAATTCACACAAGAAGAAAACCCTACAATAAAGCAAGGTTAGTAAATGCTTCAAAAAGTGCTTAGGGTTTGCTCCCCAATGAACCCACACAAGAAAGAAACTATAAAAGTGACAAGTGGCCAGAACCGGTTTAGCTCAGTGGATAGAGCGTCGGCCTGCAGACCAAGGGGTCCCGGGTTCGATTCCGGTCAAGGGCATGTACCTTGGTTGCGGGCACATCCCCAGTGGGGGGCGTGCAGGAGGCAGCTGATCCATGTTTCTCTCTCATGGATGTTTCTGGCTCTCTATCCCTCTCCCTTCCTCTTTGTAAGAAATCAATAAAATATATTTTAAAAAAAAAAGTGACAAGTGTGGAAAAGATTCAGTAATAATATGCTTGTGTACTCATTTGGAAAGGACACAACTATAGAGTATAGGTAAAGCTTCAACATTTCCTACCTGAGGATACTTCAGAGACTCTATACAAGAGAGAACCCACAGAAAGAATGTGAGAACTTCAGCAAATAATCCACTCTAGTACTAGAGGGAAAGCTCCTAAGACAGTGGTTGGCAAACTGTGGCTCGTGAGCCACATGCGGCTCTTTGGCCCCTTGAGTGTGGCTCTTCCACAAAATACAGACTTCTGCACATGGGCTATGAAGTTTCAATCACACTGTACATGCGCGCCCGCACGTGGTATTTTGTGGAAGAGCCACACTCAAGGGGCCAAAGAGCCGCATGTGGCTTGTGAGCCGCAGTTTGCCGACCACTGCCCTAAGAGAAAAGGTAGTTAACAGGTAGCCATGATCCATTACACATGAGCGTAGAAACTGCAGGTGCTCAGTAAGCACTTGTCAGTGGAGTGACTCAGTGAATGTTTTAAAAATATTTTATGGAGTTCAAATATTTTGTTATCCCAACTGTCCAGTTGGATGGGAAAGACTGTTTAGCATCCTTCTTCTCAAGCTCTCTTGGGGAATTAAACTGTTCTCACTTTTCCAAAAACCGATTGAAACCCCAACAGTCTTAGTTTTAGTTTGATTCCAAGTCCTCATTCCCCTCGTTAAGATAGCTGAGGTTCCTATGATCAGCTTGAAGTTCCAGAATCTACTTAATGGTGGGGAGAACTCTGGGTCTGGGATGTGCCCAGCACTTTGGCCACTTAGACTAGGGCAGAGGAGGGGTTGAGGATTTGGGGGCTAGCTTTGGTTTGTCTTAGAAATCATCTGGGTATGGAGGATATATTTGTGAGAATTGTGAGAACTTTAATACTAATATTGGAAACTGAATATAGGGTCATGTCTCAGATTTTATTTTTAAAATAAGCCTCAATATTTTATTGATTTTAGAGGGAGGAGAGAGCGAGAGCAAGTGAGACTTGTTGTTCTACTTATTCATACATCCATTAGTTGTTTCTTGTATGTGCCCTGACTGAGGATCAAACCCGTTAACTTTGGCATATCAAGACGATGCTCTAACCAACTGAGCTACCCAGCCAGAGCAATAGATTTTGTATTTAGGTTGTTCTTTTAGTTATCTGCTCTTATCCCAGTGATAAGGCTATAGAAGTTCCTTTAACAATTTCCACATGTCCACCCCAAATTCCAAGCATAAGGAGTTTTGAGACGTGCTGCTGGCTATTGGCTAAGCTAGGACATTCCCACTGGAGACTTCTCACTCCCCAAATGGTGTCCTACTCATGCTTTCCTACTCAAGCTTCTTCCCAACTGTCACCCCTTAGCCCAGGAAGAGCAACCACTTCCTTTATACACCAATATGGGTGTAGGATTTGCCATATATCCCGTGTGTTTTTTTGTTTTTTGAGGCACAACTCACGGAAGGTTCCACAGGGGTAGTTACCAACCATTCCTTGAAATCTGTACTCACATGAGGAATGAAAGGCAACCCCTACTCTCTCCCTACCTCACTGGTCAATAGAAACACATTTTGTGCACATGGGGCAGTGGTGTATAAGGGAACAAAGAACAAGGAAAGAGGAATGAGGCCAGAGGGAGAAGACTGCCTTGTCCACTTAAACTGACCTCCTAGGATATGTGCCCTGATAAGGAATGAGTCTTTTTTTAATATCTTATATAGTCCTTTTTGTTGTTTTTTGTTTTGTTTTTTAAATATATTCTTATTGATTTCAGAGAGGAAGGAAGAGGGAGAGATAGAAACATCAATAATGAGAATCATTGATCGGCTGCCTCCTGTAAGCCCCCCACTGGGGGTTGAGCCCACAACGTGGGTACGTGCCCTTGACCAGAATCGAACCTGGGACCTTTCAGTTCGCAGGTCGACGCTCTATCCATTGAGCCAAACTGGCTAGGGCCATTGTTGTTTTACTTAATATTTTGACTTTTACCTATAGTCTTGTAAGTTCCTAGTGTTCCCATCAGTGTTACATCAGCTTGGTGGAGCATCCATGGGAACTAGATCTTTCCTGAGGGCCAAAGGCCAAGTGAAATGGAAAACAAAAAGTTTCAAAGCTCTAATATAAGAGCCACCTCTATTAAAAACAGGCCAGGTAATACTGCAGAAACACACAGCACACATCTCAGTGATTAAACACAAATGTTTATTTCTTGTTCCCACAAAGCCCATTACAGGCCTGGGAGACTCACAGAACAGCTAACCCACTATGTAAGGGACTCAGCAGTCTAGACTGGTTTGATCTCATGACACCTCTCTCTATATGTGCTTCCACGATTGAGGCAAGAAAGGAGAGCACTAGAGAGTCTTGTACCAACAAATAAATGCTTCAGCCCAGAAGTGAGGCTTCTGCTAGCAACCCACTGAACAAAATGACCTGATGACCTTGTCTAACTACAAGGAGTAAAGCATAACCTTTCTCTTTTTTTACTGTTCACTAGAATACAAGCTCCATGTGGGTATCCATTTTTTTCTTTTTTAAAATATATTTTATTGATTTTTTATAGAGAGGAAGGGAGACGAATAGAGAGTTAGAAACATCGATGAGAGAGAAACATCGATCAGCTACCCCCTGCAAACCCCTACTGGGGATGTGCCCGCAACCAAGGTACATACCTTTGACCGGAATCAAACCTGTGACCCTTCAGTCCGCAGGCTGATGCTCTATCCACTGAACTAAACCAGTTAGGGCCATTTTTTTTTCTTGTTCACTATTATATCCTTAGTCTAGAACAGTGCCTAGGTGCATAATAGGCCATCATTAAATTAAGTAAATGAATGAATGTACTACCAATAAGAAATTCATGCCCTGGCCAGTTTGGCTCAGCGGATAGAGCGTCGGCCTGCGGACTCAAGGGTCCCAGGTTCGATTTCGGTCAAGGGCACGTACCTTGGTTGCGGGCACATCCCCAGTAGGGAGTGTGCAGGAGGCAGCTGATCGATGTTTCTAACTCTCTATCCCTCTCTCTTCCTCTCTGTAAAAAATCAATAAAATATATTAAAAAAAAAAAAGAAATTCACATGTATCTTTGGAGAAGAGATGAGTGAGTCCCAGCGATCTAAAGCTGAGGGTGTTGGGTAAGAGCTACTCACTAAAGCTTCAGAGCTGGCCATGCTTAAGAAATAATTTTTGGTGGCCTGCCAGTGTAGCTCAGTGGATAAGTGTGGACCTATGAACCAGGAGGTCATGGTTTGATTCCTAGTTAGGTCTGGGTTGTAGCCTCACTCCCCAGTAGGGGGCATGTAGGAGGGAGCCAATTGATGATTTTCATCATTGATGTTTCTAACTCGCTCTCCCTCTCCCTTCCTCTCTCTGAAATCAATTTTAAAAAGTATTTTTTTAAAAAAATGATCATTAAAAAAAAATACTTGGTGTAGTTCAACTTCTGGAAGAAAATAATTCCCACTGAAGAAGCCAGACCAAAGCTCAGGTGATATATACAAAAAAACCACTGAAGCCACAAACCAAATCAATTCAGCATAACCACCACAACCAGTGCTCAACTCCTGAAAGAAGCTGCAAGAACCACAAATGCATCTACTCCTTAAATATAGTCAGTTCACCCAATATATCTGGGAAGCAGGAGAAAGGGAAAGAAATGCACATTGATTAAGCATCTACTATTGGCCAGGCTGGTAGGTGCTTTTCTTTCATCAATCCCTGTAATCCCCAGATCAACCCTGAGGTGAGTGTTTTTCTATACATAGAGAAAATGGAGATTGGCTGGTGCCTGAGGGGAGGGGGAGGGGGTGACAGGATAAAGGTGATAGGATTAGCTAAAGAACATATATACATACCCCATGGATGCGGACAACAGTTTAGTGAAGGCCAAGGGATGGGGGAGGCAGGGGTGGGTGGAGGTGGGCAAATGGTGGGGAAGAGGGGGACACCTGCAATTATGTCAACATTAAAAAAAATTTTTAAAAGAAGAGAGAAAATGGAGACTTAAGAATGTTTCAATAACCAATCAAGAAACAAAAATGTTTCATAAGCTGAAAACAGATATAATACAATGTTATCTAGGCTGACTCCACAGGGATAACATACAAAGTCCTGACAATCCTGCCTTCAGGTCTGACTAAAGCAGCCAAGTGACAGCCAACAGACCCACTAGCTTTGGGGTCTTGAACAAGTCCCTGTATCTCTTTGTGCCATAACTTCCTCATTTATAAATTAACTAGAGGCCCAGTGCATGAAATTCATGCACTGGGGGGGGGGGTGTCCCTCAGACTGGCCTGCACCCTCTCACAGTTCTGGGACACCTGGGGGATGTCTGCTTGTGGGCTTAGGAATCGGGCCAAAGCCGCAGTTAGACATCCCTCTCACAGTCCGGGACCCCTCACTCCTTACTGCCCGCCTGCAGTGGAGGCAGGAGAAGCTTCTGCCACCGCCACTGTGCTTGCCAGCCATCAGCCTGGCTTCTGGCTGAGCGGCGCTCCCCTGCAGGAGCGCACTGACCACCAGGGAGCAGCTCCTGCATTGAGCATCTGCCCCCGGTGGTCAATGCGTGTCACAGCGGCTGGTCATTCTGCTGTTCAGTTGATTTGCATATTAGGGTTTTATTATATAGGATAGATTTGGAAGAGATAATTTAACCCCTTTCCTGATATAACCTGAAAGCTCCAACAAGAACACATCTGTATTAAAGGTAAAAATAGATAAAGCGTGAGTTATAATATCTACTGCCTATAGGTTTTCAGCAGTCTATTAAGCATCAACCAAGATTACTATTAAATGCTTAAGAAAACAGATACAGATAGACCCTGCCTAATAGTTTACAGTGTAAGACAATCAATATGGATGTGGATTAGCTCACTTTTGCCAACCACTCTGCATCAGTTCCCAAAACTATCCTTTTGGAAACCTGGTAGCCTGCTGAATGGATTCCTGGGTCACCATGTACAGTAAAACACAGGATCCTGCCTACAGCACATGTTCCAGTTCCCAGACACACAAATCTCTCCTGATTCTTAATAACAAAAGCCAAATGAAAAAGAAAACAAAATCCTGAGAAGTGAATCCAGGACTCCCATTTCTTTTAGGCCTCGGGAATGTACTAATTTTTATGGCTATGTTATCCTATTGACATTATGAGGAAAGGAAACAATCTAGTTTCTTTTATTGCAGAAAAAATTTCTTTACATCTAATATATTATTCCATTGCTAAAAATTCCAACCCATCCTATATAATAAAGAGGTGATATGCAAATTAACCCTCACATCCTCACAAAGATGGCTGCCTTATGACCAGGCCAGCAGGGGGGATAGTGAGGGACGTTCAAACAACTGAACAAGCAAGCTGTGTGGGGCAACCAGGCCAGCAGGGGGGCTGTGAGGGGTGACCAGGCCAGCGGGGGGTGGGGGGGGTCAGTTAGGGGCGACCAGGCCAGCAAGGGGTGCAGTAAGAGGTGATCAGGCCATCGGGGGTGGGGGGAGCAGTTAGGCATGACCAGGTCGGCAGGTGGGGGCGCAGTTGGGGGCAATTAGGCTGGCGGGGGGGCAGTTAGGGGCAACTAGTCTGGCAGAGGGGGGCAGTTGGGGGTGACCAGGCCGGCTGGGGGGGCAGTAAGGGGTGACCAGGCCAGCGGAAGGGGGGTGCAGTTAGGAGCAACCATACCGGCAGGGAGGGGGTAGTTGGAGGCAACCTGGCCAGCAGTGGGGGGCAGTTAGGTGTGACCAGGCCGGCAGGAGGGCAGTTAGGGGCAATCAGGCCAGCACACAGAGGCAGTGAGGGACGATCAGGTCGGCAGGCAGGTGAGCGATTAGGAGCCAGCAGTCCAGGATTGTGAGAGGGATGTCTGACTGCTGGATTGGGCCTAAACCGGCAGTTGGACATCCCCCAAGGGGTCCCAGATTGGAGAGGGTGCAGGCTAAGCTGAGGGTACCACCCACCTCCCCCCACCGTGCATGAATTTCGTGCACCAGGCCTCTAGTTTATATATAATCTCATTAGAAATGTTTTCCTTTTTTCAAATACCACCAATAAGATGCATAAGATAGTGCATTATTAGTTATCTGGCAGATTCCCTAGTGGTGAAGTAAATATAATTTCATCAAAGTAAAATTTGAGCTAATACAATTCAAGAGCTAAAGTTCCTAAAAAGTTCAAGAAAAAACTCACACAAAGTCCAATGATGAGAGAGGAAGAAAATCCAATTAGGTTCTTAGGAAACTTTACATTAGAATTCATTTCTATCCCATGAGACTAATGAAATTTTTAAGCTTGCTTCCTTGAAGACAATGGTATACAATTAAACAAGCCTATTATTGCTTTTTGTTTTGGAAGACCATGCTACAAATGTTTCTATCACATGCGTTTAAGAGTGGCTGGGTAGATCAATGAAAAACCAACACTATTTACCTCTATGACCACAGAAGACTGATTGATTTTATGGCTTCATCTGCTGTCTGAAACTGAATTTGATATTTTGGCAGGTACAATCCTAAAACAGTTTTTTCCATTTTTAGAATGTTCCTAGAACACCAATATTGCTATGGAATTCCCTATAGGTTATAAGTAAACACAGTAAGTAGAACAACTTTAATTCATCCCATGCAGAGTTGAACTTGATTCCTTTATGTGTAATATTCCACTGATGAAAAAATCATGCTTCATAATTTTCTATTTTTTCATAAACTTTAGTGTCAAGTTCCTCTTGGTGAATTTGTTCAGACTGAGGACAATGGACGATTTTCCCTTCACTGGTGGAGTTTCTGGTGCCTAAGAAGGCTTGACCGCCTGCTGAAGTTTCTTCTGCATATGTTACAGGAATAAGGCTGCTCACCTGTGTGGGTTCTCCGATGTTTAATAAGGTGGGAGTTCTGACTGAATTTTTTCCCACATTCATGACATGTAAAGGGCTTCTCTCCAGTGTGAATTCTTTGGTGTGTGTGTAGATTTGTATTTTGACTGAAGCTTTTCCCACACCATGAGCATTTATATGGTTTTATCCCTTGGTGTGTTGTTAAGTGCTTATTAAGATCTGAACTCCATCTAAACCTCTTATCACACTGTGGGCATTTATACGGTTTCTCTTCAGTGTGAACTCTTTGGTGCTTAATAAGGTCAGAGCTAACTCTGAAGTTTTTCCCACATTCCTGGCATTTAAAAGGCTTCTCTCCTGCACGTTCTTTCTTGTGACGATCCATAAGTTTTAGCAGCTCTTGTTTCCAGGTTGAAAGTTTCTTTCTTTTCTTCACTGAAAAGTCTTGGTGCCATTTCCCCACCCTATGTATATCACCATGATTTTCTTTGACTGTTGTTTTCTGGGGAACTTTCACTCTGGCCTTTTTTGATATTATGTCTCCAGGAGCTTGTATTTCTAAGTCAGAAGGACATATAGGCTGATGATTTTCAGTATCATTTTTGAGCTTTAACCCTGTTGGAATTAATATGACAATCAGCCAACTGAGTGGCAGAGCCAAGAAAACCACAGGAATGGAGAGGAAAAAACATCAAAGATCACTGATTTGTAGTATAAGATAAGTAGAATCTTAAAATGTTAATTCCTTGCAAAGATTCCTATTAAGGCACATTTCTCCTCTTCCCATAGTGTATTTACCTATAGGCAGCTCTCCAGGACTGTCCATGATCTCTGTGGATCCTTGAACCCATGGCTCTTTCCCTTGTTCTAGACAGGAGATGACTTTAGGTTTGGGGAGCACAAATATGGCTGTGAAATGAAAAAACTGAGGTCAAGGATTGCTAACTTAATAATGGTTCACTATTCAAGATATTTCAGTAAGAGTAAAGAACACTTACAATTTGTTATCCCCAAATGGTTAAATGGTTAGACCCTCATATCAGCTATTAGTTTTATACTACACTGCATTTGTAGGTTGACATGCAAAGTGGAGATTAGCCTGGTCGATAGAAAGGACATAGTCATGGGAATTTTGTGCATGTTCGTTCCCCTCTTCTGCCACCAATAACTGCACACTTGACCAAGTTGGACTAAAACTCCAGAGATTTTAGAGTCTTATTAACTCTTTAAGAGTCACCTGAATAAGACCTGGTCTAGCAGAGCCAATGTGAAGGTCAGTGGATTAGGAATCATATGCACAAGTGATTTCTGCCATAATTATAGTAGTCTTTTATTTTGCTCTTGAGCACCAGAAACTGAACTAGGAAATATTTCTATCACTCCTGCAGCTCACTGGTCATATCCAGTTGGACAAAACAGATCAGCATCATTTAGTGGACTTTTTCTACATATAAATTTCCAAGGATAGAAAGTATTCATCATTCAATATTTCAACAAATATGTATTAACTGGCTATGGCATGCCAAACACTTTCTATGAAATAGGAATATAGTGGTGAATAAGCCCAAATCCCCTGATCTCATAGAACTTATCTTCTAGTGGGAAACTGAGGCAATCAAACATCAAAAAACGGACAAAAGGAAATATCAAGAAGTAATAAAGGTTTCTGTGTGTTTTTTTTAATCCTCACCTGAGGATATTTTCCCATCACTTTTAGATAGAAGGGAAAAAAGAGAGAGTGACAGGGAGAGAAACACTGATGTGAGAGAGATACATTGACTCCCACATGAGCCCTGACTAGGCCAGGAACAACCCATGACCTTTTAGTGCATGAGCCGACACTCTATCTAACCCAGTCGTGGGCAAACTATGGCCCGCGGGCCGGATCCGGCCCGTTTGAAATGAATAAAACTAAAAAAAAAAAAGACCGTACCCTTTTATGTAATGATGTTTACTTTGAATTTATATTAGTTCACACAAACACTCCATCCATGCTTTTGTTCCGGCCCTCCGGTCCAGTTTAAGAACCCATTGTGGCCCTCGAGTCAAAAAGTTTGTCCACCCGATCTAACCACTTAGCAACACCAGCCAGGGCAGGAAATGATATATATTTTTTAAAAAACTGAAGCAGGGTAAGAGAGCATTTAAGATTCTTTTACCCTAGCTGGTTTGGCTCAGTGGATAGAATGTTGGCTTGTGAACCAAAGGGTTCAATCCGGTCAAGGGTATATACCTTGGTTCCCATCTTCTCGGGCCCTGGCCCTATTCGGAGGCAACCAATCGATATATTTCTCTCACATCGATGTTTCTCTCAGTCTTTTCCTCTCTCTTCCACTCTCCCTAAAAATCAATGGAAAAATATACTCAGGCGAAGATTAACAAAACAAAACAACAAAAAAAAAGATCCTGTTTCTGTGAAGCTATTTGAGATATGGCTATGTGGAAGACTTCTTTGAGAAAGTGATATTTGAACAGAACAAAAGGTGCAAGTTTTGTCATACAGCAGAAAAGTATGTCAAGTAGAGGAAAAGGGAAAGTAGAAATGAGCATGGTTATTTCAAAAAACAGCAAGAAGCCCTGGCCAGGTAGCTCAGTTTGGTTAGAAAGTCATCCCAATACGCCAAGGTTGCAGGTTTGATCCCCAGTTAGGGAATATACAAGAATCAACCAATGAATGCATAAATAAGTGGAACAACAAACTGGTCTTTCCCTTTCTCCCCTCCTTTCTTTCTAAAATCAATACACTAAAAAACTAAACAAAACAAAACAGCTTCCAAGAAAACCAGTGTGGCTAAACAGAACTGAACAAGGGGCACAAGCTGTAGAAGATGAAGGCAGAAAGGAGAAGAGGCACCAGATTTTGAAGGGTCTGAGAACTTTGATAAGGAAAAGTTTTAATTTTATTCTGAATGTGGTGAGAAGTCATCATAAGATTTTGAAACAGGAAAATATCATAATCTGATTAGGTTTTAAAGACTCTGGCTGCTGGACAGAAAACGGACTATTGGAGGGCAAGAGTGTTGGTACCATCAACCAATTAAAAAGCTACTAAGATGGGCCTGCTTTGAGATGATACTGATTTAGACCAGGACGCTAATAAGGCAAGAGGATGAGACATAGTTGGACTCAGGTTATACTGTGAAGATGGAACCAAGAGAATAGTGATGTATTAGTAGTGGAGTGTGATGACAAGATAATGGGAAAGAATGACTATGTGTCAGTAGCTCTGAGCTACTGAGTTGATCTTTACTGAGATGAAAAAGATATGAGAAGAGCAGGTTTAAGGGAAAGAGACCCAGAATTCTATGTAGGATAAGGAATGTGTACTTGGAAAAAGTTCCCAGGTGATCTGGATATACACTTTTCGTCTGCAAACATCAAGTTGAGAATCAACTAAGTACTGGAACAGACTGTCCCTCAGGGGAGTATTCACAGTAAGATGAGAACATGACAGATTACTCAGCTTCTATACAAAGGGAAGGGAAGAATATTTACCTAGAGAGATGACAGTCTCATAATTTTCCTGCATTACATCATTGTATAGGGCCTTCTGACCCGGATCCAGTAATTCCCATTCTTCTTGGGAAAAAAACACGGCCACCTCTTCAAATGTCAATAAGCTCTAAAGAAGAGAATGGGCTTCAGCTCAGTACCTGCCACTCGAGAAGTAGTTCTAATATCTGGCCCATGAAATTAATAGTAAGCGAGGCACTGAAGGAATTAATTTTTTTAAGTGAGAAGGCAGAAAGGAAGGAGGCAAGGGATCAGCAGTCTGGGAGGTGTCTAGTTCCCTAGGGAGAACATCTGGGCTAACATGCCTCTGAGCACCTGCTGGGCAGTGTGGGTCATGGGCAGCAGGGAAAGGCAGCCCTGAAGAGCTCAAAAGCATAGCTCACCTGGGACTCAGGCAAGATGAGCTCAGGTGCCACTGTCCAGTCTTTGGTGTTTGTCTGCTCAGGAAAGTATAGGATCTGGTGAGTAGGCACAGCTGTGGATGGAAAAGAGCCATAGGAAATTTCTCTTGCTTCTATGAACATCCTGGGCACATTTCTAAAATATACAAGATCTGATTCTTTCAGTAGAAATGGGACTTGTTTACAAGTGTTATGTGGTACCTAGAAGTGGCTATCAGCCCTACAACCAGTTTCCAAACTGACTGTCTTCAGTTTTCATGACTGAAGTCAATAAAAGGAAGTCTCACTTTTTCCCTACATTACCTAAATTATTCTGAGTTAGACAAAAATTAGAGGTGTCTGAAAAAGTAGGAGAGAGTCCAGTGTGTCAGGTAAAGGAAGTAGGAAGGTAAAAATGAGCATAGCAAGTTAAGGAAACAACAAGAAGACTAGTGTGGCTAAAGTGGACAGAGTCAGGATACAAGTGGCAGGTAGGTGAGTAGGAGCTAGATCTTGGAGGGGCCTCCATACCTTATAAGGAGTTTAGATATTATTCTGAATGTGAAAAGTTATTGTAAGGTTTTGAAGCAGAGAACTGTCATATCTCATCAGTTTTTGTTTTTTTAATATATTTTATTGATTTTTTACAGAGAGGAAGGGAGAGGGATAGAGAGTTAGAAACATCGATGAGAGAGAAACATCAAGCAGCTGCCTCCTGCATATCTCCTACTGGGGATGTGCCCGCAACCCAGGTACATGCCCTTGACCGGAATCGAACCTGGGACTTTTCAGTCCGCAGGCCGACGCTCTATCCACTGAGCCAAACCGGTTTCGGCTCATCAGTTTTTTTCAAGACTCTGACTGCTTTGTGGTAAACAGACTATGGGAAGGTAAGAGTGGTGTCAGGGCACCAGTTACAAAGCTGGTTAGAGAAGCCACTGGCTTAGACCAGAATGCTAACAGGGCAAGAGAATGAGACATGGTTGGACTCAGGCTATGATGCAAAGGTGGAGCCAAGAGGACTAGTGATGCATGAGTAGTGGATTATGAATGGCAAGTTCATATTAAAGCAAGCATGTCAAACTCGCGGCCAATAGGCTGCATTCCTCATTTATGGCACGTGCCCACCAGCCACGGTTTGACAGGTTTGGACTAAAGGATGACCCAAGTATTCTGGCCTGAAATATTGGGTAAATAGTGGTGGCATTTATGGAAATGGAAAGATAAAAGAGCAGATTCGTAAGCAAGAGTGAAGAGTAGGGAGAGTAGAGAATTTTAGGATAAGGAATGAGCATATGCGCTTTGTAAAAGCTTGAGATGATCTGGATACACTTTTCCCTGCCCACACCATCAAGTTGAGAAACAACTAGCTACTGGAACCAGGGTGCATTCCCAGTAAGCTAAGAACATTAGATTACTCAACTTCTACACAAAGGGCAGAAAGAATCTTTACCTAGAGAGATGACAGTCTCATAGTTTTCCTGCATTACATCATTGTAGAGAGTCTTCTGACTGATATCCAGTAATTCCCATTCTTCCTGGGAAAAATACACGGCCACTTCTTCAAATGTCAATAAGCTCTAAAGAAGAGAATGGGCTTTAGCTCAGTACTGGCCACTCCAGAAGCAGCCCTAACATCCAGCCCACAAACTGCATGGTAGGCCAGGCACTGAAGGAATAAACAATACATGATTTTTTTTTTAAAGTGAAAAGGCAGAAAGGAGGCAAGGAATCAGCAAACAGTCTGGGAGGTGTCCAATTACCCAGGGAGAATATCTAGGCTAAATGCCTCTAAGCACCTGCTGGGCAGTATGGGTCATGGGGAGCAGGGAAAGGCAGCCCTGAAGAGCTCAAAAGCACAGCTCACCTGGGACTCAGGCAAGATGAGCTCAGGTGCCACTGTCCAGTCTTTGGTGTATGTCTGCTCAGGAAAGTCTAGGATCTGGTGAGCAGGCACAGCTATGGGTGGAAAAGAGCCATCAGAAGTTTCTCTCACTTCTATGCACATCCTGCGCTCATTTCTAAAATAAAGAAAATCTTGATTCTTCCAGTAGATGGGAAACCGTTTTAAGTGTGAAATGGCCTTATCATTGTAAGAACCAGGTATCTATCAATCCCCAGAACAGGCTGCCCAGTTTTCATGAGTGAAATGAATACAACAAAAACCATTAACTTCCTCTCATGACATAAATAGTTCCGAGTTAAGAAAATTTTAACAGATTTGAAAATGAAATACTCATGGACTCCAGTGTACAGTAGGAGATATATTATTTATCATTTATTTATTTTCATGGTACACAATTTTAGTTCACATACTGCCACTGACAGCCCATTTGTGATCCCAATTCCTTCTGTGATTTGAGGATGGGGTGGCCCAGTCCTCCACTTTGCTAAGGAACAGTGTTCATGGTGTTATTACCAGGGTCCTCTGGTTTGGCCAATCCCCACCTTCACAACAACTGGTCTATTTTAAGGCCATCTGTGAGGGGTGAGGGTAAGGTTAATCATAATTGCTAACATGACTACATTTGCACATCCACAAAGCTGGGAACCCAGAAAGTGCTCACAATGTTCTGGCTGGACAAATTACTATGACAGCTCCCAGCAGAAAGAAATTATCATGAAGCTCCTTACCCCTCTCACACATAGGCTCAGTTTCTTTATGAGTATTCCTGCTCAGCTGTTGTAGATCCTGATAGTCATTCCAAAATTCTTCATCCTGGGACCTGCCCACTGGCTGGGACTCTGCTGGCTTCAGTTTGAAGCCTGAGGTCTCTGCTGTTTCTCCCAAGAGCACTGCCTCCTTTCCCAGCACATGGACTGCAACCTAGAAATAATTCCCATCCATGTTACCAGAACTTACTTGAGGCTTGGGGCTTGTGGAAGAGGGAGGAGAAAGCAGAGTCCAGATTGTGGTAAGTATGAGACACTAAAGGAAATGACAAAAAGACTTAAGGAAATAATGGGCTAGGCTGCATGGCTCAGTGGTTGAGCGTCAGCCTATGAACCAGGAGGTCACAGTTGATTCCCTGTCAGGGCACATGCCCAGGTTGTGGGCTCGATCCCCAGTAGGGGGCATGCAGGAGGCAGCTGATCAATGATTCTCTCACATCACTGATGTTTCTCTCTCTCTCCCTCCCTCTTCCTCTCTGGTATCAATAAAAATATGTATTTTAAAAAACTTTAAAAAAAAAGACATAATGGGCCACCAATTTTTCACGACGAGCTATCTAGCTGGTCTTGCTCAGTGGATAGAGCATCGGACTGCAGACCTAAGGGTCTTGGGTTTGATTACAGTCAAGAGCACATACCTTGGTTGCAGGCTCCTCCCCGGCCCTGGTCATAGAGTGTGCCGCAGGCAACCAATAGATGTGTTTCTCTCATGTCAATATTTCTATCTTTCCCTCTCTTTTCCACTCTTAAAAAAATCAATGGAAAAATATCCTTGGGTGAGGATTAAAAAAAACACACACAAAAAAACAAAACTATCCACAAATGTGGGAAAGTCAGGATAAAAGGAAAAAGATGTGGCTACTGCCAGCCCTCCAAAAGAGTACTCCCTACTCCTCTCTATATAGCCCAGCTCAGACCACTAGCAGGGCTTTGCAGGCCGCCTATTCCCATGCTGTCTTGACAGCATCTCTCTCTTCACTTAGATCCCTGCTGGATTTCTTGTCTTAATACTTTCTTCAAAATATTAAAAAATTTAACTGTCCAAGATTTTCTCCATGGTCAGGAAAGGTTTTACAGAGAATGTGGATAAAATGGAGAAGGGGAAAGAATGATTCTGACTGCAACCTCTCTCCTGATGATCTTGACACCAAACATATGCCCTGCCCTGTATTCTTGACAGTAGGCCTGAAGCCAGTTTATATGATTCCCACTCACCAACAGAGCCAAGGACCAACCACTAAGGAAGGGCAGTGGAGGCTCTTGTCTATTGTAGGAAGGACACTATCCCTCTTTCTTCTCTGTCACTCTGTTGGGATTTCCAAATCTTTGTTTCCATTTTTTTAAATTTATCCTTTCTTCCTCTGCAGTCTTCCCTACTAACTTTTTGGTTTCTCTTTCTTTTTACTATCCTTTCCTTTCATCTTTATATGTTCTCCCTTTTTTGGATCTGCCCCTTCTTCTCCAATTTCTTGTTGCCCTTTGTTTCTTAGAACTTAAGACCCATCTCCTACACCAAGCCAGACTCAATATATTCTGGCTCCAAAGAGGGGAAAATGCAACTCTCTCTTATGGCCAAGGAAGTCTCTGCCAGAATCTCCAACACCTGTGGAATGACTATTGCTGCAGATCAGTGGTTTCAGGTCCTGCCTTAGATGGCCTAAAGCAACAACAGATCATTGATCTAATTCATCTTACTTCTCAGTTAACTGCCCCTAACCCCATTTATCTATTTTCATTCTATATCACTGTTAAGTTAACCAGGAATCTTCTCACCCCAGTCTTCATTTGACCAGATTCACTCTGCAAGTGGTCTACCAAGGCCACAGCCTCTTCAATGCTCTGTAGGTGGTGCTTCTTTATCTGGGTCTGAGTATCCCTGGGCAGAATGTTCAGGAACTGTTCTAGCACCAGCAGATCCAAGATTTCTTCTTTTGAGTGTATGTCTGGCCTTAGCCATTGACGGCATAATTCCTGAAGTTGGCCAACAGCCACACGGGGTCCAGCTGCTTCATGATAGTGGAAATTCCGGAAGTGTTGGCGAAAGCTCTCAGGACTGAGACTGTCCATTTGTGCAGTATATTTTTTACTCTGAGAGGAGCTCTCTGTCACAGGTCCCTTGGTCTCCCACAGAGCCCTGATCTGAGGGTTCAAGTACTCAGCCACTTTCAGATCTACCATCATCATTCTGCTGGAACAGTTGTTCCTGTGGGCACACACCACCAGTACCACCTCTGACAACTAAGACCCAGTCTGGTCTGGAATAAAATCAATAAAAGGATCTTCTTCCTAAGGCACCAAGGACAGAAAAAAAGCAGGTCAATAAGAAAATCACATGAACTTTACTACCTGCTACTTATTGTGAGAGAAAAATGAAAATATCCTGTTTGCCTTCTCTTTAAAATCAACTGCCAGGCAGGCCCTTGGTTTCCCTCCTTTTCTTTATATTATTCAGTTGATCTATAAGACAGCTCATTAAAGACAAATGTCAATTGATGACTTTGCCTTTACAAGAAAATAAAAAATCAGTGAAAACTGGTGGGTGAGAAAATTGGCACCCAATGACTCCAAAGAATTTGGGGATTATCCAAAGAGTTCATTGATGTGCTTCCTATCATGTAAAAAATAAATAAATTATGAAAACATTCTGAGTTTCTCTTAAATTTTAATATATCTCCTAGCCTTCTGCTTTTAATAAGAGGTACAACTTCTATGACCCTCCATCCTCTTGTGATGATTGAAGCCTTCACTTCGTGGAACATTTGAGACTCTCCTTTACTTGCATGAATACTGGCAGCAGACAGTGAGACCAGAGTAGAAGGAACGTAATTAGGGAAAAAGTAGCCTTTTCTTCTCAGAAAGCATCCCCCAATTAAGTAACTGAGATGCTCAACGTTCTTTTTTGGACCTTCTTTGCAAGACCTATTAAGGGCACTACGCAGAAGATTTATACCTGTATTTTAAAATGTTTACTTCCACTAGGAAAAATCACAGCCGACCTTTCTTTACAAAATGTATGTCCAAATACCAAGTCGTAAAAAGGGGGAGGGCAGTTGGTAATGCTTAAGCTGACCCTTCCTCTGACTTTACGTTTCGAGGGTCTTTTAGACTTCTAAGGAGCCTAGGGGGAGCTTCACACGCCTCCGTCTCCCTGGGTGATGCAGCAAAACCCGCCCCGAGCTTCTGTGCAGGGTGCCACGGCTCACAAATGAATGGCCGGCTTCTCGCTGTGCGCCCGGCTCGGGAGGACCGGGGACTTCTGCCTCAGAAGAAAGGATCTTCTTAGGCTGAACTGCGGCTCTTGCGGTTAACATCAGCAGCAATGCCTCCCAAGCCTCCCCCCACCCCTGCCTAAAACAAAACAAAACAAAACACGCCAGCAGAGGCGGGAACGTAGACTTTCTGAGGGCATTCGGCATTCGTGAGCCCTGCGCCAGCGGGCAGCGTACGAGCGTGCCGCCGCCGCGGGCCCCGGAGTTATCAGCGCAAAGGGCAGGAAGAGCGACCTCCGGAGCCTGACGGCCGGCCTCGCCCGAGACAGGCTCTCGTCGCTGGGCTCCCGGAAATAGCGTCTCACCTCCAACCACCTTGCAGTGGCCTCGAGCAGAGGCCGGCAGGTCTCTGGGGCTCCGCAGCCGACGCCGAAGGGGAATCGATTCTTAGTTACCTCAGACCGCTGCGTTTCGTGAGGGCCGCTCCCTCATCCTCCGACTCTACCGCAAGTCGCCGCACTTCCGGCGGCTTCTCCAGGACCGCAGCTATCGGCTTCTCGACACCCAGAGGGGGTCCAGAGAACCGAGATGTGCGGATGCAAGGTCACAGGCCTAACACGCCCGACGGACGTACCGGACGCTTCACCCGCCTGGGGCCTTCTCTACGCAACTGTCTGAAACCCGCGCTCCTACCGGAAGCGGAAGTGGTGCACTTCCCGACTGGCTCTGCCGCCCAGCTGAGTCAGTCGGCCTGCGCAGGGGCTCCAGGCTTCGCGGAAGGAACCTACCTAGTCCGGTAGGGTTCAGCCCTTGCGCCCGGAAGAGTTAATGCTCCAGAGTCTCCAGGTTGTGGAGCCTAGAAGGACCCTGCGCGCACCTCGGCCCGTGGGAGTCGCGGTCTCGCGGCCTGGCTCTGAGGCGGTGAGCGTCGGGGTGGTTCCTAAGTCCCCTCAGGAGGCCTGCGGCCGAGTTACCGGGAGCTCCGCCGGGTAAAGGTCGCCGCCCGCTAGTCTCGCAGGGTCCTCGGCCTTCCTGGCCCAGCTGGCCGCACCCGAGCTTTCGTCCCTAGCACAGCACCGCCTCGAGAAGGAGCCTTTTTGTTCCGTTCAGGATCAGCGGACCTGAGGTTACCCCGTTTGAGGCTGTGCATCTCACAATTGTTTTTTCTTGTGAGGTATGTGGAATAGGTTACATTTATAGTTCTCCATGACAGAGAAATTGAGAGCTAAGAGGTGACTGGCGAGGGTTACATAACTTACCATTGGCCACTCCTAGACTGTAATTTAGTTTCCCTGTTGTCCTTTTTCAGGACAGCGTGCTTCCTGTAGAATGGTAACCTTTTTATCGTGTATTTCCTTCAGTGCCTGGTCGAATTACCTGATTAAGATATGCATTCCACAAATATTTACTAAATCATATTCAAAGGAATCTGAGTATTTCGTTTTGGTTTTGTTCTAAGTACTAGTGTTTTCACAGTACCAGCCTCTACCAGTCACGGAATTATTTAAGTCTACCAGGTGTAGTCAGTGTTACAAACTTCATAGAACAATGTATTTTAATCAAGGAATCTGGCAGAAGTACTCAGGCAATTTCATGAATATCAGTATCACAGGGTAGGAAAACGGAGGACTTTAGCTGAACGTTGCAGAAATTCCAAGGAAATGGACGTTGAATTTTGGTTGGGGAAAATTATAAGGTACTGATTTTCAGCCAATGTGCTGCAAGAATTTTAAAAACATTCAATACCTGACTGTTTAGTCAGGGGCACTGACCTGTTTTCCCTTACATTGTCAAAAAAAAAAAATGACAGCATCCAACACAGTAGCTGTCCAATGTGAATGAATTATAATTCATTCTCCATGACAGAAATATTTTTGTCAGATTAGCAAAAAATGTAATACATTTTTTGGTGTGTTGTAGGAATTTAGTGATTACTTATGTGTGCTGTGAGATTAAAAAGGTTGACAATAAGGGGGGGGGTAACATAAAAGCATAGCCTTGAAAAGCTAGAGAGATTAGTGTGTGAAATTTTTAGTATTTTTACTAAATGTAACTGTGCTACATTTAGGGAAAGAAAGTTAGAAAATAAGTTCATGTAGATCTATGTACTTTGAATGGAAGTGAAGAGAAATGCGTTTAATAGAGCGTATACCAGAGCATCATTTGAAGGTTTTTGAGGGAGCTTCTTTCTAGGGTGTTCATCTGGAGGTAAGTTTAAGGTGGAAATGAAAATGAGAGACCACTAACCAGGCCATTATGCTATTTTGCTTTTAGATAGAATGGTGTTACACTCCTCTGAGGTATAGATCTTGATCCTTTTTGAGTGAGAAAAAGATTAAACGTGATAACTATAGGCATCTGCCTAAGTCACTTGCTTATGTTTCAAAGCATTTCCATTTCCTTAGTATCTACCAGGTTGGGACTTAGTTTCTTCAAGAGTCATTATTGTTTCCAGTCTCTCAGAACCAGTGGACAGTGATGCTTTTAGCATTGAGATTCTCATCAGCTGTCCCAAAGCTGAACACATGATTGGAACTTATTGAATTGAATAAATGAAGTTCTGCTAGCAGTGCCTTTTGATGTCATTGGCAGACCTGATTCATAGCATGGGTAGGGAGTTGGTTAAGGAAGTGGGAGAAAAGACCCTGTGAAAGAAAGAAGAGAAAACAAGGCACAATATGGTGAAGAGTGAATAAGGGCCCCTGATGATTTTCACTGGTTGAAGTTTGAGGCCATAGTTACTTCTTGCTGTGGAGCCCATAAAAGTTCCCTGAGTCTTTCCTTTGATCTCACCTTCTCCTGCCTGATCATGGTTTGAGAAAATGATGAATGCACAGGTGGGGAGCAATGAAAGCAAATACATGGAGTTTATTTTGAGACACCACCCAACTGCCATAGCAGGCTGAGTATTTTTGCTGGGTAATTGACTGGACTTAATAGTGCTACTGTTGGCTGAAAAACTTTTTTTTTAGAATTGCCTTAGTTATAGCTTCCTCTTTTACAAGGTTGCTTGATCTTAGCCTGTAACTACCTCCACACCCTATTTACTATGATATTCTTTCATGATCTTAGTGCTCCATTAACCAGTGGCACTTCCTGCAACCAATGTTAGAGGAAAACTAATGGTTAGTTTCTTCTGGACTCCTAGATAAGCAGCTTGTGAGAATTCTATTAGTTGAGGAATGACTGAAAGCCAGTCAGGCTCTTCCCTAAAGGAGTGGAAAAATAACTGAAATTTATTTTTATCATTTCCCTGACACTTTTTTTTCCCATAGCACCTGGAATGGAAAAAAAAAATGGTAGTTTTTGTTACTTCCCAGGAAGTTCTATATCTGGAATGAGAACCATGACATTAATAGAGTAAGACATTTCTAAGGAATAAATGGAATTGAGCAGCACAAAGAGGGCCTGAATGGACTACTTGAGTGAGCTGAGCTACAGAGGACTTTGCCAGCAGAAGGATTTATGGGAAACAATTGATCAGAAATACCAGTAGAGAAACTTTTTTAAATTTTCCAAGCAGTGGAAAAATTGAGTCTTGGTTCAAATTAAACAAAATCTACACTGAAGAGAAACCAAATAAAGTCTCAAATATAAAATGTGTATTATTTAAAACCCTAATGTAAATTTAGGAAAACAAACAAAAAAATGGATCTTTAAAATTTTTTTAACTTTTTAATTATGGTGAAATATTTATAAAACTATTACACTCACCTCTAAGAATTGCCATGATTCTGAAACTTGCTAATATCCCACATATGAAACAGTTTCGTTGGAAAATAATACTTGAGAATACACCGGATGTACACAAGGAAGATCTGAGAGTGGAAAGGTGCCAGTAACAAATTATTTGCCTTCTTACAGATGACTTTGTTAAAGATCAGTCTTTGAGAATGCTATATTGAATGTAATCAAAGTTGGATTTCATTCATATGGACAGCAGAAACTACTAACTTTCTTTTTCACTTAAAGATATTTATAACTGTTACTGAATTCTAGCTCTAGACATCCCAATGTCAGGGTAAGCTTGGAGTCTATTCAGGTGGATGGGCTGCTGCCCAGTGAACACTACATACAGAGCAATATGAACACCATTTTCTTTTCTGGCAGTGAGGTAAAATCAGGTAATTTTGGGAGAGGAGGAGCCTCACTGCATCTCTGCTACACAAGATTACTCTGTCCTTGCCTTTGAAGCTTCCACATTCCCATGTTCTCAAGCACCATTAAAAAAAAAAGTTTTATTTATTAATAGATTTTTTTTAATATTTTTTTTAATTTCTTTATTTTTTTATATTAATTGATTTTAAATAAAGAGGAAGGGAAACATCGATTTGTTGTCCACTTACTTATGCACTTATTGGTTGATTCTCTTTTTTTAAATATATTTTTTGTTAATTTCAGAGAGGAAGGGAGAGGGAGAGAAACATCAATGAAAGAGAATCATTGATCGGCTGCCTCCTGTACGCCCCCTACTGGGGATGGAGCCTGCAACCCAGGCATGTGCCCTTGACTGGAATGGAACCCAGAACCCTTCAGTCTGCAGGCACTCTATCCATTGAGCCAAACCAACTAGGGCTATTGGTTGATTTTTGTACGTGCCCTGACGATATAGAATCCACAACTTTGGCATATTCGGACAATGCTCTAACCAGCTGAACTACCTGGCCAGCGCCTCAGCACCACTTTTTTGGTTGTTGCTAATCCTGATTCGATGATATTTTTTCCATTGATTTTTAGAGAGAGTGGAAGGATAGGAGGAAGGGGAAGAAAGAGAGAGGGAGAAACATCCATATGTGAGAGACATATCAATTGGTTTCATGCACCCTGACCACTGGGGATTGAAGCTGCAACCCAGGTACACGCCCTTGGCCAGGAATCGAATCCATGACCCTTCAGTGCGCAAGCTGATGCTCTAACCACTGAGCACACTAGTCAGGATGAGCACCACTTTTTATTGAGGCTTATCTCACCTAGGTCTTTACTTGTGAGCACAATTTGCCTACTCTCTTCCTTGTGTCTTTTTCTGTGTTGACTTACAGAGTATGCAGGTATTCCTGTTACTCCTGACTGGTTCTGCTATATCTGTCGAGGGAGAAGAGGAGCAGGGAAGTTCTGAAAACTGATCATCCATGTCTTGAAGGAGTGAAAGCAAGAGGGGACTTTATAAGTGGCAGCTTTCTGAGTTCATAATACCTTTACCTCTAGACTAACACTTTAATAATAAGCCCTTATCCCTTTAGCTCATTATCCTTCAATTCAAATGCCTGTGCCTTCTAGGGCATTAAGCTAGTTTTGGGTTTTTTGTTTTGTTTGAATGTTTTTTTTCCAATTCAGTAAGGTTTTTCCCTTTTCTCCTGTTGGTTATTTAAAACCAAACTCAGTATGAAAAAGAGAGGGAAATATACAGCATTGAATTTGGAGGATAAAATGAAGATTCTAAGTAGGATTGAAGCTGGATGATCTCTTAAAAGTGTAAAAGGATGAATTTGGAATCAGCAAATCAACATTTTATGACATTAAAAAGAATAAGAAATTTATTTTGGACTTTTTACTGAAGCAGGACATGCCATTAGTTGGGGCTGAGAAGAGAAAGAAGACAACAGGAACCAAATATGGTGATGTGGACAATGCTGTCTACATATGGTATCAATAGAAACACTCAGCTAGTGTTGCTGTTAGAGGTGTGGAGCTTCAGACTGCTGCAGAGATTCGCACAGTGTTTTGGGCAAACAGACTTCAAAGCTAGTACTGGTTGGCTTTTTATTATTTTTTGTTGAAAGTATTACGTATGCCCCCCTTTCCTGCCCCCCTGTCCCCCTCCCCAGTGACCCCTCCATCCCACCCCCTACCCACCCACTCCCCCACCCCCATTGGGAACCGAAAAATATGAGTGGAGCAAGTCCCAAGTTCAGTTTCAGAAACTGTTGAGCCATTCATTTCAACAAAAATTGTCCATACTTATCAAAGAGGAGAAATTGTGTCTAGCTCAACTATACAGGGGGTGAGACTGACCTCTTTTGGAAATCAGTGCCAAAGAACAGTCAGACAAGTAGAAAAGATGTCTGCCTGCCTGGAAGGAAAATACACAGAGAACGGTTATCTGCTCTCTCATGTGCAAATGCAGATGGCACTCATAAGTTAAAGTCTCATTATTGGAAAATCAAAGCTGCCCAAAAATGTGAAAGAGGACAAAAGTACATTACCTGTTATATATAAACCTAGTAAAAATGTTTGGTTCACCAGAGAATTATTTTCAGAATGGTTCTTTCAAAATTTTGTTCCTGAGGTCAAGCATTTTCAACTTAACTTTCTAAGATTCCATGAAGAGGATGTTAGAGCTTGTTACTTCTGGACAATTCCCAGTTCACCTTTCTGCTGAATCACTAACGAGTGCGGATGGTCGAATAAAATGCATGTTCTTTCCCCACAACACTTCAACCTTGATTCAACCGATGAATCAAGGTATGATCTTAAGCTGCAAACAACCTTATAGGTGGAAGCAACTTGAAGAGAGTCTTGTAATTTTTTTAAGAAAGTGATGATGAGTCCTGACCAGTTTGGCTCAGTGGATAGAGCATCGGCCCTTGGACTGAAGGGTCCCAGGTTCGATTCCAGTCAAGGGCATGTACCTTGGTTGTGGGCACATCCCCAGTGGGGGGTGTGGAGGAGACAGCTGATCAATGTTTCTCTCTCATTGATGTTTCTAACTCTCTATCGCTTTCCCTTCCTCTCTGCAGAAAAATCAATAAAAATATATATTTTTTTAAAATAGAAATAAAGTTGTAATCAGAAGTGCCTGCAAGCTAGATTGAAGGCTAAAAGAAAATGTTTCTAATAAATGTACTTTTTTAAAAAAAATTTAATCCTCACCCAAGGATATTTTTTCCATTTTTATAGATTTTTATAGAGTGGAGAGGGAAAGATAGAAATGTTGGTCAGAGAAACACGTCAATTGTTTGCCTCCTGCACGAGCCCTGCCCAGGGGGGAGCCTGCAACCAAAGTTATGTGCCCTTGACCGGAATCAAACCCGGCTGGTGCTCTATCCACTGAGCTAAACTGGCTAGGACTAATAAATGTACTTTTGGTTTAACTCATCTTGCTATTCTTGAGCTCCTAACACTTAGTTAGGAAGTCTCCTAATGCTAATAAATTTGCTAGTTGGTTTCCTATAACATACATCAAGACTTTTTACATGCTTTGTTTCAAATGCTTGTGAAACATTTACAAAAATTACAAGTCTTAAAACAGTGGTGATTTTGCCTATTTCAAATATGTATCAGTTGATAATTCTATGATTATCAGTAGCAAATAACAATAGTAATGATTCAATAGCCATTTCAGAGTATGATGTTGACACCAGTAAATTCTTTCATTCTTACAATAAAAACTCTTAAAATTTCTAATGAGTTTTCTTGGGAAGAAACCCCCAAACAAAATGTAATGCTTGTTTAATGTCTAGTCTCTGGCGCTAGTCTTTGTCCTCACTGCTGTCTGCCTGCTTTTAGTCTGCCTCTGCCAGGCATTTTCACATTGCTTAAATGTATTACTGATTCTCTACTTAGGAGCCTTTCTGCTGGTCTCCTGTGCTACATTTACTACATGGATGTGTAGCTATTGCTCAGGGTCAGGCCACATCTCCTTTGTACCCATTTGAACTTAGGGGGCAGGGGTGTTTATTGCATCATTCTCCTTTGGCATAAAAGCCAGTCGGAATCTGTTCTGGTTAGAGTCTGCAGTAAGGAAGGACCTCTAAGGGAAGACCTCATCAACCCTGCCTGCAGTATCAGACTGCTCCCTGAAGTTCTTCCAATGTGGTCTTACATTGATCTCAGCACCAGGGGGCTTAGAAGACAGTCCTGCAAATATTATCTGACCACAGATGGCACAAACAGGTGCGTACTTTCTATGTGCTAGGCACCGTGCTAAATGTTTTTTACATGCAATAATTTGTGATATTATCTCATGAAAGAAGGCCAAGAACCACTATGCATCTGAAATTTGCTAGAAAGGGAGCTAACACTGGGACTGAGTAAAGGCTCCTATTGGAAAGCCTTTCAGTCCCAAAAGCAAATACCTGGGAGTCCTTGTTGCTATAAGCCTCAAGCTGCAATGCTCCAAGTAGGAGCAACACCAGTTGGACACATCATAAGATTAGGAGGAGCGAGAGTGAAGGGGGAGGGGCACTTTCTATTCTTATAAAATTTAAATGCATACAGGTTGTGATCTTAACCAGATGATTCTTATTAACATCAACTTGATATCACCCACCAATTTCATGGCATCAGCAACCACATCATCCCTGTCCAACTCCTACCACTGTGGATCCTACACTAATCTCTCAAATCCTAAACGCCCCCCCACACACACACACACCACCACCACTGCCCTCTTGTGGATAAGAGAAAGGCAGAGAAATAAATAAGATTTTTTTTTTTTAATATATCCCATCGAAGGGAGAGGGAGAGTTAGAAACACTGATGAGAAAGATCGATCAGCTGCCTCCTGCACGCCCCCTACTGGGGATGCGCCCGCAACCAAGGTACATGCCCCTGACTGGAATTGAACCTGGGACCCTTCAGTCTGCAGGCCCAGGCTCTATCCACTGAGCCAAACCGGTTAGGGCAAAACAAAGATTTTTAAAAATTGGCTCAGAAAACCAAGGAAGAACTCAATTCTAAACTGAGGCAGGGCTGAGGCCAGACTAATAAAAATGGGCGGGGCACATAGGGTTCTTTTTCTCACTTAAAATTGCTAATTTGATAGCTGGTTTCCAACGGAATGTTTTGTTTCCCAAACAAGCAGCTAGTTAGATATTTTCCTGAGATGTTTTCAAGGCATCAGAATGTCCTTCTAGAATACCTCCTTGTTTTCTATCTCTTTCCCACAGGCATACACTCCTAAAATTCCTATTCCTGATTACCCATTCTAAAATATGCTTTCTCCTAATAATTTTGCCTTCTCCACTAATGGGCAATAATTCAGTTATAGCAGGACCACCTTTTTCTGGGAATCATTTGTAAGACCAAAATATCCTGTCTCTGAAGAGCCTGATCTTCCTTCAGCTACTTTCCAAGAAATAAAACATTATAAACAAAAAAATCAGATACTTTCACTGCTGTACACTACAGAAGAAAACCTCAGAGACCATTATGACATCATCACCCCAAACCCACTGGGTTTGACCCTTTGTTACCATGCCACACCCTACCTCAACCTGTCTGCTGCCACCTTTGTGGGACTTCTTGACCAACACAGCAAGACCACAAAGAGAAAGCAGGTCCTCCAAACAGATCAACACTGGAGGCCAGGACACTTTCAATGAAGAGTCACACACTTTCATGTTTCTTGAAGGTATTTATTACCATCCAAACATATTTCCAGGAGGGAAAGGCATGATCCCTAATTTCCCTAAAATCTGTGTTTTCAAAGTCGTCTAGGGAACCCTTCTTACATAACCCTCTGAAGACTCCAGAGTTCTGTTTATCCTTCTCTGGCAGAGGTGGGGGAAGTCTTGATCTCTGTACAGGTTAGAGTAATTCAGATTCCAGTTCCCTCTGCCAATTCCTAGGCTGACCTGCAAATTCCTTGTTACTATTTCCCTTAGGTCTCTGGGTCCTTTTTGTCTGAGGTGACAATGACATTCATGGCCTGCCAATGGGCCTTCCTATGAGGCCACTGAGGTGTGCTGTGGCTTCCCTGTCAAGGCCTTTTGGAGAGCTACAACTAACCACCAGTCTTTCTTTGCCCTCAAGCTGGTTTCCCAGGAGATTTAGCCCCTTTTCTTTGGTCTCAAGGGCCTCAGGAGTTCAAATACTTCTGCTGAATGTCCCAAGTAAGGAAGCAATAACAAAAAGTCATATAGATTCCCAAAGTTGCTGGGAAAGACAAGATTAATTAAGGCATCCAAATCACAATGTGGCCAAATATACTAAGGGGGTAGGCACCATGAGACAAGGTGAATAGAGAATTCTGCCCTGAGTAGGTCACCTCAAAGACTTTTCGTCCTTACTAATTCAGACAGAATTCCATTTTAGTTTGATGCTAGTCCTTTGCTGCCTCTGCTTCTCCCCTGCAATAACTCCCCCCCCCCCCCCACACACACATACCCATCCTTGTTACTCTTTACAATAATTACCTCAAAAACAGATGATTTCACCCAGCCCCTACGGCTCACTGGTTGAGCGTTGACCTATGGACCAGAGGTTATAGTTAGGTTCCTGGTCAGTGCACATGCCGTGTTGTGGGCTCCATCCCCAGTGGGGGGAGGGGGGAGACATGCAGGAGGCAGCCCATCAATGATTCTAATCATTGATGTTTCTCTCTCCTCTCCCTTCCTCTCTGAAATCAATAAAATAAATGTAAAAATAAAACAACACAGATGATTTCGGTCAGCAGGGCAAGAAATACCAGCTCTCAACAGCAGACCCCTCTGAATATGCCACCTTATCTCTGGTGAAATGAAACTCCATTGTTTCTATCTGGTGTGAGTTTTCTGATGACTCATAAGGCGTGAACTCCGAGAAAAGCTTTCTCCACATTCAGAACATTTATAGGGTCTCTCTCCTGTATGGGTTCTCAGATGACGAATCCGATTGGAGCTGTGAGAAAAACTGTCTCCACACTCATGACAGGTATAGGGTTTCTCTCCCGTGTGAATTCTCTGGTGCCTGATTAAGTTGGATCTATGAGAAAAGTTTTCCCCGCAAAGGGTACATTTATATGGTTTCTCTCCTGTGTGCGTTCTCTGATGTCTGGTGAGGTGCATGCCCTGCCGGAAGCTTTTCCCACAGGTCAGACATTCAAAGAGTTTCTTCTCTGTTTTGTGGGTTCCATGATTTGTAAGAAAGGAGCTGCTGTCACTCATTGCTTCCCCACACTCGGAGAAGGGGAAAAGCCTCTCTTTCTCATGAGTTCTTTCATGTATGACAAGGTGGGAACTTCGAGAGAAACTTTTTCCACACTCAGCACACTTATAGGGTCTCTCTCCTGTGTGAATTCTCTGGTGCCTAAGGAGATTGGAACTGTGAGCAAAAATCTCGCCACACTCAGGGCACTTGTAGGGCTTTTCACCGGTGTGTGTTCTCTGGTGTCTGTGGAGATTGGAGTTGCAAGAGAAGCTTTTTCCACATACATTACACTGATAGGGCTTCTCGCCTGTGTGGGTGCGTTGATGGCGAGTCAGGTGGGTATTCTGACTGAAGCTTTTTCCACATTCAAGGCACTTATGGGCCTCCTCTCCAAAATGTGCTCTGTGTAGTGATAAAAAGTGTGGGCTCCCACCAAAGATTTCACCACACTCTACACCCATACACAGTCTTTCTGCTGCATGTATTCTCTGGTGCCTAATTAGATTTGAGTTACTAGAGAAATTTTTGCCACACAAGGGACATAAATGGAGCTTCTTTGGCTGTAGTTCCTTTGGCCGGCCTGCTTCTCTGCAACTTGTGGCTCCCACTATGGACTGCTCCATCTGATCCTCTGGGGGAAGCTCCCAATGCCCTTCTGCCCTGTCCCCAGGCCGTCCCTGCTCAGGACTCCAGGGCACCTCCCCTCTGGCCTGGCCAGTCAGAAGCACCTGTAGATGGATGTTCTCAGGAGAAATAGACTGAGCACTTTCTTCCCGGCTCTCAAATTTCTCTTCTGGTAAAGTGAGAGAAACCAAACCCTACATTATTTTTACCCTAAAGAAAATCCCATATGCCCACTACTGCCAGTAGGTAAGAAGTCCAGAAAGACGGGCTATATCTGTTTTCTATCTTCCCCATACAGGGAAAACACTCTAGAGAGGTATCTGGATAAAAGGTGGGGCCATTGGTCAGGAACCAGAGCTCAGACCAGTCTTATTCCCTTGTAAGGGCCCCCATATCCCTCTTCAACTGAGCCTCTAGCTCTGCCCTTCAGAAATGGGTGGGATGGAGCAGGGCTGAGACTAAGATGGGAAAATGAACCAAGGCGTGAATGCTTCCTTACGTTTTGAACTCTGGGTGCCTTGCCTGCCTCAATGGGATTAAAGTGGGCAGTGGGGACACAGGACCTTCCTGGTAGCAGTGATGGACTAGCCCCACACCCAAACCCTCAAAGGCCTCACTCCCAACAAGGGGAAACTAGATGGGCAGGCTCCTCAAGTTCCTTACCTGGAGCTGGGTTTCTGGGGCTCAGTCCCTCCTTGCAAATCTGGACACTGGGCTCCCATGGTTTTCTTCCTTGTTCCACCTGGATGCTCAGGGCCTCCTGATTGGGAACCTGAGATTCTGTTCACAATGAAAGATATCGATTTTTGTGTCACCACATTCCCCCACCAAGCAGAGGAAGCACAGTCATGTTCCCTGTCCTCTGTGAGTAGATACAGAGGGTAAAATAAGTCTGAAATATACATTAACCTCCTAAACTGTTCCCAGTGGTTACCTCTAAAGAAAGAAATTAGGGGAAGACTATAGCTTTTTTCTTTTTACACTTTTGTAGTACCTGGGATTTTTCTGCAATGTACCACTTTTGTAATTAAAACAACCAAACCAAAATGGTCAGAGTGGTCAGTTCCTTAAGTAATCAATTTAATATTGTAAAAGAGTCTTGACTCTTACGTATAGAGAATAGAATTTAGTCTGACTGGGCCACTCCAGAAGAGGAAACTATAATATGATGGACAATCAGAAAAGGATCTGGAGGCTCTAAAACGACCCCGAGGTCGAAATCAAAACGTGCCATTCCTATGCTATGCTAAAAACAAAAACCTCACTCTAACTCCAGCGAACTTGGACTTTAAACAGTTTAGTTCTAAGAACTTATGATCTGAACATCTCTTCCTATTTAGCACTCACTGAAAGAGCTGTGCTCAACTTAGGCACCAAACCACAGCAGAGTAATAGGGAAGCTAGAGAAGGTCCAAATGAAGGGAAACAAACCCAGCAGTGACCCCTTTGCAGAATTAGTGCAAGTGAAGTGACAGCTGTGCTTCTCTTTATAAAAACGTAACTTATGAAAACAAAGTCCAGTGTGACTCTGCTATGGTGTGTGTCAATGTAGCCATAATTGTAACGGACACATTGCTGTCTTAGGTTGTTTCTAAAGACTTCCCTCAACTTTTATTATGAGAATTTTCATACATACTTAAAAGTTGAAGGAATTAAACAATACCTGTACACTCTTCACCTAAATCCTGAGTTTCTGTACACTCTCCACCTAAAAAACTGTTGGGTTTTTTTGGGCATATTTCATAGGCATCATTTAAAATCTTGCATAATAGGTCAACACACAGGTGCACCTTAATTTACACTTGATTCATTTAGCTCCAGTTTTGAATATATATCATTTCCAAATTTCCATAAGTTCCTCCCTACTTCCTGAATTTTTAAGGGCTGGGAGAGCTGCTAAGCTGGAATGCTGGTGCCACTGCCCCTGAAATTTGTGTCTTTGGGGAAGGGCCTATAAATACTAATGAAGTATAGAAAACACGAGATCAGAAGAGTAAGCATTTCAAAATTGCAAGTCATCAAGAACTTTATAGTTCCACAGCATCCTAGGACAGTGAGAATGTGTCATGCTTGGAAGGGGGTCAGTCACTGGATTTGATTTTGTTCTATTTGTTCTGCCTTGGGAAGACCATTATAGCTCTGACTCCTTGCCTTCAGCTCTGGCAGCTGGGGCCTTTAAGTGTGCCAAATGTGCCACGTCCGTTCAACCAATCAAAGCGTAATATGCTAATGATATGCTAAGGCCACTCAACTGCTTGCTATGATGTACTGACCACTAGGGGGCAGATGCTCCAACTGGTAGGCTAGCTCGCTGCTGGGGTCCATCCGATCCCAACTGGGACAGAGCGAGACTGGACGGACTCGCCCTGGAGCCCTCCCGCAGTCCCTCCCCTGCTGGTCAACCTCCCGTGTCCCTTCCCCAACCGTGCATTGGTGGGGTCCCTTGGCCTGGCCTGCGCCCTCTTGCAATCCAGGACCCCTCAGGGGATGTCAGAGAGCCAGTTTTGGCCTGATCCCGCAGGCCAGGCAGAGGGAACCCACTGGTGCATGAATTCGTGCACCGGGCCTCTAGTTTTAGAATAAGGGAGGCCTTTTGAAAAAATTAGGAACTTATGTCCGGGAGGTAAGTAACTAAGACATAGGAACCTAGTCAGAAATGACTCAGTCTTCATCCCTAGAAAAGAAGTCCTTACCCAGTGAGTCCACATTCTCATAACTCTCCTGCACCGTGTCCCTGGAGAGGGCCCTCTTACTAGGATCCTGATGCCCCCACTCCTCCTGGGAGATGTACATAGCCACGTCCTCTAAGCTCTCAGGCAACTGAAACAGCACAAGATCTCCTTTAGCCCCTGAGGCACCAAGAACAATTCAAGCAAAGTCAAGGGTTAAAGGGGCAAAACCCAGGAGTGCCCAGAACACATTTCATGGGGAGTGAGGTGAGGCCTAGGAGTGAGGTGAGATGGAGGCATATAAAGAAAGCCGGGGAGACACATTGGTGAGGAAGTGAGGCTCCTCTCCAAGTGACCAAAGGACCCCACCACCACAAGAGCAACACAGTGTGTATGGGGATGTGTGTGTGTGTGTGCTGAGGGAAGACATTGGGAACTTCCACATCACCTGGGGCCCAGTCATCTTGTCTTCCATGTTTCCTTCGGGAGGAAAGAGAGAAAGCCAGGGAGCAGATAATGCTGAAGGTGACAGAAATCATGATGAGAATGGCATTCCTAATTCTTGGCAACCCAAGGATTATAACACAGTATCCATTCCCCATCACCCAGTCTGCTCTGAGGACTGAACACTGAACAAAAGAAGGCAAGACAAGCACAATTAAGCTACATCCAAAATGACATCCTAAATGCAGGGGTGGGAATAAGGAATATCACTAGTCTGTCTGCAGCATTCAAGCCCTCAATCATTCATCTAGCTCTAAAAGTCTCTGTTCTGCATACAAAAGAGCAAAGAAATCTCCCTCCTCCTCCCACTTCCAGAAGAACCCAACCACCACTTCTAGATCTTTCAGTCCATTCTGGGAACCCTGAACCAGAAATTCCCTCTCCCTGGCATAGGTGCTTCATCCTACTGTCAAAGGCAGACCCGAAGCCCCTTCTCCCTCCCACCTACCCAGATAACTGTTCCTCACCCCTCTCCTTTACAGCCTGGGAGTCCCTTTTAGGGCTGGGGCCTAGCAGCTCCTGCAGCCTGGGACCAGGGCTTCGCTCAGTCTCCATTGGCTCCAGCTTGAAGCTCGGTGACTTTCGTGCTGTTTCCAGAGACAAAGGCTCCTCCAAAAGCACTTCTGTTCCCCGCCCATGGTTTGTGACCTGGGAACCAACCCACATTACTCATCATCACAACAGGGCCCCACAGGAAGGGAAATTAGTACAGAATTCTGAGGGCAAACCTTCAACAGGGAACCACTGGTACATACCTTTGGACCCAGCTAGAGAGAAGGATGGTTTCCACTACAGGGTTTTCTGATCCCAAGTGCATGAGAGAAAATGGGGATGGAGGGTTGGGGTGGGGAGAAGAGTCCACTCCCTGAGCACACCTGCCCACATAGCTCCTCTGGACACACCTTACTCCCTCTAGATTCCCCCTACCTTTTCTAGATGCTCCCTTTCCTCACTACTGGATAAGTTAAACTTGGGTGGCTCTGGGGGCACACGTGCCCTCAGAGTCTCAGTCACAAACTGGTTTTCTAAGTCCACAATTAACTCCCACCCAGCTCTGTATAGGAGACCAGACTGCAGACCCTAATATAACAAGAGCTAACAGCTATTAAGCACTAACTACGAGCCAGTAGTGTGATCAAAACTACATGGCCCTGACCAGATGCCTCAGTTGGTTGGAGCAGCAGTCGCCAACCGGTGGTCCGCTGAGGTCCGAAAGGTTGACGACTGCTGGGTTGGAGTGTCATCCCGATATGCCAAGGTGTCTGGTTCCATCCCCAGTCAGGGGACATACAAGAATCAACCAATGAAGGCATAAATAAGTGGAACAACAAATCGATGTCTCTCTCTCTTTCCTTTCTCTCTCTCCAAAATCAATTTTGAAAAAAACGTATGTCTGAATGTAACAACTTGCTTGAGTGCTTTTCACCAAGCAAAATAACAAATACTGGTAAAAGTGTGATTCAGAAAGTAGTGTGACTGTTTAAAGCAGCGATTTTCAACGGTGTGCTGCAAGAATTTGGAGGGGAGGGGACACGCTATATACTGCTCTCCCTCTAACCCTAAAAGCAACACCAGGAAGGTATTCTACCATTCACACTTGACCAGTGGCGTATCTGAGACTAATAAAGGCTAACTTGCCCAAAGTCACAACGCTAGTAGGAAACAAGAGTGACGATTTAAACCCTGCAAACTAAGTTTGGGGCTCCCACTAATGCAGAGACACTGCCTCCATATGGAAACAGGACACTTTACTACTGACTGTTCATTGGGTAAAATCTGGAAGATGACTATTCCTGACTGAACTACAACAAGGCCTCTGATCCATTTAAGGTCTATTCAGGGAAACCAAGTAAATAGGGAAGTGGGCCGGCACGCTGTCCCAGTCCTAGGGTCAAACAAACCGCGGATACAACAGCTCTTTTTCTCACCTGCTGCCTCAGTTTCCCAAGCTCTCTCTGCATATCTTCTACAAGGGTCACTGCTTCCTCGCCGCTCTCCGGGTGCAGCTCCTGCACCCTGCTCTGGATCTCCTGAGGCAGGATGATTAGAAACTGCTCCAGCACCAGCAGCTCCAGGATCTGCTCCTTGGTGCGCATCTCAGGCCGCAGCCATCCATGGCAAAGTTCCTGGAGCCGGCTGAGGGCTTCCCGGGGCCCAGCGGCCTCTTGGAAGCGGAACCGTCTGAAGAGCAGGTGGGAGGCCTCCGGGCTGGGCCCCGGGTCCGGCGGGAGCAGCTCCTGGCTCCAGGCGCAGTCCTCCTCCAGTTTCACTATCAGGAGCCCTTCCCGATCCTGGGAGCCCGGGCCCGACGCCATCGTCAGGCCCCCGGAGTGCCCTACCCGGGAAACCAGCGGTGCCCGCCTGGAAAGGAGCCCCCAGCCTCGCACAGGGATGGCCGGCGTCAGCAGAAGCCCGAGGACCCTGGGCTTCAGGTCGCGGCCGAAGAGCCCGCTCTAGCCGGGCCGCAGCCGCCTGCGGCGCCTTGGCCTCTCAGTCGGTGCCAGGAGCCGCCGCGCCAGCCCTCGGCCCAGCCCTCCCCGGGGCCTCCCTAGGCACGGACCTGGGCGCCGCGCTTCTCGCAGAACTCCGCGCTCGCTCCCCCGCCGGAAGTCTCAGCGCGAGAGTTAGGCGTCCACGGCCAACGGCGCCAGCTGGGGACCCACCTCCAGGTGACGTTCTGCGAACTAGAGCGCCCATTGGTCCAGACCTGGCCACGGATTCACCGCCGACCAACCAGGAAGGGAGATTCATCTGCCGGGAAGGGACGAGCGAGGGGCCAATTCAAGGCGAGAGGCGGAGTCATCCGACAAGCCCTGACACCCTGGAGGTTCCAAGGGAGAGGATGGGTTCGCTAAATAGATTTATAAAAATTGGTCCTAAAGCGGGCGTGACCCGCGGGCCACGTGGGCCCGAATCCCCCGGAAAGTTTACTAAGATACAAACCCTCGAGCCACGCGAGATTCAATGCGTCAGAGTGTCGGGGTGGCTCGGAAATCTGACTTGTTAACACCGCCCCCCACTCCCCCGAAAAATTCTTCACCCATAAGCCTATTTGAGAGTCACTGTCCCAGTCATGACGGATTAAAGGCGGTCTCCACCCGCTCCGGCAGTTCAGGGTTGCCGGAGAGGGAGCCATCTACCCCAGCGGCACCGGAGGCTCCCGAGCCGGTGTCCACGAGCCCGCTCGGCCTCTCGGGGGGCCCGTAAGCGAGCTGCCCCGCCCAGGTCGGCGCCCCGCGGGGCCTGCGGGGAGGTGCGGTCGGTGGCGCTGCTGGTGACGGCGCCACCCCCGCGGTATGGGGGTTCGGGGCTGGTGGCCTGCGGTGGCCACCCGACCGCCCGGCGTCCAGTTTGGGGCGGCTGGGTGGCCCGAAAGGCCGCTAGGGACTCGGCCCTGCGCCGCCGCTTCCTGTTTTAAACCGGATTTTAAACTTGCCTGGAACGTGTTGTTCAGTTGTCCAGCCCTGCGGGGGCGGGATCCTCTCTCCCTCCCGGCTCCGCCGTGAACTTTCGTGGTGAGAGGTGACTGGAAGCAAACCCGTAGGATTGTCTTTCTGGCCGAGCAGAGTGCTTTGTGCCAGTGCGAGGAGGGTGGCCCGGCTTCTCCATTCCCTCCGGCAGCGGGCAGACCCGTGCGGGCCCGTGGGCTCAGGAGGTAGAAGCACAATAGGAGTGAATCGTGACAACCAGGACCGTTGATTGAGCGCCTGCGTGCACGCAGCCGGAGACTCACAACACGCGAAACTGTAGCAAGTATATATACACCGTTATGCGCCTGTTACAGATCCCGGCACCCGGGTCAATAAGGTACTTGCCCAGGGTCGCACAGCTAGTCTGTCGCTGAAGGTAAAGCGACATGATGGTAAAGGATGATACGAGGATGCAGAGAAAAAGTACGGAGTATATATATATATATATTTTTTTATTTCACTCCAGGGAAAAAGTTAGGTCCACAAACTGTTGTGGCAAATGCAGATCCAGAGGCCTCCGTGCACTGGCAGGTTTAGGTCCATTTCAAAAAAACCATGTGACCTCAGAGTCCTCTAAGACCATTTTCATGTTTTAGAGATTTATATTTCAGGAGACTGTAGAGACTAACCTTATAACCAGTTCTCTGGCACTTACTATGTTATCTCAGACAAGTTATTAAACCTTGTTAAGTCCCAAACCTCAGTCCTCTCATCAGTTTTGAGGGGATAATTCTATACCCATTTTATAACATTGGATAAGGATTAAATAAGCTAACGTATAGGATGCTTAGAATGGTACCTAGCACTTAGTGTGAAAATAAATATTAACTGTTATTTTAAAAAATTAGCTGTGCCCTAGCCGGTTTGGCTCAGTGGATAGAGCATCTGCCTGTGGACTGAAGTGTCCCGGGTTTGATTCTAGTCAAGGTCACATGCCCGGGTTGCAGGCTCAACGGGCAGGAGGCAGCTGATCAATGATTCTCATCATTGATGTTTCTATCTCTCTCTCCCTCTCCCTCTCTGAAATCAATCAATCATACCTCCTGGATGATTATTGTAGAATGTGTATGGGAATGTTTGCAAAACTACACATAGCTTGGGATGAAAGATGAATCATTTGCTATGTAAGTTCCTTTTGATTTCAGGTTATTAATGGGTACTTAAAGCTAGTTGGACTTTCAGAGTTACTCAAAATTACTTTTATTTTTATTTTTTTAAAATATATTTTATTGATTTTTTACAGAGAGGAAGGGAGAGAGATAGAGAGTTAGAAACATTGATGAGAGAGAAACATCGATCAGCTGCCTCCTGCACATCTCCTACTAGGGATGTGCCCGCAACCAAGGTACATGCCCTTGACCAGAATCGAACCTGGGACCCTTCAGTCGGCAGGCCGACGCTCTATCCACTGAGCCAAACCGGTTTCGGCTTATTTTTTAAAATATATTTTTTAAACACGTTATTTTGTGTCTTTTTTATTTTATTTTATTTTTTGAATATATTTTATTGATTTTTTACAAAGAGGAGGGGAGAGGGACAGAGAATTAGAAACATCGATGAAAGAGAAACATGGATCAGCTGCCTCCTGCACAACCCCTACTGGGGATGTGCCCACAACCAAGGTACATGCCCTTGACTGGAATTGAACCTGGGACCCTTGAGTCCGCAGGCCGACGCTCTATCCACTGAGCCAAACCGGTTACCGCTATTTTTTTATAATTTTATTGATTTCAGAGAGAAAGGGAGAGGGCAAGAGAGAGAGAAACATCAATGAGAGAGAAGCATTGATCAGCTGCCTTCTGCACGACCCCCACTGGGGATTGAGCCCACAACCTGGGCATGTGCCCTTCACCAAAATGGAAACCAGGACCCTTCAGTCTGCAGGCCGATGCTCTATCTATTGGGCCAAACCAACTAGGGCCAGATATCAATTTTTATTTTAAAATCTCTTAACTGAAATTAGCCAGAACATAATTCCAAAAGTCTCACTTTTGCGTTTATCTTCTCTTGGAACTCAGTAACCTAATTTAGATAATTCTTTTGTCAAAATATTAAAATCATTGTCCCACCAGCATGGCTCAGTGATTGAGCATTGACCTATGAACCAGGAGGTCACGGTTTGATTCCTGGTCAAAGCACATGTCTTGGTTGCAGGCTCAATCCCTGGTGCGGATGTGCAGGAGGCAGCTGGTCAATGATTCTCTCTCATCATTGATGTTTCTCTCTCTCCTTCTCCCTTCCTCTCTGAAAGCAATAAAAAAATATTTAAAAAATTTTAAAAAAACATAATGTAAGACTAATTTAGTGCATTACTATAACATAGAATTAATTCACTCCTATGGGAGCACAATAGCCTTGGATTAAGCACAAAAGGAGTTTTTCCCTCATTTTGGTTTTGTTTTAATATTGAAAAACTGCCTGGCAGAGATAAAATAATCCTGAAAAGGAGGTAGATATAGAGGCTGTCTGCCCCAGAAATCAGCTTGAGTTCAGGCAAAACTGATGGTGATCCAAATATTATGCTTCCAGTCTTTCTTACAACCATGATTTCCAGTACCACATCCTGGCCTGAGCTTCCCAGTGAAGCATAGAGATATCACCACATGGGTGAAGGGATTACAGGATTCCGAGTAAATGAAACAATTATTTGACTTTGAAATGAGTGTTCATTGGGTATGAGGGAAGAAAGAAAAGAAAAATCAGCCTAATTGGAGCAAAAACTTTTGCATCTACATAGGTGTTTGTATCATCCCATTACTGGTTTAACTCTTTCCCTTGGAACAAGGTAACATGTTCCATTTCTATTTCTTTTCTCAAGTTTTGAGATTAGGAGAGAAAATAGAAGCAGAAAAAACTGGAAACTCTGCATCCATTCATTGTTCATTTAGAGGGGAATGATCTCCATAGTTTGTTTTACTAAAAATGTTTATAAGCCCTAGCAGGTTTGGCTCAGTGGATAGAGCATCAGCCTTCAGACTGAAAGGTCCTGGTTTGATTCTGGTCAAGGGCACACACCTCGGTTGCAGGCTCAATCCCTGGCCCTGGTCAGGGTGCATGCGGGAGGCAACCAATTGATATGGCTCTCCCACATCGATGTTTCTCTCTCTGTGTCTCTTCCTCCCTTCTACTCTCTCTAAAAATCAGTGGAAAAATATCCTCAGGTGAGGATTAACAACAACAACAAAAAATGTTTACAAAATCAATGTGGAAATCCCCAGATTTAGCAAAGCTTATAGATCATCATAACCACTCTATAGAAAGAGAGCCCAGAGAACTTCAACCTAAAAGAACCTGTCAATGTTAAACTTATTGAGCAGCAGAGGATTAATTTAGAAGAGGAAACTTATAAGTGCCCTGACTGTGGGAAAAGCTTCCTTCTCAGACCTTTATAGACACCAGTGCCTCCACACAGGGGAGAGATCCTGGGAATTCACTACATTTTATGGAAATCAATTTGACAGTGTGTTTGAAGAATCTTGAAATGTTACTCCTCTTTGATCAAGCAGTTCCATGTCTGAGAAACTATGCTGACAGGAGAAACCAAAGCAAAACAAAACAGCAACAAAAAATCTTCATGATGCAGGCCCTGAACGTGGCAATAAGCACTGCATGTGATTCCTGCCCCACCCCAAGTCAGAATAACTTTCTTCTGGGTCCCCAGTGCTTTGTTTAGGCCTCATTTTCAGCACTTAACACAGTTTACCTTAGCTAGGCAGGTCAGTTGCAGTCATACTATGACCTGTGTCTTCCTCTGCCCTTATGCTACATCAACATCACCCAGGACTGGAATTTTACAGGGTAGAGAACATCTATTCATATCTTCATCCTGTAAAGTGCCCTGTACATATTAAACATTAATAAGTGCTTGTAGCATTGAGTCAAGAAATAGAAAATATCTCTTGGAAACTAGGAACACACAACATTGCAATGGATATGCCTAGTTATACTGAGTATTTTGAAAGGGGTGAAAAACATTGCTGCCCTTATAAGTATTATAAAGATTAAGTGAAATATATTTAAATGCAGGCTCTTTACAAAATAAACTTTCAATAAATAAAATTGTATTTTATTTCTAGTCTTTGTTGTTTAATGATAAAAAAAATTTATGAGCTTCCCTCTAAGTACAGCTTTGGTTACTTCACATAATTTTTATATAGAATACTCTCCTTATTGATGATTTCAGAATAGTTTGTCATTGCTGTTTTTAACTTATTTCACCTTTGAGCCAAGAGTTGATCAACTGGATAATCTGGTCAAGAAAATTTATTAAACTTTTTAACTGCATTGGTTAGAAAATGAAATTCATTCTATTTCTGCTTTGGAAGTCTATTAGGATTTTTCTGGTAGACTTATATTTGATAAAACTTGCTAAGTATTCTAAAGGCTCTAGGAAACAAGGGCTCTGTTTATAAAACAACAAATCTAAAGTAGCCTGGCCTCTCAAGTACTTTTCTATGTTTGGAAGCATCCTTCATGCTTATGTGAAGGGGAAGTGAGAAAAGTTTGCGTTGCTTCCCATTCTGCCTCCTGGGTTTTTGTTTTGTTTTGTTTTTACTTCCTCTTATCTGTTAAAAGTTTTTAAAAACAACTATTCTGTGTATTTTATAAAGCAGTTGTTAATAGCTGCTTAGCTACTGAATGCAGTAAAAATAGGAGGCTAAAGGATCTAGGAGAGAACTCATCCCTTTCTCTAGCTAAGATAGTCCTCCCTAAGATACCATAGTTGTTTGTCTTCTTGAAAGCAAAGAGAACCTGCAGGGGTCATATTAAAATTTTTGCAATTGTGACCTTCCAGAATCTCCATGAATTCTTTCACAGTGTGATGAGGATGTTGTCTAGGCTGAAATCAAGGGGATCAGGGAATAGACTGGTGAATCGGCTCCCAAGGAGCTCACAATATAGAGGGGGTTGAGAGACTTTATGCTTTTCCCTCCTGCACTTGCAGTCACCTTCACATTCCTGAAAAACCATCCTAAGGGCCCTCCAGGAAACTTGGATCTTTATTTCTAGCCTAGTGATCTGGGTTGAATAATCTCAGAATCAGCTAACGCTTAGTTAGTCTCAAGCCTCCTCGCCTGACTCTGCTTTCTCTCTCTTCAAGTCCCCCCTGTAAAGCTGTGGAATGGGGTGAGGAGAGCTCACCTCTTGGCCTTTCCTTAGCACTTACAGTCAGTTTAACCAGCCCCCAAATCTGAGCGTTTTAACTACTGAGATGAGGATTTTTTTCCCTAAAATGAGAACTGGTGCGAGAACAGTTTACTCACAATCTCCAGGGGTGGGGAAATTTTTTCTGCCAACGGCCATTTGTATATTTATAACATCGTTCAAGGAGCATACAAACTCTACAACTTAAAAAGTAGCCTGCTATATTTGGTCAAACATTAATTGGCAGGGCCAGACCAAATGATTTTGAGGACCTCATACAGCCCAAGAGCCAGATTATTCCCCACCCCTGAACCATTGATTCTCAGCTTTGTGCATATTGGAATCACCTTTGGAGCTTTGAAAAGTTTGGATGCTTAGCCCTGGCTGGTGTTGCTCAGTGGTCAGAGCATCAGCTCATGCACCAAAGGGTTGCAGGTTCAATACCGGGCCCAATAAGGGCACATTCAGGAGGCAACCAATGGTGTGTCTCTTTCACATCGATATTTCTCTCTCTCTTTGCCTCTCCCTCCATCCTTTTCTCCTTCCCTCCCTCCCAAGTCAATGGAAAAATATTCTCCGGTGAGGATTAATAAAAAAAAAAAAACAGTTCTGATGACTAGTGTCTTAGTCTATTAGGGTTGCTATAACAGCATATCACAGCCTGGGTACCTTATAAACAGCAGATATTTGTTTTTCACAGTATTGGTTATTGGAATTCCAAGATCAGAGTGCCAGTATGGTTAGGTGAGTGCCCTCTTACAGAATGCAGACTGCCAGTCTCTATGTTCTCCCTCACATAGTGGAAGGGGCCAGGGAGCTCTATGGGGTCTCTTATAAGAGGATTAATACCATTAATGAGGGCTCTACCTTCATGACAAAGCAATTCCCAAAGGCTCCACCTCCTAATAGCATCACATGAGGCATTAGTATTTCAACATATGAATTTTGAGGGGACACAAATATAGCATGTAAGTTCCACCCCCTAAAGGTTCTTTTTAAAAAATATATATTTTTAAAAATTGATTTCAAGAGGAAGGGAGAGGGAGAGATAGAAACATCAATGATGAGAATTATTGATTGGCTGCCTCCTGCACGCCCCCTACTGGGGATCGAGCCCACAACCTGGGCATGTGCCCTGACCTGGAATTGAACCCTGACCTGGTTCAGAGGTCAACGCTCAATCACTGAGCCTTGCAGGCTGGGCTAGAGATTCTGATATATTTGGTCTTGGCATCAGGATTTTCCAAAGATCCTCAGATATTTCTAACGTGCAACCGAAGTTGAGAACCACTGATCTAGACATTAATTTGAGCGATAGCGTAAGAGCCCACAACTCAAGCATGTTCCCTGACCAGGAATCAAACCCTGACCTCCTGGTTCGCAGGTCGATGCTCAACCACTGAGCAACACTGGCTAGGCAATTAGGTATTATTTAAGTTTTTGTTATAATAGTGAGCAAAACATGAAAGTCTTACTCTAACATTCTTGCTGTATTTTCTGTTTTGCCTTATTATTTTACAGTGAAAATGTATTCACAGATTATGTGTCATGTGCCATAAAATGTTTAAATACTCATTAAAAAACACAAAAATATATAGAGGGCATAAGGGGGGAAAGCACAACTCCTACCCCCAATTCTACTCTCAAGACGTTGCCATGTTATTTCTTGAGTCTTCCTTGAGATATTTACATTTTCATAATATTTTCTTATTATTTATACACATGGGATTATACTGTCACATTGTATTGTAAACATGCTCTTTTACTATATATTGACCATCTTTGCACACTAGCACATGGAAAACCACTGCATTGGTTTTTTTTGTTTTTTTTTAAAAATATATTTTATTGATTTTTTACAGAGAGGAAAGGAGAGGGGTAGAGAGTTAGAAACATCGATGAGAGAGAAACATCGACCAGCTGCCTCCTGAACACCCCCCACTGGGGATGTGCCCGCAACCAAGGCACATGCCCTTGACCGGAATCAAACCCGGGACCCTTCAGTCCGCAGGCCGCTTTACCCACTGAGCCAAACCAGTTAGGGCACACTGCACTGTTTTCAATGGATGCTGTACAATTCATGGAATAGATTCACCACAATTTACTAAGCCAGTACATGGTGACAGTCATTTAAGTTGTTACAATTGCTAACTGGCAGGTGTGGCAGGCAGGAGAATGCTCCAGATGGATGACAAGGATTTAAGTAAAAAGGTGGCCCTCAGACTATCATGCAGGTGAATACAGTCTAGTTATGTTTACCTGATATTAGAAAGTAGTCTTGCCCAGCCACGTTGGCTCAGTGGTTGAACGTCGACCTATGAACCAGGAGGTCATGGTTTGATTCCCCATCAGGGCACATACCCGGGTTGTGGGTTTGATCCCCAGTGTGGGGCATGCATGAGGCAGCCGGTCAGTGATTCTCATCATCGATGTTTCTATCTCCCTCTCCCTTCCTCTCTGAAATCAATAAAAATACATTTATAAAAAGGAAGTAGTCTTGATGGTGATCCCTGGTGGCGCACAGGAAGGGGAAGGCCAAAGGTGGCCTCAACCCAAACCAGATTCTTGTCCCGGAACAAGAAAGGATTCAAGAGCATGTCAGAAAGACTTGGCAAGGCACAGTACATTTATTAGAGTATGTACTCAAGAAAAAGGTTAAAAATGCATCCCAAGAGCTGTAATCCTATTTTCACACTTCTTCATTTAAAAACTAACTGGAACCTGAAATAAATGGAAGCTTTGTGAGACTCTCAGTGGCATCAAAACATCACTTTTCAAGAAGTCCTTTCCTCAGAATTGCCCATTGCAGAAGGTGTCCCTGCAATTGCAAAAGAGCCTGCTGCCGCCTGGAAAGCCCCACTTCCTATCCAATTCTGTCATAGGTGCTTTAGTCTCAGCTTAGAGGAGTTCCCTGGCCAGACAGGACGGGGTCAGAGACGTAAGAAACACGAAGGGCGCTGCAGTCATTGCACAATTTCATCATGTTTGTGTCAGCGGTGGGAGGCAGCTGCGTTTCTTCTACTGGTCCTGGTCCCAGAAACACCCCAGTCAACACCCTTCTGGCCCAACCTGAGAATTTCACACTCTGACATGTACACTGGAAATGTGCATGTGGGTTCATCCATTTTTTAGGAAAAACGTTGGGTTGGGGGTTATTTTCTCAGCAGGATCCAGAGAATTGGATGTCATCAGCTGTTAAACCAAAAGCACGGAATGCTCTGAAAAATACACAGCACGTGAGCCAATTGGACAATAAGATAAATGCAATCAACCGCAACTCATTGAAGCCTTGGTCTCAGGCTGGTCACACACAGAGCTGTTTGTTCAGCCAGGCACCAGAATGTTGTCACTGACATTTTGAGCATCATTGGTCAGCTGAAAAGGTGATATCCATAAAGTGATGCATAGTCAAATAATAAATTATCATACAGAGAGACAATATTGCAAAGTGGCTAATAGAGTGGGTTTGAATCCTGTCTGTAAATGGGGTGATGAATCCTGCCCTGAAGGGGAGCTGCAGAAATGCTGGAGATGATGGGGATAAAGCAAGCTGTGCCGGGCACAGAGCCTGCACTGTTGGAGGGTAACTGCATTACCAACAAAACATCAGCAAAAAAATGTCATGAGAAAGACAAAGTTTTAACCAGGATATGGATGACAAGTGACAGTCTACGTGATAGAAATATCGCCATTTTGCAACCACCACTGTAGCAACTGATTTAGGAAAGGATCATCAATGAATGCTAAAACCACGGATGAAAGATTGCGGGAGGACCAGACACTTCTGCACAATAGGTTACTTATTAATTACAAAGAAAAATGTCCCTTTACAATGGAAAGGTCTCGAGGATTCCTGAATGTACCCCCAGTCAAATAATGGGGAAACAGCCACACAAATCTAAGTTGAGGAACTTCTGCTTAGAATAGACTTTCCAGAACATTAATATCTTGAAAGAATTAAAGAAAAAAAGAGCATGGAAGTGTGAAAGTGGTCTAGCTGGAAGGAGACTATAGAGACATAACTACTAAAAGCAACACATAATCTCTGATTGGTCCTGGACTGAAAAAAACGAAGCTGCCCAGGACATTACCAGGACAACTGAGGAAGTTTGATTTGACAACGTTAAATTTCCTGAGTGTAATGACTGTATTCTGATTATTTGAAATAACATACTGGCATCTTTGTTCTTAGTATTTTGGGTATCTAGAGTATTTGGAGTGATATCTGATAATGTCTTAAATTCATTACCAAACAGTTAAAAAAAAGTGGTGCATGAATATGAGAGAGAGAGAGAGAGAGGAGATCATCACCAAATACTATGAAATATAAACAGTTTGTGAATCCAAGGGGAGATATATATATATATATATATATATATATATATATATATATATACACACACACACACACACACACACACACACACACACACACATACATGTGTGTGTGTGTGTGTGTGTGTGTGTGTGTTCATTGTACTATGCTCTCAACTTTTCTGTAGGTTTGAAATTTTTTAAAACAAAACGTTGGGGATAAAGATCAGGGTATGCGGAAAGACAGAAGCAGTTAACTGAGGAACAAGTCAGTTCACCTCAAGTACAACATCCATGAGCGCCCTTGAGGACCCCTCAATGGGACACCTATGTCTTATTTCCCTTGTTTCTCCAGCATCCTCACACGGTGTTCAGAATATGTGTTTCACAAACGAGCGTGGATGAGTGCCCTCTCGCTTGGGTTTGCTCCCAGGAAGCCAGGGCAGAGTCAGCCCTGGGAACAAACAAATCGGGATGGTGCTGCTGAGCGTGGCACTCTGAGGCTCTCGTGTTGCTGGTGGTACCAGGCAACTGGAACTGAATCAACGGGTGGTACCAGGCTTGTCTCCTGGCAGTGCCCTTCTTGCCTTGCCTGCCTTCTTGGGCAGGAAACCATAAACCTTGCAGGGCTGTATTTGCTGCTCCCTATTCTCCTCACCACTGGCTTTGGAGGGTCAGTAAAACCCCAAGAGTCTGGAGAATAGTTGGCCAGAGGGGTTGACCCTCATCATGGTCCTCTCCAGCGTGGGACCAGGGACTCTGGTTCCCACACCCCAGCCCTGAATCTTGGAAGTAGGAGAGAGGGAAGCATCTGAGTGCCTGCCGAAGGATCAAGAGGCTGGAATCCAATTCCAGACCCTCCCTCACAGACTTACCCACCTCTCTACAACCCAACCTTGGAGATAAGAGCTGGGCCACTGAGGACCACACGTGTGGCAAGGCATTGAGCCCTCCCAGCTGGAAAAGCCTCTGAATCTGCGACAAAGGGAACACAAAGCCAGCAATGACTCTCATAACCTCAATTCCCACCAAAGCACAAAGCATTTCCTGTCCCTTTTCCGTTATTTCACAAGCTGCCTCTTCTCACTTACCCACTGGGCTCAAGGACAGAGGGCCTTTTCTCCTCCCAGAAGCCAGACAGCTGGCTCTGGCCTCTCCTGGTCAACACCATGGCCAAGACCCCGAGTGACTATCTGTTGCGCTCCCTGGAGGAGCTGGTGCCCTATGACTTTGAGAAATTCAAGTTCAAGCTGCAAAACACCAGCCTGGAGAAGGAGCAACAGCGGATACCCCGAGGCCTGCTCCCGTCAGCCAGGCCGGTGAAGCTGGCCAGTCTTCTGCTCAGCCACTACGGGGAGAAGTATGCTGTGCAGCTGACCCTGCAGGTCCTGAGGGCCATGAACCAGCACCTCCTGGCAGAGGAGCTCCACAGGGCTATTGACCCAGGTGAGCAGACCCCCATGTCCCCTCCTCTGCTGGCTGTTCGTGAGGTGGGGTGGAAGGTGCAAGAATGAGCATGTGTTTGGACCAGTGCACTCTGACTTGGGGACTAGGAGTCCCACTCTATCAAGATGTTAGTGATTTGGCCAAGCAAGTCTTACTCCCTGCTTTGGAGCTGAACTAAGGTTCCCAATGGCTTAAAAGGGTGGTGTCGGGAGTAGGCAGCTGAGATTCTGACTCAGGGAAGGATCAGGAGAGGCAGGAGCTAGATGACTGTTCCCAGAGAATTCCTCATGTTATTGATAATTAACACGTATGCACAGACGAGTCCCTGGGTGAGCAAAAGTGGCTTGCTAACCAATCGTATTAACAGGGTTGATAGGTAATCTTTTTATTGTTACCCACATAATTTTAGTTTTGAGTTTTTAATAATTTTTTATTGATTGATTTTAGAGAGAGAGAGGGAGAAATACAGATTTGTTGTCTTACTTATTTATGCATTCATTGGTTGTTTCTTGCATGTGCCCTGACTGGGGATCGAGCCCACAACCTTGGCATATGGGGACGACACTCTAATCAACTGAACTACCTGGCCAAGACTTGAGTTTTTCTTTTTTTAAACAAACAAACAAACAAATTCCATCACCAATTATCCCTACTATACCTTCTTTCACCTCCACCCACCCTTTTCCCCCTGCAATTGAGTTCTTTGCTAACACGTTTTACAAAGGCATTTAAAAATTGTTCACGAGGACTTTCTCCTCATTTCTTTTCCTTCCTCTCTTCCTTCCCTACCTTCCTTCTCCCTTTCTTTTTCTTCCTTTCTCTCTTCTCTCCTCTTCCTTCCTTTCATCTTTTCTTTCCTCTTTTCCTTCCTTCTCCTGCTTCTTCTTCTGTCTTTTGCTGTACTTTCCAATTTTGTTATATTGTGATTAGCTAATGTGGCCTATTCAATTTCTGCTTTTAAAGACTTTTTAAAGATTTTGGAGGATGGCTCACACATGATCATTAAAAAAAAATATTCTTTGGTGTTTGAATTTTTCTTCTATTTCTACACTTTAAGAATACATTAGAGCCCTGGCTGGTTTGGCTCACTGGATAGAGCATCAGCCCTCGGACTGGGGGGTCCCGGGTTCGATTCTGGTCAAGGGCATGTACCTTGGTTGCGGGCACATCCCCAGTGGGGGGTGTGCAGGAGGCAGCTGATCGATGATTCTCTCTCATCGATGTTTCTGGCTCTCTATCCCTCTCCCTTCCTCTCTGTAAAAAATCAATAAAATATATTTTAAAATAAAAGAATACATTAGAAATTATTTTCATGTGTTTCTATGTGGTAGAACAGTTTAAATAACAAAAATTATCTGCTCTTTGAAAAAGTGACAGAACTAAACCAACTGTAATCTGAATCCAGAATAATTTGATGAATGGAATTTTTAAATTAGTCTTTCATGCTCTAAAATCTGCATCTTTAGGATTTCTCACCAGTTCTTAAGTCAGTTTTGAAAACTCCTGTTTTCCTACAAAGCCAACAGCAAAGTGTTTTAAACTACTCTGAAGTAATTTCAATAAGAGCTTCCTCAAACCAAATATTAAGGTGCTAATTACAGGGTATCTTCATCTCTTTATTAGAGTAGTGGTTTTCAAATTATATCTGAGGGTGATATTTCAGGGATTCCTTTGAATTTTAGCAAATACTTGATTTAAATTTTATTAAATTTGTTACTAACAAGACTAACAAATTAATGTTAAAATGTATCAGTAACCAAATTTTAAAATACTGAAGGCCACCAGTGTGATAGTTCATGCTGTACCTGAACTCCTTTTTATGTAAATCTTGGAATTAAGCCTTTTCTGTCATTTCTGTTTTATTAAACAGTATCCTGACATTTCCAGGCAAGCTGTGTGTTGTTTTCTTTCATTACCATTTACACTTACTTATCTGTGTGAGTTGTGATTTTCTTCACCTCATGAAACCAAATGAAAAACAAATAAATTACTTCCTAAATCATAACCCAATTTCAAAATTTTGGCCAAACAACTTAATTATCGTTTTCCAGTTCTATTGAGAAATAACCAACATATATTACGTATAAGTTTAAGGCATGCAGCATAATGTTTCATTTACATATATTGTGAAATGATTGCCAAATAGGTTAACACCCATCTTCTCATCTGGTAAAATGAGAACTCGGGATTTATGCTCTTAACTTTCCAGTACAAAATGCAGCAATGCGGAAATTCCTCTCACCCCTAACTGTCTGGGGGTACTGCCACCTAGTACCCTCTTCAAATGAAATTACTCTCTTGAGGGTTTTCGGGCATGAATAATGTGAATTCGGGCTGAAGCATAAGAAAGAGGACTTGTGTTTACAAATCTTCAGGAGAGATTTTCTTTTTCTGCTCTATCTGATGTCAACATCTACAGGTACACATCCAGCTGTTCCCTTCTGTATGGAAGGTTTTCTTTAAAACCTTTAAATATGGATTTTCAAACACTCAGGAGTAGAGGATACTAAGATGAAGTCTCTTTGTACCCATCACCCTTCAATGATTACCACTACTTTGCCATTCTGAATACTTCTATTCTTCCCTTGCTTACTGTGATAATTGAGTTTTGTTTTCCTGGTGAGTTTTGTTTGTTTGTTTTTTATTAAAGTAACATTGGTTGATAATATCATATAAATTTCTGGTATAATTATAATTTGATAACTGTATACACTATATAGAGCAGGGGTTCTCAACCTTCCTAATGCTGCGACCCTTTAATACAGTTCCTCATGTTGTGGTGACCCCCAACCATAAAATTATTTTCGTTGCTACTTCAAAACTGTAATGTTGCTACTGTTATGAATCGTAATGTAAATATCTGATATGCAGGATGTATTTTCATTGTTACAAATTGAACATAATGAAAGCATAGTGATTAATAAAACAAAAATCTAATTATATGTTTTCCGATGGTCTTAGGCAACCCCTGTGAAAGGGTCTTTTGACCCCCAAAGGGGTCGCTACCCACAGGTTGAGAACCGCTGATACAGAGTGTGCTCATCATCAAAAGTCTAATTTCCACCTGTTAATTCTTTATTGATTGATCTTATAAGGGGATTCTTTACTGATTGATTTTATAATCACACACAAATTTATACCAATAAACTAGGATTTTATTTATGTATGAAGAATTCTGTTTTTGGAATTCTGATATTGGAAACAAATCCTCCTGCCTAAAAAGTTTGAAAGCACTATTTGAAAAATATATAACAAGTAGTATGTTCTTATTTCATGGTAATTTACTGCTATTGTCTAGACAGCCGTGGGCAAACTATGGCCTCCGGGCCGGATCCTGCCCGTTTGAAATGAATAAAACTATTGAAATAAAAGACCGTACCCTGTTATGTAATGATGTTTACTTTGAATTTATATTAGTTCACACAAACACTCCATCCATGCTTTTGTTCCGGCCCTCCGGTCCAGTTTAAGAGCCCATTGTGGCCCTCGAGTCAAAAAGTTTGCCCACCCCTGGTCTAGAATATTCTGAACTTCTCTAATTTCTGAGGGGATTCTCTCTTCTTTCCCCCCAGCCCTGGGCCCTAAGCACCTGACATTTTCATGCCTTTGCATCTCCTTGTCTTTTCAGAATACCCGATACAAGAAAGTGGCACTGACTGTCCAGCAATGTCTTGTTCCTCAGGGGAGAATAAGCCCAAGAGCCTGAAGATGCCAAATGGCCTGGAAGGGGACAGACAGCAGCAAAGTGGTGATGGAGCAGCCAGCCAGCCCGAGGCTGGGAAGGGGCCCCAGAAGAAGCCTCAGGGCAAACGGAGAGATCAGAAGGGCTCAGAGGGCCTGGATGTGCAGGGCAAGCCGGGGGCCAGGGGTGTGACTCTGTGTTCCAGGAGAAGCCCACTCCCCAGCAAGCAGCCAGGGGAGAAGGGCAGTGAGTCCAGTGTCGGGCTCCGCAGGAATGCCAGCTCTGCAGGAAGGCTCCAGGGGCTCTCCAGTGGGTCATATGCTGGGTCCCTGGGAAGGAAAGAAAGCAAGGCATCTGAAGCACGTTCACCTTCAAAAAAGAATCGACCCAGAAGTCTTGAATTTACCATTTCTTCCAGAGAGAGAGCTCTCTCCAATCTAGAAACTCTTCTGCCTCAGGAGAAAGTGAAAAGTGAGAATCTGGACTCAGCAGCTACCCCCAGCAAAGTGGCCACTCTGGATGTAGGGGCTACTATGGCTGTTGAGAAAGGCTCCAGAAATCCAGAACATTCTGTGACCATGGATAGGGGAACACTCAGGAACACACTTTCCAATGTACTGTTGGATGGAAAGGAGACGACCTGGGAGCATCCAGAATACACAGCACTTTTGGAGAAAAATAGAATTGAGGGTCCAGAGACCCCTAAGACCTTGGGGGAGGCAGTAGGCAGTGAGCTTTCAAATCCAGAAGTCCCCCCGTCTTCAGGTAAGAAAGGACCCCAGAATCCAGAAGACCTGGTGTCCTTAGGAAGGGAGACCTCCACAGACCTCCTTTTATCCCCCTCTGTAGTTACTGGACCTTTGGTTGCCCCCTAAGGTCCCCAACCCTTTGAGAATCTGTTGGAGGCTGTAAATCCTGGAGGAAAAAAAATGCACATCTTCACAAATCGTTGTTTCAAATGTGTTAGTTCTTACACACTCTGAAATGCTTTAGAGTCCCGGGCTTTATGAACCCCAGGTTGAGTATCTGGGAAAGACGGGGTAAAAATATCCGCTTCTCTCAATACCCCCAGAGCAGTGTGTCATGGGGTTGAGAATCTACCATTTGCCTCTCTCTGGGCAGAGAGAAGAGCTGTTGGCCAAAACCCTAGGTCTCTTACTGAGGAGGAAGAAATTAGGATTATGTTGGGTTTTGAATGACAGAAACACTATAGTAACAGTAACTAAACAAGATAGAAGTTCGTTCCTCTTTCACATAAATCATACACAGTTGGTCCAGGGCAGATGTGGTACCCTATGGGCCAAAACCCAGGCTCCTGCTGTTTTTCTTCTCATCAAGTTTGCTTTTAAACTCATGGTCTCAGATAGTGGCATCCTCATTCCAGGAAGCAGGATAGAGAGACAAAGAACAGTATCACTTAGGGAAAGTTTCTAGAAGTTTCCAGGAGTTCCTAGAAGCTGGTTGTGACAGCTCCATCTACATCCCTCTAGTCAGAATATAGTCAAATGGCCACAACCAACTGCAAAGGAGGCTGAGAAATGTAGTTTTATTTGGGGGGTGTTGAGTCGGAGGAATCAGCCATATGGACAACGAACAATTCTATCACAAGGGAAGGAGGCGAGAATGATTATTGGGGGACTTCTTACAGTCTCACAGACATAGAAATTTCTGAAAGGAAGAGGTGGGAGGGCCCTAATGGATTGTGTTTCTATTTCTTCTTGGATCTCCTGTTATTTCTGCCTTTCTTTTTTTAATTTTTAAAGTTTATTTTAGAGAGAAAAGGGGAGGGAGAAGAAAGGGAGGGAAAGAGATATATATTTATTTATTGTTCTACTGTTCCACTTATGCATTCATTGGTTGATTCTTGTATGTGCCCTGACCTGGGATCAAACCTGCAACCTTGGCGTATCAGGACAATGCTGTACCAGCTAAGCTACCCGGCCAGGACCTGTCATTTCTGCTTTGTAAAGTTGTGCTATGGTCTTGGGGCAGAGCTAGTCATAATAACATGGCAGATTACACCCTTTAGCCTTAGAAAAATCCCCTTCTTTACTTTCATTTCATACTCCATGAACCTGGGTGTGAAAGGCGGTCCATTTGTTCCTTCATTTAACGCACTTTCCCAAAGGCTCACCAGGTTCCAGGGACTTTGCTAGGGGCGGGGGCGTCTGGCTCTGAGCCAGTCAATGTCTCCTGGGCGCTTCCTACTCAAGTCATGAGTGGCCTGGGTGGTTTTAAGTGCTAAAGCAAACACTAGTCAAAATGTCTTGCTGTCTTTATATCAACTGCTAGATCAGTGTGTGTATGGGAGGAAGGCATAGGATTTACAGCAAAAGGCCTTTCTTTAGGATAAGTCCCCAAGAATTCCAGGTCTCAGGGCTGTCATGAGATCTAGCCCTTAACTCTCAGTCAAAGGGACTTGTCTGCTGCCTTGCTGGAGAGGAATCGGAGGGGGGCAAGCTAGGAAGTGGCCACAGTTCAATGGAGAACTCCTGAGTCCCGGGTGTGGGCTCTTTCTCCGCTGTGCTTTTGCGTCACCCCTTCGTCACATCTGGGGGTTGTCACTCAGGGGATTTTTCTACTGCTGTGTTCACAGGGAGGCTGCAGGATGAAGCTGTGTGTCCCCTCTCCCGGGCCCAGGAAGGAGATCTGGTTGGTAGCACTTGTGTGCATGATTCCTGGAGCTGCTCCATTGCTTCTAAGGATCCCAAGGCCTCAGATGGTTGCTTGCCCAACTGCCTCAGGTGTCAGGTCTCGCTCCCAGGGAAGAGTTCTGGAGGCATCGAGCCGCAGGAGGGCCCATCGATGGGCAGCCTGAGCCCCACGCCCCAGCCGCAATGTACGCGTCACAGGAAGCAGGTCCAGCTGCTCTTCTGCGAGGACCACAGGGAGCCTATTTGCCTCATCTGCAGCCTGAGTCAGGAGCACCGAGGCCACCGGGTGCGCCCCATCGAGGAAGCTGCCCTGGAATACAAGGTAGGGCTTCCTGCCTGGGGGCCCTTCTCTGCTGGGCACTTGGACATGTGGGGGCCTGCTTCCTGTGCCCAATGACGCTAGGAGGTTGGTGCATTAGCTGCCACTCTTGAGCTGTAAATGGCAAAAACACAATATAAACCTGGACAGCAAAGAAAAACTTTACCAGTGCAGGTAGCTGAGAGGTCCAGGGGCCTTGCTGCAGGTATGGCGAAGTGCAGGTGCTCACAGGAGGTCGTCAGAATTTCTCTTCCTCTTGGCTCTGCTTCCCTTAGTGTGATGGATCCCTTCTTTCTCTTTCCTGGGCACCCTCCCTTTGCTTCTGGCTGCAGCACCCTCAGCGTTATGCCCTAAAGCAGATTCTCCCCTCTAGAGTTGGCACCAACTGAACATAGCTGGAGCCAAGTTTAAGCTTCAACAAATGCTCTTTGTCCAGGAGCAAATTCAGAAGGAGCTGGAGCATCTGAAGGCGCTGAGATCATCTGGAGAAGAGCAGAGATCTGAAGGGGATAAGAACACTGCAAACTTCCTGGTAAGGCAAAGGGTGTTCTATGGCCAGTCCTCACTCAGGTTCACCCCTGCAGGAGGGAGGGACAGAGAGTAAACAGGGGTCTGCAAGGTTCCATTCTGGTTCACGGGGAGGCAGAGTTGATCCTATGTTTAGAATGATCTGCTCTTGGCTGCAGTGGGGGGAGGGGTACGGGTGTCCAAGGATGAGCTGGTCCCTAGAGCTCGGAGGGAGGGGCATCTCTGAGGACCTTGTCACACTTGCGCATTCTCACCACAAAATGGTTTAGAGGAACTAATGCCAGTGCCTGTGGCTGAGGGATGGGCTTGAGGAACAGGGAGGACTTTACAACTCTGAATACTTCTCTTTATTGCTCTCAGCATTGTTCTCCATTTTTTTTTTTTTACAAAAACCATATTGATTTTTAAAATTCAAGCGCTTAAAGTACACATTTTCTTTAGAACCGCAGTCTTGCAATGCCACAGATTACTGCCTTCCTCTGTGGAGCTGGTGTCCAGCCTCCTGGATGTGTACATTGCTTCCACTTTACCTGCAAGCGAAGGCACCTACCCCAAGGCGCTTCGACTTACCTCATGCACTTTTGCTGGTTGGATCCTGTCTCCCTCGCTGGGTTCCAGATTTCTTTTGGGACCCATCACATTGCAATGGGAAACAGGCAAAGATAAAAAAGAATGGGAGGAAGGTGGCATTGGCCCAGTGCCTGACTTTTGGGAAACTCCTAAATTGTAGTAAAATAAAAACCCTTTCCTATAACCCCAGGAGGCTTCAAACTTATGGATGGAACAGAGGTCAGGGATGTCAGGAATCTGAGCTGCTCAGGGAAACTAGGGAGACAAGAGGGTCTAGCCTTCACTTAAGAAATTCACAGTGGCCCACACACTGAAGGGTCAAGGGCACGTACCTTGTTTACAGGCTCACTCCCAGGCCCAGTTGGGGCACGTGCAGGAGGTGACAGATGGATGTTTCTCTCTGTCTCTCCCCCAGCCTTCCTCCCTCCCCTCCACTCTCAATGGAAAAAATATCCTTGGGTGAGGAAATTTAGTCCTGTCCTTTGAGCCCAAAATGATGAGACTTCTTTTTTTTTTTTTTTAAATAAATGTTATTGATTTTTTTACAGAGAGGAAGGGAGAGGGATAGAGAGTTAGAAACATCGATGAGAGAGAAACATCGATCAGCTGCCTCCTGCACACCTCCTACTGGGGATGTGCCCGCAACCCAGGTACATGCCCTTGACCGGAATCGAACCTGGGACCCTTCAGTCCGCAGGCCAACGCTCTATCCACTGAGCCAAACCGGTTTCGGCATGATGAGACTTCTTAAGTCCAGTCTTAGTGGATCTAAGAGGCCCTCACCCTCCTGGGAGGAAGGAAAAGGTGCTCTAGCCACTGCACCTCTCCAGAGAAGCTTCCTAGTGATGATGAGAAACAGGGTGAGACAACTAATGGGTGACCAGTGTGCAATGGTAGTGGAAGTCAAATTCGCTTACATTCAAAGAAATAGACTAACTAGCCCATTCAGAGCCATACTGAGAACCTTCTGCAGGCCCGCACTTGGGGCAGGGGAGCAGGGATTGGAGAGGTTTCCCTTCTGGAGAGCTTGGTGGTCAGAATCTTGTCCATTTATGACCCCAGGTATATGCCATCCTCACACTAGGTTTCAAGGAAGAAGGTGACATCAGATATCTGTGTCCTGTGGCTGCTGTAATAAAATACCACCAACTGGGTGGCTTAAACCACAGAAACTTACTATCTTGCAGTTCTGGAAGCTAGAAGTCAGAAATCAAGGTCTTGGCAGGGTTGGTTCCTTGAGGGCCATGAGGGAAGGACATGTTCCAGGCTTCTCTTCTCAAGTTGTAGATGTCTATCTTTTCCCTGTCTCTTCACATGATGTTCTCCTCATGTTCGTGTCTGTGTCCAAATTTCCCCACTCCCGTGGCCTACCCCACGCCAGTATTACCTCATCTTAACGAATTGCATCTGCAAAACCCCTATTTCCAAAGAAGATCATATTCTCAGGTACTGGGGGTTAGAAATTTAACATGAATTTTAGAGGGAACCCAATTTAACCCATAACAGCAGGTTTTAGGGCATTTTCCCAGAGCCAGTCCCTTCCACCCTCAGTCTGCTGTGGAAAGGTTCTGGTCCATTTGGCCGCCTTCTCTGGAATGCAGGCCTCTAAGAAAGCCTGCCTCTTATCCACTCCAGGAGGTGGGCTTCTGGGGATCCCCTGGGCACACACACCCACCTTATTGCACAGACCCCTTTACCTCCCTGTCCCCTGTTCCCAGAAACAAACTGAAATCCAGAAGCAGAGAGTCAGGTACCAGATGGAGCAGTTCTGCCGGTTTCTGGAGCAGCAAGAGCGGCTCTTTGTGGCCTGGCTGGAGAAGCTGGCACAGACCATTGTCCAGGTCAGGGAGACATATGACACCAAAGTGTCCAGGGACATTGCCCTTCTCAC